>NC_138764.1:20611382-21211382 GCF_965113315.1 Podarcis vaucheri | reverse complement strand
ACAAAATATTAAAATACAGTAATGCATCAAACATTAAAAGCTTCCCCAAACAGGGCTGCCTTCAGATGTCTTCTAAAAGTCTGGTAGTTGTTGTTCTCTTTGACATTGGTGGGAAGGTGTTCCACATGGCAGGTGCAACTACTGAGAAGGCCCTCTGCCTGGTTCCCTGTAACTTGGCTTCTCGCAATGAGGGAACCGCCAGAAGGCTCTCGGAGCTGGACCTCAGCGTCCGGTCAGAACGATGGGAGTGGAGATGCTCCTTCAGGTATACTGGGCCGAGGCCACTTAGGGTTTTAAAGGTCAGCACCAACAGTTTGAATTGTGCTCGGAAACATACTGGGAGCCAATGTAGGTCTTTCAAGACCAGTGTTAAACCGTCCTCTATTTGAAATGTTTTTTTCTAAGCAGGCACACAAGCCACCAGGACTTTCCCACTGTGGTGCAGTATACTGCATTGTTTATATATTTATTACTTCATGGAAAAAGCTGCTATGACTCAGTTTCAAAAGAATTTGTATTTCTCATAGTGCTTCCTTTTTGTTGGGATTTCTAAACCTCTTAGCCGTATATAAATTGGTGATATACTAACAGTATTTCTGCTTAAATCATCAAAAGAAGGCTCTTCCTGCAGGAAGCTTGGGACAAAAGAGTTTGCTAATTTTGCAACATCACTGCATTGCAGGTTTAATTGCCTTGGTTTTAAGGGGCTTATCCTTTGAAATGTTTTGATGTCAATAGCCCACGCCCCCAACCCCCAGGAGTAGAATAAAAGAGTGCAATAATGTTCTAGTAAAATAAAAATAATTTATTAAAACATATCTGCTCTTCAAAAGGACAACTTCACTGAAGTTTGTCCTCAAGTCAGTACTTTCAGCATGGGTAGGAGTGTTCAACACAACCAGAGTCTACCTACACACACACACACATACATACATGTCTACAGCTGTTATTTTAAGTCTGGGCTAAGTTCTGCTCCATCTGCACCTTCGTGCAGGCAAACTTTGACCCCAGTTAACCAGCCAGTCAGCATGCTCTGTTTTAAGTCAGTCATCTCTGCATGAAATGATAACAGTTAACGTCAGAATTTATGTTGAGCAGTCGCACATCTGTGCAGAGATGCAAGCTCTGTAGGGAACCCGCATGAGGAACCCTATAAATTATTATAAGCTGCCAGTTGTTTAGGAAAAGTAGAGACAGCGAATTATTCAAAGCATTTTCTATGTCCCAGAAAAATTCGGTCTGCGCAGAGCTACTCCAGAGCTTATTTATTTTAGCAAGGGAGGCTGATCTTATCTGGCTTAAGAGTGTCAACGCATCCATGTTGATAGATGGATCTGGATGACACAAAATGCGTCAGATGCTCCTTGCCAACAGCATCTTTTTAATGAATTTTCCCTAGTAACTGGCCAGCAGTTTCACTTGGGTTTTCCTTGTGGACTATATTATTGCAGCGTGCTGGAATCTGAGAACTGCCAGAGTCAATATATGCCCACCCTCCGTGGAAACATATAAGTTACATTTGGGCAGATCTCCTGCACAGTCAGTTCATTTCAGTCCATCCAGCCTGCAAAGACATGGGCTTCCTCCTTAACGGAAAAAAAATGGCACTCTTTTCCGTTTTGCTTCCTCTTCCCTCCCGGACTTGGGAGTTCATGTCGCCTGAGGCTCCTTATGGATTGGCATTTTACACAACTCCTGGTAGAATTCAGACTCCAGGAACCGTGGATAGGCATTATTCTCCATCAAGCTGTAGACTCTCTTCTGGGCTGTGCTGAAGCAAGTGTCTGTCGCCTCTTGGAGGTTCTGAGCAATGGTATTCTTGGTCTGAAAGTCTATGTTGATCTGAAATTAAAGAAAAGAAAGAACATGAATTGCCCATTCCGGATCAGACCCAAGGAATCATTTAACCGAAACCTCTACTCAACAGTGGCTAGCCAGCTGCCTTCAGACATTCACAAAGATGAGTGACCTTCACCTGCAGCTTATTCCCAGGATCTAATAATCTAAGGTAAACTGCCTCTAAATTTGGAGGCTGCATTCAACTACTGTGACAAATGGTAACTGACAGAGAAATTCAGGAATGCATATAGGCCTAACTGTTTTCAAGTCATCAAAGCCAAAAGTCATTGCAGCCTCTCTTGTAACAAATGTTCCAGCATGATCACATATTTCTACAAGAAGGCCAAGCAATTTGTGGATGAGTAGAATTCTCCTATCCCTCTGTACTGTGAACACCAGTAGAATGAATATAGCTTATTGAGTGGTGGCATTTTCCCTTTGGTACAGATTAAGGGGAGCTACAAACCCACCAGACTCATGGTAGCCAAGATTAGGGCTAGTGGTTTTAAATCCAGTGGGATTTTAACTGGGTAAATGATGCTACTCTTTTTTGTATTGTAAAATACTTTGCACCAGTCGTGTAACATGATGCTTGGCTATGTACAGACTCTGCAGGAAAGTGCCTTGTTGTGGTATGCTGCTACTTATATTAAGTGCTACCTAAAAATTAGATGTATGAGAAACCCTTTGGTGTCTGTTAAGTTTCCCATAGGCCTCACCTTAATGAGAATGTGATGTCCACTTTGGTCAGTTACAACCTCACAGCCTAAGAACATGTAGGGCCTATTTTAAGTTGCATTTTTCTTTCAATTGTGAAGCCCTAGGAGAATTGTACACGGAAACCAATATATCAGAACTGCCAGATCTGTATGGATTTAAACAAGAATTCTGGAGCACGCGTTTATAGAGTAGTCTTCCCAGAAGCTGGTGTTCTCTAGATATTTTAGACATCGGCCCCAGCCAGCCTGCCCAATGATTAGGTATTTTGGTAGTTGTAGTCCAAAATATCTGGAAACCACCATATTGAGGAAGGATACTATAAAATCTGCTCACAGACTAAACTTTCTTGTTGATTCTCAGGTATGATACAGTTGTTTTTCCAAGTGGATTTCTTCCCTGGGAGTAAAGTACAAATGCCAAATGGCTAGCAAAGGGAGCCTGGGAATGAGTATTCCTAATTCTTATGATGCCACTGAAAGGAATAGAAAGTGATGAGAGAGTGAAAAAAATAACTTGGGAAGTTTTGCTTACCTCTTTGGGAGCTTCCTTTTCGATAAAGTCGCTGTAAATCTTCTTAGCCTTGGCGGTCATTTTCTGTGGGGACTTCGTTTTCTTGAAATCCTCACAAGCCAGCCAGAAGTCAATGTTCTCTTCACAAAACTCAGATTTCAAGAATGCTCTGAACGCTGCCAGACCATCTGCAAAGGAAGGTGAAAGAGATGGATTAGCTCAAAACATCCCAGGAATGCTGTGTGTATATATGCATTGCCTTCATAAGTCTCTCTCTTGTTCACTCTGCAACTTCCTTGGATCATTTAAATAAAAAGTACCAGAACTCGCCCCCACTTAAAAAAACAACAACCCTGGAGTATGAGGAATCTAAAATGACCAGCCAATTTTACATTCTGCATCGTATTTTTTAAAGCAACTTGTGTTCTTTTCCAAGAAGCCTTGAAAGTGAAAGCAGGGGAAACATTCTACAATTTCTCCCCTGCCATTTTGAAATTGTATATTAACCTTTGGGTGTTATGGAAAGGCTGACTCGAGAGTCCACTTGGCAGCAAATGCCATATAACTAATGAGAAGTCTGCATTTTTTCATTAGCTTAGCAAGTAAAGGCATAGCGGCAGAGTGAACTGAGCTCCCATACAGGAGCTCATAGAGGGACAGATCAAAAATAGATCTTATCAATGAGAAATGTGCATCAGAGCATGGCACAAGGCAGGCGCTTTTCTTACTCATTATAACCAACAATGCAGGCAGGACCAAAATCAACTAAAGGCTCCTAAATATTGCAGGAGCTTTGAATTGAACTAATAATGGGCACCTTGCAGCTTGGAGACTCTTAAATGCAGCACTCTAGTGGAAAAGACTACATTTTATGCCAGTGGTTCTACATCTGCATATGGCACAGAAAGTCCAAACAGTAATGGATACTAGCTGCAGTTGGAGGGCAATTGGCACC
Organism: Podarcis vaucheri; assembly: GCF_965113315.1. Classification (NCBI taxonomy): domain Eukaryota; kingdom Metazoa; phylum Chordata; class Lepidosauria; order Squamata; family Lacertidae; genus Podarcis; species Podarcis vaucheri. Next base: position 21,207,358 of record NC_138764.1, on the reverse strand, counting down.
CCATAATAACCAGCTACTCGGCAGGTGCCTATTGGAAAAACCTGGATTACCCATCAAGGCATTTCGCAATCAGCCAGAGATGTACACGGGAGATTACAAGAATGGATTTTTAACAGCACCCAACTGTTCTGCACGGCACATACAAGACTAAGGGTTAGTGGAGCCTGAATCTGTGCACAAGTGAACATGCGCACAACTGCTTTACTGTCCCATAGTGTGATTAATTGCAGGGCTTTTAAATGAGACTTTTCCTACAGTGTGCAAGAACCGCTCAGCACACCGCCTTGCCACGTGCAGGAAGAAACTGCCCTCTCTTTTCTTCACTGCAGATGTCTATTCTCCAGCTTACATAGTTCCAAAGGAATGCAAAGCCAGCTAAAAATACAGGCTAGTTATGGAACTGCAAAACAGGAGAGCTCTTGCCATGCGAAGCGCTGTGGAGTTATGCCTAAATAGAATTGCTTTCTAGGAATATGGGTCCCAAAGCAGCCACAAACGCCCATGGGAACAGCTAACCCCTATCTTGCAGAGCATCTTTTCCAGGAGAACCCTCACAAAAGAGCCACTATTCTTGTGTGTTAATGTCTTGCTCATTAATTGAACTTACATTTGTTAGCAAGCAACTCATCAAATGCTTCCGACCATAGCTGGGCTTCCTCAGGAGACGGCCTGGAAGAAACAGGAGAAAAATAGGATGGTTATTATTACTGCTTTGGAGGCCTATTGCATAGATTTTTTAAAAATAAAAATATCCACTGGTGAGAAAAAGTGAGATGCATACCTAAGAAATGCCTTTTGCTGCCCTTTCTTGTTGGCCTTTGCAGTGGTAGAACTGGAAGAGTTCTGCAGGAAGTAACTCAGCCGTGATTTCCAATCTTTCATGCTAAAAGAAAACAAAGAAAAATCAAGTTCAACTAACTGTACCCTTTGATTTTAAAGTGCAAAGAAGTCTGAATCTGCGGCTCATTAACATAAACTGAGTTCTGTTTGCTTAACAAAATTCCCAGATTTTAATCTAGCACCCAATTTATGCCCAATAATTTCTTATCTCTGTAACCCAGCTGAGCTTCACACCTCAAGGCGTTTCATGACTGACAAATGTGTGCACAGACTTCCACTGAAAAGCATTATGCTTGAGCCCTGGTGGCCCATTCAAGCACATGCAAGTTAGTTCTTGTTTATTCATTATTTGCTGAATGCATCTGCAAGACAACAAGGACCAATTGCCGAGAACAATTTCAGCAGGATCAGAGATAAATTCTGAGAATAGGGAGTTCAATGCAATCACTTTTTTTAATTACTTGCTCATGCCTCTTTCCCTTCACACAAAATGCTAGACTTGTGAGAATTAAGTTGCAGACTCCCTGTTAGTAGAATGGCAGGACACACACACACACACACACACAAATAAATGAATCTTATGCATGCTTCCTTGGAAGTAAATTCTGCTAACTCTAACAAGAGGACACACAATGGATCAGGTTCTGAATCTCGCTTTCCTGGTATCTGGAAATATCACTCGGGCTTTCAATACAGTACCATAAAATATCTGCATGCTGCAGCCGATCTAATATTAGTACAATACTTCAAAATATCCTGATTGATTCTGCAGAAGATGGACGACCAAGCCAACCTTGGCAACTCTATCCTGTAGCCAGGAGATGCAAAATGCCTTTTAAACCATGCTAGGCAGCAGATACGATTTACAGGTTTTTCGATTTTGCACAGCAGGCATGCCCTGCAATATTTGAGAGACAATACTGACTTTTGTTTTTAAAAAAGCACAACGCCCCAAACATCAGCTGCCTTTTGCTCCAATGGGGAAAAACTTGTTTTACCAAGGGTTGGAGGGAGTACGACTCAATTGCCTACTTCCTCCTCAAGCTAAAACAAATGGAAAGACCCTTTTGAAAGGATAAATCGCCTCTCATACGCGCCAATTCTCAGTTCTTCATTCAGAATGTTTGCCGATCAGACTTCACAAAGAGATTCTTTTCCCATCCGGAATACAAAACCCCCGAGGCAATAGGATGCTAGGGTGCTTAAGTGCATGCAAAAGCACCCTTTGTTAGACTGAAGCGCAACACTGCTTGGAATGAAAGACGATCCAGCCACAGCGAAGCAGTTTTAAGCCCCAGTCATTCCCATAAGAAGTGTATTGAGCCGCAATTCCTGGGAGCTTGTGGGGCGCTGCAAATTCCTGCCACCCTACAGACGTTTTCTATTAAGTCTCGCTGCAAACAGTGAGGCTGACTTCAGTAAGGAAACTTAAGGCTGAACTGTAAGAGAGCACTCTAGGACATTCCCAACGGTCCTTTGCAAAACTGTTTCATGCCTGCCCCCAAAATCAATCACACCTGCAAGCCTTAGACTACGCTCCGCCGGTGCCGGACAGTGCAAGCCTCTGAGCTGCACAGAACCCTTCACCCAAAACCGCTCTGCCTAACTCCCTAAACTTGCGACCAAAAAACCGTAAGAAAGAAAATAAAACGAAACCAGAAGAAAAGAACGCACAGCATCCGCAGGGGGGAAAAACAAACCCCTTTACCACCTCCAGGATTAAGAGCAGAACTTTGCTCTAGCACGAAACATTCCGATCCAAAAAAAAAGAAAAAAGAAAGAAATGTGGTTTACAAGTAGCCCCTTCTCCCTAAAAGAGAACTTGCCTTTCACCCATTGGATTTTTGCCTTTTAACTTACATGGTTCTCTTCATCTTCCCCTTTTTCTCTTCTTTGCTTTGGCAGTTGCTGGCGCTCCTCTCCATTGGGCTGCAGTTGTGCTGGAGAGCCAGAAACATTGCACTCTGCATAATCGGAATTTCCGCTTCGAGGTGCTTCCCCGAGCTCTGCTGCGAGATACTGTATCTGAGCTTTCGCCGGGGCTCGCCTTTTATATAGAGGAAGCCTGGCGAGGGCGGGGTTTCGGCCTCACGCCTTCCGCCCGCTGATTCGCTTTAGCGCAAGGGACACAAGCCAAGGACGCCTCCCAACCCAGGCGCTCGCCAGCCAGGCTCTGACGCAGGCAGTGCGCTCCCGTCTTGCACAAAAGCAGCCGGGCTGGTGCAAGCGCTTCCCTCCCCTCTTGCAGTGCTTAATCTTTTGTTCTCCCCCCGTAACAACAAAAAAAGACTTTTGAGAGACTCGCTTTTTTTGGCAGCTGGAAACGGGCGAAAAATAGACTTCACGAGCCGCCTGCAAATTGGGGATACGGTTGCAGGAGATAAAAATATTCCGGTGACTTTTCTGCTTTGCAGCTAGGTGGATGGCGAGAGCCTTATATGGTGTTGATTTCATTTTATGAGGAGAGAACTTGCAAGAGACGGGAGCGGGGCTGGGGTGGACCCGCACATTTTAAATATCGGTAAATTCCCACCCACCTTTCATCAACAGCCTCAGATACTTAAACACACCGGGGAATAACACCCTGTGATATTTTTAGGTAACAGTTTCTAGGATCGTGCACGTTTAGGTTGCAATCCGTTATACACAGTTACCTGACATAAAGTTCCACAAAAATCAGCGGGGTTTACTTCTGAGTAGACATGCATGGAATTGCATTAGCTAGTGCACGTTTCTGCCCCTTTTCAAAGAGACCTGCGATAAACCTTGCCAAAACGATCTTTGTAGGACAAGCATCTCTTAAAGCACTAGCTCCCGGAAATGCAGTGTTTTAAACCTAGGCTGGAAGGGATTTTGCTCCCTTCATTTTTGGTGGGTAGTTTTGCACAACCTGCCTGTGCTTGTCTTTATCCCGTGCTGCTGTGTCTACAGAAAAATACTCCAATGAGCTACGAAAGTTTCTTATACTTAACCTGTTCCCTGGATGGAACCGAGGTTGCAGTGAGCCTCAAAAACACATGCACACACAATACAATGCACATTTAGTCAGTTAGGAAACCAGGTCAGTTTGGGACTTAGATCTGAACCAGGGTTCAGATCCCACTGCACCCCAAAGACTGTGTATTCTCAGTGTTAGGTTCACATGTTCACAAGAGAAATGACAACTGAGACCTGCAAAAAAGAAAAAGGAAGGAAGGTTGCAGTGTCCTTTTCAGACAACTCTTCCAGGACACTCCATTTCAGCCACATAAGGCTTGGCACTCTGAGAATCATAATTAATTTGGTATTAGTGGGCTATATCAAGACAGATTTTTCCTTCTCTCTTTGATCTCCACAAATCAGTTAATAGAATCTTCAATATTATTTTTTGTTAAAGGAGGGGGGCGCTCTTTAATTTCCCTTGTCTTTATGCTTGCACTTTGCTCAGAAATCTGGATCTATTCCTTGCTATGAAGATCTTTGGCCAGCAGAGTCTGATCTGAGACTTTCGGTCTAACATCATTTAGGCATGTAGCATTTCACATTTCCCTCCCTGCTTTACTACTTGTTTGTCCTGAAACTTTTCTCTGAGAGGATACATTAAAAAAAAAAAAAAAGACAGACAAAAAGAGGAAATGTAGGGGGACATTAATTGTCAGGAGTATTATATAACGCAAAATGGTTGCGTGCTCAGCCTTGTCACACTATCGCTTCCACTACTGCTTTCTCCAGACATTGACTGCAAAATGTTGCATCAGAATCAGCCCACAGTAAGAGAGCTTGTCTCGGTTTTTGAGCAGTTGGGAAAATACCAGCTACCGTGGGAAAGAGTAGCAATGTCACGTTGTAGAGGAGTGGGCACAATAATCCCCTGAGTGAACTTTTCACCCAACTTGGATGGCTTCAAAGAAGGATTAGACAAATTCATAGAGGGTCAGGCTATCAGTGGCTACCAGCCAAGCTGGGTATATTTTACTGTTGGAGGCAGCATGCCTTTGAATGCCAACCGCTGGGACTCCAAGCTGGGGAGAATATCTTTAGAATAGTAGAATTATAGAGTGGAAGTTCAACCCCCTGCAGGAATATGCAGCTATCCCATACAAGGATTGAACCTGCAACCTTGGTATTTTCAGCACAATGCTCTGGCCTTGTTGCACTCAGGTCCTGCGTTCAGACTTCTCAAAGGCAGCTGGTTATTATTATTTTATTTATATCTATTAGTCACTTTGTTGTTGTTTAGTCGTGTCTGACACTTCGTGACCCCATGGACCAGAGCACACCAGGCACTCCTGTCTTCCACTGCCTCCCGCAGTTTGGTCAAACTCATGCTGGTAGCTTTCAGAACACTGTCCAACCATCTCATCTTCTGTCGTCCCCTTCTCCTTCTCTTTCCCAACATCAGGGTCTTTTCCAGGGAATCTTCTCTTCTCATGAGGTGGCCAAAGTATTAGAGTCTCAGCTTCAGGATCTGTCCTTCCAGTGAGCACTCATTTCCTTAAGAATGGACAAGTTTGATCTCCTTGCAGTCCATGGGACTCTCAAGAGTCTCCTCCAGCACCAGAATTCAAAAGCATCAATTCTTCGGCAATCAGCCTTCTTTATGGTCCAGCTCTCAATTAGTCACTTTACTATTATTCTGCTCTGGTCAGACCTCACCTGGAGTACTGTGTCCAGTTCTGGGCACCACAGTTCAAGAAGGACACTGACAAACTGGAACGTGTCCAGAGGAGGGCAACCAAAATGGTCAAAGGCCTGGAAACGATGCCTTATGAGGAACGGCTAAGGGAGCTGGGCATGTTTAGCCTGGAGAAGAGGAGGTTAAGGGGTGATATGATAGCCATGTTCAAATATATAAAAGGATGTCACATAGAGGAGGGAGAAAGGTTGTTTTCTGCTGCTCCAGAGAAGCGGACACGGAGCAATGGATCCAAACTACAAGAAAGAAGATTCCACCTAAACATTAGGAAGAACTTCCTGACAGTAAGAGCTGTTTGACAGTGGAATTTGCTGCCAAGGAGTGTGGTGGAGTCTCCTACTTTGGAGGTCTTTAAGCAGAGGCTTGACAACCATATGTCAGGAGTGCCCTGATGGTGTTTCCTGCTTGGCAGGGGGTTGGACTTGATGGCCCTTGTGGTCTCTTCCAACTCTATGATTCTATGATTCTAATATTCTAATAAACAAAATGACACAAAGCGACTTACAAACACAAAAGAAATATTAAAACCAATGAACAAACACAATGTATAGAAACAACAACAACAAAAAAATTAAACACATTGACACAAGACAAATCTAGCAGATCTTAGAAAGCTACAAATTCTTTAAAACCCTTTAAACTAAAGGCTAAAGGTAAAGGACCCCTGGATGGTTAAGTCCAGTCAAAGGCAACTATGGGGTTGTCGCGCTCATCTCGCTTTCAGGCCGAGGGAGCCAGTGTTTGTCCACAGACAGCTTTCAGGGTCACATGGCCAGCATGACTAAACCGGTTCTGGTGCAACAGAACACTGTGATGGAAACCAGAGCTCATGGAAACGCCATTTACCTTCCCGCTACAGCGGTACCTATTTATCTACTTGTTCTGGCATGTTTTTGAACTGCTGGGTTGGCAGGAGCTGGGACAGAGCAATGGGAGTTCATCTGTTGCAGGGATTTGAACCACCGACCTTCTGATTGGCAAGCCCAAGAGGCTCAGTGGTTTAGACCACAGCGCCACCTGCGTCAAAGAAAAGTTTTTGCCTGAGTCTCAAACTTGACAGAGAAGGTTCCAGGTGAACTTCTTGGATGAGAATATTCCACAAGTAGGGAGCCACCACTGAAAAGGCCCTTTCTCATATTGCCACCCCGTGGACCCGCCATAGAAGGGACACATGGCGTAGGGGCTCAGATAAGGATTGCAGGTCTGGGGATATTGGAGTCCTGAGTAATGTAAGGTTTCATAGGTTAAAAAACTTCCCTTTGATCTGAGCCTAGAAATGGCTTGGTAGCCAGTACATCGGGTCAGGATTGGTGTTATATACTTAGAGCAGCTTGAATCATGCACAAATGGCAGTTTCCATATTGTCTTCAAAAGCAGTGCCTTGTATCACACATGTCCAGCTAGGGGTGTAGCTGGGCAACCAGTCAAAGCTGATGGAAGGAAATCTGTGCTACGTAAGACCACCTGAGCCTCAAGCAACAGTGATAGATCCAGTAGTACCATCTACTCCAGGGGTTGGCAAGCCTTACCGGGCATGGGCTGGATCACTCCTGTGGAGATCCTCTGTGGGCCAGACCGGCTCAGCGCGACACCAGAAATCACAGATGTCTACAGCACTGGAAATTGCTTATGCGCATGCCCAGACGCCAAAGATCGGGCCTGTGTAGAAGCGATTTTCGGTGTCTGGGCATGCACAGAAGTGATTTCCAGAGCCGTGGAAGAGAGTCCCTGCGCTGCGTTGCACCGGTTTAGCACAGCGCGTGGGGACTCGCCAAGCAGGCGGCTCAGTTCGGGGGCGGCTCGGGGGCCAGTTAAATGGCCTCCATTGGCTGCTTCCGGCCCATGGGTCTTAGGTTGCCGACCCCTGATCTACTCTTCAAGCATAGGCCATCTCCCATCCATCTCGCCTAGGAACCAATCTTTTCTTTTCTTTTCCTTTTCTTTTTTTAAAGAGAAGATTTTACTGGATTTTTCTAATTTTTTTTTCTTTTTTATTTTTGAGAAGAAGAGTTTGGATTTGATATCCCGCTTTATCACTACCCTAAGGAGTCTCAAAGTGGCTAACAATCTCCTTTCCCTTCCTCCCCCACAACAAACACTCTGTGAGGTGAGTGGGGCTGAGAGACTTCAAAGAAGTGTGACTAGCCCAAGGTCACCCAGCAGCTGCATGTGAAGGAGCAGAGACGCGAACCCGGTTCCCCAGACTACAAGACTACCGCTCTTAACCACCACACCACACTGGCTCATGATTTTATTGGGTTTTTACAACTTTATATTCAATCAAATAACACAATATAAGATTTGGCATATAAAAGAAAACGAACCCCCACCCGTGACTTTTCCCTCAACTTCCCCTTCTGTTCTTTAAAATATTTACTACTTCTACTGAATTATTATCTTCTTTTTATAATCTTACACCTTAATGCTCTTGTTTTCTTATCAGTTTTATACCAAATTTTCCTTCATGATTACATCTTAAAGTCTATTTCATTCCATGTTGTCCTTACTTAACCTTTTCTCTGATTTTCTTACTAGTAAGTGTTTAATCTAAGCCTGCTCGTGAGTTCACATCTTTACAGTATTTCTGTAAATATAACATAAAAGGGGGAACCAATCTTTTCTTGATTAAGCTTCTGTTGGCCATTGTTGTTATAGACTGATCCACAGGCACTACTTAAATTCTTAACTCGATTGCCTTGGAACAACTCAGCAATTCCCCGCAGACCCAGTGGGAGTAAGTGACTGAATATGAATGGATTTTATGTAGTTTATGGAGGGTGGGTACACTCATCCAGTGCGCCGGATTCCGAACAATTGCCTCCTAAGGATTAAAGGTAAAAAGGGTAATTAATAAAGCCAGTAGCTTAGATGGTTGAGCAATCTTTCTCAGACTTGGCTAATTGACATGTGACAAAACTTGGAAGTGAGAACAACCACCCATTTATTAAGAGCAGACAAACCAGTTGGGCTTAAAATAGGAACAACCTGAAACCTAGCTCTAAACCTTACCCAGAATAGAACAAATGGAAAGGTTGGGAGTCATGCACGTAACTAAACACAACTCCTGATCATCCTAACTTCCTGTTATCCTAACACAGGCCTCCCTTCTGCTGTTATTTTCAGTGGTTTTTAGCGCTCCTTGACTTTCTGCACTTTTCAAGAGCCATTTGGCATGATTTTCAAGTTCCCTTCTGTTTCTCTTCGTTTGGAACTACCTTGTCAATTGTTGCTATTACTATTATTAGTAGCAGTAGTATCTTTATTAAAAAGGAACATTTTTTTTCCAGATATGGAAAGATGATAAAGTCCCGACCACAGAAGAATGGCAGATTAAGTTGATGGATTATGCCGCAATGGCAAAAATGACCGGAAGGATCAGAAATCAGGAAGTCCAACATTTGAATAAGGAATGGGGAAAATTTATAATTTATCTTAAAAACAGTTAAAATGGCTAGTAGGATTGGAATAACACTTGTAGTTGAATGGTGAGTTTTGGATATAATGGAGGTGTAAAAGATTTGGATTATTATTATAGATGCAGGAGGAAATGACCCACAAAGGGGAGGAGAGAAGTCCAGTAGATTCTTTGTTGTTGTTGTTTAGTCATTTAGTCGTGTCCGACTCTTCGTGACCCCATGGACCAGAGCAGCCAGGCACTCCTGTCTTCCTCTGCCTCCCGCAGTTTGGTCAAACTCATGCTGGTAGCTTCGAGAACACTATCCAACCATCTCGTCCTCTGTCGTCCCCTTCTCCTTGTGCCCTCCATCTTTCCCAACATCAGGGGCTTTTCCAGGGAGTCTTCTCTTCTCATGAAGTGGCCAAAGTATTGGAGCCACAATCTGTCCTTCCAGTGAGCACTCAGGGCTGGTTTCCTAAAGAATGGAATCTTGCTTTTCTGATGTATCTTGCTTTTATGATGTATGTTGGATATGCAATTGTAAAACTTTAATTTGAAAAACCATTTTTTTTAAAAAAATTAACAATTTTATTTAATTATTGAAATAAGAAACAAAACTTCACTGATTAACTGACAAAAGAGCAAAGTAGAAATAATGGTGACCTCATTTTCTTCCATTCCTGTGCAGTCAAGCTATATCCCCTACAGTCATACTTCTGGTTGTGAATATGATCCGTGCAGGAGGCACGTTCGCAACCCACAGTGTTCACAGCCTGAAGCGCTGCGTCCGCGCATGTGCTTGATGCGACTCGGTGATTCTGCGCATGCGCGAGCGCAGAAACCGGAAGTAACCTAATCAGGTACTTCCGGGTTCTGCATGGTCTGCTACCCAAAAACGCGCAACCCCCTGGGTTCGTAACCCAAGGTATGACTGTATTAGGGTAATGGCTTGTTCCATACAGCTTTTCTAGAAATACTAGAAGATGCTCCGGAATTGCTGTGGCTCAACTCTACCTGCTACAGCTTGTAATGAGTGAATGCAGGGAAATGGCTAATAGTTTGCTGCAACATATTCACAAGCCATCCATTTTTCCTCTTCCCCATTCCTTAACTAAAAATTAATACATAAATAAAAAGAAACCTGTATCACAGAAAGAGACTCACTGCTGCTTGCTTGCTTTCTCTATCAAGGTCACAAAGCAACCAAGTCTAAACTAAACAAGCTTTTCAAAGTAGGAAACACTCCCTGTTGCTTCTCTGGCTTTCAGGGACACAGCTCTGAGTATACTCAGAACCAATGCACAATTCTGATAGTCTAATTCAGGGTTTCCTAGCTGTTTTTGGACTACAATTTCCATTATCCCTGACCTACTAGCTAGGAAACCCTGGTCTCACGCTACCACACAGGACTTGTTTTGGTCCTAGTCCTGATTACTTCAATATCTGCCACATTGGCCGTGCTGGGCTTTCATACCAGAGCTGACTTTCCAGCAGCCCAATCAACCCACATGCTTTTTCTGCAGGGAGACAACTTTAGGGTTGGCTGAGTGGTGCAGAAAGCTGATTGGCCACAGAACAGGCGATGGACAGAAATGCCTCTGTAAGTTCAAGGAAGAATAACACAGATGGGGAACGGGAAGGTGTGTGTGGCTTTGAGATTTTTGAGATTATTTTTTTTAATTGTTTGACATTTTCAGTGAGAGGGCTGTTCCCCAGCCTCCACTGACTGTTAAGTGTGCATGGCATGTTTTATGTTGTATTTTATTCTGGGAACTGCCCTGAGATCTGTTGATGAAGATATATAAAATTGATTGATTGATTGATTGATTGATTGATATTCCAGAGCAGGAGTTTGGCACCTATAACCCTCCAGATATTGCTTGACTGCAGCTCCCATAATCTCTGAGCATTGGGCTATGCCGACTGGGGCAGATGAGAATTGTTGTCCAACCTCATCTAAGAACCACAGATCTCCCCATCTCTGGGTCTGGAGTAATAAGCAGGAAACAGGTTTTCAACACATAAAAAGCCACTACAATTCAAACCGGGGGCCGGGAACTTCCTGATGTCACCAGACTACAACTCCTTGCCCATTGGCTGTGATGGCTGTGGGGGACTGGAGAGCAGAAACATTTGGAAAATAATAGAGATGGAGAGACAGAAGATGACTGCATCAAGATAGAGGCTTCAAGTTCTTGTCTGGCCATGAAAAAGTTGCTTTCTTTCACCTAACTTACAGAGTTGCAAGGTTATTGTGAGTCACCCTGATGATCTGCCACCATAACATGATAAAACAGACGTGTGAAATTCAGCAATTGAAGACATTTCTTTAAAAAAGAAAAAGAAACAGCCAACCTCTGCTATCTAGAAAAAGCACTCATATTTTCATTGTGTCGCAATGGAGTTTAGTTCTGAGGATGGTCATCTTCGTAAGAAAAATACACTAGAAAATAATAAATAAAGGCACATTTGGAATTCACAAATTCTCTGGAAACTTTTCTTCCTTTGGAAAGCAAGCAATGTTTGACACCTGGGATATCCTCATGCATATTTGGCATCCTTTGGTGAATGGAGTCTCTCACTGTGCCTTATATGTTTGCTTTACCATTTAACTGTATGCCTTTTTATTGCTCTTTTTCAATTAACCATAAAATTGAAAGTGCCCGTGAAAAAAAGATTTTAACCATCTTTTTACAGAGGAGAACAGCAAACACATCTGTGGGAGTGGAGTCCACTGAAAACAGGATTATGAAGATTTTATATATATATAAATCTACTTGAACACTGCTGACTCTGTTGATTAAAATAGAATTATATGGGCTTTCCTCTAGCACAGTTTTTAAATTAAAACAATATGGCAATAACATGGCTAGTTATAAATAGGTTATTGCATTTTTATTCTGAACTGTGGGCAATGTATGTTTTCTCCAGTTAGAGTGGTTTGCTGCAGTTAAACATTTAAGGTTGCAATCCCATGCACAGTTGCCTGAAAGTCAGCCCTCTTGAATACAGTCAATTGCAGCATAATGCAGTTTTTTGTTGGGATGAGAAGCTTTTATTGAGTTTTGGAAAAATAAGACATGCACATGTGTGTGTGTGTGTGTAGCTTGACAAACTGTTTGTCAGTTTCAACAACACCGGGTCCTATGCTAGGAATGAATTTGAAGATGTGATAAAGTGTCATTCTTCTGAGTTAACTTTTCAGTTAAAATCTTCCTTGGAAGGACTATGCTCAATTAAAAAGGGTTTTAATGGTATCAGAGATGTTAATGGAATTGCACTGGGCTGAGCAAATTACAATTTAGCTCCCCCCCCCCCCCGCTTTCCTTCCTTCCTTGATGCCTTCATGCTTTTTTTCTCCACAGAAAAGTCAGATACCCACAGCCAGACGTTTGTAGGGTTTTGCTTTGAATAACCCTCAGAGCATGAATTCCAGGCTTACCCCACCACACCCTCTACTGGTTAAGGTTTTTCTAGCAAGAGTTAACATGTTTGGAAACAGCAGGATGAGCACAGACTGGGTGACTGGGGCACTGCCCCACCAACCTCAGTCAAGGTCCGGCTATCTTGGACCTATGGGATGCGGGTGGTGCTGTGGTCTAAACCACTGAGCCTCTTGGGCTTGCTGATCAGAAACTTGGTGGTTCGAATCCCTACAACGGAGTGAGCTCCTGTTGCTCTGTCCCAGCTCCTGACAACCTAGCAGTTCAAAAGCACGCCAGTGCAAGTAGATAAATAGGTACCGCTGCGGCGGGAAGATAAATGGCGTTTCTGTGCGTTCTGGTTTCCGTCATGGTGTTCTGGAAGTGGTTGCACTGGAAGTGGTTTAGTCCTGCTGGCCACATGACCTGGAAAGCTGTCTGTGGACAAACGCTGGCTCCCTTGGCTTGAAAGCGAGATGAGTGCCGCAACCTCATAGTCACCTTTAGCTGGACTTAACCGTCCAGGGGTCCTTTACCTACCTATCCTGGACTTGGACCCTCTTGCCTTCTTACTTACATCTGGCTAGACAGAGGGTGGTGCTGACTCTCAGCATCCTCCTCCTTTAGTCTCAGGCGTTGCTCTTGTATAACCCGGCAGGGAGGAGGGTGGAGACGAATCTGGAATTAGTTGGATCTGTTGCCAATCCTTGCCTTTGGCTCCATCAATTCCTGGTTTCCTGGCCTTCCACCCCACCAGTTCCAATGGGCACCAGCCACCACTGACAAAGAGCAGATCTCCAGTACAGATTTGGTATAATAAGATAGTGGCTTATCTTGGTGATAGAAGTGGTTAGGAATTTTGAACAGAGACTTTTCAGTACATCACCAAACGACCATTCCTAGGATACTTTGTGGGAATCTATTACTGTTCACATAAGTATATCGTCTAGGTTGGGTGAGAGCCTGTGTGGTGTAGTGGTTAAGAGCAGTGGACTCGTAATCGGGTGAACCGGGTTCACTTTCCTGCTCCTTGTTGTGGGGGAGGAAGGGAAAGGAGAATGTAAGCCACTTTGAGACTCCTTCGGGTAGTGATAAAGCGGGATATCAAATCCAAACTCCTCCTCCTCCTCCTCCTCCTCCTCCTCCTCCTCCTCCTCTTCCTCCTCCTCTTCTTCTTCTTCTTCTTCTTCTTCTTCTTCTTCTTCTTCTTCTTCGGTACATCTCAGAGTACCTCAGGAGTAACAACATTGCCATGTATTGAACCATTTGCCCATCTGGTTCTGTTTTCTATACACTAAGGATGAGAGAATTTGCCAATTTCAGTTTATTTCAGCTTTTCGTGTTTCAGTTCAGTTCAGTTCTCTACAATTCTACCCCAGTTTGTGATTTTTTTTAAAAAAGGGCCTCTTGAACATTTGTCAGCATTTGTGAATTTCTCCTACTGTGCACATTTTTTCATATGCAATTTTCGCCAATTTTATATGCACATTTTTGCAAAGTCGTTTCCCCTCATACGATGCATTTTTGTCTTTTATTTTCACTTACATGCATTCATGTGCACATTTTACCACAGTGTGTGCATTTCTGTACACATTCCTCGGCTGGAGAACTGCATTGCAAAATTTGGAGAAGTGTTTCGGTCTGCATATTGTTTCAGAAAATATGAATTTCGTACGTTTGCCTTTAAATATAAACTGAACTGAATTTCTACCCTGTTCTAGGACTACACTGACTGGGACCAGACTTCATAGACTTAACTGAAGGTGGTAGGGATGAAACCTGGGAACGATTATATTCAAAGCTCTAGTACTGTGCTGTGGGGCATCCCCATATATGTTCCTGGCACCAGAGTTAGCCCCAGAACAAACACAAAGTGACTTCTGTCGGCGTCGGATGGAGCCTTTAATAAGCCTTCCTCTCAGTGTTAACACTCTATTTGTGGAATTTTGCTGAAGATTATTTTCTGCCTTTACTTTTCCCACCAGTGGATGTGTCACTGACGTCAAGCGTCTCCTGATTCACTGATGGATACTGCAAAAGAGATCCAGGCTGGAGATTAGAAAATGATCCTCTCGGTTAGGTAAGCCCAGGAAATTACCAGGATCTTATCCCAGTCCTTATAGGATAGATGTTTCTCTTTTTTTCTCGACTCCCTCACTGCCTGATAGCTTATGTTCCAGCTAATCCCTGGAGTTAGTCGAGGAGGCTGGAGGCAGAAAGGGTGGGGATCATACACATTGTGGGTGATGCTGCTGCTGTCGTCCATGTGGGAGTCGGCTTCTGCTTCTTCGTTTCAAATCATAGATGGGTGCTGAATCACTTGAGTGGAATCAGAGGGTGCTCATGTGAAAGTGAGAGTCACAGGAGGAGCAAGAGGAGGTTAAAGATAAACATCAGAACCAAGTTTCAGTGGTGACTCCCCACTTGTGGAAAGCTCTTCCCAAGAGGGTATGTCTGATGCAATCACTGGCTGTGTAGGCACCATACATTTAAAATACTTACTTATTTATTTTTTGCTTTGGTTTTAAATTGCTGTTGCCTTTTATAGTGGGGAACAATTTACACATCAAACAAATCTACTGTAATTTTCCGTGTATAAGACTAGGATTTTTTTCTTTAAAAGTTATGTTAAAAATTGGGGGTTGTCTTATACACAGATAGTGTACCCCCCATTTTCTTAATTTGGAGCCCCCCCCAAAGGGGGCGTGTTATACACGGTGAGTGTGTGTGTTATACATGGAAGGACAGTCCACAGGGCATCAATGGTGTCTCTGAAAATTTTTACACATCACTTGGGAAGACAGGTGAACTAATATCAGTGTACTGGAAGAAGTGAAGATCACCAGTGTTGAAGCAATGATTCTTCAACATCAACTTCATTGGACTGGTCATGTTGTGTGGATGCCTGATTACCTTCTTCCAAAGCAACTACTCTATTCTGAACTTAAAAATGGAAAGCGTAATGCTGGTGGTCAACAAAAGAGGTTTAAAGACTGTCTCAAGGCAAATCTTAAAAAAATGTAGTATAAACACTGACAACTGGGAAACACTGGCCTGCGAGTGCTCCAGTTGGAGAATAGCCTTTACCAAAGGTGTCATGGGCTTTGAAGACGCTCAAACTCAGGACAAATGGGAGAAATGTGCTAAGAGGATGGCACGCTTGGCAAATCCACACCGTGATCAGCTCCTGCCCAGAGACCAATGTCCCCACTATGGAAGGATGTGTGGATCCAGAATTGGCCTCCATAGTCACTTATGGACTCATTGTTAAAACCGTGTTTATGGAAGACAATCTTACTCGTCTATGAGTAATCGCCAAAGAAGAAGAAGACTACATGGAAGAGTACGGTAACTTAAACCTAACCTATGTGATGATCCAGCCATAAGCCCAGCATGTTAAACTCTTTTTTATTTCCATGGGAGTGATTCTGGAACATGCTCAACCCCTCAGCTGCATCTAGTGGGATAATGGTGCTTTGTGTTGGTTTAGCTTGTTTTATTATGGGAATACAAGGGGGAGGGGAAGTACAAGCAATGCTTCAACCCACGTCCTCAGTAAGAATGTAGGAGGACTTGCTCTCAGCTTCCACGGTCTTGCAAATAAGTGTTAGAGGCCTGGGATGATTATACCTGGTGTGTGGAAAGTAAAAATGACATTATTTGACTTTGATCATTTAAGGCATTTTTCAATTTGTGGCCTGTTAGACTCTCAGTGTATTATCTCAAAAGCTATCACAGTATCTCCCTTTCCTACCCCCTTCCCTGCACTGCAAAATTTAGAGTCTGTTTTCTGAACACTGTGATCTAATGACAGCTTGCCCTTTGGAGAACTATTAAACAATTCAAGACTTCCCTCCAAATTTATTTCAGAAAACAGTTGCTGTGCTCAAATTTAGCAGAGCTATGAAGTATTTAAATGGGTGGTCCCTGTTTCTCAGTAGGAGGCCAAGAGGAACTAAACAAGCAAACCCTTTCCTGATACAAGGGAAGAGCTCATTGTTAAAAATCAACTTCTTTGCCCGGTGTTGTTCCGACAACAAATGGTGCTATTCACATCCTGCCTTTTATCATCCTCTCTTGCTGTACATAACCATCTGTGTTGGTTTATAATGTCCCCCAGAATAGCACTCAAATACCTCCAAAATGTTGATAGGATGCGTACTATATGTACATAACAGAACAATATGACAGCGTACCCGTTTCCCTGTTTGTTCTGGTGGAAGTGTAAAAATAATATGAATTTATGCAACCAGTTTCTCTCTCTCCCCCCCCTTGACTCTCCCGCCTTCTGACATTTCAGCTGCTTTGTTTTAATTTTTACAGACAAAAACTTTCATAAAATACGGGTGCAAACGAGAACAGGCTGTTTCCTAAGCATTCTGGGTACTGTTCCGGATTGTTATGTAATGTCTGGCCTCTTTCCCTTCTCCACCTTAGAAAGAGGAATTGAAACAAAGTCCATTGGAAGCATTTTTGCATTTTAAAGAACAGGACATTCTCTTCTGATTCGCACCTTTAGTCAATACAGGAAACAAAAACAGCTCTGTGTGTATTTTTAACCACTGAATTTTCTTGCCAAATGTACAAGCATGTAAATATCACCTGGATGTATCCAAGATTGAACTTCCCTTGTTTAAGGCTAAATTAGGATATGAGAAAAAGGATAACAGTCTCTCCGTCATTCAAGTTCAGCCTATTTTATAGTTGTGAATTTGCCACGGGCTGGAAATAACGGCATCAAACGGTAAAGAGAACAGCTTACTCTTGGGGTGGAATAGCCCATTTCTCTCACCAACAGTGAAGACCATGTCATATGACCAGGTGATGTGATGGGAATGAGGATTTAGCACATGTGCTCTGAATGGTTCAGTAAAGTATTTGTGCGGTTGTTTCATCCTGACCATTCTGCTCACATTAATAAAAAATGCACCAGCAAAAGTTTCCTTTCCCTATGGCCAGATGTATCAGCCACCCCTGTGGGTGGGTTTTGGATACCATTAAGAACATTGGGTTGGATCCAGACTAGAAGAGCAACCCTATATTTAACTTAGAAGTAAGTCCCATTGAGTTCAATTGTGCTTACTCCCAGGCAGTAGAAGCTGGTCCATTGGGGCAAATCAGGCACTGCCCTACCAACCCCAGTCTGTCCTCATCTGCCTCCCTGCAATAATTCAAATCACTTATCTGGTCTAACAATCTGTTTTTCACAGTGCAAACCAGATGCCTATGGGAAGCACTGTTGTATTCTGCCAGTATTAAATCAGGTTGAACTATATCTTTGATCTGTTTGAATCCAAGTTTATGAATGTGAAAGATGCTCCACATTACTACATGTTGACATTTTCCCACCACAAGAGTTGCCTGACAGATGTTCATAAATAGCCTTTACACACACAGAAAGAGAGCAGATGTCATCATTGATCATTCTTGGATAATATAGGAATGCTCCTTTCATTTAAAAGATTTTGTATTTGTGGGGGAAACAACTGAGGGGGGATTTACTTTGTATTACCTTGCCTATTGTTATCACCTATCTACAAAGACATAAGTGATGTTAGGATCTGGAATCCAATCTCCAAGCGGTGTGAGATTCCCGGCACTTATATGTTTCCTTTTGGGAATGAGGGACAGCGGAGACTGTGGTGTCCTTATGATATATGGTTTATTTACACCTATATACAACCTGAGCTTATGATGGAGGGGTTCACAGCATCAACACCCCAAAAAGGCCTTGTTACTCCCATAGCTGCAGCACTGGATTCAAACGGAAGTTAAATATTCCTCTCAAATGTTGCTCTGGCTCTCTCTTTCCAACTTGCTGCTTTCCTTTTAGGTGACATCATTGCAACTCAAACTCTCTACTTGAAATCCTGGCTTTATCTGTTGAGATCTGTTGTTCCTATTTGTGGAATTACACCGAGCCCCTTAATCCCCCTTTATCATCCAGGCTATCACCTCAACAGGAAGCTAGTCTGGCTCATCCAAGAACCAGAAGCCTTGATTAAATTCTAACACTTGTTGGCTCCAGGGGTTAGAGGAGTCTGGCACACATCTTAACAGTATGATCCAACAGAGCTCCTCTTATGAATGGCATCAGTATTGTATGGTATGGTACAGATGCCAACCTGTTGTCCAATCCTGATGCCGTTCCATTCACCTAATTCCTGTGAGCTAGTGCTCACCACTACATCCCATAATAGTGGCCACACCCTCCCATATGGTATGAAGAAATATTTGCTTTCATCTCTCCTCAGTGATTAAGTGACCATGAGTTTTAATGAATAGTCAGGCAGAAAAAAGTTCCTTTCTCTCTGTGCTGTTCAATAACTTGCTTGTGTCATATTTGGACATGATTATTGATTGATTGATTGATTGATTGATTGATTATTTAATTTCCACGTTGCTTGGTATATTAAAAATAACTCTAAGTGGTGTACAGAAAACTGAAGCCACAGACAACAGACAAAATATTACAAAATACACTTTTATAAAAATATTACATTAATATAAAGCTATGCATCTATCTATATATCTAATCTATATCATCTATACCTAGTTTCATTTTTCTTCTGACATACCCTCTCCTTCAGCCTCTGGGTTCTTACCCAAGGTCCAGACAAACCTAGCCTGCACACAGAAGTCTCACAACAGCAGCTATCACTTACTCTAAACTTGCTTTTTTATGGGCAAACTTGTCATGAGCCAGCAGTCAGCTTTGCCTGCTGAACAGCAGCCTGAAGGGGGGAAAGGCAGAGTGACTCCACCTGTGGCTGATCAGCCTTCAAAGACTCAGAGGAGAAGGCACTGATGAGAACCAGCTGGCTTCAGCCTTCTTAAACAGAGCTTCCAGCCTCAGTCAGATGCTGGAAACAATGCTCCCTGCTTGTCCATCAGATTCCCTGACCCCTGGGCTGTCTGTCCACATGGATTTGCTGTTTGCCTGATGCTAGGACTGGACCTGACTTTGGATGCTGGCTCTGTACACCCCAGAGATTCTTCTGGTTGGCTAGTCTCCCACTCTGCTGAGCTCGGCATGTTGCTGCTCAGCAAGGCGACTATGAGAAGACCCATGTGGATGGTACTTCCTCAGGCTGCCCACAGAGCTGTGTCCCATTCAGCTGCTCCACACCCAGTTCCAAGCGCATCAGGTTTGATGAGTTCCCCATGGGGTCCAAGGGATGGGAAGAGGGCCTCTCCACTCACAGCTCTTTCTTCACCCTCTGTGTCCTCCTCCTCCATCATCTTCTTAGACATTAACTGCTGCTGTGACACATGCATGAATTACTATGCACCCCCATGTCCCCATCACATATAGGTTTTCTTTCCCGCCAGCACATTTTCCCAAGTAATGCTACGCACACTGAGGATCTCATCATATCAGGCTTAAGGTCTGAATGCTGTCAACTGATCATTGGTTGATTTTGCTGAAATGTGCTTTTTGACTTTGAACCTAAAGTAGAAGAGGAGGAATATGGATTTGATATCCCGCTTTATCACTACCCTAAGGAGTCTCAAAGCAGCTAACATTCTCCTTTCCCTTCCTCCCCCACAACAAGCACTCTGTGAGGCAAGTGAGGCTAGGAGACTTCAGAGAAGTGTGACTAGCCCAAGGTCATCCAGCAGCTGCATGTGGAGGAGCGGGGACGCGAACCCGGTTCACCATATTACAAGTCCACTGCTCTGAACCACTACACGACACTGGCTCTCAAAGTCACAGCTTAATTCTTGCTTACCAGGAAGGGAGCGTGCTTCCCATTTCATCATTTGAGCCAGGAATTGTCTATGTATGAGTGAGCTTCCTTCCACTTTTAAATCGCTTGCTTGGCACTTAGAGTCCATTCATCAGGATGTGAGGTTACATCATGTCCCTTCAGAAACACCCATGAAGCCACAGTTGTAGATGTTTTGTTCTGTGTGGTATTTGTAATTTGTTGCTACGGGCAGAAACATTTGCTGGAGAGCTGAATGCTTCCATTTCACTCTCGCCAAACTCTGGAATGGGCTGTGTGGCATCCACAATCCACTCTGGGGAGGCACAATTTTCTGAAGGCCTGATGCTTTTGTTTCCAACTCCTTGCTCTGTTAGAGGCCAGAAAATATGCTAGAGATGGCTTGTGTGGCTTAAATATACAGTTGTACCTCGGGTTAAGAACTTAATTCATTCCGGAGGTCCTTCTTAACCTGAAACTGTTCTTAACCTGAAGCACCACTTTAGCTAATGGGGCCTCCTGCTGCCGCTGCGCTGCCACTGCATGATTTCTGTTCTCATCCTGAAGCAAAGTTCTTAACCCCAGGTAATATTTCTGGGTTAGCGGAGTCTGTAACCTGAAGCGTATGTAACTCGAGGTACCACTGTATCTCCTAAGGTTCTGCCTTGCATGACTAAAGACCCCTGGTAGATCCTGGTTCTGTTTTGAAAATTATTCTGCCTCACCAAATATCTGGTTCTGGTATAGATGATTGTTGGGATAGAATGCAACAGCACCCTGAATGCTATGCTTCTTAAAGAGCTAGTTTTTATTCCAGGGAGGGGAACCTGTAGCCCTTCGGGCATTGCCAGACTGCCTGGAAACCTTTTTTTAGCCTATTTAAATAGTTACTTTCCATAGGTGAAGTCCACAGCAGGGTTTTAAAAGAAAATAGCGGAGTGTATTAATAAACCCGTTAAAGAGGATGAAGATAGATTTGGTGGAACTGTAAAATGCAGTTGTCTGAAATTTTGATTGTAAACATTGATGAAGGGGGAGCAGGAAGCCATTAGTATTGTAGAATTGGATTTACCGGTAACTGTTGAGTGACGAAATGTAACTTTTAAGCTCAAAACAAAATCAAATATTAATACAAAAAAGGATGTTTTCAGATGACAAGTTTCATCATCCCTGATCAATATTGAGCCTCAGGGCTCATTTACACATTTGCTTGTCCCTTGCCTAGGAAGCAAGGGCCCAAGAGTTTTTTTGCTTGGCCCATGATTTCTAGGCACAGGTCTGCGTGGTTTTTCATTTGTTCTGCTGCTTTCTCTGGGGAAATTTACCACAGAAAATGTGCTGCTGAATTACTGCTGAATTTACCACAGAAATACCCGTTGACATTTGTTCTGATTCAGCAGAAGTGTGGATGAGCCCTTGCTCTCTGTAATTGAGGAGGATTGCCGCGTTTAGACTGTTCTTTGATTTTGCCCCCATATTTGCATTTCGGACAACTACTGTGTGCCTCCAATGGTTGTCCATGGAGCCATCTTTGCTTCCACCCTGCGCTGCTGACATCAGCCGATTGTTCACAGGTGCCGCTGCTTCGAACAGAAAAATGGCAAAACACCACAACAGAAGAGAACAGAAAAGGAGTCTCCTTGAATAATAGGGGTTGAACAGTAAGTACCCTTTCTATCTCATCATCTCCCTACATGCTAGTCAGCAATCCCTTTCATGGTAGTTAATTTCAGGATAATCAGATGTTGCCTGATTATTCTAGGAAGTGTTAGTCACATTTTGAGAACCGTGGATAATTATAGGACCTATATATGTGTCTTGTGTTAAGTTCTTTTCTCGGTATTCTATTCGCTGAAGCTGATTTATAGCATCAGACTGCTACCTTGTAGCTGAGGACCATTTCCAGCATAGAGTGGTATTTGTTGTCCAGGACAGAATCTTATTAATGTAATATATAATGGAAGGAATACACAACTCCTGTATTATTAAAGGGGCCATCATTCTGATGATTGGTAGGGTGTATGTATATTTTGCTGATGGCTTGCTGAAATATTATGCTCATCCCATTGAATTGGCCACGGGTCTCAAATTAAATTTCAGAAATGCCTTGTGTGATGCCAAAATTCGGTATGCCCACCTTTCTCACTCCATTCTAAATCATAGTTGTGGCATCTTCTGTGGTTCCCAGTGTGACTGAACCAGTTGCACTCCCCAGTTACACTCTGGTAGGTGGATCTTGGGGTCCTGGTAAAAAGAATAAAAGGTAAAAGATCCCTGAATGGTTAAGTCCAGTCAAAGGTGACTATGGGGTTGTGGCACTCATCTCACTTTCAGGCCAAGGGAGCTGGTGTTTGTCCACAGACTGCTTTCCGGGTCATGTGACCAGCAGGACTAAACTGCTTCTAGTGCAACGGAACACCATGACGGAAACCAGAGCGCACGGAAACACCATTTACCTTCCCGCCATAGCGGTACCTATTTTTCTACTGGCACTGGCATGCTTTCGAACTGCTAGGTTGGCAGGAGCTGGGACAGAGCAACGGGAGCTCACCTTGTCATTGGGTTTCAAATTGCCGACCTTCTGATCAGCAAGCCCAAGAGGCTCAGTGGTTTAGACCACAGCGCCAACTCCTTCCCTGGTAAAAAGAATAATAATAATAAAATAGATCCCACAAGGCTGAAGTTTGCATGCTGTTGATTGGAAAGAATAGAAATATATTTGGATCATTTGTGGGGCACCATACTTCATGAATCCATGGGAGCAGGTAAGAATAGATAAAACTGCCATGTACCATGCTTGGACACTGGTACATCTGTCTCAGTTATTTACAGTGACTGATAGTAGTTCTACCAGCCATGCCTGGAGATTCCCTAGTTTGAACCTAGGACCTTCTGCATACAAACCAAGTGTGTTGTCCCCCCTCCCCCCGTGCCTTTCCCCAAATCTTAGCAATCAATTTTTGGGTGACCTTTCAATTTGGATGGCTTTCCAAGCCAATCTGTGTTCTCTTCAGAAAAGAAAAGAGCTAACATTTCTGCCAAAAAAAGAAAAAGAGAAGAATTTTCAGAAGTTGCTGAGGGTAAATAAGGACTTGGTTTGAGGAGGGTAGCAATCACATGCAAACTATTAAAACAGGAACAAAATTTCTCTTGAGAATATTACTCCCTGTCCCCATCTGCTACGATCCATTGATGCTTGAATAGATTAACATGTGTGTTCAAATACATTCAGTTCACAAATAACAATGTCAGCGCCTCGCTATCTAATGATCATAACCATGTGTTGCCCAAGATCAGAAGGGTGATATCACCCTCCGTGAACCCTCCTCTCTGAGTTGCTGTACCTATTGTTCCTTATTTTGGACAAGTGTTCCTATTTGAGGCTGAACAACATTAGGTAGTACTAAGCCGTTTTAGTGAATAATATTTTTTTTAATCTGTTCGCAAGTCTTCTAAGAATTCTCAATGTACTGCACTGATTGATTGCATAAATGTGGCTGTTCTTCTAGGAACCTAGGGAACTTCTTTATGCTTTTCGGAGTTTGGTATATATTACAGTGCAGAGTGGGGGGGGGGGGAAATAGCCTGGTCAGATTGTTGATGGGAAGAATAGAGAAAGGCTTATTACTCATGGCAAACAAAGCCATTCTGAGTACAAGGTTACACATGGCCAAGGAGGATTAAGAGGCTGACACAAACAAATACTATAAACTGACTAAATTTGGAGATGAAGGAGGAAGGAAATAAAGTGCGGTTGCTTTACTCCTAGAAATACTGGATCAGCCCGTTGGTCCATTTCTCTCTGTATTGACTACACCATGGGTAGGCAAACCAAGGTCCGGGGGCCGGATCCGGCCCAATCGCCTTCTAAATCTGGCCCACGGACGGTCTGGGAATCAGCGTGTTTTTACATGAGTAGAATGTGTCTGTAGTGGTTGGGAGTTACTCGTGCGTAATCCTGCTCCGTTTGAGCATCGGATTGCCTGGTTAAACCCTCCGGACTACGCAGCCCATATTAGCGTGGCTGCCCTTAGTCACTTGTAGAATCTGTCTGTGGGCGTTTCTTAAAGCGTTGCCAACATAAGAGTTGTTTGACGCCCAATCGTTTCCGCCTCTCACTGCGCGGGAGTCTCCTGCGCAGGGTGGGCGTGGGCAGCGGGGTGCTTGGGCTCTCCTCGCTAACTTCCAGCGAAGAGTCCTGGAGCTCCTGCATCTCCCTGTCCCGTTGCTCTCCTGGATCCCTGGTGTTACACTCATTCTCTTCCCCTTCTTCCCGGCTGAGTCTCCCTCTAGTGCTTGGACCTTCCCCTGCAGAATCGGAGACCCTCTCCTTCTCCCGTGCCTCTGATGGCAGTTCCCTGACAGTGTCCTTTTATTTAAAATGCATCTCTGGGTTATTTGTGGGGCATAGGATTTCATTCATTTTTCTTTCCAAAATATAGTCCGGCCCCCCACATATTCTGCATGCAAACTGGATGCTCTCCATCCCTTTCCTTTATATCACATGTAAAAAAAATGTATGGTGTGTTAGGAGAGAACCTTTTAATGAGGTTGAAAGAGGAGAGCGCAAAATATGGTCTGAAGCTCAATATAAAAAAAAATTAAGATCATGGCCACTGGTCCCATCACCTCCTGGCAAATAGAAGGGGAAGAAATGGAGGCAGTGAGCGATTTTACTTTCTTGGGTTCCATGATCACTTCAGATGGTGACAGCAGCCACAAAATGAAAAGACGCCTGCTTCTTGGGAGAAAAGCAATGACAAACCTAGACAGCATCTTAAAAAGTAGAGACACCACCTTGCCAACAAAGGTCCATATAATAAAAGCTATGGTTTTCCCAATAGTGATGTATGGAAGTGGGAGCTGGACCATAAAGAAGGCTGATCACCAAAGAATTGATACTTTTGAATTTTGGTGCTGGAGGAGACTTTTGAGAGTCCTATGGACTGCAAGAAGATCAAATGTATCCATTCTGAAGGAAATCAGCCCTGAGTGCTCACTGGAAGGACAGATCATGAAGCTGAGGCTCCAATACTTTGGCCACTTCATGATAAGAGAAGACTCCCTGGAAAAGACCCTGATGTTGGGAAAGATGGAGGGCACAAGAAGGGGACGGCAGAGGACAAGATGTTTGGACAGTGTTCTTGAAGCTACTAACATGAGTTTGACCAAACTGCGGGAGGCAGTAGAAGACAGGAGTTTCTGGCGTGCTCTGGTCCATGGGGTCACGAAGAGTCGGACACGACTAAACGACTAAACAACAACAACAGGTATGGGGAGCACATGTTAGCATGTTGAGCTAGAGCTGGCTTTTAAAGTGGCTGAAATAAGTCACTGAGGCACAGATGCTTTTAATCCATGCGAGTACATTTCAACATTTCAGAAGGGTTAAGTGAATGGACCCATAAATTCCCAACAGAAGTGGACTCGCTTGCTAACAGCTGCATGGAATCATAGCTCGGTTGGCAAGTAGGGGGAAAATGTCCACTGCCTTTTTTAATGCTATGCATGACTGTGCCAAATCAGTATCTGAGATCAACTATATATATATTTAATAGGTCTAATGCAGAAACATATTGCAATTATACTATTTCTTGTTCTGGAAAGTGTGTTTGATCACTACGTGTTAACGCAGCCAAAGAATGAGTCAAAGGACAAATTTAATCTGCCTGGGATAAAATACTTCCTGTTTGTGATTTCATGGTTTTACCTTCGAAATCCGCATGTAAACATTTGCCAGATCCAGGGATAAACTATTCCAGTGTGAATGTCTTGCAGAGTTTATTGTTAATACATCACAACCCAGAATGATTACTCCCCCCCCCACTCCAAAGTGATGCAAACACCAGAGCTGAGCTGAGCCCAGATGGATTTTCCAGTGGTTCCATAGAAAAATATCAGCATCACAGCTTTCTTTCCTTGGGAGTGGAAGGTCTTGCTCAAGCAGTAAGTTTTCTTGGAAATGGGCTATCATACAATTAATGATATATTGTAATTGGACATCGTTTGGTGAAAGTTAAGTGTGCTTGATAAACCCCTTTGGAATCAAATACCAGTTTTTGTACAATCAACAGAATCAAGTGGTGAAGTTTATTATGGAGTGTACTGCTTCATCCTGAAGATATATGTGTGAGAGACATATCTGGTCCCTTGAAGGAGGAGGGAGAATTAACCACCCAGTTGTATGAAGAAAAATGGGTTTCAACCTAACCTTCTCCTGACATGCAATTATTGTATTTCCTGTGTGTTTTCATATATATATATATATATATATATGCTTTCGTAGATTTTCATATATATACTTTTACTGTATTAAAGATTTCTTGGTTTACAAAAGTATGTGCAATGTTTCTTTTTTCAAGTTACATTTTCTACAGATCAGTTACATTGGTTGATACATTAGTGTTACATTAGAAAGAAAAGGGGGGAAGATGGGGGGGAATGGTGGGGTCAGGTGGCAATGCTTTTATTCTACTTAGTGTATGTGTGGGGTTTTCTGTCAGCGTCACTTGCGTGTGTTCTCTTGAATATTCAATTGTTTTTGGTGGTGAGAGGTTGGGGGTGGGTCACCTAGGGTGCGGTTGTTTGTTTTTGATCGGCTGTAATGAAATTTGTTTTTGTGTGTTTGGATCAGGTTAGCCGGATTGATTTGTACTCTGTTGGCAGATTCTCGTTGTTGTCTTGTTGGGCGGCATCTTCTATTTGTCCCCGGGTCAGTTTGAGTTTGTTGGTTAGTTTTTCTAATAAGGCTGTTTCCCATACTATTTGATACCATGGGTGTTTTCCTTTTCAGGGAGAATTCAGTCATGTAACACCCTCCCTGAAGTGTATTGTTCCAGAAAAACTTTATTACTAGATCCTGCAGGTTTTATAAACTTCCTCACAGCTGATTCACACAAAGCAGAATCACACAATGCAATCTTATCTTGGTTGTAGCAAGGTGGGGGTTGCAGGTTTAAGGCCTTTGGGGTACCTGTGTTGCCTGCAGAAGGTTCCCCAGCTCAATTCTACATACCTCCAGCCTGAAACCACGGAGAAGCTCTCTGTCAGTGTGAACCATACAGAGCTAGGTGGACCAATGTTCTGACCCAGTATAAGACAAGTTCCTATGCTCCCTCCCATGAAAAGTATAGCCTCTTTTCTCAGGGAAAATGGCATCGGCCCTGTATAACTGAAGGAGCATCTCCACCCTCATTGTTCAGCCTGGACAATGAGCTCTAGCTCCAAGTACCTTCTGGCTGCCACAACCAGCACCAGGTCCAATGGACACACAGATCAGTTACACTGTATATGCAAAGTGCATGGCATTCCCCCCAAAAATCATGGGAGCTGTCCTAGCTTCTTCCCAATACATGCAGACAGAAGACAGAAGGCTAGGAGATTCTCTCCTGCTTGTGTTTTCACACAAAATATTCAGAGTGACTGGTTGACCCTTTAGTTCTATTTTCTCTTACTGGGGTACCGATTGCTTATTTATTGCACTCACATCCTGGTTTTTCCATTCCCAGGCAGATGTTGAAAGTAGGCTTCTGTGAAAACACACAATACAAATAGCGATAAAACAATATCATAAAAGGCAATCTCTATTCAGACAGAACAGAGAGCCACCTTGAGACAACAAGGTCTAGATCAGAGGTTTTCAACCTTTTTGAGTCCATGGCTCCCTTGACCAACTACATTCATTCTGCAGCGCTCCTGCAGGGCTCAAGAGTCCAGTTCTTTCACCCCTTGCCTGCAGAGCTGGCAAACTCTCACCCTTTTTCAAACACCCTCGCTTGTGGAGTGTTCCCTCAGCCTCCTCTCCCCTCTCCAGGGGAGAGTCCTCCAGGCAGCCGTTGCTGCTGCACCTGGTCTCTGAGCCTGCCCCCTTGCCTCAGAGAGAGGTGCCTCCTCACATTGCTCCACAGGAGCTTGGGAAGCACCCCTAGCCAGCCCCAGAGGCGCCATTCACCTGGGGAGTTTATAGCCAGGGCTGCTGCAATGAACAGTTGTGCAAGCCTTGTGGAGGCAGAGACACAAGAGGGCATCAAAGGGAGGGAAGGAAAGAGGGACAGAGGCCAGTGTTGCCCGTGGCACCCCTGCCCATCACTCAAGGCACCCCAGGGTGCCACAGCACACTGGATGAAAACCATTGGTCTAGACAGTGAGGTGTCCCACCCGCCATGATTTTCTCAAATGACGTCTCTTCCCTCAGCTCATTAACCTATAGCATGGGAGTAGGTTGTTGCAGCTATGAAAACCAGACGACAGCAGCAGCAGCAGGAGGAGGAGGAGGAGGAGGAGGAGGAGGGGGAGGAAAGAGGGAGGAGGGAGGAGGAGGAGAAGGAATTATTTATACCCCGCCCATCTGGCTGGGTTTCCCCAGCAACTCTGGGCGGCTTCCACCAGAATATTAAAATACAATAACCTATTAAACATTAAAAGCTTCCCTGAACATGGCTGCCTTCAGATGTCTTTTAAAAGTCTGGTAGTTGTTTTTCCCTTTGACATCTGGTGGGAGGGTGTTCCACAGGGCAGGCACCACCACCGAGAAGGCCCTCCGCCTGGTTCCCTGTAACTTGGCTTCTCGCAGTGAGGGAACCTCCAGAAGGCCCTCAGCGCTGGACCTCAGCGTCTGGGCAGAATGATGGGGGTGGAGACGCTCCTTCAGATATACAGGACTGAGGAAGAAGCCTAAACCCTGACCCTCCAAGAAGTCTCCCTGCTTTTCAGGGACCATCCTGGAGTTACAGAAGCTGTCTTAGTTTCTGATTTGATCCTGGGATGCCCTACTTTTCCGTAGGATGTCCCTATTTATATCAGAGAAATGTTGGAGGGTATGTAAGCCCCACCCCTCCTGGATGCAATGAGGCATGGGGTGGAAGCTACAAAATTAATTCCACCCTAGGAGATGAATACAACTTTAACCAGCCCTGCCTTTATGTCTTCCATTTCTTCCCAAACATGGAAGGGTCAATGCTTGCTAATAAAGCTCAAGAAATATGCTTGGTGTTCCTCTTGCTCAACAACTTTCTGGTCCAGACACTTCAGTAGCTTATCCATTCAGTATGACTTGTGCTCATTTCCTGTAAGAAACTGTCTGGCAGTTGACAATATTGGGTGATAGTGGTTATCATAAAAATCACTTAAGAATTTTCCCTCTTGCTGCCCGTTATCAACTTTTTACAGTCCTGCTAGTACACAGAAGAACAGACAGGATACAGATCAGTTTGTGCGCTAAATTTAACCCCAGCATGTTTATGATGGAAAAAATGCTTAAAAGCAGCAACAAAGGCAAGCCACTTAAGAATGTAATTTGTTGGTGAGTAGTTCCTCAAGTCTTGGCATGGAAACTGTGCTTTAATGCAGTGATAACTGTAAAGCCCTTAAGAAAAATAATAATCCAAAAACTGCATCAAGGTCTCTAACAAAAGTGCTATAAAATAGTGTGGAAACTTTCAAATTCTTCTGAATTCTCAGGCTCTGAGATTGACTCCGCTGTAGCTGCTTCTGCTCCAGGAGCCTATGACTACAAAATCAGCTATGGACCCTTCAAATATTGCATAGAGTTCTCCCAAGGGTGCAGAGTCACTGTAAGGGGAAGGCCTTCTTAAGCCTTCAGATGACTCTGGTCCTTGGCCAAGGCAACATTTTCCATGCCTCGGCCAACAGGGCCCACTGGGAGCTGTTTGTGAACTTGACTTGCCTGGCCTGGAATATGCTCTAGTAATCAGGGCTGGCCCACCCATGCAGCAAAGTAAGGTGATTGCCTCGGGCAGCAGAATCCACAGGGGCAGCAGATTTGGCCTTCAAGAAATGCATCACCCATTGCTGCCACGGTAGTAGCAACAGCTGCTGATCACTCCTTGAAGGCTGGATCTGCCACCTTCTCCAGTGCCCTGACTCTTCTTGTCTTCACAGTATATCCTTGCAGCAGTCCTGCGATAGTCTTGGAAATGTGTCTTGAGGTTGCTGTCTGGCTTTTTAGAATCTTGAATGTTTAATTTGTTTGCTTTTTACTACTCCTACCTCACTCCCACTTTACTCCTACTTTACTCCCACTTTACTCCTTTCTCTTACTTTATTCCTACTTTACTCCTACTTTACTCCTAATTTACTCCCACTTTACTCCTTTCTCTTACTTTACTCCTACTTTACTCCTACCTTACTCCCACTTTACTCCTACTTTACTCCTACCTTACTACTTTGTGGCTGAATGCCAGTTGCTGGAGATCGTATGTGAGGATGAGTGCTGTGGTGCTCACATCCTGCTTGCAGGCTTGGAGGTTGATTTTTAGGGCAAGGGTAGGCAACCTAAGGCCCAATCTTTAGAAGACACCTTAAGGCCCAAAAGGAAGATTTTTTTTTTTTTAAAAAAAAACACACACCCTCAAAATAAAATGTTGTTTTAAAGGGGGGAAAGACATGATATGAATATATACAAAAAATACCCTAACCCATACATTCTTTTATAAATCTGATATTATCCTAATATAAATTAGTCAACTACATTTTGTATAAATTCATTTGAAATACTGATGTATTTATCCAAGCAGACTATGTCTGTAAGCAGTTCTTTCATATTATCAATCCACTGATTAAATCCACTCCTACCTTACTCCAATGTTACTCCAACCTTACTCCCACTTTACTCCCACTTCACTCCCACTTTACTCATACTTTACTCCTACCTTACTCCTTCTTCACTTCTACTTTACTCCCACTTTACTCATACTTTACTCCTACCTTACTCCTTCTTCACTTCTACTTTACTTCTACTTTACTTCTACTTTACTCATACTTTACTCACACTTTACTCCTGCTTTACTCCTGCTTTACTCCTGCTTTACTCCTGCTTTACGATTGCTTTACTACTTTGCGCCTGAATGCCAGTTGCTGGAGATCGCATGTGAGGATGAGTGCTGTGGTGCTCACATCCTGCTTGCAGGCTTGGAGGTTGATTTTTTAGGGCAAGGGTAGGCAACCTAAGGCCCAGGGCCCAGAAGTGGCCCAATCGCCTTCTCAATCCAGCACACGGATGGTCCAGGAATCAGCATGTTTTTACATGAGTCGAATGTGTGCTTTCATTTAAAATGCACCTCTGGGTGTGGGGCATAGGAATTTTTTCATTTTTTTCTTCAAAATATAGTCTGGCCCACCACATGTGTGAAGGACGGTGGACTGATCCATGGTTGAAAAAGATTGCTGACCCCTGTTTTAGGGCTACTAGGACACTGCCTCCCACAAATCTCAGTTTGTCCTCATCCAGCTCCGACTGCCTTCTTACAACTCCGTGGTGAATGATGAGGTATTACCCAAACACCACAAGTCAGCTGTACTGTTTATTTCAAAAGGAAACATGAGCCAGTTTGGATGGGGGAGGCGTGGAGAATGCAGACCCTCCAAGTATCCCTATTTTCTAGGGACAGTCATGGATTTAGAGAAGCCGTCCCGGTTTCTGACTGGATCCCAGAATGTCCTGCTTTTCCTTATGACATCTCTATTTTCATGAGATAAATGTTGGAGGGTATGGAGTTATGCGATCCCTGAGCCAAGGAGATAAGTAACTTTGCAATCTTTAGAAGACACCTGAAGGCCCAAAAGGAAGGCTTTTTTTTTTTTAAAAAAAAAAACGACCTCAAAATAAAATGTTGTTTTAAAGGGGGGAAAGACATGATATGAATATATACAAAAAATACCGTAAACCATACATTCTTTTCAAAATCTGATATTATCCTAATATAAATTAGTCAACTACATTTTGAATAAATTCATTCGAAATACTGTCGTATTTATCCAAGCAGACTATGTCGGTCACCAGTTCTTTCATATTATCAATCCACTGATTAAATCCACTCATACACTTTACTCCTACCTTACTCCTACTTTACTCCTACCTTACTACTTTGTGGCTGAATGCCAGTTGCTGGAGATCACATGTGAAGATGAGTGCCGTGGTGCTCACATCCTAATAAATCCAGTCATGGATTTACATAAGCCGTCCCTGTTTCTGACTGGATCCCAGAATGTCCTGCTTTTCCTTAAAGGTAAAGGTAAAGGTACCCCTGCCCGAACGGGCCAGTCTTGACAGACTCTGGGGTTTGTGCGCCCATCTCACATCTATTGGCCGGGGGCCAGCGCTGTCCGAAGACACTTCCGGGTCACGTGGCCAGCGTGACAACGCTGCTCTGGCGAGCCAGAGCCGCACACGGAACGCCGTTTACCTTCCCGCTGGTAAGCGGTACCTATTTATCTACTTGCCCCGGGGGTGCTTTCGAACTGCTAGGTGGGCAGGCGCTGGGACCGAGCAGCGGGAGCGCACCCCGCCGCGGGGATTCGAACCGCCGACCTTTCGATCGGCAAGCCCTAGGCGCTGAGGCTTTAGCCCACAGCGCCACCCGCGTCCCACTATGCTTTTCCTTAGGACAGCTCTATTTTCATCAGAGAAATGTTGGAGGGTATGGAGTTATCAACTACATTTTGTATAAATTCATTCGAAATACTGTCGTATTTATCCAAGCAGACTATGTCGGTGACCAGTTCTTTCATATTATCAATCCACTGATTAAATGAGATCATCGCTTTTTCCTCTTCCAGTTTATCAATATCAGCCTCTAAGCTACCATTAGATTGTTTACAATCCATTTCTGTTGTCCAGTTGTTAACTTCCATATAGTAGGCTTATAGTTAAAAAAAGTTTCAAGTTTTATTGTATATTGTTTTATCCTGCAAGCTGCTGAGCGTGGCTGGCACGACCCAGTCAGATGGGTGGGATCAGTGGCGTAGCGTGGGGGGTGCCAGGGGTGCCAGCCGCACCGGGCGCAACATCTGGGGGGCGCGAGTCCAGAGGGAAGGGACAAGTTCCTTCCTCTGCCGGGCTCCCCGCCGCCACCGCCAGCCTTGCGCACTAGCGCGCGCGCGCGCCCCGCCGTCGCTGCAGCTGCGCTCCACTCACTGCTCGCAGGAGGAGCAGCCGCTGCAGCAGCGCCGATGCCGCCACTGACGCCTGGCCGGGCACGGGCAGCCTCCGCACCCCGAAGCCGACGCCATCCCCTCGGCCCAGCCACAGGCGACGGCTGCTTCTGCCGACTGGGAGGGAGGAGAGCTCCGAGGGGCCTCACCGTGCCCTGCGCTCCCCAAAACCCTCCGAGAGGAAGCCGGCGGGCGGGCGAGGGTTTCCCGGCAGAAGGGGGCGCCGCTGGCTCCGGCTCTCAGCCGTGGGGAGGGGGGGCGAGGACGGAGCACGGTTGGAAGCCCCCGGACCCGGCCGGGAGGAGGAGAGGCACTCGCCAAGCCCGGATCTGGAGCTCCACCTACAGCCCAAGGAGAGGAGGGGGCGGGGAGGTGCCCAAGGGGAGGGGGCTTCGGCTGCCTTGGCCCGCGGGGGCTCCGCAAATAATAAATTCAATAAATTCCTGCTGAGCCTTTGGGGGGGGGTCCTTGGCTCCTTTGCTCGCCCCCAGCCCCAGTGGTGTAGCGTGGGGGGTGCAGGGGGGCCGGGCGCAACATCTGGGGGCGCTCGCTCGCACTCGAGTGCTAACATCCACGGGTTAGGGGGCGCAAATTACTTACCTTGCCCCGGGTGCTGACAACCCACGCTACGCCACTGGGTGGGATATAAATAATAAAACTCTTACTATTATTTTTTATTGAATAGGACATCCCTTTTTTCATCAGAGAAATGTTGGAGGATTTGAGAATGAACATAAAACAATCCTTTTTATGGCCCAACTTCAGCAACTGAGCTTCTTAGCTAAATGGGGAATTTGAAGCTGGGTCCCCCAATTCCTTGGGGGTGTGTGTGTGTGAATTTCTTGCCTTTACATCCAGCCTATGAGAATTCCTTCTGCTTCCCTGATGCATTTGTGTGTGTGTGTGTGTGTGTGTGTGTGTGTGTGTGTGTGTGTGTAAACTGCTGGTACTATTGTAATTTATTTAATATATTTATAGCCTCCTCTTCATCTTTATATAGAAACCAGGGTGGGGTGCATAATCTTAAACAAACCATGCAGTAAAATAGTAAAACAATAAAAACTCCACAAGAGATGCAGTAGAGGCGCCGAAAAAGCCAAAACAACAGCAGGAGAGCGGGTTGAATAGGCGGCTTCCTGTTGTTTCCCCCCCAAGTTGGGTTGGGGCAGAGCGGAGACTCCTTCCTCACCGAACACAAGGCTCTGTTCCTGCCCTGGCACCTTGCTTTCTGTCCATGCTAGATGGGGGTGGAATGAGAGAAAATCTCCCCTCACCCCTTGTACCAGCATGAAAAGAAAGCTGAATGAAAAAGAAAGGTGTGAATTGTGTGTGGGCAGTGGGGGGCAGGTGTGTGAATGATGTGGATGGGAGGGAAGTGTGCAAACTGGGGAGAAGGAGCATAACTGAATGGAGGGATGGGAATGGAAGGAAGTGGGTGGGACAAAAGGACATGGATGGCATTGTAGTCTAAACCACTGAGCCTCTTGGGCTTGCCAACCGGAAGGTTAGCGGTTCGAATCCCCACAACGGGATGAGCCCTCGTTGCTCTGTCCCAGCTCCTGCCAGCCTAGCAGTTTGAAAACACACCAGTGCAAGTAGATAAATAGGTACCACTGTGGCAGGAAGGTAAATGGCATTTCCGTGTGCTCTAGCTTCCCTCACGGTGTCCTGTTGCACCAGAAGCGGTTTAGTCCTGCTGGCCACATGACCCAGAAAGCTGTCTGTGGACAAACGCAGGCTTCCTTGACCTGAAAGCGAGATGAGCGCCATAACCCCATAGTCGCCATTGACTGGACTTAACCGTCCAGGGATCCTTTACCTTTACTTTTACCTTATACATGTATGTATGGATGTGGGGGGAGAGAGGAGGTGGGTGAGGGAAAGAGTGCAGCAGAGAGGGGGTATCCCTACCCACACTCAACCCTCCACGTGTCCCTATTTTTTAGGGACATTCCCAAGTTTACAGAAGCTGTTCTGGTTTCTGATTTGATCCTGGAATATCCTGCTTTTCTTTAGGACAAACCTATTTTCATAGGAGAAATGTTAGAGGGTATGGTAGTATGTCCCTATTTTAATCAGAGAAATGTTGGAGGGTATGGAGTTATGCGGCCCCTGAGCGAAGGAGATAAGTGCAGATCCTGCACTGGACAAGTAGTTAGGCTAGATGACTTCTCAGATGTCTTCCAACTCTAAAATCCCATGATTCAATGAAAAGGGATTACAAAGCACAACTAGTCTTTGAACCCCTATACATCTGATGGCAGCCCTGTATAGGGAAGTTTTTTTAATGTTTAATGTTTTTCTTAATATGTTGGAAGCTACCCAGAGTGGTTGGGGCAATCCAATCAGATGGGTGAGGTATAATGGAATAAAGTAAAAAGGTAAAGGGACCCCTGACCGTTAGGTCCAGTCGTGGTCGACTCTGGGGTAGCGGTGCTCATCTCGCTTTATTGGCTGAGGGAGCCGGCGTACAGCTTCCAGGTCATGTGGCCAGCATGACTAAGCTGCTTCTGGCGAACCAGAGCAGCGCACGGAAATGTCGTTTACCTTCCCACCGGAGAGGTACCTATTTATCTACTTGCACTTTGATGTGCTTTTGAACTGCTAGGTTGGCAGGAGCAGGGACTGAGCAATGGGAGCACACCCCATTGTGGGGATTCGAACCGCCGATCTTCTGATCGGCAAGTCCTAGGCTCTGTGGTTTAACTCTCACCAGAAAAACTTTGGAGGGTATGCACAATTGACTTTGCCTCCACTCATTCTGAGTCTAACTGGACCTGACCCATTTGAAAAGTAGTCCAGGCAAAGGCAACAATCCAGGGCTTTAGATGCACAAGCAAAACTCCATATATACAAGACTCTCTCCATTCTATCCTATAAGCAGCCTGAGCTTTCGAGTTTCCTGTTTGGAGCTGAACCACACACACACACACACACACACACACACACACACACACACCTTTTCATTATCTGTTTTTTCTCAGGCTTTTCCAGATGACAGTTTTCTAGTGTAGTAGATGCATCGCTATTAACTAATTTGTTGTGGGAAATCCAGGCATCCTTCCTCGAGGCAGAGATTCATCTGGTGGGCATATGGTGTTTTTCTAGCACTCAAACAGCGATATTTTCTTCCTGGAAAAATCCATCTCTCTCTCTCTCCCTCTCTCCCCCTCCCCCCCCACTTTATCTATGACTTTATGAGGTGTGATTGTATATTGCTGCAGGGTACCTCTGTTCTGGGCCTGGTTGTCTTGAGTGATGAGAAAAACACAAAACCACCTGTTTCTCTCATTTTATAATCACTCTTTGAACCACATCTTTATGGATTTTGCCACTGCTAAACAGGAAGCCCTATTTCAGGGGTGGAGAACATTTTTCAGATTGAGGTCCATGTCGCTTGTGCTGGTGATGACGACCAGAAGCAAAAGTGGGAAGAGTAATGGATGTGACTTTCTTTGCAAAGCTGGGTACATTCCATGCGCACAAAAACCAGAGGTTTCAGCAAGTCCTCTCCCACCGCTTTCCTGAGCTATTAAAAGCAGCAGCAACAACCCATAGTCATGCAGAGCTTTCAAGTTCTTCAGCCTGGATGATAAGAAAAATAAATGGGGAGGGGACACAAGCAGCCGATTTCATGTTGAAGCCACAAAATCTGCAATGCCATTCACACTTACATAGAAATAAGCCCCACATAACACAATCATACCTCTGAGCTGACATGGTTAGTATTGCAGTCAGAGCAACCCTAAACAGAGGAAGCTAGTGGAAAATAATAATAATAAATGTATTTA
Source organism: Podarcis vaucheri (assembly GCF_965113315.1). Lineage (NCBI taxonomy): Eukaryota > Metazoa > Chordata > Lepidosauria > Squamata > Lacertidae > Podarcis > Podarcis vaucheri. The sequence continues at coordinate 21,170,573 of NC_138764.1, read as the reverse complement.
GTGGTCTGTGTTTGCCCGAGCTTGAGTCTGGTCTAAAGATTCTCAGCTCCTGTGTTCTGATTTGATACATGATATCCAATCACAGAACATTTTAGGATTTGGGCCTCTGCCATTGGCCCTTAAACTTTGAGTTATGATTTGCAGCTTAGAAGTTTAGACAGCCAATCATGTTGGGAGTGGGAGTGGCCCAGGCCTTCAGAAATGTACATAAGCAGTTGCTTTGCCCCTGTTGTCCAGTTCTGTTGGTTCAGGAAAGGTTCTTGCTGTTATTACTGTGTCTTGCCTTGTGGGAACCCACCTACACTTCAACAACAACAACAATACCCCACCCCTTGTCTGGGTTGCGCTAGCCACTCTGGGTGGCTTCAGACACTTATAAAAACATAATAAAACATCAAACATTAATTTTTTTTGGGAAAATGTGGTGCTTAAAGGACGATAAAGTAGGTTTCACTGCAACACATTTAAAAAATGCAGAATACTAAAGGCATGAGGACATTTGCAGATTGCTTGCAAAACCTTCTCTGTCCATTCCAATGGTCTCATATCCCTTATTCACACTTATGTAACTCACACATAACACATGGAGCTCACGCTGGCACTCTCACAGCCCACCCTATGCACACCCAGTCTAACAGCGTGACTAACATAATCTGTTAGTGCTCTACCACCACCACCACTACCTCCTCCCATCCAGAATCTCTTCCCACCCACAACACCATCTGTCCCTAGGGCAAGTCTGCTGACTAGGTTTAACAAAATAAAATAAAATAAATCTGAGCATTTGGAAAGCTCATAAACACCCCAGCAGTTGAGCCAATGGCTGGGGTCGACTCATGGCAACATATTGAGTGTGGCGCTCTTACAACCGATAGTTGAATTCAACTGGACTTAACCGTCTGGGGGTCCTTTACCTTTACCTACAACCAATAGCTAGAGAGGTTTCAAAAACTGCAATCCACAGTTCTCCTTTTGTATCCTGAGCACACCCAGCCCAAGGAGGACAAACGACTGGTAGTTTAATTCTTTAGTGCTTATGGTAGCACCTAGGTGCACAGAACTCTCTCCCCCCCCGAAGGAGCATCTTCACCCTCATCATCCAGCTCGGACACTGAGGTCCAGCTCCAAGGGACTTCTGGCAGTTCTCTCACTGCGAGAATTGAAGTTACAGGGAACCAGGCAAAGGGCAGTGGAACACCCTCCCATCCGGTGTCAAGGAAATAAGCAAGTATCTGACTTTTAGAAGACATCTGAAGGCGGTTCTGTTTAGGGAAGTTTTTAATGTTTGATGTTTGATTGTGATTTTTAATATTCTGTTGGTGGCTGGGGAAACCCAGCCAGATGGGCAAAGTATGAATAAAAAAAAAAATTTATTTACTCTTGCAACTAAACAGCAGACATCCCCTCCCCAGGTTTCTGCTCCGAGCTGGACTGTTCAAGCTACAGCATGACCGCAACTCAACCCAAACATAAGTAGTCTTGTCTGATGGGACACAAGCAAGCAACCTGTGACTTCTCCTACACAGAAGTTGCCACAGTGCCCCTCCTGGTCCTCGGGGATAGTGAAGAAGGATTACAGAGGGGAGTCTACTGTTCCCCATCTCAGGAACTGTCTCTTCCTCTGCTCCTGGCACATCCTGCCCTCCTTCCAGCCCCAGATCCCGCCCCACATCCCACACTGAGACTGCTCAGTCACCTTCCTCCAGCCCATGCTTCTGCCTTGCAGGAGGCATCATACTTATAAATTGCTGCTCCATTACGCTGGATCAGCCTCTCCTTGGAGTCCTGCCAGTCCCTGACATTTTGTCATGTTTCTCTTGCGTTTCTTCAAAAAATATGCGTGCTACTCCAAAGTGATTGCAAAAAATGTGTTTATTTTGAGGAATCTGCACTAAAATGCTGATATATATATTTTTATCTTCTATTTCTTTATATAACTTTTGTATACTATGGTATTTTGATTTGACATGTTTAAAAAAGGGAATTCGTGGAAGGAAATTGGGGTGGATCTTGGGGAAAAATCTTTTTTCTTTTTCTGTTAACGATGAGGGATGATGGTAAGATTGTAGAATTTAAATTGGTTAATGGGTTAAATATATTAAGTTTTTTAACTGGGAGTGAGAGCTTGTGGAACCAAATTAATGAAAGGGGAATACAGTTGGGAGGGGGAGGAGGGAGTCCTAGAAAGAAGGTAATGAAAGTAAGGCTTTAAATATTTTCTATCTTTTCTTTTCTGTTATATTTCTATATTATTAGAAACTCTAATAAATATGATTTAAAATAAAATAAAATAAAATGCTGATTAATTTTCATGAGGAAAAAACTGAATTCCTGCAAAATGTGGAGAGCTGAATTCAAGATTGGAAAACTGAGAAATGGAGAAAATCGGAATTGACAGATCCCTCCATCCCCACCTGGCACAGCAAAACAAACAAAAAGCCCTATTGCATAATACATGGGTAGGCAAACTAAGGTCTGGGGGCCGGATCCGGCCCAATTGCCTTCTAAATCCAGCATGCGGACGGTCCGGGAATCAGCATGTTTTTACATGAGTAGAATGTGTGCTTTTATTTAAAATGCATCTCTGTGTTATTTGTGGGCCATAGGCATTCATTCATTTATTTATTTTTCAAAATATAGTCCGGCCCCCCACAAAGTCTGAGGGACAGTGGACTGACCCCCTGCTGAAAAAGTTTGCTGACCCTTGGCCTAAAATGTTGCCCACCTTCCCCCCTGGCCAACATGAGTGTTCTCCAGTGTCAAAATAAAATAAAATGCTGGAATGTCCTCAATTTGCAGAAAAATAAGAACTGGAACAACAGCGTGAAACATCTCATTGGCTTTTCCTAGTATTGAGAGATTTCGTGTGGCATCCAAGGATCCCAAACACTGCACGAGCTCTGGGTGGGGTCCAAGATTAGGCAAGGCTGGGATCAGAACATTACAGAATTCCACCTTTATCTGCCCTGTGGAATGGCTCTGAATGTTCTCTACAGGATTCTCCAAATTAAAGCCTCAATTTGTTTTTGGAGGGTTTATGTAACAGCGAGGAGATCCTACTTTAGCTAGCCCGAGGCAGGACCACAGGAGAGAATTGGAGAGAAATCAGGCCCAAATATATAAACCAGCAACGATTGTGAAGTCATTTGATTACATGTAATGATAAACATGCACATTGCCAGAAGAATGAAGCTTCCTGGACAATTTGGATAACATCTGCCACAACAGACCATAATGTATCCCTTCTCTTGCAGCCAATACATTCATTTATGCCATCTATTTTTCTCCAGGAAACCCTTCTTTGGCACGTACATGTCTGAAATATGGGAAGAAAACATTGTGTGACATGCTTGCACATGGTTGCCTTGATGTTCATGGCATGACAGTCCTTCCTAGTTAATCAGCTCACTTTCAGAGGGGACAGAAGAAAATGGACTCTGTCTAGGATAATTTGTTAGTGTTAAAAAGGAGATAGCACTTAGCCTTATTTCCCTTGGCAAAGTTCAGCATTATGATCAGGTATGCATGCATGCACACACACCACTATGTGATAAAAGTGTGTGTGTGGGGGGGAAGGGGTTCTAGGTTGCCTTCAGAGGGAGCTGGCAGATTTTGGTGACATCAAGCCCTGGATCAGGGAAATAATATTGTAATTCTGCTTAAGGCTCTGTTTGGTTTGGTTTTTAATGCAAAGCTGCCTAATTAGCACTTCTTGAAACACTGTGTGAAGCAAAGCACAGCTATCCTTTGACATTTGCAGGTCTCCAATTTTTCTGCAGTGCAATTCCATACCTCCCAACATTTCTCTGATGAAAATAGGGATGTCCTATTCAATAATTAATTAATTAATTAATTAATTAATTAACTCTGCCCATCTGACTGGGTTGCCCCAGCCACTCTACACAGCTTCTGACATATAGAAAAACATAATAGAACATTGAACAATTAAAAACTTCCCTATACAGGGCTGCCTTCGGATGTCTTCTACAGGCTGTATACTTACTTATCTCCTTGGCTCGGGGGTCGCTTAATTCCATACCCTCTAGCATTTCTCCAATGAAAATAGGGGCGTCCTAAGGAAAAGGAAAAGCAGGACAACCTGGGATCAAATCAGAAACCGGGACAGCTTCTGTAAATCTGGGACTGTCCCTGGAAAATAGGGACACTTGGAGGGTCTGCAGTTCCCCAGCCAAATTATGTGTGCGGAAATGCATATATTAGGGGAACGCACATATGACTGTTGAAATCCACTTGCCTCAAGAGACAATGGAGTGAGCCTCAGGGGGTGAAGCCAAATCACTGTTATTAGCAGCACCAAAGTGACCTTCCTGGGGTGCAAGCCTGGTCAGTGTGTATGGAGGTTTGGGAGTGCCCAGACAAAAAGACCCCCTCTTGGCCTCACTGATGTGGTCCAAAGGAAAGCAGAGCAATATGTTTGGCACTAGGTTGGCTGCAGGAGTTGCTGGAGGGAGGGGTATAAGGGGCCACCCAACCACCTGAGGGACTCCATTCTGGTTTTGTGTAGGGTTTACTCCTTAGCCTTTTCTTTTCCTGAAGATACCCTGCAAGGTGTATCAGTGGAAATAACATACCGTATTTTTCACTCTATAGGAAGCACTTTCCCCCCTCCAAAAATTAAGGGGAAATGTGTGTGCGTCCTATGGAGCGAATGCAGGCTCCTTGGCTTCAGCGATAGCAACACGAAGCCTCCAAAGCGCAGAGGGAATGCTCCCTCTGTGCTCTAGAGGCTTTGTGTTGCTTTCACTGAAGCCTGGAAAGCAGTGCAAGTTCCCACTGCATTCTGGAGGCTTCAGGTTCCTTTCGCTGAAGCCAGGAGAGTCTTGCTCTCCCGGCTTCAGCAAAAGGAACCCAAAGCCTGAGGAGTGCAGCGGGAACTTGCGTTGCGCTCCGAAGGCTTCAGGGATAGCTGTGCGCAGTCCCTCCTGCAGGGAGAGGCTGCATGTCGCTATGGCTTCTTTAGCCCCACGCAGCCTCTCCCTGCTGGAGGGGTTGCATGCGGCTATGGCACAAGCCAAGACAGCGAGCGGGATGGATCCCGCTTGCTGTCTTGGCTTGTGCCATAGGCGCGCGCAACCCCTCCAGCAGGGAGAGGTTGCGCGTAGCCTGTACGTTGCTCTTTGGGGCTGGGGGGGGGAATAAGATTTTCTTTCTTGATTTCCCCCTCTAAAAACTAGGTGCGCCCTATGGTCCGGTGCACCCTATGGAGTGAAAAATACGGTACACTATTGCATTCTGTTAGGGAAGTGTGTTTTCAAAATACTTGGAGACTTGCACTCTAAAATGCTGACAGAGTTATGCAAGGGCTTTTTTAAAAATTGGAAACTGATGTGGAAATGTGGCAGATGGTCCTTAAGACTGGATTAATGAGAAACTATGAGGAATTGATGGTCCATGGGGTCACGAAGAGTCGGACACGACTAAACGACTAAACAACAAGAGGAATTGAACTTGACACTTCTGTCATCATATGATCACATGAAGGATTCTGGAAGGCAGAACTAGTTTGTAGTGTGTTCTTAAAAAGAATGGAGAAGAAGAGATGCAATTTTGGAAGGTTTCAAGTCTGGATACTGATAGATGTTAACAAAGGAATAATAGGAATAATATGGAGAATCTCCGTAAAAGACTATTTCAAAGGAATGATGTGCTGCAAAGACATAAGAGGGAGTATTCTGAACATAAGTTTAGTTGCATCAAATGCTACTGGAATGAAAACAAAATATATACGGGAAACTATCCAGCAAAATCTGAAGGTTCACATTCATTCACTCAAACTTTTCTGTTTGCAGAAAAGGAAACCATATTTAAGATAACAGCACAAGCCTGCACTTCCTCTGAGGTCCTGTAGGTCTTTATGCAGCCCCTGGAAGATGAGCAGTTGTGCTCATCTCCTGTTTGTGGGCTTCTACAGGCATCTAGTTGTCCACAGTGACAACAGAATCCTGGACCACCTTTGCTTGATCCAGCAGGGCTCCCCATGTTGTTATGAATTGGGATGAGATGATGAGATCTGCCTCTCTGAAGGCCTTTGGTGGTCTCTTCAGGAACTGATGTTATGAAGTTGCTGGCCTAGGCTTGAAGGAATCTCAATTTAAAAACAGATTCCCTGCAGCATATTAGCATATCTTACCCCTTGCAAGGATGTGTCTTTTTAAGGAAAGTTTGCCACCTTAAGTGGTTGTGCTGTCACTGTGCATAACAGGTGCACTTCAGGATCCCTTGAAACACACAGGAGAATGTTTGAATTCAACATCCATGCATAATCCAAGATTTATTCCCTGCTACCCACCGGAATATAGCAACCGATTCTGGGATATGTGTGGCTGATTGCTCCCTACTTCAGAGACACCCCTAGAAATATTGCCTTGGTTGCTTGTGCTGTCAAGCACGTCTCATTTATGGAAAAGCAGCCAACATGTTAAAACAAAACAAGAGGATTCTTGGGCTGGTTTCAGAAACAGATGAGATCATGCAGAAGCTACATTTCTATAAACTATATGTTTATAGCAGTGTTTCCAGGGGATAACCCAGTTTATGAACACAAGATCTCTCCTGGATCAATCCAAAGGCCCATCTAATCCAGCGTCCTGTTCTCACAGTGGCCCATGGAAAGCCCGCAAGGAGAATCTGGGCTCAACAGCACTCTTCCCACATGTGGTTTCCAGCAACAGGTATTTAGAGGCATACTGCCTCTGACAGAGAGAGGTAGAAGATAGCCAACATGTCTAGTAGCCTCCATGCCAGTCAGCTGAGCTAGATAGACTAATGGTTTGATTATGAGGCAGTTTCCCATATTTCTTGTCCAGAAATATGGCTCTTGTATTTAAAGGAAAGGGTCACAGCTCAGTGGTGGAGCATAGCATGCAAATGTCCCAAGTTCATTCCCTGGTGTCTCCTGGCAGGTCTTCTGCCTGAAAACCTAGAGAGCTAAATGGATGAATAGTCTGACTTAAGGCAGCTTCCTGGATTCCAAATACTCCATTATGTTCTCCCATTATGAGAAACATGACCCTGGAACTTCCTATTTCTGTGGTGTAGGGGTGTTAAAATATGAATCCTGCTTGCTTTATTAGTTGGAAACAAGTTGGGTTGGTGGGATGTGGCAACTTGGTGGTGTCACATTCTGCCCAGATTCAACAAACGTTCTTAAAATACCAATGTGACCGCAAGAAGCCACCATTCGGGACTGTTGCTTTTGGCATCTTTTCACTTGCAAGATGTACGAGTCAGTTCATCACGATGCTGTTGGCTGCTGGCCAGCTATTCCGCTTTTAAGCAGAGTGCTGGATATTAACTCAAAATGGTTCACGAAAGCTGAAGGCCAGGAAACAGCTGGGAGTTGCAAGAGATACCCATCAGTGCTGTGGGTATGTCCTCCAACACAGAGATAAGGAAAAGGGCAGGTGTGTGAAGTTTGGAATAGAGACAAAGGCAGAAAATAAGAAAGAGGGAATGCTGTGAGCTGGCTGAAGGTGTCTTAGTGATGCAGGGCATCTCAACATGTGGTGGGACATCTGCCACTAAGGTTGCCTCAAGTCTGTCAAGTTGGAATTCAACATCATGCTGAGGCAATCATTTCATTTTGGCTTTCCAGATGGAACTATCCCCCATCTCCTCCCTTGGAAAGCCTCATTGAGCAAATAGAAGTTCTTGTGCAGAGTTTCCAGTGACAATACTCAGTAATTGAGTACTCCTTTGTTATGTACTGAGTTGAATAGGATCCAAAAGGCAGCAGTCTGATTGGTCCTAGAACAATGCAGCAGCATGATTGGTCTGCAGGAGCCACCCAATCCAGCTCCAGATGGAAGTGAATCCACAACCTGATTGGCCTACAGGAGAATTCCGGAATTAGCCAATCATGTGCAGCCCATTGTGTAAATAATGTATATAAAGCAGATACTTTGAGGGGACTTTCATTCCTCCTCACCACTATGAGCTGGATAAAGAGCATGAAATCCACTCTCGACTCTGAGTATATTTCATCCTTCCTGTCAGATGTTCAAGAGTTAAACAATTATATGACTTTTCATTGACATCTGAAGGCAGTCCTGTTTGGGGAAGCTTTTGATGTTTGATGTTTTGGTTTGCCTCTTTATACTTTGCTGGAAGCTGCCCAGAATAGCTGGGGCAACCCAGTCAGGTGGGAAGAAGAAGAAGAAGAAGAAGAAGAAGAAGAAGAAGAAGAAGAAGAAGAAGAAGAAGAAATAATAATAATAAATAATAATAATTTATAATACAGGTTTGTACAGTTAAAATGAATTGCTCTGGCACCCTGGTGCAACAAATCAATAACAACATCCTTCTTTTGGTGATGGGGAGATGTACTGAAAAGTGTGCACTGCATTAGCAGGGAAATGTATAATCACCCTCCAGGAAAATCAGAATTAATGCTAATTGTTGCATAACTTCCCTGCAGACAGATCAGAACCAATGCACATAGTCTAACCTTTCCTTCAATTTTCTGCAAGCGAAGGATGAGGATGAATGATCAATAGACAGGTCATTTGGAGGTTCCTAAGAATTGTAAGGGTCTGCTGTTCACCTCCTCTTATCTTTTGCCTGTGCATTTGTAAAAAGAAGCAAAAATGTTGCAAATCTCCAGTGCTGTCTTATGAAGAGGAAGCTAAACCCAATCCCACTTCTCTCGGGACTTGTCACGATTCAGGGAAGTGTGGAACATGCTGCCGTATGCATATTTCAATTGCTTCAGGCTTCACACTCCCATGGACTACTCCTTTGAAACATCTATATGTTGTGCAAGATCTAACACTGAATGCCTGCGAATGCCTTGATCAGTTCTAAGTAACTAGCACCAAGCCCTGACCTGCATGACTGAATGAGCCATTCCAGATCAAGCCCTACATAAAGAGCTTCCATACGACCTGGAAGAGGGCATTTCCCAGTGGAATCAGTTCACACATCCAACTATTGGCAGGCAAGGAATGCCCAACCATGAGTGACCAGGACTTTAATTTCCCATGCAAAAACTGATCCTCGAAAACAAAATAAATAGGACAGTGGAGTTTGGCTCTGCACTTTCAAATGTCAATGTTTTGCTCACGTCAATGTTTGGTTCCAGTCTGTTTCTGATTTAGTATCCGGCTATATCCACTGGCAGCACACCCTTGTTTTCTTAACGAGCAGAACATGGATCAGCCTTTGGGTCACGTGGTCGCCCTTTAAGAAAAACCTGACAAAAATTGCTCTGCTTGTCGGGGAGCTATAGCATTGGCTGCAAATGACTATTTTGTTTAACAAAGTCCCAACAAAGCTCTTGGTGTTTGCGATTTGCATGGTTATCTAGCTCTGTTTGAAATAAACATTCAGCTGAACCAGGACCAGCTATGCAAAGGACAAAGGACAAAGAGAAACCACATGCAAATAAGAAGGAGAGGCTTGGTTTCTGTCAACACCGTGGAACGAAAAAGGCTCTTTAGCATCTGGCATATATACTGTGTTCTTAATATTGTTATGCAGGCCTGTTACTCATTGTGCCCATTGCAGGCCACCAACCATGTATGATGACTCACTAGGGACATATTAAGGTACCTTCCAGTGGGGAAGGTACCGGAAGCGACTAACCTGCCGTGTGGGGTCCAAAAGGAACTGCTTGTGCAGTTTGGCTTAGCATGGCAACCAAACTGGGAGTCCCCATTAAACAAGAACAAACCTTGGCTGCAGTCTGTGTTTAGGAAGAGTGGACATGTCCCCTGTTGCTGCAACTGCTCCATAGGGATCAGACCTGTGGACCTCAAGGCTATAAGTATTTGTGTGTATCCGAACACTGTGAAAGCTGCTGTGTGTTTTTCTTGAAACCACAACTCTGAAATTAAGAGTCTCATGCTCTACTGCCTGAGCTATCCATTCAGACCATTCCCTGGCCTAACAATTTGTTAAAAACTACTCTGAGTCTGTATCTGGTCAAGGAGAACACAGGAAAAACTCCTGCTAGTTCTTATACTGATTTGCAAGTGATACAGGGGCCTTGGTTATCTGCCTTTCTCATAGTAACATCCACATGCTATGAAGCAGTTCTGGCCTGAACATGACCTTTCTAGAGATATGCAATCAGCAATGGCTGCTGGATAACCTTGCATTTTCTGGATGCTTTGACCAAATACCTGTATACAGTTATCTTTGTCCCAGGCTGATCTTGACCTCAGAATTTGATTGCTTCAATTCTCCCTTGGTATTAGCTTCCTTCCTTTTTCACAGCTTGTTGAGAAGATGTCAGGGTGGCTGTTTACTCCTGCCTAAGCCATGGGTTCTCCAAGGTGACTGTGGTGAGCGTAAATTGGAAGGACAGAGGAAGAGCTGAGAAGCTGTCACAAAAAGAAACTGGACAGCCAGTTTTGGACCTGATCTTTGGCTCCGAGTGTTCGTACAGCCACAAAACACTGCAGTGTCCATTTTCAGATGGTTGCAGCTTTTCTGATAACCACTAGCCCAGGCAATCATAGTCACACTATGGGGAAAGGTGGTTGTTGGTGAAGAGTAGAGCATCTTCTTTGTATTCAGAAGGTCCCAGGTTCAATCCCTGGAATCTTCAAGTAGGTCTGGGAGAGACACCCCTGTTATGTATTCAGTGGTCTGTGTTTGCCTGAGCTTGAGTCTGGACTAAGGATTCTGAGCTCCTGTGTTCTGATTTGATACATGATATCCAATCACAGAAAATTTCAGGATTTGGGCCTCTGCCATTGGCCCTAAACTCTGAGTCATGATTCACAGCTTGGAAGTTTAGACAGCCAATCACGTTGGGAGTGGGAATGGCCCAGGCTTTCAGAAATGTATATAAGCAGTTGCTTTGCCCCTGTTTCCCAGTTAAGTAGCTCAAGAAAGGTTCTTGCTGTTATCACTGTGTCTTGCCTCGTGGGAACCCACCTACACTTCAATTCTGCCCATCTGAAACCTTGGAAATCCCGTGCAAGTCAGTGTAGACTGAGCTAAATGGACAAGTGATCGGACTCAGTATAAGACAGCTTCTACAAACCTTTGCAGTGGTACCTCGGGTTACAGACGCTTCAGGTTACAGACTCCGCTAACCCAGAAATATCACCTCGGGTTAAGAACTGTGCTTCAGGATGAGAACAGAAATCATGTGGCGGTGCCACAGCGGCAGCAGGAGGCCCCATTAGCTAAAGTGCTGCTTCAGGTTAAGAATAGTTTCAGGTTAAGAACAGACCTCCGGAACGAATTAAGTTCTTAACCCAAGGTACCACTGTACTTATACTTGGGTTCTTCACTTTTAGTGATCACATTTGTTCTTCCAGTGAACGCAAGGCAGTGTGCATGGTTCTTTCCCCACCCCGATCTTCTCCTCAAAACAACACTGTGAGCTTGGCTCGGGTAGGAGCAGGAAACCTTCGTCCTCCCTCAAGGGCTGCATGTCCTTGGGGAAAGTGGCAAGGGATGCATTGTGGTGGTGAGTGAAGCTAAACCCAAAAGTGGGCTCAATCATTAGGCTGGAAGATAATGAATAACTTCCTAAGATCATCCTTGCCCTGCATAATTGATTACAAGACGTGGCACCCCCCTATTAGAATGACAATGCCCACCAACTTTTTTTGGGGGGTGGCCCCTCAAATATTTTATTGGGGGGCCTGAAGGGACCTTGGCCTTTAGGAGTTGGCTCCAATGCACCATTCTGGCTCTCTTCTTTGCCTGCCTGGAGAGGAGTGGCTGCAATGGACGATAAAGCTTCTTCTTCTTCATGCCCTAACCAGTAGCATGTTTCTTAGCAATCCATGTGGTTAAGATGGGAAAGCTGGAATGCAGTGAGCCTTTAGGGCCAAAGTACATAAGTGCATAAATGGTAATTTAATGGCACTCAAAGTAATAATGAAATCAAGCCTCCATACTCTGCTTGTGAGCTTCCCAGAGGCATCTGGCTGGCTGCTGTTAGTGGAAACAGAATGTGGGACCAGATGGACCTTTGGTTGATCCAGCGAGGCAGCATATGTTCTTTAAAAAAAGGTTTCACTGCATGAAACATATGGTATTTTCACACAAATAAAGGATATGATACATGCATTAAATAATTATCATAATTGCAGTAAAGAAACCTTCAGTTCAATTAAAAAGGGAAGGGATGGATAAACATATGAATGCAAATACCAGCTTCTGGTTAATAGCATTCCATGAAACTGCCCCTAAACACTGTCCAGGAAAAAGAATCCGAGATGGGGCTATGCAAATGAAGGGGCATGGCCAAGTAGCTAGAAACAGACCTGGTGGCGTTTTTCTACAGTCAGGCAGCAGTGTACACATTTTATGAAATAAATAAATAAAAATTTAAAGCACTCTAATGCCCCTTTAACAGTCACGCTGCCCCCTGAAAAGACTCTTGGGAACAGTAGTTGCTTAACCACCAGGGGTCTCCTAGCAACTCTCAGCACCCTTAGAAATGATTCTTCCCGGGGTTCTTTGGGAGGAAAACATTATTGTTTAAAGTGATATAACATACCCTTTGACATTTCTCTGATGAAAATAGGGATGTCCTATTCCATAATAATCACAATCATAATTTGCCCCAGCGGCTTCCAACATATATAAAAACATAATAAAACGTTAAACATTTAAAAAAACCTTCCCCATACAGGGCTGCCTTCAGATGTCTTCTGAAGGTTGTGTAGTTACTTATCTCCCTGGCTCAGGGGTCGCTTAACTGCATACCCTCTGATGAAAATACGGATGTCCTATCGTACCTTCTAACATTTCTTTGATGAAAACCGGGATATCCTAAGGAAGACTGGGACATTCTGGGATCAAATCAGAAACTGGGACGGCTTCCATAAAACTGGGACTGTCCCTTGAAAATAGGAACACTTGGAGGATCTGGTATAATAGTGCTTTCAGTGTATGCTGTAGATGTGACTTTGGACACCAAACATACTGGAGGTCTAAAGGTCTTCCTGATTTTTTATTTTTTTTAAAAAGTCATTTCCATGTGATCAAATATATATATATGCAATGGGGACAGATATCTCTTCTGGGGTATCAGGTTTCCTAGGGTCTGCCAAAACTCAAGCAACCCCTTGCCTCGCACCTTTGCAGATCTTAGCTCAGGAAATGAAACATGCTAAAATGTCCAGCATTAGTTTGAATGCCTTACTTCAGTCCCATTGACCCCCAAACAGGATAGCCAGTTCCTGAGGTCCACATTTTTCCTTGCCAGTGTTTTCTCTCTCTTTCTTTTCACATTATTCATTTGGATGTGATGGTTGCAATCTTTTCCATTCTTCCATTTCACCAGGGAGAGGAGAACAAGTATGAGATGTTATTAGGACAGAATGTCCCGGTTGCTCGGTAATTATTTTAAAAGTGATTAAGTTCCGTGGGGCCTGTGAAGCTGAACTCTTAGAAGGCGATAGGCAGCTTTCCCCCAATGGCATGCAACTTGCTTCCCATCCAGTGTCTTTTTTTTTGCATCTGTAAGATCTTACAGTGCATGGGGTGAGGGTGTAACTGGGGGGGGGGGAGCCCTGTCTTATAGGTTTAAGCCAAGGCTGTCTGACAGGAGGACACGCCCCCCCAGCTTGATGGCAAAGCTGTATTATCTAGGCTTCTGGAGGCTCTCAGTATTTGCTAGAAATGGTTTTTCCACAGTTTCACTCAAAGAAAGAAACAAAGGGAGAGAAATAGTTCCAATCTTAAGAAATAAGAAAACTTTCTTTGGACTTTGCAGATGATGGACTTGTCCAGATGTCCTATTTACTGAACATGCATCCAGATTTGCTTACACAGGGGTTAGACAATATCTGGTCTTCTTCGTTTCTTGCAAGGTGTTTACACATCTTCCTGCTAATCATAACAATATCGCCCCCAGTTTAGAGGTTGGCATATTTTGTAGCATAGGAAATATTAAGAACCAAGTTGTTTGGATTCTGTTTTTTTTATTTTATTTTATTAAAGATTTTCTTGGTTTACAAAATACATGCCTTGTCTCTTTTTTCAAGTTGTAGAGTCTTTTCCACAGATCAGCTACATTTGTTATGCGACATTAGTGTTGAGTACAGTATAAGGTCAGGAAGAAGAAATATATTTTTTTTGCAGTGTACGTGTGGGATTTTGTATTGGCTTCAACTAGATAGGTTCTCTTTCTATTTGCTTGTTATGTTTCCTTGGTAGTGAGAGAGGTCAGGGGCCCAGGGTATGGTTGATTGTCTGTGGTTGTGTGCAGTGATGTTTGTTTGCCTTTGTGAGGTGGGGAGGACATGTTGGGTTAAGTAAGCCAGATGTTCTTGTCATTGTCTTGTTGGGCTGTGTATGTGATAAAGGGGAGCCATACTGGGGTGAAGGCATCCTTTTCTATTTGTCCCGGTGTCAGTTTCAGTTTATTGCTTAGCTTTTCTAGTAAGGCTGTTTCCCAAACGATATGGTACCACTGGTCCATGTTCACCCCTGACAGGTCTCTCCAGTGTCTGGCTATGAGGCTTCTGGCTGCTGAGAGTAGGTGGCTCTGTATAATGTTAGTGGCAATTATGATCTTGGAAGATGTTCAGTAGGGCCAATTCTGGGGTGAGTTCTAATGTCTTAGTTATTTTGCATATTTCTTGTAGGACTGCTGTCTAGAAGGGTTGGATTTTGGGACATTCCCACTACATGTGGAGGTATGTGCCTGTGGAGGTGCTGCCTCTCCAGTATGAGGTGAGGTTCCTGGGTGCATTAGCGCCAGTTTCCATCGTGTTAAGTACCACCTGTAGTTGAGTTTCAGGGTGAGTTCCCTTCTCTGTGCTGAGATGGATTTAAAGGGAGGTTTAGATCACATTCTAGTCCATTGGGTAGGGTTAATTTCATAGCCTATGTCATGCTCTCATTGTTTTTTTTTATTGCATCAAGGGGGTTTGTGGGATTTTGGAGCAGCATTTTGTATATTGTGGATACCATCCCTTTGCCAGGTCCCCCTGCTGTCAGGTGAAGGTTTTCAAAGGTGGACAAGGGACTAGTGGCTGCTGATTTCACTGTTGGATTGTTTAAGAAGGTGTGTAATTGGTGGTGTGCTAGCCAGGGTGTCCCCTACTTTGTCTTGTATTTCTTGGGTTGGTATGGGTTTGTTGTTTTTGTAGAAGTCTTTTAGATGGTGTAAGCCTTTGGCTTGTCAGGTTTTTATCGGGAGGTTTTGTTGAAACTTGAGCATTTCAACGTAATCAACTGAATTTTATTTCAGTCCTTGCCTTATTTGAAAGCTGCATGAATAACCTTTTGGAAACAGTAGCACACATGGGTTATTTATGGTGTTGAAGCCATGTTGTGAATAATAATACATTACCGTTTTCTTTTCAGTTCCTCGGAACGTCCCTAAAAGTATGCCAGATCTGTAATTTTTTGCAAGGCAGGAATGATTAGTTCATTCAACAGCATTAGCAACAGCTTTTAAAAGATTTTCCAGAAGGGAATACCAGTGACTCATTATATTGCCTCTTCACGACAGGCAGGAGGTGAGCTGTCTAGCTGGTGGGTGGGTGAATTGCACGATTTTTTTTAGCACTGTGGAGGTTGAAACATGCTATCATGTTCTGTGGACGTGCTTTAGTAGACACACTTTCTTCTTCTCTCTATATATATACACACAAAACAATTCATACATATATAAGATTTTTTGGACACATTTATTAACTCTGAAAAGAAGAAACGGTAGCTTTAAAAACTCACATTTTGTTCCTCAATTCAGTTTTAACTCTCTCTGTGAGTACCGTATTTTTTGATCTATAGGATGCACTGGACGATAAGACGCACCTATTTTGGGGGGGGGGGAGGAAACAAGAAGAAAAAAATTCTGAACCCCAGAAGCCAGAACAGCAAGAGGGATCTGGCTTCTGGGCTTTGGGGACAGCCTGTGAAGCCTCCGCAGGCTTTGTGCAGCCATCCCCAAGCTAGAACAGCAAGACGGAGAGCTGTGCCGCGCTCTGTCTCCCTGTTCTGGCTTTGGACTTAGCCGCACAGCCTGCATTCGCTCCATAAGACGCACACACATTTTCCCTTACTTTTTAGAAGGGAAAAAGTGCGTCCTATAGAGTGAAAAATACGGTATGTGTATGTCTGTTTTTAAAGGTCCTTCCAGCCTTCCGTTATTTTGGAGTAGTCAAATACTGGCAAATCCAGGTTGCACATTAAAGTGGATTTGGTGTCCTTGCACAACAAACCTGCTACCCCTCCAAAACTGGACTTTTTGTGATAAGGAAAAGTGATGGGGATCTTGCATTGGAAGGTATGGATGTTCTTTAAATAGCCGATGTTGCCTAACCTTCCTGCAGTTTTTGTGCATACAAAAGGATGAATGCTTAATAAACAGGTCATCAGGAAATGACCAAAGTGTTGTATTTTAAACACAGCATATATATTTTCCACTTCTATCATCTTTGCCTTGTTGTGTACAGGGAATAGCTGGATGGTACAGAAGGTTCTATCCAACTAAGTTCTACTCAGAGTAGAACCATTGAAATTAATGTACTTAAGTTAGTCATGTCCATTAATTTCAATCAGTCCACTTTTAGAATCACAAACATTGGATACAGCCCATTGTATCCAATCACTAGAACGGAACATCAGAGACTCATTCTGATGTTTATTCATGACAATGAGAAGATGAGTTATTGAATACATGGGTGTTTCCATCAAGGAGGTGACTCATCAGGCTAGTAATCCACATACGAGGGTTATGCTGCTTTTAAGCACCCAGCTTTCTACATGTGAAATGCACCCTTTACAACAGGGTCAGCAAACTTTTTCAGCAGGGGGCCGGTCCACTGTCCCTCAGACCTTGTGGGGGGCCGGACTATATTTTGGAAAAAAATAATGAACGAATTCCTATGCCCCACAAATAACCCAGAGATGCATTTTAAATAAAAGGACACATTCCATTCATGTAAAAACACCAGACAGGCCCCACAAATAACCCAGAGATGCATTTTAAACAAAAGGACACATTCTACTCATGTAAAAACACGCTGATTCCCGGACTGCCTGCGGGCCGGATTGAGAAAGTGATTGCACCGGATCCAGGGCCCGGGCCTTAGTTTGCCTACCCATGCATTACAACTTTCCCAGCCCCCACCCATTGTAGACCCTATAGTGTAATGGACAAAGCAATGGGCCTTGACAACAAAGACAAGGATTCAGTTCTCCACTCAGATAGGAAGCTCATTGAGTGTGATTTTGAGCTAGTCACAATATCTCAGTCTTACAGACCTCCCAGGATTGTTGTGAGGATAAATGGTACACCACCTTAATCTGCTTAGAAGGATAGTATACAAATATTATGCAATAAATTAAGAGACTCATCAAGCATTTAGCCACGGGCCTTCTCTCAGTCGCCCTGCTTCGGTGTTCATTAGCCACGAAAGTTGCTGCAACTCTGTACGAATTCTACGTTTTGAACATTTTCTGGCCAAGCATATCTCACTCAATCTACTTTGCAACGTGTAAAACATTTGGAGAACCCCCTACAAAAATGTTTCTTTGTATAATGGGAGAGGCAGAGAAGGCTCATGCATTTCTGAGATCAGATTTGTGTGAGTCTCAACATTTTTTAGCAGGCTGATAAGCAGAAAGTGGGAAAATCTATCATGTTTTTAATTTGTGGTGGCTTGCAGGCTGGTGCTGCTTAGCTGTAGAGCACCTAGAAAAATCCCTTACTGCTTAGGGTCTGTAAAGATGGTACCACTAGACAGATGTGCATTGCAGATACCTTGAATAGCATTCCAGCATGATAAACATCTAATGCAAACAGGTCCTTGAGCTGAGAAGATCTGCCTTCATGATAGTGAGTCACCTGATCTTAAGAGCACAATGGAAGTGCTATTAGTAACCAAGTTGCCTTATGGAAACCAGAACAAACAAGAACCAACAGCATCACTAATGTGCACATTTATCCTACCTTAGGGGAAAAAATAGCTAACTCAAGTAAAGTACCATTTCGTTATAGCCACCTGATGTACTACTAGCTCGCAATCAGTCAAAGCAACCCGACAGGCCAGTAGTGCGATATTAGTGTGTTGTACTAATCTGATTTTTGTCTGTTCCTGCTGTCAGGGCAGTTAATTTGCTTGGGTTCCCCTCTCCCCAATCTTCACTGTTTTGTTAGGCAAGTTTCTACCATCCTCCAAAGCCAACTAACCTTGTGTGCTTCAAACTACAGTTAAACACGCCTGATCTAAATGTTACACTTTCAAAAAGTGTCCCAAGGAGCCATTTGTACAATCATGGTTCAAAGCACTTCACATGTCTTATTGTCTTGGTAATCAACCTGTAAGATTGGCTGGTATTCTTATCCCTGCACTAGAGTTTTGGGGTGAGGGCTGAAGCCAAGGGAATATTGGTTTGCTAAAGGTGTGGCACTACAGGATATTAGATACAAGGGGAACAAAGAGCCATGTTTTCCTCATACTATTGACATGGAGAGGGGGGCCACATGCAAGGGAGAATCAGTATGTTGGAGCAGTGCTTAATTCATTTGTAGCCAGGTGTCCACCGTTTGCCTCCATGGCTGTTAGTTTATATTGCTCCCTCACTTGCTCTTAGAAAAATGCTTCAGGGAGAATTTGCTGGCTGCAGTTGGCCATTGTAATGACAGCCATGATGTTTGTTGCATCATAGCATCTCATGCAGGTTTGAGAAATCTTTACCCTTCAGCTATTGTTGGACGACAACTTGCATCCTCCCTGCAAATATCTCCAGCAAATATCCTCCCATGCTCCTACTTCCTTGGCAAACACTAGTAAGATCTAGTTCAACTCTATTGAGTCCTGACTTCATGGCAGAGATTAATACAGAATCAAGAAGGGGGCTTCTTGGCCCACACTTTAGATCTAGTACTCACCAAGGCATCAAAAGATCATCCTCTGAGGACCTTCATCATGTGCTTTCTTCAGAAGAGGTCTGGAGGCTGGCACCACGAGAACAGGCCTTTTCTGCAGTGGCTCACTATTTGTGGAATGCGCTCCCTGGGGAGGTTTGGCTGCATAGGCGCCGACTCCATGGGGCCTGAGGGGGCTCGAGCCCCCTCAAAAATTTTTTTTGGGGGGCTCAGCCACCCCAATAATCTCGGGCGCCCTTCCAGCAGAGCACCGCCGCCGTCCCCCGCCTCCTCCCCACCTGCTCCCTCGCCAGCCAGCCAGCCAGCCGCGCGCCCTAGTCGGAGAGCCCCGGCCGTCCCCCGCGAGATTAGGGAATCCCCGGGGGCGGGGGCTCCTGCCTCGCTGCTTCGCAGCACCACCGCCACTGCCAAGGCACTGCCGGGGGGAATTTCCTTCCTCCTGGCGGTTTCAGCGGTTTAGGGCCGGAGCGGAGGGGGCTCGCCCTCTCTTCTCCGGCTAGCCCCACGTTTCCCGCATATCAGCTGTTCCGGAGCTGATTAATAGGCGCAGCACGCTCTCCCCTATTCGCTCACGAGGAGGCGGCGCCACTTTATTTGCATATTCATGAGCTTATTTATTATTCATGAGCTTTCCCGGGGCCCCCCAATATTTTTTATAAGTCCGCGTCCCTGTTTGGCTGTTGTCTTCATGATACACATTTAAACTTGGTTGATTAACATCCAATAACCTTTTAAACGTGTTGTGGGAACGGGGATTATTGGTTTGGTTTTGCTCTTATTTTTATTGTGTATTTTTATATTGTAATTTTATGTTGTGAACTGCCCAGAGATCTACAGATGGCGGGTGGTATACTAATTTAAATAATGATAAAAGTAAAAATAAAACTTTGGTCAAGCTTCCTGACTTCAAAACAGCAGGTTGTGGTCCATGTTGATTGAATGTTCCTCCAGATACAAAAGTTCCCTGCACCTAGAGATATATTGAGGGAAGGGTTGGCCTGGATGGAGGACCTATGCCTTGCCAGATGTTGTTGGACTGCCAATGGTCAGGCTGGTTGGGGCTGATGAGAGTTGGAAACCAACAACATCTGGAAGGCCACAGGTTCCCCACTTCTGAAGTAAAGGGTTGTTGTTGTTTGGTATGGAGGAACATTCAGTTATGTTGCCCACATTCTGATCTGTAAGGTGAGATGAAATGTCCTTCTTAGTTAAAAACTGGGCCTACCATAGGGCTTCTCCACACTTCCTCTTGTTTTGTTGCTTTCCCCCAGGGAAAACCACTCTTTAGTGCTCAATTGGAGCAAACAGAAATTTTGCTCCGATTTAGCACTAAAGAGTGGGTTTTCCTTGGGACCTATGCTTTCTAGGCATGAGACAAGCAGAAGTGTGGACAAACCCAAACTCTATGCTGAGATCATGAAATGGCTTTTATGATACGTGTGTGTGTATGCACGCCTGTACAGACAAATACACACGTAGGTCTTGCATTAAGTGAAAGATCATAATTCTCTTTCTCTCTTTCAACATCTATATCTGTATGATTACAAATAGAACACAAGATCCTTGAATGACATATTAGCCAACTGTAGCTGTGAAATTGTCCCCTGTGTCCTGGAACAAACTTATTTGTTGCAAATATTGACACTTGTCTTGGTTTGGTTGCATAATGTATGTGATATTGGATGACTCACACACTTAGCCAACAATAAGGCTCAGTGTGAATAGCACATTGTAATATTAAGTTATTTGCTGCTTAATCCGCAGGTGAAATGAAGCGAAATCATTGGAGTTAAGCTTGGGAACAGAAAACACTTTCAGCAAGCTGTTAATTGGGAGTTACCCGACAAGTTATATTTAGAGCTCTAGAGCTAAATGGGGAAACAATGGGCTAAACCTGCTTAAACCCAACTATTCCATCTTAACTTGGAAAGTGGTGGTCTGTGCAACTTTGCTTGTCCAAAACTGCAAGCTCTTCTTCTATGCAAATTTTCCAACATTGGATAGAAATGTATTTAATATGCATGCTTATGTAGTATAATGGGTCACCAAAGAAACTGAGGCCAATTTCCTGGGGTGATGCAGGATTCTCAGTGTATTGGCTAAGGATGCTTGAGGAAGTTATTGTTTGCGAATCCTAATAGAAACCGACCTGATCCACGCCTCCTGAACTAATATGTGGATTGGAACATAGTTATATTTAAGAGTTGGCACTTTTCCAAAAATTTCAATGCAGTGGTTGGCTCTGCAGATCAACGCTGCCGCCGATACAATATGTCTTTTTAGTTGTGGACAGTAGTCAAAGCAATGGAGGTTCTTATGTATCATTTTGTGTTCGTTAGGGTTGTGATGATTTTAGCATATAAACTCTGACAAAGCTCTGTGGAATATTTGGAGATGATTCTCTGACTGTATGTAGTTCTTTTATCTTTTTTAAAAAATAAAATTAAAAAATAATTTAAAAATGCAGTTGGCTCAGAAACATTAAAAAATGTTTTGAGGTATGGTGTTTGGTTTTTTTATATGGATATAATACATTTATATAGGTATATGGAGAGAAATGCATATTTTGAGAGGAAATGGTTCCAAAATTACTATTTCAATTCAAGTTTTCATCAAGTTTTCTTACATATGCAGGACAGATTTACAAATGTATGCTCCTGATAGCTGATTGGTTCAGATAATTCCAACACATCTCAAGATCAACTGTGATATGCTTATTCGATCACTCCCAGTACAGGGATACAATGGAATTAGCTCATCTCAGAGGAGGTTGACCATTGCCCCTCTGCATGCAACACTGCTGTGGACAGCAACTCATACAGAAAAACAGGACCTGAGCTTCTCTGAGGACAATCTTTACTTTTCCATATGCTGAAAGTGCAAGGGTGAAATTCACTACCTCTTTTAACTGGAGGAAAATATATCTCCAGCTGCTAAGCGCAGGGTTAAGCAAGCAGGCTGCCATAGTTATGCTTATGAGAGCAGCCACAAAATTAAAAGACGCTTGCTTCTTGGGAGAAAAGCAATGACAAACCTAGACAGCATCTTAAAAAGTAGAGACATCACCTTTCCAACAAAGGTCCGTATAGTAAAAGCTATGGTTTTCCCAGCAGTGATGTATGGAAGTGAGAGCTGGACCATAAAGAAGGCTGATCGCTGAAGAATTGATGCTTTTGAATTATGGTGCTGGAGGAGACTCTTGTGAGTCCCATGGACTGCAAGAAGATGAAACCTATCCATTCTGAAGGAAATCAGGCCTGAGAGCTCACTGGAAGGACAGATTGTGAAGCTGAGGCTCCCATACTTTGGCCACCTCATGAGAAGAGAAGACTTCCTGGAAAAGACCCTGATGTTGGGAAAGATGGAGGGCACAAGGAGAAGGGGACGACAGAGGACGAGGTGGTTGGATAGTGTTCTCAAGGCTACCAGCATGAGTTTGGCCAAACCGCGGGAGGCAGTGGAAGACAGAGGTGCCTGGCGTGCTTTGGTCCATGGGGTCACAAAGAGTCAGACACGACTAAACAGCAATAACAATTGCTGAGTCCATTCAGTGATATCCATAAGAATAACAAAGAGCAATGGTCTGTGTTAACCTCACGAGCTGTTGGATTTCAGTAGCTCTTAAACTATTCACTTAATAAGAGAACTTACTTGAGAGGAAGGAGGCTGCAAATGGAAAATGCAATTGAACCTGGTGTTCAAGTACTCTTCCTGACAATGTTTGGATAAAAGAGGGCAACAGGCTTGGTTACTGCATTTGCATTTGCTATTAGCGTCAGTTAATATGAACTGTATGACCTGATAAAAGGTATTCATGGGCACTCACTAATAAGCAAAGGATTTCCAGTAAGAGGCAAAACATCATATTTCCATTGCAAATGACACAACTGTATAAATGTCGAATAAACAGCAACTGTCTGAACAATATCCTTGGCCATTTCCAGAGAGCAGAATCCTGTAAGATTCAGAGATACCTATGATACTCGAATAACTCAGCTTGTGGTGAATGGATTGCTAAATAGGTGTCACATCCTGCATTTCAAAACACACTTGCAAGGAAGTAAATCCCATTGAGCTCAGTGAGGTTTACTTCCAATTAGCCATGTTTAGGATTGGGCTGTTTAAAGACAGGTAAACATAAGGGAGGCATTATGATTCATGTCCATACTTAATGCCAGCTGTTTCCTGTAAATTTTAGAACTCCTTAACTCCTTCCCTTACACCCACTCCCTACGGTCTGAGCAAAGTGTAAATGGACGTAACTGGCACTGACGTGTTTGCAGAGTAAGTTGAGAAAAGGGTATGGAAGTAAAGAGGAGACTGAGACATAGCTGTCAACTTTTCCCTTTTCTTGCAAGGAATCCTATTCAGAATAAGGGAATTTCCCTTACAAAAAGGGAAACATTGACAGCTATGGACTGAGAGGAGATATGAGAGCAATCCTCAAATATCTGAAGGGCTGTCACATGGAGGATGGAGCAAGCTTGTCTTCTCCAGCTCTAGAAGCTAGAACCCAAACCAATGGATTCACGTTACAAGAAAGGCAATTCCAACCAAACACTAGGAACACTTTTTGACAGTAAGAGCTGTTCAACAGTGGAATGGGCTCCATT
Source organism: Podarcis vaucheri (assembly GCF_965113315.1). Lineage (NCBI taxonomy): Eukaryota > Metazoa > Chordata > Lepidosauria > Squamata > Lacertidae > Podarcis > Podarcis vaucheri. The sequence goes on along the minus strand of NC_138764.1, from coordinate 21,147,125 downwards.
GGGAGGTTGTGGACTCTCCTTCAGTGGAAGTTTTCAAGCAGAGGTTGAATGGCCATCTGTCATGGATGCTTTGGTTGAGATTTCTGCATTGCAGGGAGCTCAGTTAGATGACCCTTGGGGTCCCTTCCAACTCTAGAGTGCCTGTGGTACTCTAGAACAGGCATAGGCAAACTCAGCCCTCCAGATGTTTTGGGACTACAATGCCCATCATTCCTAGCTAACAGGACCAGTGGACAGGGATGATGGGAGTTGTAGTCTCAAAACATCTGGAGGCCCAGTTTGCCTATGCCTGCTCTAGAAGTTTGGGTAAAAGCTCCTAACCTCACAAATGCTGGTGGTGACTGATGAGGAAGGGGATATTTGGGTTATGGTGAAGAAAATATTGATCCAATGTGCAGCAGCTGTGACAAGAGTTGGAGTCCAATGACACCTGAAGTGCCACAGGCTTTCCATCCCTGTAATACAGATTGCTCTGCCTGTGTAGTGGTTCTTAACATAAGACCATTAAAATAACTCACTTTTAAAAGTCTTAGTGGCCCTTTCTACATTCAGGTTTACACAAGTAGCCAGTGAGTAATATTTTAGACAGTTTTTACTCAAATGAGCAGTGTTCCATCCCTTCTGTTCGGGAGTTCATTTCCTTCCTCGTATTCTTTCTCTTTCCACAAATGGAAATCAATTACATAATGTCATTGCCACCAGATATAGAGACAGGAGGTACCCCCGTACACACAAGTCACAGTTTCAAAGCTATAAAACATGTTTCTCATAAACAGAAGGAGGATCCAACAAAATAAAATTTAATTGGCAAGAGGAAAATCCTTGTTCTAGTACAGCAATTAGCAATGTGGGTGAGCAACCCTGGATGGTAAGTGGGGGTGGGATGCCAGGATATCCACAATACTAACCAGCAACAGCAGAGTGCAAACAGATCTCTTATTCCAAATTAATTTAGATACATGTTCCTCCTCCTGGTGTCTGGCTAATCAGCTATGTGAAGTGACTGCTGCTATGACTCATTGCACAAACCTGTTCCCCTCCTCTGGCTAAGGTTTAATGAACTGCTTTCGTTTTTCATCTGCCTTATTAAGTCAAAAGTGAAATTGGATAGAAATGATGTGGTGGCTCAAATTAAGAGTAATAAAGCCCATCTGACTGAGAACTTTCAGATAGATTCCCTGCTTGTTTTCATTTGGGCCATTTCTTTAACCACTTGCAGTGAAAATGCAGATTGTCTGAAGGTGAAGCTGTACACACTACATTTAGAGCAGAACAGCACACACACACACACACACACACACACACACACACACCACCTGCCCTTAGTTCAAGTGCATATTTTCGATTATTGGGGTGATAAGTTGTAATTCAGCAACTTCTCTTTCAAGTCTATTTCTGAAATTCTTTTGTAATAAGACAGCTGCTTTGAGATCCTGTATTGAATGCCCTGGGAGATTGAAGTGTTCTCCTACTGACTTCTCTGTCTTGTGATTCCTTATGTCAGATTTATGTCCATTTATCCCACCTGAATTCTGCATGTTGGGAGCATGATTCCATTAGAACCAGGCATGGGGAAGCTGGCAACGAGAGAGACTAACTGCCTAGCATAACCAAAATGTAGACTCATCAGGCTTGTATTCAGGTATTATATCTCACAAGATTAGATGTGTATGAGGGGGGACAACGTTACTGGTCCCAATCCTTGTAGCCATGCTCCCTGATAGCCTCCACCCATGTGTTCCATGAAGAGGGGAGCTTGTTCAATCTGTGCAAGCTCCCTGTGTGATTTAGTACCCTGTTTGTGTTCTAGAACCCTGCAGGGTTCTAAATCAAATGTGGAACCTACAGCTGTAGTGCACCCTTCCCTCTTCAGACCACCTCCCACCAATGTATGGATAATATAAGGCTGCGGAGGCAGCAGAGGACACCACAGTAGGGCATTATTTGGACATCTTTCCCTAGTTGGAGACTCTTATTTATTCTGTAGGCCAAGGATGGAGAACTTTTGGCCCTCTAGATCAGGCAAAGGCACCATCCCTGACCACCGGTTCTGTTAGCTAGGGATGATGGGAGTTGTAGTCCCAAAACATCTGGAGGGCCGAGTTTGTCTACACCTGCTCTAGATATTGTTGGAATTCAACTCAAATCAGTCCCAGCCAGCATGGCCAATAGGACAGGGATGAAGGGAGCTGATGTCCTTTAACATCCAGAGGATCACAGGTTCTCAATTCTTGCTTCAGACTGGTGTTTCACTAGATAGAAACTCTTGAGGTTTTCTTCAAAGTAAAAGCGGGAAGAGGATATGGATTGGCCATGCCCGTGGCAGCAATTGTGACATTATTTTACCAGATGCTTAAGACCTCTAGTAACCTTAAGAATCTTGACTTACCGTATATGATTGTCCAACCATAACTAAGTGAAAGTTTTACCTACTTCAGCATGAGTTTTCTTTTTTCTTTTTTTAAAAAAAAGGTTTATAGAGAAAAATACAAAACTTAATATCTTCCCCCCTTTTTTATCCAACTAAGACTTTAATCTATAAACAAATAAAAAGGAGGGGGGAAGGGATAGAGGAAAAAAAAGAAATACAGTGGTGCCCCGCAAGACGAATGCCTCGCAAGACGAACAACTCGCTAGACGAAAGGGTTTTGCGTTTTTTGAGCTGCTTCACAAGATGAATTTCCCTATGGGCTTGCTTCGCAAGACAAAAACGTCTTGCAAATTTGTTTCCTTTTTCTTAACACCGTTAATACAGTTGCGACTTGACTTCGAGGAGCAACTCATAGAACGCGGTGTGGTAGCCTTTTTTGAGGTTTCTGAAGACTTTGGTGATTTTTGAAGCTTTCCCAAAACTTTCCCAACACTGTGCTTCGCAAGATGAAAAATTCGCTAGACGAAAAAACTCGCGGAACAAATTAATTTCGTCTTGCAAGGCACCACTGTAACGAAAAAAAAAAGAGTTTACAAGAGAAAAGACGTTAAAAGAGAAAGATAGAAAAATAAGATTCAGAAAGTAAAGAACTGCCCATTCTTCTTCTGTCTGCTATATAAAAACAATATTCACTTTGTCCACCCAACAAAGCCACTTTCTATAAGCAAGCATTATCTTCAATTCTCAAATCCAAATATCATTATTTCTTTTTCTTTTTCATGCAACAATCCTATGATAGGTTTCCAATCGTTAAGAAATGTCAACAATGACTTTTCTCTGATCAAACATGTCAATTTTGCCATCTCAGCTAAGTCCATTTTAACCGCCATTCTTTCTTTGTTATCAGCATGAGTTTTTGATGTTCGCTCCTTTATATACCTGCACATTTCTGTGGTGTTGCTGTTCCCTTCCATTCTCCTTGAGGAAATATTTCCCTTGTTTCAGTATTAATCACTATTTGCCCCAGGCACATTCAGAAACTCTTTCATGGCACTTTGCCTCAATACACCTTTCACCTATGATACTTCTGAGAAGGCAGTGCCATTAAATAAGGAAGAAGTACCACTGCCTTTGTGGCACTTCCAAGTATTTCTTCTCTGGCAATTGTCAGACATCTCTGCTTGTCTCCGTATAAACATATGGCAGTGAGTGAATCAGTGCTTGAAATATGGCAGAAAGGTAGAGGGAAACCTTATTTGATTATGTTGTATTTATAAAAGCATTTATATACCAGCCTCTCATACAGCAATATAAAAACATAAAAGACCCTTCAAAGCAGTACAGAGCAATAATAAAAATGACTGGGTACACAATGAAAAAACTAAGCAGATGCAGAGCCTGTTGTCATAGAGATGAAAGTCAATATTCTGCTGGGAGAGCTTTCCACAGAATGGGACCAATCATCACTTCTGGTTGAGTCACCTGGAGCTCTGTCACATGGGGGAGAAATAACAGCCCTCCAGATGATCTTAGTGCTCAGGCTAGAATATAAGGGCTCAGGAGGTCCTTAAGGTATCCTGGACCCAAGTTGTTCAGGGCTATGTACCTCAATGCAAGAGCCTTGAACCAGGACTAGTAGCATATGGGCAGTCAGTGTAGATCAGGCTTCCTCAAACTCAGCCCTCCAGATGTTTTTGGCCTACAACTTCCATGATCCCTAGCTAGCAGGACCAGTGGTCAGGGATGATGGGAATTGTAGTCTCAAAACATCTGGAGAGCTGAGTTTGAGGAAGCCTGGTGTAGATGTTTTAACAGAGGCGTCACATGCTGCTGGCCCTCTAGCCACATGATATATAAGCAAACTGTGGCATACACATTCCAGGCCAAAAATTGAAGCACTGGGGCAGCAGCTACTGTATATTAATCAGGGACAGCAACTCACAGGGGCTGAGCCCTTTTGCCCACCCCCCATATTTTGGGGAGGGGGTTGCCCCCAATGCCCAAAAAAATCAGGGGGGGGGAGAGGGCCATGCGTGGAGCCAGGTACAGTGTGGCTTCAGTGACCAGTTCCTTCTCCTCCTCCTGCCACTTAGGGGAAGGGGGGGTCAAAGCAGCCCCCTGCTGGTGGCAGAGGAAGAGGAAGAGGAAGAGGAAGATAAGGAGCTGCCAGTCACTGAAGCCACACTGCCACTGTGTTTGACTCTGGCTTTGGCTCTTCCCAAAATACTGACATCAGGCATGCAACGTCCCACCCCCCCAGACCTTGCATGCTGGTGCCTCTGTTACTAAGTGTCAATGTGAAATTGGGTTGGTTTGTTCAGAGAGACTATGATTATTCCAGAGTTGCTGCCCCCCCTTCCGAAATATAAACAAATCATGCTGCTACTGACATTATTTTTTACATTCGATTTGTATGGTTCAGTTCAATTTTACCTGTGCTAAGTTAAAACATGACAAGATTTATCTGTGCTGTATGTATGTTCCGTTAGTGTCTTGATTTTTCTCTTGTTTATGATAAGGCTCAAAAACAGATGGTGAAAATAGCCGCTTCCGAGTTCTTATTCTCCCTCTTTCATAGACACTGGTGGTTTTCGTCTGGTTGAAAGTGTAAGGAAAAGGTTCCGATAGATTTCTGAACCAAGAAACCTCGGGTAGGAATCCCTTTCCATGTGCAAGTAAACAATTTTCTGGGCTTCATTGAAACAGGACTGCGTTGCTTCTTGAATGTTTTTGATAACAGCTTCTCTTGCTTGACTATCCACGTTAATCTGAAAAAGAGAGTAAAAAGGTAAAGGTAAAGGGACCCCTGACCATTAGGTCCAGTCACAGACGACTCTGGGGTTGAGACACTCATCTCGCTTTATTGGCCGAGGAGTACAGCTTCCGGGTCATGTGGCCAGCATGACTAAGCCATTTCTGGCGAACCAGAGCAGCACACGGAAATGCCATTTACCTTCCCACCGGAGCAGTACCTATTTATCTACTTGCACTTTGATGTGCTTTCGAGCTGCTAGGTTGGCAGGAGCAGGGACCGAGCAATGGGAGCTCACCCCATCGCAGGGATATAGATAGATAGATAGATAGAAAATATAGTATTGACACTCATTTGGAATTGAAATGGATTTTTCATGTTTGGGTCACCTTTGCATAATATGCTTATTATGACAGCAGTCTGCCCTTCCCCAACTTTTTGTGTGTGTAACAATGTCATGAGGCTTTCCTTCCAAGAAGCAAATCCTAATGGAAAACAGGACCTTTCACATGAACACGAAGCCACAGATGTCATATTCACCACTGAAGGATTTAATCAAGATGTTCCCCTACTGTTACTTTTGCCATTGCAGTGACCTATATTTCAAGTCCATGTTTAAGCTCTTTAAAACAGTACATGATGAATTAATTAATTGTCTTCTACAAAAACATCTCCAGATGATCTACAATAAAAATAAGCTAAACACGCAAACAAAAGAACAGGTTTAGTGGGGGGATACACTATCCTATCACCAGTGATGTAGTAAGAGTCTCTCACATTGCTCTGTTGGTGCTGCAACCTGCCAACAAAGTGCCCCCAAAGGCACGCTCCTCTATTGTCTCCTGAGGCAGACAGATGCCAACCAACCATCCACTAGTCCAGTTGGGTTTTATACATGGAACTGGGAGGGGCACCATTGTCACTGCAGGCAGCAAAATGTCTTTGGCTGGCTCTGTTTCTAAGTTCTGTTCACATGTGGATGCTCATCTAAAGGGCAGCAGTGGAATACTTATGAACAAGGATCTCAGTGTGTTCTGCTTGGTTCATGAGCACCTTGAGTCCTCTTCAGCAGGCAGATGTGATATTGCCAATCTGCCAGTTAGGCAGGTCTCATTTCAAATGAAAGCCTGGAACTAGTTGACATGGCTGTTTCACTATTCCATTGTTTATACAGTGGTGCTTTGCAAGACGAAATTAATCCGTTCTGCGAGTCTCTTCGTCTTGCGGTTTTTTTGTCTTGCGAAGCACGGCTATTAGCGGCTTAGCGGCTTAGCGGCTATTAACGGCTTAGTGGCTTAGCGGCTTTAAGAAAAAGGAAACAAACTCGCAAGAACTCGCAAGACGTTTCGTCTTGCGAAGCAAGCCCATAGGGAAATTCGTCTTGCGGAACAACTCAAAAACAGAAAACTCTTTCGTCTAGCGAGTTTTTCGTCTTGCGAGGCATTCGTCTTGCTTCCTTGGCCTCGGCCCTCCAGATGTTTTGAGACTACAATTCTCATCATCCCTGACCACTGCTCCTACTAGTTAGGGATCATGGGAGTTGTAAGCCAAAAACATCTGGAGGGCTGAGGTTGAGGAAGCCTGGTTTATACCTTGTAAGCTCCTCCTCTCCTGTTCTCCTGCCCCAAGCTCAGAAAAAGAGCACCAAACAATGACCCTGCCTTGGATTTCATGACACTCTCAGCCTGGGAAACAGGCTGGTATGAGCACACCTTTAGTGTGAAGTTCTGTTACTTGGATTTTACTTGGGTTTCTGTGTCTGAAATTTAGAGAGTGGCATGGAAGATTTAAGAGCAGAAGGAGTCTCTGAGAAGTTAATGTTTCTCCATTATAACAAGACTACTGAGGATGCAGAAGAGGCATAAATTTATTGCCTGTGCTACTACAATTCCAGGTTATGGTGTGAAGGCTCAAGAGATCACCATCCCCTTGCGGATGCTAAGGAGGTCTGGATGTATTGACTATCTGGGAATCACTTTGGGTTCTCTGATAGAAGAAAGGTAGGATATAACTAAAAGAAAAATAAAACAAAATAAGGTCCCCATCTTTAGCTTTCAATTGCCTAAAGAGATATCTGAGATTATTATATAATAATTTTTGGAGACTTCACTATTTAATTTGCATAGATAACCAGCACCAAACCCAAAACAGACTTTCTGTATTCCTCTCCAGATCATTAACTTACTTCCCTCGGAGCCTGAGGCTGTATATATTCCTTGAAAAGTTTCTGTGCCATCGACATTCTTTTCCTCTGCGATACAATCTTCTTATACTTTTCACAAGCAAACCAGAATTCAATGTTCTCATCGCTGTATTCAGTCTTCAGGTAGGTTTTGTAGACAATTGGCCCATCTGAAAATTAGGTGGGGTCACTCGGTGTGGTAACAACGCATACCCTCCAATGTGTTGAGTGCCCAAACTGGGATACACATCTTCCAAGCTGTGCTCTCATGTGAGTCATTTGACCTGTGCAAGATCACGGAGCACAAAAATTCTCTTTCTCGGGGCCATGCTGTTGTAGACTATCGGTACCATGTTATACTGCTGCTGAAAGGACTGCACTGGTGGTCAGTTAACTACCAGGCTAAGTTCAAGGTGTGGTACTGATGTACAAAGTCCTACACAGTATAGCTTGGAACCCAAATATCTCCATGATCATGTCATCCCTTATATAGCCAAATGATCACTGCACTTTGCAGGAAAGGCATTCATGCTTTTAACATTGTTTTTACATGTGCAATTTTTAAAATGCAGGTTTTTAATATATATATATATATTCTGAAACGACTTCTCAATGCTTCCTCAGAAATGATTAATAAAATACTCATTTTTAATGCAGACATACATTATCTCATATGTTTTCCTTTAAAATGGGCATTTTGCATGCATTTTTATGTAAAACATGGGAAGTGGGGTGTTGTGCACAGTTTTTGAACCAAAATTGCATTGCAAAATTTACACACACACAAACAGATCCCCACACTTACTTAGTGTTCTGGTTTAAAATCACATGATAACTCACATTTAGTAGCCATTAGTTTTTCAAAAGACTGAGACCACTGCAGCACTTCCTCCAGACTTACTCTGTGAGAAATAAGGGAAATGAAAACCATGTGTTTAGAATAGCAAATAACTACAGCGCTGTGGTCTAAACCACTGAGCCTAGGGCTTGCCGATCAGAAGGTTGGCAGTTCAAATCCCTGCGACGGGATGAGCTCCTATTGTTCAGTCCCAGCTCCTGCCCACCTAGCAGTTCGAAAGCACGAAGTGCAAGCAGATAAATAGGTACCGCTCCAGCGGGAAGGTAAATGGTGTTTCCGTGCACTGCTGGCCACATGACCTGGAAAAACACCGGCTCCCTCAGCCAATAAAGCAAGATGAGCACCACAACCCCAGAGTCGGACATGACTGGACCTAACAGTCAGGGGTACCTTTACCTTTACAGCGGCCAGCTAGAACAAAAGGACCTTGTGCACCTTTAATCGTTCTGTAGAAGAGGTAATTCTCTTGCCATGCAAGGTGTGGAACCCCTACCTGAAAAATGAAGGTCTTAAGGATCTATTCTGTTCTGAGCTGGTTAGTTAAAAATGTGAAGTGTTGTGCCTTCTAAAAGGAAACTGGACTTCAACCATGTAATTCTTTTCCCCATTATTCCTCGGCCTGAGTTCCCAGAGTTCTGGTGCTTAATCCCAGGTAAATGTGTGTAGGATTGCAGCTATGGATGGACAAATCTGTCAATTTTGGTTTCTAATTTTTTGAATCTTAAACCCAATTCTTTGTATTTTCACCTCCTTTTACATTTTTTTTAAGTCCTCATGAAAATTCATTAGCATTTTAGAGTGAAGTTTTCCTAATACACTTTTTTTCCCCTACACATTTTTTTGTATGAAATTTCCCTACTACAAGTTTGCAAAGCAATTTCCCCTTAGGCAGTGCATTTTTGTATGTTTATGTTACTTTTAAGTGAATATGCATTTTTTTGCAAGCAATTTCTCCTTATTTGATGCATGTTTGCATGTTATTTTTTCAAATTAATGTATGCATTTTTCTGCATTTTACTGTGCTGGAGCACTGCAAAATTCTGAGAAACGTGAATTTTGAAAATAAAAAAATTCCTTCCAGTAGCACCTTAAAGACCAACTAAGTTAGTTCTTGGTATGAGCTTTCGTGTGCATGCACACTTCTTCAGATTTTGAAGACGGACTATGTTGAGGCTTGCATTTTGTTTCAGAAAGTATGAATTGGGTAGGTTCACCATTAAATGTGAACTGAAATGAATTTCTCCTGCGCCCCCAATTTTGAAGATCTTGCATTAAAGAAACATAATGGAGTAGCCATCCTGGACCACCTAAAAGTTAGAGGACAATTTTCTTCATCCCCACTTGGCCTGACATCAGTTCCACATGCTTACCAAAGCCACTTAATTATTACAAAGTTCATTCCTAATCCATTCTTGATTAAAAGCAAAATTGGCCTTTGTACACTGAATCCAAACAAAAGATTCATAAACTTGCCTTGCACAACAGCTGTTTGCAGGATTTTACAGCATTGGTGATTTATAACCATCACTGTTATCTGCCTTTGGGCATTTTTAGCTTACCCTAGCAAAGTGTCTGGGTCGTTTCTGTGTGTGTTAGCAATAAGAAGATTCCTCCGTTGATAAAAAATACATTCTATTCTTTGTTTGGTTGGTGCCTTGAACCACCCCACTCCTCCTACTGTTTTTGCAACCTGGGATAGCTCAGTCGGTAGAGCGTGAGACTTTTAATCACACGGTTGTGGGTTTGAGCCCCACATTGAACAAAAGATTTCTGCATTTCATGGTCCTTTCCAATTCTACAATTCTATGATATATAAAACACCAGCAAAGCTCCATGTCATGTGACTTTGCTCCAGCCCTTCACCTGCTATTTTGCACCATCCTAGGCATAGTATTAGGGACGCGGGTGGCGCTGTGGGTTAAACCACAGAGCCTAGGACTTGCCGATCAAAAGGTCAGCAGTTCAAATCCCCGCGACGGGGTGAACTCCAGTTGCTCGGTCCCTGCTCCTGCCAACCTAGCAATTCGAAAGCACGTCAAAGTGCAAGTAGATAAATAGGTACCGCTCCGGCGGGAAGGTAAACGGCGTTTCTGTGTGCTGCTCTGGTTCACCAGAAGCGGCTTAGTCATGCTAACCACATGACCCTGAAACTGTACGTCGGCTCCCTCAGCCAGTAAAGTGAGATGAGCGCCGCAACCCCAGAGTCGGTCACGACTGGACCTAATGGTCAGGGGTCCCTTTACCTTTACCTAGGCATAGTATTATATTTGCTAGTGGACTTGTAGTGGCTGGGGAACTTCCTTTGTCAGGCAGAATGTGGGTAAATTGGGTACAAAGGCTGGTAAAAGCAGCGGTGCTCTTGGGTGTTTCAAATTTCAGTGGCGCTTGGTATGGCATCCCTCCCCACCTCTTGCCTTCCATTCGGCTCATATGTCATGGCGGTGACAACTTGATGGCACCCCCTCAGTTTGGTGTCCAGTGCAGTTGAAACGAGTCACGCTGCCCTAAATCCACCTCTGACCTAAAAGTTATGAAATTAGATGAAAATCTCCCTTGAGAGTTTGGAATAGGAGATGTGCTTGCATGGGCATAGCCAGGGGGGCAGGGAGGGGCAGCCACCCCCCTAAATCAACAAAAATCAATAACAATAAATAAAAATACATAGCAAACTAAGGTTCTTTCCCCCTAACAAAAATCCTGACTATGCCCATGTTTGCTTGCCCATGCGTGTTTGCAGCTGCTGAGGAGCCCAGTTTTATATAGATTAAGGTAAAGGCAAAGGTACCCCTGCCCGTCAGGGCCAGTCGTGACCGACTCTAGGGTTGCGCGCTCATCTTGCTCAAGAGGCCGGGGGCCGGCGCTGTCCAAAGACACTTCCAGGTCACGTGGCCAGCGTGACGAAGCTGCATCTGGCGAGCCAGCACCAGCACCGCACACGGAAATGCCGTTTACCTTCCCGCTAGAAAGCAGTCCCTATTTATCTACTTGCACTTAGGGGTACTTTCGAACTGCTAGGTGGGCAGGAGCTGGGACCAAACGACGGGAGCTCACCCCGCCGTGGGAATTCGAACTGCTGACCTTTCGATCAGCAAGTCTTAGGCTCTGTGGTTTAACCCACAGTGCCACCCGCGTCCCTTATATAGATTAGTTTATGCCATAAATTTCTGACAATATTTTACTTTTATTTTATATTTTGAATGCAGTTTCTCCAAGCTCAAACTTATGAAAGCCCACACACGCTCAACAATGTTGCAAAACCCTTGAAACTTCTAAATTAATTTTGACTTGCAAGAATAAGTAATGCAACAATCTCTGATTGCCTGTCTCAAATATAAAAGGAACAGTTTTGGCACGCACATCACTTTGAATAACCTTGCAAACTGTGATGTTAACACTTAAATCTCATAAAAGTTTCAATAGAGGATTGGAGTGATCATTATGTGAATTTGCTGATGCTCGACCTGAAGGAATTGGTGACAAAATTTGCAAAGGAAAAGGTGCAGCAATTGAGATTTTGATGCGTCTGATATGGAAACTTAAAACCCCGCCAAAAAAACCATTTATTCAAAAGTTACCATACAGCTTTCTCCACTACCATAATATCACAGAATAATCACTCCAATCCACTCCAGTACAGTGGTACCGCAGGTTACAGACACTTCAGGTTACAGATGCTTCAGGTTACAAACTCTGCTAACCCAGAAATAGTATCTTGGGTTAAGAACTTTGCTTCAGGATGAGAAGAGAAATCGTGCAGCAATGGTGCGGTGGCAGCGGGAGGCCCCTTTACCTAAAGTGGTACCTCAGGATAAGAACAGTTTCAGGGTAAGAACGGATCTCCAGAACGGATGAAGTTCTTAACCCGAGGTACCACTGTACAATCAGAGATTGTTGCATTACTTATTCTTGCAGGTTAAAATCAATATAGAAGTTTCAAGTGTTGCAACACTAGGTGGCAGCCATGCGGTAGCAGCCCATGTGGTGTGGCTTTCCTCTGTGGGCAGGGTGGGCAGGGGGGCAGCAAGGTTAAAGCTGTGCAGGCAAATCAGCAGGTCTCATGAGCCTTGCAGAGACATCCTGGCAGGTCTGGTCTGAGACTTTCACGGCCTCTGCAAGCTGTTTCCAGACATCAGTTTCCTGTTGGCTCTTGGAAACTGTATCTGGTCTTGATAGCACGTGTTACTGAAATCATCGCTCCAGTCTAGGCACTTCAATTATTTCTTTTGGTAAGCTACTTTGTAATAGCTGTGACAAGTCAGTTGTGAATGTAACAATGTGACTTATATTAGGCATGGCCGCTTCCCCCCCCCATTGGTTTCAAAGTTACAGCTAATTTTAGGAAGATTTATAGGGCAGCAATTGTTCAGCTGCTTACGTGCAAGCAGACCTGTCTAGGATTACATTGTTGGCCTTTTTACATTTAATAAATAAATGAAATAATAATGAGCAAAGTCTTTTACTTAAAAAATTACACACACACACACACTCCCCCAAAGTAGTTTTTTAGCATAGGATCACAAAATGCTACTTCCCAAAGTCTTGATTATTTCAATGGGATGCTTACAACTCTCTTTGAAAACAATCGAATTTAAAAGTAGAAGAGACTAACAAAAATCAGAACAACTATAGTTCTCTGTATTCTATCAATGTGTCCCCCCCCCCCATATTGCACTTACTTTGAAGTGATTCCATTTGTGCCATCTCTGAAGATGTTGCAGAGCCAACAGATTTGGGGACTCATTATCCTAGTTGAAGAAAATAGGTATACGTAAGCACTTGATGCATTCTGTATTATTACAGTTACCATTCCTCCATTCCAGTTTTAGGGAAGGGATTCCTGCACAATGGGGTTGACATTGCCAGTCTTCATGTCATGTTTGCAGACATCTTTGTTGGCAGAGTTTGGCTTGGTGCCTGAAGCCAGCTCCCTGTATCCCTGGGGATACTGCCATCTTCCATTCCGTAGACATGACCAATACTCTGAGGTACAATACTCTGAAAAGCACCATGCACATGGGCAGCATAGTAGTAGTAACTGTAGTACTAATGCACAATACTCAGGCAGGTATATTTTAAGGGCATGAGTATGGCATATTCTTCATGGTGAAAGTCTTTATTCAATGCTTAAGAATATAAAAAATATACAAAATCAATTAAATATTACTTTCAGATGGAGACATCTTAATGCATCTTCATTTTTATCCAACAATATATTAGTGGATCTTGCAACATAAAGTTTCCAATAAAGCTTTATTTCTCTTAGCAAAATTTAAGGTTCCAAGTAACCCTTTTTCTCTTTGAGCGTAATTTTTTTTGCACAGTTATTTGTCGTATTGTATCTATAAGTTCTTCATAAAATGCCCATATTAAGAATCTGTTTGGTTATGGATTTTCTTGCACCTTGTTAAAATGGAGCATTTCTCAGTAAATCAGACTTCCTTCCCTAGTGCTGATGATTGTTGTTGTTTAGTCATTTAGTTGTGTCTGACTCTTTGTGACCCCATGGACCAGAGCACACCAGGCACTCCTGTCTTCCACTGCCTCCCGCAGTTTGGTCAGACTCATGTTTGTGGCTTCGAGAACACTGTCCAACCATCTCGTCCTCTGTCATCCCCTTCTCCTTGTGCCCTCCATCTTTCCCAACATCAGGGTCTTTTCCAGGGAGTCTTCTCTTCTCATGAGGTGGCCAAAGTATTGGAGCCTCAGCTTCATGATCTGTCCTTCCAGTGACCACTCAGGGCTGATTTCCTTAAGAATGGATGTGTTTGATCTTCTTGCAGTCCATGGGACTCTCAAGAGTCTCCTCCAGCACCAGAATTCAAAAGCATCAATTCTTCGGCGATCAGCCTTCTTGATGGTCCAGCTCTCACTTCCATACATCACTACTGGGAAAACCATGGCTTTAACTATGCGGACCTTTGTTGGCAAGGTGATGTCTCTGCTTTTTAAGATGCTGTCTAGGTTTGCCATCGCCTTTCTCCCAAGCAGCAGGCGTCTTTTAATTTCATGACTGCTGTCACCGATGATACTTGTTCATTTTTTCATATAAGCCATAGCTGAAACACCCAACATATAAAGTGGACAAACTCACAATAAAATCTTAGGATGACATGTCATTGGTGTATAAACTGCTAGATGACATTCTGCCCACAACACATAGTTATGTATATTTTGTGTTGCAAATTTATTTCTAATCTTTGGCACTGCCAGTGTCAACAGAACTACTTTGTAAAGGCAATTTCCCAATCAAAACGATAACATGTTTTCACAGAGGCTCCTCTTCTACAACCGATGCCAAAAATCATTGCCCAGGCAAGTCATATTATAGACAGATAATGAGATAAATCCTCTATCTTCTGAAAGCAAAAGATACAAATATGGCATGCCTTCCTTCCTGATAGCACTAACTAAAAGCAGAGAGTTGCATCTCCCTCTCAAACGAAAGCTGCTTAGTTGGTGCCCATCTGTTGCCGTATTATAATCATATTTTAGAAGAAAATGCTATCAAGACAGTCTCATATTATTGATGCAGTCAGTGATCTAGCCAGCCAGCCAGGTCTTTGTCCAGGATACTCCATTCCATCCTGCTTCCTCCCAGTTTTCCCTTCCTCACTCCTCAGGTACTGCTGTTTTGACTACATAAAGATCAACTCTCAGAGAACAAGTTTGTTGTTAGTATACAGGCTACCATCTCTAGTACAGCTAAAGTTAGTTGGCTCCCAGTACATTTCCGAGCACAATTCAAAGCATTGGTGCTGACCTATAAAGCCCTAAACGGCCTCAGTCTGGTATACCTGAAGGAGCGTCTCCACTCCCATTGTTCAGCCTGGACACTGAGGTCCAGCTCCGAGGGCCTTCTGGCAGTTCCCTCACTGCGAAAATTAAAGTTACAGGGAACCAGGCAGAGGGCTTCTCAGTAGTGGTGCCCGCCCTGTGGAATGCCCTCCCATCCCATCAGATGTCAAGGAAATTAACAACTATCTGACTTTTAGAAGACATCTGAAGGCAGCCCTGTTTAGGGAAGCTTTTAATATCTGAAGGACTATTGTATTTTAATATTTTGTTGGAAGCCGCCCAGAATAGACAGGGTATAAATAAATTGTTGTTGTTGTTGTTGTTATACCTGAGTCCCACTGAACCCAGTGGAATGAGTCACCTGCAAAGTATTTATGTCTTAAAGTTTTCAGAAGAACTTATTAGCTTGATTATGACCCACAATATCTAAAGGCATGCCTAAAAACGTTGCTCCCCTCTTTGTTTTGCTTATATTAGACCTGCGAATGTGGGGAGGCATCCTTCCTTCTGCAGAAGCAATAGGAGGAACCAACACTTCCACTGCCCCCTCGTGGACTATACCTACAATGCTCTCACCCTGTCCATGCTGCAGATAATTTTATCAGAGGATCAGGCTAAAAGTGGGAGAATGATGGGTCGATGAGTCAGTCAGCTATCCTTGGATAAAATTCTCCTTGAGATGCAAACATAGTTTTAGATACTGATGGTGATGATGATGATGATGATGATGATGATATGCAGATTGGGTAGGTCCAGCTTTAAATGTGAACTGAATTGAATCCCCACCACCACCACATCCCTCGTGCCAACTTCACCTCAGGCCACAAAATGTCTTGGGCTGGCCCTCCTTTAAAATTTGGGTACTCTAAACTCTCCCAGGCAGGGCTGCCAGACTCCAGAGAAACAGTCCATCGCCACTGTGCGTTCTTTGCTTCACTGTGAGGGGCTATCGAGTGGTGTAAAGTGAAACAACTTTGCTCCTTATTCAAGAGAGCAGGAATGAAGGCACCAATAGCAGAGATAAAACGAGAGCTGTAACGTCCAAGGTGCCCGAGAATAATGCTTCACAGAAGGAGGGGAGCACTTAGATGCCCAATCCTACACTCTCAACTGTGCTTGGTAGATTTTGTTTTCACTTGACACTCTGGAGAATTCAGGGGAAATCAGACTTCATGCTGAAGTGAGTGGAACATATTTCTTTCTCGCACAGTGTATGAAGAACGCTCCACCTTAAAGACAGACCAGTTGCCTCCTGGAACATAAAGCTCCTGGAACAAACAAAAAAGTGTTAAGCAAATATCTATGGCTCTAGGAGGTGCTGGGAGAACAAAGGGCTTATTTGTGCACTGTGAAAGATGTGCCCCTTTCCTTTTTTCAGGCAAGCCCTTTTGATAATAAAGGCCTGGAGACCATCTGTTTGGTTTTGCATCACTGTTTAGTGTTCCCACAAGGGTTAGATTGGGTCGTCCAGGAGAATTTAACCCCAGTTTATAGGAACTCCTAGGGGTCATGGGGGCTTTGAGAGGGCCAGGCCCCCACAAAGTTGATGGGCATTCCCATTCAAATGGAGTGTGCAGGCGCTGTATCATGTGATCAAATATGTGGGGCTTATCTGCCCCCTATTTTACTCAGGTTGGCACCCCTGCCCCAATTTGAGTTAGGCATGCAAAAGTCTCTTTTGCCCAGGGTTTCCCAGGCTTCTGAGAACTGACACACACCAAGACCCATGTCACTCTTACAAGTCCTACAAAGGTTTACCTTAAGAAAATAGGATCTCAGGGATTCCAAAATTACCCACCTGAATTACCTTCTATCTGTTGCGTCAGCTACAGTACTGGGTGTGCTTCCTGACGAGAATATGGTAAGCCCAGAGTTCATGACTTATGCAGAGATACAACAGGCAGACTCCTTTGAGGGCAAGTAATTCTGTTGCATCTCTGCTTTGGGTTCCAGCCACACACGATCTAGAGACATGACATACTTTCTGTAGAGTCTGATTGGAAGCTAGCTGGGTGCTATGCTATCTTGCCAGCAGGTGGTTTGCTGCCAAAATCCTGTAGAAGATATTCATTTTCTCTACCTTGTTTGGCAGTTGTGGGGAGGCAACTGTCTGCAAGACTGAAGACAGATTCGTTCTCAGTTGTGTGGGTGGATGGGGAAGAAGAGGGACTGAAGTGTCCATAATCTGGTGCTCCTGCTGGTGTGTTTGCACCGCACTGACCTTGCCACCACTTCACCCCTTCTGCTAAGTGACAACGACCCACCTGTCAGGAAGCTGGTGTAGCATCTCTGCCCAGAAAAAGGCAATGCATTATCTGAAGCAGTAGCAGGCAGCCTCCTCTATGAAAAAGTACTTTGAGTTTGAATGGGATTCAGAAATAGTGTTTCGTCTTCGTACCAAGAGGTATTGCACAGCAGTGAGCTATTCATGTCCTGCTTGTGAACTTCCCAAAAGCACCTAGTTCACCATTGTACCAATCAGGATGCTGGACTAGATAGGTTTTGGGGCTGTTCTATAGTCGTATGCTCTATAACTATTAGATAAATTTCTTGCACCGTGCTAGGAGTTAGTCTCGTCACACCCTAGTGTCCTCTAGAGCATACTTTGATAATTACTACCTCAGGTTTCACAAGCTGTCATACCATGAGCTTCAGACACATAATCCAGCATGAAGCAAAACCAAAGCAGCCATATTGATGGTGGAATTTAGTGGCAATTTAGGAGTGAAATTCCATGATCCCAAGAAATTTTGCTATCTTCACCTGATTTTTCTTGACATTTTGTCTTCTGTCCTTTGGCCATTTCCATTAGCGAGAAGTAGGATGGTATATAAAGCATAGCAGGTTAGCCTTAGGCTAGGGATGGATCAATTGGTCAATTTCAGGTTCTCTTAGCTGCTCATTTTTCCACTATTGAGTTCACTTGACCATATTTCCACATCAGACCCCCTTTTTTAATAATCTTCACCGTTTGCCAGCATTTTACGTATGTCATTTTTCTTAATATACACATTTTTTTCTTCACAATGATATTCAACATGCCCATTTTTTAAAACAATTTCCCTTAATATACCGGTAATGGATTTTTTTTGTATGTAATTTCCACTAATTCAGCTGAATGAAACTTGTGATATTTACATCTTTGAGATTTCAAACCTTATCTTCTCCATTGACCCACACACCTGAGAACAAATCTATTTTGTGTGCCTTCCCACAACTATAAAAGAAAGAAGAGAAAAAGAACTAACCTATTCTACAGTATATCTTTATTAGACGCAGATGAGCCTATAATATATTTGTTAGCTGAGGACAAGGAGAAAGAACTCCACAACTTTTTTAAAGGGTATGAATGTTTCATTCCCATTATATAGAATTGGCACTTAAAGTTTTAGGCTGACCCCCATTTAATGATGATTACTACCTGGAGATAGATATTTGTATGGATAATTTTATGGAAAGGATGTTTGAAGGTATCAATTAACTGGTTTGTGAAGGAAGTAGTTTTAGAAATCTTGACTACTTGCTCCTTTTTTAAAGAAAAAAACAAACCAAAATTAAAAACCATAAAACAAAACCTCCCTCTGCCTAAGAAAGAGAGGCAAATTTTTATTTAACGTTATTTATTTATAGGATTTATTTTCCACCCCTCATCATGAGTGAACCCAGGGCATATAACAACAACATAAAAGACAGCATAACAATAAAACACAATTGAAGCATATCATCAACACATCCTCCAATTCCTTCCAAAATTCTCAAACCCCTATTCAGAGCAAATGAGATCAGTCCTCAGCTGGTGTCAGAAAATAGCCAAGATAGGCACCAGCTAGACTGCCAGATGGAAGGTGCTCAACAACTGGGGGGCCAGTGCTGAGAGATTGTGTACTCACCACAATATCCTCCAGGATTTGGGGGTTTTATTGGTTGTGGTTGTGGAGGAAATGATTTGCTTCTGTTTGAAATTTGACGGGCGCAAACTTCTTGCTGTTTTTAATGATGTTTCTTCTGGTGGTGGCAACAGCAGGACTCAGAATGGAGGGATGTTTCTGAAGACCCCTCTGTTAAAGTGTTCCTCTTGCTTTTTCTTAAAGCACCCAGTTCTTTTCTTCTACAGCTGGAATGTCACAGCAGATAATGCTGTATATGGCAGAAGTTCTTGTGGGCTTACATGCAAACTTTGTTTGTGGTTAAGTGTGCAGTTTGTGTGTGTGTTTTAAAAAAAGAATGTTCCGTTGGCCTTCAATGAACCTTTGATAAGAGAATGCTTGTCCTGTCTCTCTCAGGAGATCTTTACTGATCAACCAAAGTGACTGAAGATGATTTAACTTTTGCATGAACGTTCGCATCCATTGTTAGACAAGGCCAGGATTTTGTGACTAATATTTTCCAGCCCCCTTTAATCAAATGACACTTCCTTTTGTCATTCCTAGACTCTTGTATGAAAAGTGAATGGTGGTCAGAGATAAGCCTTAACCCATTTTTGGCGTGAGACAGCTATAGCTGGTGAACAGGTCATAGATCATATGCTTTCCATGAGGTTCTGAGTTTTCAAATCTGAAAAGGATTCTTTGGGTTGTCTTTGACTAACTTTTGCTCAGGGTAGAGCTGTTGACATTAATTGGCCTAAGCTAGCCATGGTTATTAACTTCAGTGTGTCAACTCTGAGTATAAGGTAGTTGAAGACAACTCTCCATTTTTACACAACTGGGGTAGGTAGCCTGGGTACCTGGGCACTTGAAAGATTGCATGCGCTAACATGAACCTGCCTATTAGTCATCTCTGCAGTTAGCGGGGGTAACTGGAATGTTGCCCTTCTTATGGAATGCTATCCCTTGAAAGTCTTGCCTAGTGCCTACATTGCTATCATGAGAATATACCTAATTCATGACTCATCTGCTCCAACATCCTGATCTCTCTTTTTAAAAAATAATTTTTATTGATTTTAACATATAAATTATAAAACGTACCACAAAACTTATCACTTATACAATCTTTTTATATTTCCATCAGGACCTCTGATGATCCACCGTTTTAACCACTTCTTATGCATTTCTTAACTTTATATTGCCTTTACATCTCATCCTTCACCTTCTCCATTTTTGCAATACTTCCAATAATACTCCTCACAAAACTTCTTGCAAACCTACAAACGTCGTCTGATCTTCACAAATACTTTTCAAATAGTCCGTAAATTTACTCCAGTCTTCCTTGAATTTCTGGTCCCACTGGTTTCGAATCCTTCCTGTTAGTTTATCTAGTTCTGAATAGTCTATTACCGTATTTTTTGCCCTATAGGACACACTTTCCCCCCTCCAAAAATGAAGGGGAAACTGAACTGTTAGAACCCAATACTAAGAATTTGTCAAGAATGTATAATTTGCTGCTGAAATGGAATACACAAGATGAAATAGTTAAATCAGCTATAATTAAGTGGGCACAGGACATCGGTCATAACATTATGTTTGCTGACTGGGAATGGTTGTGGAACACCGGGATAAAATTTACGGCATGCAATGCCTTAAAGGAAAATATTATGAAAATGATCTATAGGTGGTACACGACCCCAGTCAAGCTAGCAAAGATTTACCATTTGCCTGATAATAAGTGTTGGAAATGCGAAGAAACTGAAGGTACTTTCTACCACCTTTGGTGGACGTGCCCAAAGATTAAGGCCTTCTGGGAGATGATATATAATGAAATGAAAAAGGTACTTAAATGTACTTTCCCTAAGAAACCAGAGGCCTTTCTCTTGGGCATTGTCGGCCAATTGGTGCCAAAGAAAGACAGAACTTTTTTTATGTATGCTACAACAGCAGCAAGAATACTCATCGCAAAGTATTGGAAGGCACAAGATTTACCCACCTTGGAAGAATGGCAGATGAAAGTGATGGACTACATGACACTGGCTGAGATGACTGGCAGAATCCGTGATCAGAGGAAAGAGACGACGGAAGAGGATTGGAAGAAATTTAAAATCTATCTTAAGAACTATTATAAAATTGATGAATGTTAAAATGTCGAGGTGTTGAGAAAGAAAAGGAGATTACAGCGACATAAGATTAAGTTGAAGAAAAGACTAAAAGGACATATATTTGATAAAAAAATTTAGAAGCTGCTGAAATAATTTTGGAAATTGGGATGCAGAAAGGGGAGGTATGGGGGAGTCCGAGAAGTGAGGGATATGAAAAAGAGGTTATGAAATTATACATGTTTGTATGTCTTTCTATTTGTTTGTATTGTTTAAAAAATGTTGTAAAACTAATAAAAAATTTATTTTTTTAAAAAAATGAAGGGGAAATCTGGGTGCGTCCTATGGGGCGAATGCAGGCTTTCGCTGAAGCTTGGAGAGCGAGAGGGGTTGGTGCGCACCAGTAATATTCTTGCTGCTGTTATTGCATATAAAAAGAGCTTAAATTCCTTTCTGTTTATATCACTCCCAACAATGCCCAGTAAAAATGCTTCTGGTTTCTTTAGAAATGTATATTTCAACATTTTTTTTTCATCTCATTATATATCATCTCCCAGAAGCATTTCACCTTTTTACATTCCCACCACATGTGACAAAATGTTCCCTCTTTTTCTTGACATTTCCAACATCCAACATCCTGATCTCAAAGTGGTCAACTAGATGCCTGTCAGAAGCCCACAAGGAGGACATGTGTACAACACACTCTCCCTACCTGTGATTCTCAGGAACTGGTATTCCATTTTGCATGTCATTTTCACCAATATATCCATTTATATGCAGAGTTTACACTTGTATGTGCATTTGTGGACCCATTGCTTGGCTGGAGAACAGCACTGAGAAATCAGAAGTGTGAATTTTGAAGGCTGGCTATGTTTCAGTTTGCTTCTCATTTTGGGAAGCACGAATTAGGTCAATTCATTTAAAAATGGGAACTGAATTGGATTTCTCCGCAATAGATACGAAAGGCCTGCAAAAAAATAAAGTGAAAGTCTCCTACCTAAGTCTTCTCATCCAGCAGAGCTGGTCCAATATATTTCTCTGCTTGAGGCAGAGAAGACAAGGACTCTATCAAGGATGTAGCACATGTGGCCAAACATACCCTCAACCTGGTCTTTGCCACATAGAGCATTGGTTATGCTTTGTTGATTGGTGGGCTTGCTTTGTCTGTTGTCATGGATGGACCATTCCCTGGTGAGATTTGGGCTGAATGTATTTAGTCACTCCACTCTGCAATGAGATGATCTGCATCCAGAGACTGGTGGCATTTGATGGATTCCTGAATGCTCAGGATCATGGGAGCCATGCAGCATGCATGACCCTGGCACCAAAATTTGTGGGTGCCCAGCCCCTTCATGGAGAATATTGTGGGTGCTCAGGCCCCAGGGCTCCTGGGGGATGCTATGGGACATGTCTGACACTCCTGTTGAGGTTCTTGTCTCACTGTGCTATAGTGAGATGTGCAGAGCCATTGATACAATCTCTTCTGAGTGCCCTTGCTGTCACTCCATCGACCTGGGTGTAACGAAACAGAAATGCTGGCAGCTAGTGTGCAGGTGGTGCAAGTCTTGGTCTAAACCAGAATGCCGCGGCGAGACTCCTTATGGGGTCTTCGCTGTGAGATCACATTCACCCGGTACTATACCAGCTGCACTGGCTCCCGGTGGAGTACAGGATCAGGTTTAAGGTGCTGGTTTTAACCTTTAAAGCCCTATACGGCCTAGGACCCTCGTACCTACGGGACCGCCTCTCCTGGTATGCCCCACAGAGGAACCTACAGTCTGCAAATAAAAACATCCTGAAGGTCCCAGGCCTCAGAGAGGTTAGGCTGGCCTCAACTAGAGCCAGGGCCTTCTCGGCTGCGGCTCCAATCTGGTGGAATGCTCTGTCACAAGAGACTAGGGCCCTGCGGGACCTGACATCTTTCCGCAGGGCCTGCAAGACAGAGTTGTTCCGCCAGGCCTTTGGTCAGGGTGCAGCCTGACTCCCTCCTCTGGCAACCTGCACAGAATTTTGCTTAATTGGTTGCCTTCAATTTGATTTAATTAATTTTTATAATGAAATATTTTTAGATTGTGTAACTATTTTACTGTTTTGATTATTTGATTGTTGTTAGCCGCCCTGAGCCCGGCTTCGGCTGGGGAGGGCGGGATATAAATAAAATTTATTATTATTATTATTATTATTATTATTATTATTATTATTATTATTATTATTGTTAAACCTGACCAAACACAGATGAGGTTGCACCACCATGCCTACCATGCCTACCAAGCAGAGCTTTTCTGGATGTTGAATGGGCTTTTGTCATTTGGCCAAGAGAGCTTTGCTCTGCTGTAACAACCTTGCAAGGAACTCCTGAAGAAATGTTTCTCACAGGCAGATGCTCCCTCCGACCATCTGATGCAT
This sequence comes from Podarcis vaucheri, assembly GCF_965113315.1. Taxonomy (NCBI): domain Eukaryota; kingdom Metazoa; phylum Chordata; class Lepidosauria; order Squamata; family Lacertidae; genus Podarcis; species Podarcis vaucheri. The sequence continues at coordinate 21,123,792 of NC_138764.1, read as the reverse complement.
CTGTTTTCCCACCTACCTATTTGGCCTCCCACCGATCCTGACGAAATAGCCAAGCTAATAGCCCAGCTGAAATCGGGCAAAGCCCCAGGGCCCGACCTGATCCCTGCTGAAGCCATCAAACTACACCCAAAATGGTGGGCCGGCATCTTGGCCAAAACCTTCGACGCAATCAACGCTTCTGGTCTCATCCCCAAAATATGGAAGGAGGCCATTATAGTACCAATTCATAAAAAAGGTTCTCCAATGGAGCCGAAAAATTACCGGAACATCAGCCTCCTTTCGATCATAGGGAAAATTTATGCCAGCTTTTTGTTGACGAAACTATTGCGATGGGTAGATGAGACTAACCAGATTGGCCACGAACAAGCAGGGTTCAGAATTAAACGCTCTACAACTGATCATGCAATAGTTCTTTACCATCTGGCACGGAAGTACTCCTCCCCTTCCCGGGGCTACCTGTGTGCTGCCTTCTTAGATCTTAAGGCAGCCTTTGACAGCGTTCCTAGAAATATTCTTTGGGAGAAACTTGCGAAACAGGGCATTGATAGAAGACTCTTATGGCTTATTAGTCAGCTCCATGAAGGTACCCTTGCCAGAGTGAGACTTACTCCTGCGGGCGACCTCACAAATTCGATACCAATAAACAAGGGAGTGCGCCAAGGATGTATATTGGCTCCCTGCCTATTCAATCTATTCATCAGCGACACGCGAGCACCCCTAGCCAACGCATCTCCAAGTACACATGCACCTAGACTAGCGGATTACCGCTGTCCACTCCTTTTATATGCGGACGACGCGGTAATTCTATCTTATACACGTGTTGGACTAACCAGAGCTCTGAAGATCTTTGCCACGTATTGTCAACTCAACCAATTAACCATCAACCATGCTAAATCTAAGATTCTGATTTTCGCCAGAAGTCGGAGATTATACGAATGGAAGCTCGGTGGAGCAAAAATAGAGCAAGTCCTAAAATTTCAATACCTAGGAGTTATTTTTCAGTATAATTTGGGGTGGAAAGCACATATTCAACACCTCCTTAACAAGGCCAAAACTCTGTCATATGCGCTCCTCCGATTTTTCTTTTCGGATGGAGCTTTGCATGTTCCCTCGGCCCTAAAGGTGTTCAAGGCAAAAATGGTACCTGTGCTTGCTTATGCTGCCCCGCTCTGGGCCGTGATGTCAGACCTTGCTCCTCTTGAGACTCTGCAAAACCAATTCCTACGTCGGCTCCTAATGCTCCCCCCGTGCGTAAGCAACGCAGCCATGCGACTAGAATTGAAGATCGCATCCTTAGAAACTTGCCTGTGGAAGCAAGTCTTCAATTATTGGTTATCATTGTGGCATAGATTACCAGACCATTACCTTGTCCAATGCTTATGGCGAGATGAATTCTCCAGCCTTTGGACTAGTAGAATTCATGCCAAACTCCTGAGCTATGGAATCTCTCCCTTAGATTCCCTAAAACTAGATCAAATCACTGCTCAAAGACTGATCTGCCAAAGACTGGATGACATCGATTTACAGCGAAATTATATGCTGGGGGGAGGTGTTTGTTCGCCCCAGAACATTGGTATCACTTTAACTCACCGCGTTCCATCATACCTCTCCTCTCTTTCGACTGTTGCCCATAGGCTGGCCTTCACCAAAGCGAGGTTTAACGTTTTTCCCTCCAATGTCCTGAGACATAGATTCTCAAAGGGCCAAGCCTCTGCCATGTGCGAGTGTGATAAGGAGACGCCGGAGTCGCTTCAGCACATTATGTTCACTTGCCCCTTATTCAAGGTGCCACGGGCAAATTTGTTGGGATCAATCATACAGAAACTAGAGGGTACCCCACCAAAATTCCACCTTGCCCAAATCTTGCAGGATAAGGATACCCATACGACCCTGAAAGTGGCTAGGTTCCTGGTCGCTGTCCTTACCCAAAAGCGTTGCCAAGGAGCACCACAAGCTAATTAAGGCGTAGTATGCCATTCCATCTTATAGTATTTTATTGTTATAGTAGTGTTTTAGCGGCTGTTTGTTCCCACGTGCACAAGCTGTTATTTATGTCTTGTTTTTATTTGTATGGGCCTATGGCCGTAATAAATTATTATTATTATTATTATTATTATTATTATTATTATTATTATTACAAGGAACTCTAGGCACAAATGCACTTTGATTCAGACCGAGTTGGATGACAGAAAGAGGGTGTCCAGAGAACTGTCTGTTCTGGTGTGGTGCAGTGGTTAGAGTGCTGGACTAGGGACCTGGGAGACCGGGGTTCAAATCCCCATGCATTCACAAAGTTTATTGGGTGACCTTGGGCCAGTCACTGTCTCTCAGCCTAATGTATCTCACAGGGTTGTTGTGTTTAAAATTACCTATGTCTAGAAAAAAGTATTGTCTGTGTGTAGAGCACTGTCCCATGTACTTTTAGGGTCTCTGTGTGCCTTTCTGGACAATTTTAAGACAGACAGTGTAGATGGCCACAGATAGGGGTGTTGGAGAATTCAGATGAAAATCAGAGTGGAATTTGCTGATATTCTCATATTTGACCCATGTCCAGAACAGAAATCAGTACAGCACATGTGATCAGTATTCACTGTTGTTGCTTTTAGTCTGCAAATGATATGTAATTTATTGCTCCCCACCCCACATTTGTATTGTATTTCCTCTGTATTGAAAGGAATAGCTTTTTCATGGAAAGGGACGGTGTGAAATAACATAATGATGATATAATTACTTACATAAAATTCCACCACAGTGGACAGCTAGTCCAATAATGCAGTTTTTGTCAAAAGCCAAGCTGCACCAGAATGGAAAAACCACTGCTTGTAATGAACGAAATATTACTGCCTTCTTACATTCCTAACCACAGATCAGAAATGTTCCTGCCCTTACTATATATGTTCTTCCAAAGATCAGCCAATGTCCACATACACACAACTTGTGGGCAAATATTTGAAAAAAAGCAACCTGAATTCTTTAGTTGTCAATAAATCACAACAATGTGTTTGTCCTCCTCCTTTGTAATCCTGATCTGAAATAGTGTATATTTACATAGGATGCACATTCAGAACCATGAATTAAGCAAACTATGGCCTGGGATGGGACACTATAGCCTAGGCACAGTGGAAACATCTCCCACCCCAAGAGAAAACAAGAAAACTACAATAAGTTAATATTATCTAGCGATGTGATCTGATAGTGTAGTACAGTAGAACACGTTGTTCTTCCACTCCAGCCAAAAGCACTTAAAATTTCCCCTTAAATGCTCAGGCAGAAAATAAATCCCAAAATGCATCAAAGGCAGTTCCAATACTTTTAGGAAATTAACTCTGCAGGAGACTTCACTCAGTTGTGAAAAGCATCTAGTGAATCCTTTTAAAGGCATCTGATCTGGTGGCCATTACTATTTCTGTGGGAGAAAACTCCATAGTTTCTATTATGCACTGTGTGAAAAACTACTTTCTTTTGTCTGTCCTCAGTTTTCCAATACTCAGCTTCAAAGGATGCTCCGAAGTTCTAGCATTATGAATCTTAAGAAGGGAGAACAAAAGGGGCCTAAATTTGTCCATCAACAGTAGTTAGTAGAACCTGGACAACATACTGAGCAGGTTACCTAGTCATAATCTTCACCACTAGAGTGAGATATTCTGTATTGTTACAGCAATTATGTCAAAATTTGCTTTTGAGTGGTCATCCAAGTAGGACTGTCTACTTGCTGCACTTTTAATCTGGCCCAGCTCAAGCCACTAACCCCTGAGGTCACGAGCTGTAATGTCTAGATTCAGATTAAACCACATCCTTGACTGTCTCCAACACTTCCATCACTGTTTTCTATGCACTGTGGCAAACAGAAACTGTCACACACAAGTATTAGGATGGTATGGGTTTCAGGTTGTTATTTTGCTAGTATTGTCTAGGTCAGGGTTTCCCAAGCATGGGTCTCCAGTTATTTTTGGACTACAAATCCCATCACCTCTGACCACTGGTCCTGCTAGCTAGGGGTGATGGGAGTTGTAGTCCAAAAACAGCTGGAGACCCACATTTGGGAAACCCTGGCCTATACCCAACCAGAATTTCACCCTTTGGCCAGTTGTCATGCTTTGAGGATGAGCAGCCTGAAAAACATGCCAGCTGAGAAATATTTAAGATCAATGTGCATGAGTGTGCCACCTCAGTGCATAAACCTGTGCATTAGGGCATCATCTAATGTACTAAATAGTACTGTAAATGAAAATGCGGGTAGATAATTGTGTCACATGTGGGTCCCCCCCTTTCATGACAGAGGTGTTAAAACAACTTGCTTTACTGTGCAGTGCACACTTGCATATTTTTGGAGACACTCAGTCCAGGGAGCATGCTTTTATTTTTATTTTATTTTTTTGTAAAATGGGCCTTTGTAGATATGCGCAGATTTTTATTCCAGCTTAGTAGTTAACTGAATCAACTTCATGCATGACCAAAATATATCCTGATCAAATGTATACCTTTAAAAAAAGAAAGAAAAAAGTGATATCTTTGTCCTTGTGTTATGTTCTTTAGTATGGGTGTGCTGCACGCTGAGTGAAAAATAGCTATGTCCTGTAGATTGAAAACAGATTTTACTGCAGGTGCCAAGTAATTTGTGCTGGGAAAGAAACTAATCCTGCTCCAATCCTGGGATCAAAGGCTGAGCACACACCTAAAATGGAGGTCCAACTGAGTATAAGACCTGAAAAGCTGCTATTTTGTACTACAAAGTTGCTTTTGAGTGCATTGCTGTCACAGATCATATGGAACTGTATCCAGCACTGCCCAAGTAGTCTTCCAATTGTGCAATGGAATCTCCACCTGCTGGTTTCTGCCCTCACACTGCACTTAGAAGCCAAAGAACACGTCAACCTGCATCCCCCTTCCCTCAGACTTGGGCTCTCTCCCTATCAGTTGTGTGTAAACACACAACTCCTGATAGCTATACCAAGACAGTGTAAATACTGACTGTCACACACATGCTCAAGGTGATCCCCAGATGTTGTTGGCAACAACACCCTTCATCCCTGACCTGATGGGAGGTGTAGTCCAACAATGATTTGGGAAGGCACCAGCTTGAAGAAGGCTAATCCAAGCTATATGTGTGTTGCGAATTTGTGTTAACTGGAAACTGGCTTAGTGAATGTTACCTAGACAGAGGAAGCCATTACAGTCTCTGGAACAATGGTAAATGCCAAGACTTGGTTGCTATGTAACATGGAGGCTAATGTCTTGAAGTATGGCTTTTTTATGGTTTTGGACAGAGAGCAGATGCTTGCATTGGTATTCTTCAGACAGATCCTTGGATGCGGGGATGAAAAACTGTAAGGCTGGATGGGGTACATTACTATTTTTATAACCGTTTGGACTAAGCCAGACCTTTATCCAGAAAAGCACTAAATGTGCTCCTTTCCTTTTCAAGGGTGTGATTAAATTTATGAACTGGAAAGGGGTCTGCAAACCTTGTAAAGTTTATTCTATTTGGTTTAGTTAAGTGCTCTGTGTTTTTTTCCCCCTTACAAGAAGGGTAAGCGAAAGGAAGATGTTTATAGTCCTCTTCAGCCATTCTACTCAAGTGTAAAAACTATACATGAGTGGGGGGGAAAGCTGCTGAGCTCCCCCATTGTGTTCCATGAATTGGAGAGCAAACTTCTGAAGGAGGGAGCCCCCTGTCCTTCTTCAGTGCCAGGAGTCTAAGTTGTGTGAAGAACCTCCATGTGAGACTCCCTGTCTCATGTATTCACCCTATGACTCATGATGGGGATGGGGCAGGGGAAAAATGTGGCACACTCAGTCTTGCCCACCTGTTGCTTTTATCAAAAGTTCGTAGAATGGTTGAAGAGAGCTTATGTGGTGCAGGCATTTCTAGACCCGTGTTGGCCAATCTTTGGACGCATGCGCCATTAGTCAAGACCTAAGCATGTTACGGACGCGGGTGGCGCTGTGGGTAAAACCACAGAGCCTAGGACTTGCCGATCAGAAGGTCGGCGGTTCGAATCCCCATGACGGGGTGAGCTCCCGTTGCTCGGTCCCTGCTCCTGCCGACCTAGCAGTTTGAAAGCACGTCAAAGTACAAGTAGATAAATAGGTACCACTGCGGCGGGAAGGTAAACGGCATTTCTGTGCACTGCTCTTGTTCACCAGAAGCGGTTTAGTCATGCTGGCCACATGACCCAGAAGCTGTACGCTGGCTCCCTCGGCCAGTAAAACGAGATGAGCGTCGTAACCTCAGAGTCAGTCACGACTGGACCTAATGGTCATGGGTCCCTTTACCTTATCTTTAAGCATGTTACAGTACATAGTAAAAGCTCATTGACTTGGTGTGGATTTGCTTGTGGTTGTGTGTACTCCGTGTAACATAACATTATATAATCCATACCCTCCAACATTTATCCGAAAATATTTATACCCTGCCCATCTGAATGGGTTGCCACAACCATTCTGAGCAGCTTCCAACATACATAAAAACATAATAAAACAGTAAACATTAAAAAACTTCCCTATGCAGGGAAACTTCAAGTGCCTGCTAAAGGTTGTATAGCTATTATTCTCATTGGCTTGTGGGGCTCGTAACTCCACACCCTCCAACATTTCTCCGAAAAAAATGACCATTCTCCATTTACTTTCATATAGGCATCTCAACTGCTTCTATGTTTCTAAAACTGTAAAATGGAAATTTCTAATCAAGCTGGAAACTAATGCAGAGCATGTGTTACTTCATTGTTTCTATCTCTTCCGTCCACAATGATGATAAAACCTCTAATCTCTCTCCAGCTTCTGTTCAGTTGAAGCACTTCCAAACTTACCAGTTGATAAAATCTGACTTTGATGGGGCACAAAAATAAAATGGGGGCTCACCCAGACTTCTGTTTGCCCCATCTCCTTTCCCTTTCGGTTTAGCACTGAATCAGAAGAAACAGCAATTGAGTTTTCTGTAGACAAAGGCAAAACCACTCGGACATGTGCTTAGAGTGGCTGGGGAAACCCAGCCAGATGGGCGGGGTATACATATTATTATTATTATTATTATTATTAAGCATGGGACAAGCAGAAAACTTTCTAGAAATGTGACGGGAGAGGGGGGAATGAGCCCTAAATTGAGGAAATTGGTTTTTATGTATCATGAGGCTCTTCCAGACGACCTTCTTATGCAGCATTCATCCTGATTTGCTGGTGCAAAATGGATGTAACCTTCCACCTGGTCTTTCCTGAGCATCCATTCTGATTTGTTCAGTGATGAGCCTTTGTCCTGTTTTCCCCCCACACTTTTCAATGCATTTCCTCTTCATTTTCCTAAGTGCAAGTGGATGGGAGGGTGCCCTGTGACAACAGAGCCTTTTAATCCACTCCAGATAGGCATTGCTTTCCACACGGGCACTTGAAACTCTCCCACGAGAGACTGACAGTCCGGATGCACCCATAAGCAGTCTGTTGAGGTGTTACACAAATTGTGAAATAAAACATGTGGGCAAGGAGAGCAAACATGTCACGTCCACCACCCCCTCCTTTATCCTCATCTGCCCTCTGAAAACTGGTGAGTGGAAATTGTGGAGGCTTCTTGCATGATACAGAGAACCCTAGAAAATTGGGGTTCTGCATCACATGGGGACCCAACTTAAATAGAAGCAAGCTCCCTGCTTCAGACAGTCACCCTACGGCTTGCAGAATTTGACTAGGCTGTTACAGTGGTACCTCGGGTTAAGTACTTAATTCGTTCCGGAGGTCCGTACTTAACCTGAAACTGTTCTTAACCTGAAGCACCACTTTAGCTAATGGGGCCTCCTGCTGCTGCCGCCCTGCCGGAGCACAATTTCTGTTCTCATCCTGAAGCAAAGTTCTTAACCTGAAGCACTATTTCTGGGTTAGCGGAGTCTGTAACCTGAAGCATATGTAACCCGAGGTACCACTGTATTAGTATTTCTTAACATAGCAGCCCTGTTAGCTCAGTTGGTAGAGCACAAGGCTCTTCATCTCAGGGTTGTGGATTCCAGCCCCACATTGGACAAAAGATTCCTGCATTGCAGGTGATTGGACCAACAAGGGTCTGTGTGAGTGGTCTGATGCAGGGATATCAAAGAAGGATGTCAAAAACATCAAAATGGCCGGTTCTAGTACTTAGGTGTAAGCCCTGCTGGCTTTATGAACTTGGGTTGGACGCCAAAACAGCAGGAAATCATCAAGACTTGTCCGTAAAGTGGTAATATTACTTATACACAAAGCAAGCTATGTAAACTGGCACCGGTTGACTCACCCCTGGCTTAGAGCTGCCCATTCCAAGTCTGATCCATCTCTCAGATAAGGGAGTACCTGACAGGCGGCCAGCGTGAGAATCATCTCCTCTCCCAACTTGCTGAACCAAAACTATGGCTTCAAAGCTTCAAAGCAGATAAACATATGTGAACTCACTTTTGCAGCAAATGATAGTTATTCCTGGGGTTTACAGGTTTTCTGGAACATTTTCACTGTTTGGTTCTACAAACCCTGCCCCTGTGTTTTATTTCCCAATTTGAATAACTTCTGAATAGGACTGGGGAGTACCAAGGGTATCTTTTAGGGAAGGGGGGGGAAGTCTGGAAAGAGCAGAATTTAGAGGTGCTGAAGATGCCCTGAAGGAGATAATCCTCATTTAGCCACAACAATTAAATGCATCACACTGAAAATGTCCTTAGTTCATGATGTTTCACAGATGCTAGGTGCAATGCAGATGTTTTCTTTCATTTCTGAAATACTGGCAAATTCTCTTTTAAGTAGAAAACATGAAATGCCTGGTTTGCTATCTATTCTTAGACTCTCAAAATGGCACTGTGTAATTTCCATTCTTTCCTGATACAGTATGTTTGGATCATCATGAAATTAGCATGGAACCTGAACCTCTATCAAAACAGCACCCTGGTGGATAAAGCAAACACATGACATTATTACTGAAAGTATTATAGAGGGCCTTGCAACAATTTAGTACAAATTTTCAGATAATGCAGGCCAAAGCAATCTGGTTATTATGGAATGCCATTCCCTCTGTCCTCACTTTTATGCGTTCCTTTGTTGCTCTTGAAATGAAGGCATGTGAGCATGAGCCATGTTTGCGAGTGAAAATAGTGGAAATTGCAGGAATTACAGAATAAGGTGAAGTCTCCAGCTTTGCTCCTCTGCTGTCACTGGGAATAGGTAAAGGTAAAGGGGACAACTCTGGGCTTACAGCGCTCATCTCGCTTTATTGGCCGAGGGAGCCGGCATACAGCTTCCAGGTCATGTGGCCAGCATGACTAAGCCACTTCTGGTGAACCAGAGCAGGACACGGAAACGCCGTTTACCTTCCCGCCAGAGTGGTACCTATTTATCTACTTGCACTTTGACGTGCTTTCGAACTGCTAGGTTGGCAGGAGCAGGGACCGAACAATGGGCGCTCACCCTGTCACGGGGATTCGAACTGCCGACCTTCTGATCGGCAAGCCCTAGGCTCTGTTGTTTAACCCTCGCCCCTGTCATTGGGAATAGGGAAGAGTTAAACAGACACAACCAGGTTCAGCTATCGTTTGCTGCAACAAAGCCACTTGCCATTATGCACATTTGGCCACATATCATGGGGAACTAATCCGACGCTTGAATAGGATTTCAGAAATAGTTATGAAGGGGAGAACAAACAAACAAACTTGGCAATGGTCAGGGATGATGAGGAACCTGTGGCCTACAACTCCCATCATTGGTCATGCTGACTGAGGCTGATGGGAGTTGAATTTCAGCAGCATCTGAAATTCCCAGTCCCTATTTTAGAGCATGCTTATTATTGACCCAGGGGCGGAGAAAGTCTCTCTGGCACCCAGGGTGGGGGGCACCCATATGGATGCAGTACGCAGGCCCTCAGCCACTCTACAGCTTGGGGGGGGGGAGGCAGCAGGCCATCTTGTCACTCCCCCAGGGTGGCACCTGGGGCTCGCCCCCCTTTGTACGCCTATGTATTGACTACAGTTGGCTGCAATTTAGGCACTGAACTAAAGTGCCTTCAAAACCACTCTGGAGTTGCTCCAGTGTGGTGGGTTTGTATCCAAACATATTGATGAGTATCTCCATCCCATTGCAGTGAAAATCGCCTCACTACTTCTGCTTTGGGCAGCTGGCTCACAGCTTCTCCTTTCACTTGTGGCCCATGTTTTCCGTGCTGTCAGTTGAAACTTTTTTTTTTGGTTAAGAGTATGAGGCCATGTCATGAGTGTGGGTGCGAGTCACACACCTCCCCGCTACTGAGGAACAACTTTGGCCATGCCTGTCTGGGTATGTGGGAGGCAGATTAGTAATACATCACAAGATGTCTTGAAACTTTTACTGAATAAACCAAGACTACTTCCACACTCCTTCTCTCTCCTCGACTTGTCAGGTTATGCTTTCTGTCACTGGATGTCATTAAATGCGTTTATGGGCATATAACTCGAAATAATGGTGTTTGTAGGCTTTGTAGCGTTGTATAGGCTTGCTATATATGGCTTGCAGCAGATCTAGGACCCTGACCCATGGCAGCCTGATGGAGAACGCTGTTAAGTTTTGCCTCTGCTGTTTATTTTTTAGCAGAGCACAACAATGTTGCTAAGGAGGCTGGAATAGCTACAGAGTGAGCTGGGCTTTCAGGGACGACTCTTCTCCTGCCCTTGCTATCATTGTAAAACATCTCAATTGAAGAATGAAGGGATGTCTGTGACAAATAAATTTGGAGACATTTTTGAACGCGTTGTCTTTGCTTCTGTATGTTTTCCCCTTGCTATCAGCGCAGCCGATCCAATTAAGTCGTTTTTGTATGTGTCTTACTTTGGCACTATACAAATCTTTTTTTACAAACTCCCCAAACAGGAGCAGCATTTACAGCCATCCTTTTCATAACTGAGTTTGTAGTGGAGCCCTGATGGCTTCTACATTTCCTTTTGCATTTTTTGGGTGGACATTTATTTCACACAGTTTTAGTAGCGATTACAGTGGTACCTTGGGTTACAGACGCTTCAGGTTACAGACTCCGCTAACCCAGAAATAGTGCTTCAGGTTAAGAACTTTGCTTCAGGATGAGAACAGAAATCGTGCTCCAGCAGCAGGAGGCCCCATTAGCTAAAGTGGTGCTTCAGGTTAAGAACAGTTTCAGGTTAAGAACAGACTTCCGGAATGAATTAAGTACTTAACCTACAATCATAGAATCATAGAATCATAGAGTTGGAAGAGACCACAAGGGCCATCGAGTCCAACCCCCTGCCAAGCAGGAAACACCATCAGAGTATTCCTGACATATGGTTGTCAAGCCTCTGCTTAAAGACCTCCAAAGAAGGAGACTCCACCACACTGAGGTACCACTGTATCCAGTTGCTCACCAACCCTCCCCCCCCACTCCCCTAACATCAAAAGCCTAGAGCAGTGGTTCCCAACTGTTTTTTGGCCACGCTCAAACTAAGCGTCTCTAAAATCCTTATGCCCCCCTCCCCTTGTGACATACAATTCTTATTATTCGAAAAGTGAACTCCTATCTACATGGAGGATGATTAAAATTCTTGAATTGCCCCCCTGAAAAATCAAATTGCCCCCCTGTGGGGCGTATGCCCCACATCTGGGAACCATGGTCCTAGAGCTTCTCTTCCCTTTGCATGCTTAGCCCCTTTTCATCCCCCCAACCTATTTTCAATGTTGTTTCTCCCTTCTGTGTTCCAGTCCTGCTTTGCCCCCCTCTTTTCACCTCCATCCCCATGCCGATCCTTCTGCCCCCCCTTTTTGGGGACAACCCCTCTTCCACAACCCTGGTAACCTCCAGCATCTTCTTCCTCCCACACATTGCAACTGCTCAGCTCTCTCAGTTAGGAAGCCACCCCTCCTATTAGGCAGCCCCTTTTGTACCCCCACTTTGGTCTTCACCCAATTTGCATGCTTGACCCCTCTTGTTCTGCATCCCTTCTTTGCGTCTGTGGGCGCTCACACACGCACAGTTATCACATTCCCTGTCTTTTCCCTACCTCCCTCTCCTTCCTTTTCTCAACTTCCTCTTGCACAGAGTCATTTGCTTCCTCCTCCTCCCTGTTGTGCAGTCCCTTCTGCACACATCCACTACAATGCTACTGTATCTTTAAGATTACTTAAGAGCAAGGCTGTCCATTAGCTTGTTCTGTTAGAGAAGGTTAAATTCACCTGATGGATGCTGTGCATAGATGAGCGTTTGCTTCATTAACTTTGTATTCTACAGGTGAAACTCGAAAAATTAGAATATCGTGGAAAAGTTCATTTATTTCAGTAATTCAACTTAAAAGGTGAAACTAATATATGAGTTATTTGTTATTTCATCAGCTGTACACCACAATCATCACAATTATAACAAATAAAGGCTTGACATATCTCGCTTTGCATGTCATGAGTCTATCTCATATATTAGTTTCACCTTTTAAGTTGAATTACTGAAATAAACGAACTTTTCCACGATATTCTAATTTTTTGAGTTTCACCTGTAAATTTTTACGTTAAATCTGGAGCTCTGTGTTGAAGGAAGCACATGCCACCAGGAGTTGTTTGAAGGTACTATGGAATATTTGAGGACTCCACATCCTTTATCTCTTTCATATGAGGCAGCTAAGGAATGGAAAAGGGAGAGGTTCAGTGAGAAGGGAGCTCTGAATAAGTCACCCTGAATAACTCCCCTCACCAGCTGTGTTCTGAACCTGGAAGAAAGCCCACTTGGGGCAGGGGGCAGACTGCTGGGGGGGGGCATTTGCAGGGGAAATAGTGGTTTTGGGAAGATTTAATCACACTTTCCATAACCTTTCTTGTTATCTCAGCTAAATATTTTTAGGGAACGCACATTAGCTAAGAACGCCAAGTTCCATTCGCAGCTCTAAAAGTAGATTGTGATCCATTTGTTTGCGTAGGTGTGTGTGTGTGACTTTTTTGTTGTTGCTCCAAATGAAAAAAATAACTTTGGTTTTCCCTGGCTCCAACTATGTCATGACTATCCATCACTTCAAGAGTCGATATATACTAGCAGATATGTGGAAGCCAGTTACCCCAAGAAAGACAGACAAATTATGCAGAAAAGAGCAAGAGTGGGTTCAGTGGTCAGTCAAAAAGGCAGTTTCTGCACATGCTGTAGAGGGAAGTGAGAAGCAGATAGGGCTCGTCAACCTAGGAAAGTAGCCCATCTAGGGGAAGGAAAACTCTGACTCTAAACATCTGCTACTTTGTGGCTATACACATTCACAATAAAGGATTCAGGGCTAAAACTCTGTTATGTACTGAGCTGAATCCTAGAACAATAGAATCCAGAATGCAGCAGTCTGATTGGTCTGAGGGAGCCATCCAATTCAGCTGCCGGTGGAAGTGAATCAGAAACCTGATTGGCCTGCAGGAGCAGCCAATCAGACTTCTGGAGGAAGTGACTCTGCAACCTGATTGGCCGACAGGAGCAGCCCAGAATTAGCCAGTCACGCGGGGCCCATTGTGTAAAAAATGTATATATAGCTAGATGTTTTGGGGAAAGTTTCATTCATTGCTTCTACGAACTGAATAAAGAGCATGAAATTCACACTCGACTCCGAATATAAATTTCAAACCCTGAGGGAAAATATGGACCCTCTGCCTTGCAGCACATCTTTGGGAGAGAAAAAAGGCTATTCGTCCCAATCTGTTTGTGTAGAGGCTAGAGGACAGTTGCATCAAAGCATGGCCAGCTCATCTATTAGGTGGGGTGAAGCAGCCACCTTGGGCAGTGGAAACCCCCAAAGTGGTGCCCCCATGGGAGCCCCACCCACTCTCCCTCCTCTACCCCTGGTGGAGAAGTCACTCTGGTGCCGGCAGAAACAGGCAGCACAGTGGCAGTGCTGGCAGAGGTGGGCGGCATAGCAGCAATGCCTGGGGGTGGATGCAGCAGGGCACATGGTGTGGCAGAGCAGGGCAGTCCTTCCCATTTTGCCCCAAGTAGAAAAACAGGACACAATGCCCCCCGTGGTTGTTTACCCATTTGCCACTGCATTCCCCCAGCCACTTTTTTTTAATCTCAAAAAGTCTGATCATCTGGGGAAGTGTGGGGCTGTTGTGCATTCAACTATAACTGCAGCATGGAAATTGCCAGCATGTGGTTGAATCCCACCCCCCCAAATAGTGTCTGCCTCCCCACCCCCGTGTGTTTGTGTGTGCAGTGCCTTTAAGATTCACACAAGAAATCAGATCCATGCACCAGAGCTTAAACTGGAACCTGGCGGCCATAAGCCGAAATGAGTCACATTTGGAAAATGGAAAGACTGAAATAACTCTGAGCTTGGAAGTGAAAAAAGCAGAGGGGGAAAACAAGCACCTTATCTGGGGCATGGTGAGATAACAATCAGCAACAGTTGTCTGCTATTTTATGCCCATCATAAATTTCTACGCTTTAGAGTTACAGCTCTTATGGAAATTGTGTTCACGATTTCTTAGTGAGTGACTCTGAGCACATTTATGACTCTGGTTGTTGTTGTTTTTTTGACACCGGCAGCCACTGAACTTGAAAAGGTTGAGAGCACACTCTAAACACCCTTTTTGTGCAAATGGGGCCATGGTAAATTACACTCTGCTTTATCCCCAGAGATTCTTACCAAGTCTGTGGGAAGCTAGCCTGCTGCTCAGCTTCACTAGTCACTGTTGCTTTTGATAAATAAGCCCTGCGTTGTGTCTGGAGTCCTTAACACGTCAACACCGTGAAATGTAGGGTTTCTTTTTTGGTGATGCTGTTCAGTCTTAACAACTTCAGCATTCTGTTTCAACACAAGCAGATGAGGCCCTCATAACTTGGGATGCACTAAGCTCAACAACCAACCAACCTCCCCCCCCCACTTCAGTGCACTGTTTTTTTTCTGCCAGGTACTCAAGTACATGGCCAAGCAGTGTTCGTTTATTTTAAAATCAACCTTTGAGGCTTGCGCCATGTTAAAAAAACCCAGGAAAACAATAAGAAATGTATTTTTAGCGTGTGTACGTTTGTGCAAAAGTCCCACTCTTTTAAAGTGGGACTCTTGCGCATTTGTGCACACTAAAAATACATTTTTAATTGTTTTTCCATTTCCCAGAGTAGATGTTGAAAATGTTGTGCAAACAGCCAGAATACAGTATAAAAGACCGCAGAGCAGCTGCCAACTTCTGGCATTGACAGGGCTAAATTAAAAAGCTCAGAATGTCTCTATCAGCTAATTTATATTGATTTATTGATTTGCTACATTTATTTCTCTCCTTTCCTCCAAAGAGTACACGTTTCTCTTCCCATTTTTAAAAACAAAAACAAATAGTATTTATTTTCCACGTCTTCTCTCCCATGTTATCCTCACAACAAGCCTGTGAGGTAGTCTTGTTATATAGTTTTAAATTAGTGGTCACTTGCCATTCATTTACAATAAATTAAATATGACTATCATATGTTAGCAACTACTAAAATATAATTTATGCTCACTCTAGCTTATATCCACAGGAAATGGGATTCCAATCTATTGGGATTCAAGCAACAACATACAGTGCACTCAATGTCATACAGCCACAAACATCTTAATGTGCTATATATCTGACGGATTACATTTGGGGCAGCAAAGGCATTTTTAAATTTTTGTTTTGGCAATTAAGGTTTTGCAAAACATTTTTGATAGGATTCACCAAAGGACTTCTACCCGAGCAGTGGAGCTTTTCCCTTTCTCCTCCTTCACCTCCCCAAAAAATGGCTCTGGGGGTGTCAGGGGAATCCCAGAAGAGCGCTGGGGAGGAGGGGATATTGTTCAAAATCACAAACTGACATGCTTGTGCAGATACACTAGACAGGCTTATCATAGGCTGCTCTCAGATTCCCGTTTTCAGTGCAGATGGCCAGGATAGCACCCAATTCTGCCACATGCTGAAGTCTATGCCTGGGGCTGTTGGTTCCTTTGGGTCTTGTGCACGCACAAGTAAAGCATCAAAGAGTTATTTGCATGGGTGTGCATGGACTATGAGAGAGAAAGAGAGAAGGTTTTCATATCAACTCGCAATGCTGCACTGGCAATGCCTTTCAGGGGTGTCAGTTCATACATCTAGCTGCAAGTGATCACTGTTAAGTAATGAGAATTGTGTTAAGTAATGAGAATTGTGTCCTTCCCTTATAATGACATCTGCACCAAGGCTCACTTGCAGTGCCATTCCCAAAGGAGAAAATTCTAACACAGGAAGTGGTCTTTAGTCCAGTGGTGCCAAGGCAAAATGGCTTCTCTTCTTTTCAACCACTTCATCTCAGAGAGAACCACCCAGCCACCTTCATCGCACATGCAAACCAGTCCATGTTTGTGACAGTTCCAACATCTCCTTTGGTCCCCTGTTCCATCTTGTGCGCTGGCATCCAGCCACTCTTAAAACTGATGTCAACATCAGACAAGATTCAGAGTCCATCCTTGACTCTTGCCAGGTGGATCCTCACTTGAGACTGTTGCAGTCAACCTTATCTAGCAGGTTGCGATAGAATGTGGACTTGAGGAATCGAGGGTAGGAGTCTCGCTCCATCAGTATGTACACATGCCTCTGGGCCTCATCGAAGCTTGAAGGCGTTGGATCTTGAGCCTTCTTGGCGATGTCTTTTCTTGTGTAAAAGTCAATGTTGACCTAAGGGACAGCAAAATTAGACTTCAGTAACATCTGAATGCAGGTTTCATAAATGAAGTACAAAACATGGTTTATAAATCTGGATAACAGCAACAACTGGGAAAAGATAGACATAATATTTTACAAGGACAGGAAAAACACCACAGACAGAATAATTGCCACACACAGGAAGAACAAGGATATAGTTTGAGTGCTTCACTTGTAGTTTTATAAATCGTTTAATGTGTCAATAGGAATAGAAGTTATTAATATTGCAGTTGTTGTATAAGGCATTATTATTATGACTGGAATGCATTTAAAATTAATCAGATTTTGGAATGCTGAAATAAAGAAAACCATCAATTCTAGCACGCCAGCGGAGGGGACCTTATCTAAATTATATAATTTGGTATTTGAACAATTGGTATTAGTAATTGTATTATAAACTAGTATTGTTATAATGAGGCTATTATCGAATTGTAATCGGAAACTAATAAAAATTATTATCAGAAAAACATGGTTTATAAATGTAAAACCACAACCCTTCCAGTTAATTACTAAACAAATGCCCTCAGGTCATCTTCCCACTTTGTGTTTTCATTCTTACAAAACTTCAGAGCCTCTTTTCACACTTCATACAGCAAGCACATGTGCCACATAGAAACAGTAAATGGGAACTTGGTACAGCCCAAGTTCATTGGGTTCTTTCTTGCTACCCTAGGAGGAGTTGAAGCATGTGGTAATATTAGAATATTCTCTGTTGTCTGAAGAAGGTGCAGCAGTCGGGAGAGTGTGGAGCAGACCACTGACTGGGCAAGAAAGGCCCATGTGATTTGCATCTTTCCCTCACCCTGGGGTTCAAAGAATATGCAGACAATATTCAGCCATGGGGTCACCTCACTGAGAAGCAGCTCCCATCGCTGTACAAAAAGGTACGAAAGATGGAGACAGATAGAGGACCTTTGAATCAATTCTCATGGGTTTGATAGATATATTTTATTGACTGTTTTGACATGAAGTTAGCTTTGACTTGTCTTTTATTTTTGAAATCTGCAATGTTTCGTCATCTTGACTTTCATTTTGATATTTGGTGTTAGCAGAGTTGTTTTGCTGTTAGCGGTTTTGATTTTCCCCTGGGGAGCAGTGCTGCCTGGTTGTGCATTGAACAGCACCGTACATTAAAAGATCAAGATTTTTCTTTAAAAAAAATATGTTAGGAATTTAACAACCATGCTCCCTGCACATCTACCACAAATATTTGGAGAAGTGTGAATTAGGAAGAATTTTGGTTTGCACATTGTTTTAGGAAGTGCAAAAGTAGTTTCAGAAAGGTTCATTTCACATTTTAATATGAGCTTAATTACTTTCCCATCATTACATGGGATATAAAACCACCAAAATAAAACTTGTGGGCATTCACACTGCATATGGGCCAGTCCAAATGCATTGCCTCATGCAGAGTTCCTACTATCTTAAGTTTCAAAGGGTTAGCCGTGAAACTATGAAATAGCCAACCTATAAAATGCACCAGGATGCTTTCAAATAAAACTGCCATAAACATTTAGTCATTTTCTCTTTAAACTTCATCCAAGCTTTAAACTTACTTGCTTTGTAGCATCATTCTGAACAAACTCCTTGTAAATCTTCTCTGCTTTGCCATGTAAACAATCAGCTTGGGTTTTCTTGTAGTCTTCACAAGCTAGCCAAAACTCAATGTTTTCATCACTGAACTCAGATTTTAGAAATTCTCTGAAAGCATCTTGACCACCTGCAATGTACAAAAATACAGATGTGGCTTTACTCATAATTTTAACACAAGGGGAAGACAAAATAACCAAGAAATTATGCCTTATAGTAGATTGATTAACCTTCTAGACAGGCTGTGGTGGTGGGGAAACTGTTTCTATTAGGGCATTGCTTTAAACCATGTTGTTACAAAGAAGCCAGGGGCAACAAGTACATTGTTACCTCGGGTTACAGATGCTTCAGGTTACAGACGCTTCAGGTTACGGACTCGACTAACAAAAAAAATAGTACCTTGGGTTAAAAACTTTGCTTCAGGAAGAGAACAGAAATTGTGCGGCGGCGGCAGCAGGAGGCCCCATTAGCTAAAGTGGTACCTCAGGTTAAGAACAGTTTCACGTTAAGAACGGACCTACAGAACGAATTAAGTTCTTAACCCGAGGTATCACTGTATTTTCTTCCCTTTGGGCCTGAAGTTTGTACAGTGGTACCTCTGAATACGAACGGGATCCATTCTGGAGCCCCGTTCGTATCTAGAAGCAAACGTAACTAGTGACGGCATATCTGCGCGCGCGTTGCTTTTCACCGCTTCTGCGCATGTGCATGAAGTCATTTTGAGCATCTGCACATGTGCAGGCAGCGAAACCCGGAAGTAACGCTCCCCGTTACTTCTGGGTTGCTGCGGAGCACAACTCGAACGCGCTCAACCCGAAGCACATTCAACCTGAGGTATGACTGTATCTCCATTGCCACTTGGGCTCATTCCACTTTAAATCCACTCATGTGGGAGCTTAATGTGAAAGGCAAAGAATGGGGGGGAATTGAATGGAGGGGGAATGGAATTCTTAGCTCTGAATCATAATATAGTCTTGTGCTCTGCTGTTCCTTTGTTCTCCTACAGGATATGCTGATCTCCCAAGGAGGGCCAAGAAGTTTGTTTTTATTTGCCAGCAGTGGAGGTGCTTTGCTGGAAAAGGTGATATAGGGGTGACCTCTTTGTAAAGAGTAAAGGTGATGAAGGGCTTGGGACAAGGGAAGGCTGTTAAAAGAGGTTTTGTGTTTGTTTGTGTGTATATATCTTGCAAAACATGATGTGCAGATGCTGTTTGGTTTGCTATCCTAGATGATGGAACAGATCTGAATGAATGTTGAACAAACTCCAACTGTAATGCTACAGCAACCCCAATGGTTCAAACATGTTTAAGCATTAAATTATATTCGGGTAGCCACTTACTCCTATTATTAACAGGCTTGGGATACCCCAAATGGAAAAACCCATTCATGCATGGGCTCACGTGCAGGGATCAAATTGTTCTTGCACATTGTATACTGGGTGCTAGTGGAATTATTTAATTTTATGTGGCCTTGGACTCAGATCAGATCAGCAGCCCATTGGGCAGGAAGGAAAAAGTTGAGAAGTGGAGGGGGCTGGGAAAAAATGGCAGAGAGAGAGAGAGGGAGAGAGAGGGGGGCAGGGGAGAGGAAAGGAGAGAGGAGAGGAGAGGAGAGGAGAGGAGAGGAGAGGAGAGGAGAGGAGAGGAGAGGAGAGGAGAGGAGAGGAGAGATGAAGGATGGTCACCATGCAGACTGGCTCAGGCAAAGGACTCACCAGGTCCCACACTCTCTTCTCACAAGACACCTGCCCTCCCCAAATCTGATCTTCTGGAACAGTATGGGACATGGCTTTTCAAAAAGGTCAGAATTGATATTCAACTCTCGTAGACTGGAGTATAGTTCCAGAGTATGTACACACATTAAATATGGATGGGATGGATGGGTATGAAAAATCACTATCCCAAGGGACATGGGTGAAGTCTGGATCTGCAGATCTTATAGAATGGGATGGAACATATGGAAGAAAGCACTCTTTATTATCTGTGGGGCCCAGGAGATGGAAGGACTTTAAAGTCTCGAATAACAGCACATGGCCACCCCAGAGGATACTACTTAACTGAGTCATATTTTCTGAAAGTGGCAATTCTGCTTTGCTGATCTTCCTTTCAATGTTATATACTCACAACACATAAAACTGTTATAATGATAAAATGCTTACACTGGGTTGCCAGAAGCTTTTCTAAGGACTGTGACCACTTTGTAACCTCTTCTGCTGGAAGCCTGAAATTAAAAGCAGACATGGTTTTAAGTGCAAGAAACCACATACCTGATGGAGGTCTTGAGGTAGGCCAGTGTTGTTTGTTGTTGGAGACTTGTGTGTGTTGTGCTTTTCAGCTTGGAGAGATGGGAGAACTGATCACAACTCCCCAGTGTCTTGTCTAGTTTAACCCCAAGTTTCCCTGAAAATTATAGATGTGCCAGCTCTAATGGGGTCCTTGTCCACCCCCCAATAAAATATTGGGGGAGCCAGCTCCCTCCCCATTTCCTGCAAGTTGGTACCTCCCTCCCTTAGGCACCCCAGCTGAGTGCCACCCTCTTTCCCCTGCTTTCGGTGCCATTTCTGAGTGTTTCTGAGCCAGGGCATCTGAGGAGAGGTAGGTAGGTAGGTAGGTAGGCAGGCAGGCAGGCAGGTGAGGTGAGCAGGTGGCAAGTGTGGGCAGCCAAGTGGGCAAAAACCTCTTTTGGGTGGGTGGGGGCTGAAAGGAGAGTGGGTGGGGAGTAAGGGAACGCCTGTGCCCAGCTGTGTGTGATGAAGAAAGGTGAGCTCCACAGAAGTGTGAGGAGGGGGGGAGTGTGTGTGCAGAGGCAGTTGGGGGGTGATGGGCCTCCTCAACATTTTGTTCTTCTTGGAATTGAGCCTGTGATCTGTGCTTTACCACCTGAGCTATGCTTCTTCCCTTATTTACCTAATTCTTTGAGTTTCATAATTGAGTAGGGACTGACATTTGAGACTTTATTTGTTCAAGACCTTCACTTCATACCATTCTAATCCCATATCCATTACTACATCACCCTGATGGCTCAATGAGATCCTGAATCGGGCTACATAATCATGAGTTTGGAAGTTCAGAATGCTAAAAAGCCGATAAGAGAAACCTTTGATTCATTGACAGGATATTGAGTCAATCTATGATAATTCTGTTAGCTATCTTGTCTGACTTCCTTTAAGTCTGGGCTCTGAAACGCTCTGCTGTCTTATCTGCAGAGGTGGGTTTCCACTTTCTGTCTTGTCTAAGGTATGAGCCTTAGATGAATGGATAACCCGCAACTACTAAGTAGCACATTTAGAGATTTCACACTGTAGGAAAGAACCCACTGCAAAACTGAAATTGGAAGAAGATTCAGAATGAATATATTTTGAACCACGTGATACTCTCAGGATTATTCCTAGGCCACTGGTTGCTCTGCTGGGATTTTAGGTAGTGAAAGAAGATCCCCTGTTCTGACTGGCCACAGCATCCTTATGGGTCCAGGTTAAATAAGTTAGAAGGGGTGTGGGATGAGGTTCCTAATAGCTGCATGATGGGCTCTGAAGCAGAGACACAGATGCTTCCCTGGCGCAGAGGGGAAAAAGTGATGGCACGAACTGGAAGATTGGTCTAAAGTTTTGTCCATGGAGTATCTGACTCATTATGGGGGCAGCTTTCTGAGCATATGGTCTCACCCACAGAGCATTTCTAGTTCCTGCCCATCCTCCCTTTGCATCAAAAGATGTAGCTGGCCAGTTCAATGGGGCCAAGTGACAGAGGTACCCTCAGGAAGGGCTGTGGGGCAGGAGTCAGTGACTGGGCTCAGCAAAATGAGCTGGAGGGCACCCAACAAGGAACAGGGCTTCTGCACCACATTTTGAAATAGATGAGCATTAGCATTTAAAGAGCTGCTGTGTCAGGGGCTGGACTGAGGAGGAATGATGGGAGTCGCCCCCCTCTCGCTTGAACCTTCCTGAGAACAGGAGGACAGTATAGATTTAGAAAAGTGGTTTGCAGAAGGGAATAGTTTAGAGGGCAAAAGCTGGGAAATACTGGAAGAGGAACAGCAGGAAGAAGAGGCACCAGGGGAGAGACTGCTGACGGACTCTGTGTCCTTGGAAAGCATCCCTGACCCCCCACTCTCCCAAGACCAGGTGGGCATTGAGGGTATTAAAACAGAGAGCTCAGAGACAGAAAGCTCAGATTAACCGACGCAGGAGTGATGTCGAATAAAGGGGACATAGAGGATGGGACTTTACTTGGAGCAACACCATTATTAGGGAAGGCTGCATTTCTTCGTCGTTCTCTGTGAATTATTGAATAAATTGCTTGGTAAGAACTCTTATTGTTTCTCTGACTCTGGGTTGCCCCCATGGGAGGGAGAGATGATCCCCCAAAGCCTGACATGATGCTACATTAGAAATAATAATAATAATAATAATAATAATAATAATAATAATAATAATAATTGTACCCCAGCCACTCTGGGAGCAGAGTCTAATTTTTCTAACTGCACCACTGCCTAGTTGTGTGTTGCAATATTTCTGTGAGTGCAAGCTGATTTAAACTGCTTGTAATATTGTGTTTTGATTTTGTAAACCTGTGCTGGGGCCTTAGGGTGAAGGATGGGTTAATAATCATAAGAACAGTCAAAGCACATGTGCATTTGAATTCAGATGCATGTGCTCTGCATGCAGACCTGGATCAAGGTGAGAAGCAATCGTCTGTGAAAAGGAGCTACATTATCATATAGTGACTGCATAGCAAATATTACTTAATACTTACATTACATCTTTGGAGGTGGAATATTTGATGTCAGGTGATTCTATGTGTGGCACAATAGACAAAAAGTAGTTCTTCAGTTCCACACCCCTGAAAGTGATGATAAAAATATCCGGTAATTTATTGTGCATAGGGGGAAAAACATGAAGCATATCAATTGCAGGAGGTCAGTAGACTGAAATGAATGTTCTCTGCCTCTCCTGGATTATTTCTTGAGCAATCATGCCTCTCAGTATGATGAGATGTTGATAGAGGGGGCTCCTTTTACATGCACCCATGCACACAAACAGCTGCACATGAAAACCTACTAAAATTCTCACATATCAGTTTGCCTGAATTTAGGCACGATTCCGTGGCTCCCTTGATTTCAGCACAAGGGACTTAAAATAACCACATGGTGAAGCTTTCCACTGAATTTGCAACCTAATTCCATGCATGTTCATGGCTCCAGATAGGTGCTGAATGTTGTAAACCAGTAATTGGCTGCAGGTTTTTCAGTTCATCAGATAAAGGATAAAATCTAGATTAAATGGGGGGGGGTATAGGCTGGTTTTTGGATGACAATTATATCATGTGGGTGCTGTAAAAAAACCCACAACTTGCAAAGGAGCATTAATCCCTCAATAAACATCTGACTGGTAGTACTTTTAAGTAACTAATGCTAATTCCAATTGAACCTTCTCCATAGTTAAATGTTCAGTTTTAAAAATGCATTTCAGAAGTGCTGTTGTACTTACAAAGCCTTGCTCTTTTTTTTGTGATCCTTGCCTTCTCCAACCCCTTGGCTTTTTTCTTTCATTTCGCTTGAACTGGTTTGCCACAGGAACACCCAAGGCATCTTTCTTGGCTTCTGTCTACTGTTGTAGTCCTTAGCAGATTTGAACTCACCAACTGCAGACAGACTTATATATTGACACGTAAGCCGCTTTGAGCAAAAAAATAATAATAATCTGTATGTCATAGGCTGTTACCACAAGCTGAGGAACTTCCTTTTTTCACTCTGAGATGACGTGCACAGTTATTTGTCTGGTTTTGTTTAAGAAGATCTTTCAAAAAGTTTATGATTGTGGTTAAACTGGATGGTAGCAGGTCTCTTTAAGCTGAATGGAGCAGGTGGCAAGAAACATGTCACAATATGAGGACTTTTGTAAAAAAAGAAAAAGATTATTTAAGATCAGTTGTTGTATGGAGTGTTGTTGTGTTGGAGCAAAGTGAAATCCATTGATTCAAATGCCAGACAACTAAACGTGTAGCTAAACATGTGTTTTCCTCTCTCCCAGTGATATAGATGGGATTTAAATGTACTTGACTTTGGCTGAATTATCAGCCTGAAGAGCAGAAAACCTAGATACGACCCCAGAGAACTTATTCACAGTTACACAGCTTTTATTTATATCAGATCTGCGATTTTTTGGGTGCTGGTGGTGGTGGAAGGTCTTACATAAAAAAATGATCATTTGCAATTAGGAATTTCAGAGAATTCTGTTGGAACTGGAAATGGGTGCAGAAATTGCTGCAATTCACATGTTCTTCCGAAGTCAGGAATGGAAACCACACTATTGAATATAAGCAACATTCAATACTGTTGGGTTTTTTTTTAGTCTGCAAATGTTATGTAAATAATTACCATTGTTTTTGACCTTTCCCTTCCACTGAAATGCATTGAGATTAATTATATTCGTCTTACCTATAGCAGATAGAGAGATGAGGTTTTAGTGGAATCCAAACAGTAGCAGAACGGAAACAGAGGTGATTGCGATGAATAGAGGATGGGATGGATATCGCTGTCTCCTAACATCTCGCAACTCTACTCCCTCCCTTCTAGCCAGTGCCACAATGACGTCTCTGGAAGAAGCTGAGGACCAAGCTATTCTCCATCTATATTAATTGATAAATTGGCTTTCCTCATTTGGATCTAGCATGCACTATTGATGAAAACCTGGTATGGGCAAAGGAGAGGATTGGATGGGAGCAGCACATGCAGAGCTAAGAGAAGGAGGAGCGGCAATTCTAAATTCTAGAGGCCAAGATCTTGATTCCTGCAGGGCCAGAGGTGGGGAGAGAGAGCAATGTTGCTGATGCCTTGTGGATGACCCATCACACACACACATGCCCTCCAAATAAACTTTCAACTGAATTTTTGAAATATCTGTATTATTTTTAAACAATTGTGCAATTGTGTTCTCTCTCTCTCTCTCTCTATTTCTTGTCACTGTGTTGCTGCAACATTTGCAGTACAGTGGTACCTCGGGTTACATACACTTCAGGTTACAGACGCTTCAGGTTACAGACTCTGCTAACCCAGAAATAGCACCTCGGGTTAAGAACTTTGCTTCAGGATGAGAACAGAAATCGTGCTCTTTCGGCACGGCAGCAGCAGGAGGCCCCATTAGCTAAAGTGGTGCTTCAGGTTAAGAACGGACCTCCGGAATGAATTAAGTACTTAACCCGAGGTACCACTGTACTTATGTTTGGTTGTCATCATTTTGAAATGTGGGCCGGCCTCAAGAAAGCATTTTCAACACCCTGATGGTTTTTTGGGTCAAGCCTGGCTACACATCACTAGAGAGAGGCATGGTACTTGTTAGTTTACATCATGATCTCTCTACCCATTACTCATCTCTGCACAGCAGGTGTGGTGAACCTTTGGCCCTCCAGGTTGTGGTTGTTGTTGTTGAACTACAACTCCCATCACCTGTGGCCATTGGCCATGCTTTCTGGGGCTGATGGGAGTTGTAGTTCCGCAATATCTGCAGCACCAAGAGTTCCCCACACCGGATGTAGAGAAAACAGTTTAGCATGCTTATGCTGGAGCACTACAGTCGTACCTTGGTTCTCGAACATAATGTGTTCCGGGAGTCCGTTCGACTTCCGGAACTGTTCGGAAGCCGCAGAAGCTGCGCCGGATGTTCGGTTTCCAAAAATCATTCCAAAACCGGAACACTCACTTCCAGTTTTCAATCGTTCCAGATCCGAAACATGTGAGTTCCAAGGCGTTTGGCAATCAAGGTGTGACTGTATACCTGGGAGTAAGCGTCACAAAATTAGTGGCACTTATTTCTGAGTAGACATGTACAGGATTGCACAGTCAGCACCAAATTAAAACTATTTGGTTTTCCTTTAAATAAATCAAATAAATGAAGTTCTTTATTCCGTTATTGATCAGGTTGCATTGTTATGCGTGTCTTATGTGCGCTTGTATTTTTTTTTTTTGCTTTTTAAATAAATTTTATTTTGTATTATTAAGTTTTTACATCTATTTTAAGGTACATAAAAGTAAAACATACAAAACAATATTATAATATTAATAATGAACAACAAAATAGCACAAAGAAGTGTGGGACCATCAAATTTTAAATCAATGACAGGTTTATTCCTTGGTTTATGTGCTTTTTCATCAAACATAGACTTAACAAGCTAAATGTTGTCCAATCATAAAAAATTGCAGAGATTTGCAAAATCAAGTTTTAACAGTTGAAAAGACATGACCTAATGACAAAGCCTAAAATTAGAATATAGTTATGGAGAGGAAATCCTGCCTTATTTTCAGTAGCCAAGTTGTTCCTAGGAAAGCGCAGTTTTCAGTGGAATGATGTGGCAATAATTTCCAAGTCACTTTTTTGACAAATGTCTGCAGAAGGCTGCACAGTTCAAAGATTACTACATGTGGGTCAGCAAGGAATAATTTTGGCAAGAAAGTGAGGTCTCAGATGTGCTGTACAGTTGGTGATTCACTGCAAAGAGAAGCCCACATCTTAAGGGCTTACAAAGGCCACGTGTTTTTGTGATAGTTTTTAGTTCCTGTCTGCCAGGATTCTCCAACACTTTCTCCTGAAAGACAACAGGAAATTTGTTTTGAGTTCCTCGCTGATGTGTTCTGTTACATTCCCCTTTCAGCCTCTGTAATGGCTGGAATTGATAATACAGTCATACTTCGGGTTACAGATGCTTCAGGTTGCATTTTTTGGGGTTATGGACCCGGCAAAACCCAGAAGTACCGGAGCATGCACAGAAGCGCTGAATTTGAGCATGTGCAGAAGTGCCGAATCACAACCCATGCATGCGCAGACGTGCCACTGCGGATTGTGAACGCTGCGGGTTGCAAATGTGCATCCTGCATGGATCACGTTCACAACCCGAGCGTTCACAGTACTCACAATTCTCCCCCAAGTTTGCTCCCTTCCTTCAACAGAGAAAGTATTGGAACAGCAAGGAACAGATGTTGCCCACAGAATCAGGCCTTCACATACTAAATGTGATTTGCTCCCCGGCGGCCTCTCGCTTCTGGTTAGGCAAACCAGCAAGGAGTTGCATCTGCCAATGGATATGAGAAGCTCAAGGCATTTACAATGTGAGACTTGGCTGATGTATCATTTGATTGAAATCAGATAATGGAATAAATTGAAATTTAATTATGTAAATATTTCTTTTGCTTAACCTAACACAAGAAAAACAGTTGAGGCAGGTTTGAAGATAACAACTACTATGTTGTCTGCGGTCACTTGCTAAAATAGCCAGGTAGTCTGCCCAGAATGAAATGGAAAAACTTCACCCCGAATGGAAAGGAATACGTAACTTAGCCATGCAGGGATATGCTAATCACTTACCGTACTTAACCACGCTGGGTTCACTCACTTATTTACTTTGGGGATTAAGGGAGAGCAACATGATATTAGGGCAGTGTAAAGAAAACCTTAGCTAAGAAGACTTGGATAATATTTACAGATGCAATCCTGCTTGTGGCGCTAGACTTACGCAACAAGAATCAGTAAGTTGCCCCCCTCCCCCTATGTTGCTCTATGGCATTTAAATCAAGTGATTTAACTTTGCTCCAGCGCAATAGCAATTCAGGTAACAACTGATCTTAAATAACCCTGTTTTTTAAAAATGTGCTGCTGAAGCTTTCAGGCCCAGCCTCCCCCCACCTCCCCAATCTCTCTTTGAGGAAATATCCAAGCTTATGACATCTCACTTCTTTCATCATAGAGCAAATTAATTGCACACGCCAAAATAAAGTGGAGCTTCCGTTCACAGCAAAAGGCAGGAATCCCATGTGGGTTCTTGTGAATTCTCTGAAATGTGGTCTGGAGGGATCCAGGAAAGCAGGACATGATCACAAACCTTCCAACATTTCTCTGATGAAAATAGGGGCGCCCTATTCCATACCCTCCAACGTTTCTATGATGAAAATAGGGATGTCCTATGGAAAAGTGGGACATTCCAGGATCAAATCAGAAACTGGAACAGCTTCTGTAAATCTGGGACTGTTCCTGGAAAATAGGGACACTTAGAGGGTCTGAGATCATGTGGTGGTGTATTCATAGCACCAGTTCCATGTGCCCATTTCTAATTTCACTGGATGAGGAGGGGAAATGACTTCTTAGTCTAAAATGTAACATGAATCTCACATTTGTGTCATAGACCCTGTAAGAAATGGTGCTGGACTGCAGAGATCGTGGTCTCATGCAACAGAGCAATTCCAATGTTTGTATGGAGGAGAAAGAATTATATATGCTTATTGATGGAGGACTATGCATCCCCATTCTTGGATTTTTTTGTTAATGAAAATGTGTTACCACAACCAGACACTGAAATCCCTTACCCAGTGAACAGAATGAAAGAACATAGTATTATGGTAATTTGTACCTAGGACTTTTCTTCTAGAAAAATGGTGCCAGAACTCACCATGAAGTTGTTACATTAAGTGCCACACCTTAACCAGTGCTTTTCTTTTAGGGGAAAAAAAAACCATGCTGGTACTGTGTATCATTGGGTACCCCCTGAAAAAAGCAATGTTTGTACCAGACAACCGCAGGAATTTGGCCTGACCACTAAAAGCAACCTATAGAAGGTGTTGCAGGGGGAGGTTGTACCTTTTGAATGAAAATGGCAGCTGCAGCCACAAGTCTGTGTAGATAAAAAACATCATGTGTTCATCTGCGTTGAGATGAGCTCAACCACAGGAACACGACATCCCCCAGAGAAGTAGCAATGACACGCATGAATCTGTCTGGTGCTTTTCCTGTGCTGCAGTCAGTGTTCATATCAGGTAAACAAATGAACCGCACTGAGGAAGGCTTAGTTACCAAATGTTCTCAAACCCCTGTTCTCAAACTCTCTCATGGGGAACTGAAAGTCACTTGTACAGTCTGAGATTAATCCATTTGGTTCTGCTCTGAGACCAGGCCTATTTGGGTTTGTTTTCTTCTGCTCCATCAGCTGTTACTGCTGCAGGAAGAGGAAATGGGAACACTAGATCGGGGGCAGATGTTGGTCTTTCAAATTTCAGTGGCCCCCTGTGCAAAGCCAAAATTTGTCAGTGTCCCTGCTTCTCACCTTCTGTTTCTGCTCAATTCACTACATCAGGGGGTCAGCGACCTTTTTCAGCCGTGGGCCGGTCCATCGTCCCATGGGCCGGTCCATCGTCCCATGGGCTGGTCCATCGTCCCGGACTATATTTTGAAAAAAAATAATGAATGAATTCCTATGCCCCACAAATAACCCAGAGATGCATTTTAAATAAAAGGACACATTCTACTCATGTAAAAACACACTGATTCCTGGACTGTCTGCAAGCAGGATTGAGAAGGCGATTGGGTCACATCCGGCCCCCGGGCCTTAGGTTGCCTACCCCTGCACTATATTGTAGTTTCAACACTCTGCAGCGCTCCTATGCTCAGCTTCCAGTGTGGCAAAACTGGCCACACTACCCTAAATCTGCCTGACAAAATTAGATGCTACACCACACAGGGGAAGATTCAAGAACTAAAATCTAGCCCCCAAAGCTTCCCATTTGATGCCTGCTAGCCCTTTCCCTGAATCTAGATCTCTACCACCCAATTCTCATGGACGCTCTCCTGGTTCTGACCTGCTACGTCCTTCCCCCTGGATCAGTGTCTTCCAAGCTATCCAATCTCCCAATCCTCTACATCATTCAATCATGCTGTCATGGGCCCTTTAGACCAGGGGTCATCAACCTTTTCAGAGCTGTGGACAAATTTGGAACCTGGAGCACTGGTCACAAAATGACTCCCGTGGGATTGAGTGGCATAAGACAAAATGGCTGCCACATCTGAAAGAGTAGGAAAAGAGGCATGACTTCAAAATGCGGACATGCCTTCCTCCTCAATAGGGAAAAGGAACCTACATGAGCTTCCAACACACTCTTTCACAGGGAGAAGCTCTTTGTTGCTCGCTTGTGTTCAGAACAGACAGCCCTGACATATAATAAAATACGGACATGTTCAAGAGGGCATATTGAACCAGAACAAGCAGAAATCAAGGAAATGGTCTTCTGCATATTGTGGATTTCTTAGGGGATGTATACTGGGATAAGATAAGATAAAACTTAATTCGCATTAGCCAATAGCCATAGCAACAGCAAAACATGACAGTATACACAGAAAAGGAAATTTGATATAAGAGCACAATTTAAAGTCCTGAATCAGCAGACAGTTAGTGGCCCTTATTCTGATTGCCCCTGCTATGAACCTAGCAACCTTTGCTGTTATCTGCTCATTTTGATCTGATAGAAGAAAGGATATTGTGGCAGTGGTTGAGCACCCTGGGATGGTTAGTATGAGTGGGGTGATGATCTCATTCCTCATGTCTTTGTAGAGAGTACAAGACAGGAGGATGTGTGCGGCTGTTTCGGAGCTACCATCTCCACAGGGACAAAGACGTTTCTCAGGCGGGATCTTTTGGAATCGACCCTCAAGTACCGCAGATGGCAAAACATCCAGTCTTGCAAGTGTAAAAGCACGTCTCTATTTTGGGATAATAAGTTTGTGCAGATATGGGGCCAGAGAATCAAAATGGAGAGGTGGAAAATGAACATACCAAGGGCAGAGTTTCCTTATAGTGGCCAGGTTGTTCTGATGCTCGATATCTTTTAGACGTTGACCAATTAGACTGTTTGCTTTAGTAGGGCCCATAGTGAGTAGGTGTTGTGGGGATAGGCCACAAGAGTGAAGTTTTTGATAGACGGTTTTAAGCCAGGCACTTTTATGGGAGTCTCGAAGTACTAGGGATAGTAAACCGGGGGGGGGGGGTGTTGAGTTTAGGCAGAGCCAGAAGTTAAGAGTTCTTTGCCAAGTCCATACTTCTACTGAAGGGAGACTTGCCTCCAGTCTCAATGATGCATTTGGGATGCATGGCGGTACACACACACACACGCACACACACACATTTATGCATAATGGAAATGTAAAGAGAAGAAATCCTCCTCTTGCCTAAGGTGTGGGGGGGAATAGGCATAGCGTTGAGAAGGGAGGCGCTGTCATAGTTTTGCTCTGGCATTTCTTTCCATTGTAAATATGAGC
Source organism: Podarcis vaucheri (assembly GCF_965113315.1). Taxonomy (NCBI): domain Eukaryota; kingdom Metazoa; phylum Chordata; class Lepidosauria; order Squamata; family Lacertidae; genus Podarcis; species Podarcis vaucheri. The sequence goes on along the minus strand of NC_138764.1, from coordinate 21,092,504 downwards.
CTTTCACTGATTCACATTCATCTTTCATCACTTTCTCTCCCAGCTTCTTGCTTTTTGAGAGTGAAGGCACCCAGAAAGCTGAGTCATTTGGGGGCACATACATTATGCAGACAGAGCTGGGAATTAATGGATCTTGCACGGGTGCTCTCATTCCACAGCTAGTGAGTAAGACAGTGTGGGAACCTAATCACAAGTGAATCTCTCAGAAAGGAATCTGGCAAGGTGTCTGGAGTGTGTGGCATAACGCAACAAGAAGAAGAAGGGATGAAGATGGCTAATAACCATGTATAGTTAGAGGAAAAGTGGAATGGAGTCTGTTCTGCCCCTGATTTCCCTGTAGGTTAGTTCTGTTAAGTTTATTTGCTCTAATACTACAAGCCATTTCAGATATTAATGGCACTTCACAGTGTTTCTAAACCATCCCCAAGTCCCACATGGCTTAGAATGGTTGTTCTCAACTAATATTCCATCTTCATGCCCTTTTGCTTTGACATGCACAAACTAATGTTGATTTCATGAGCTGGTGTGCCTGGCTAAGAGACAGAGCTGCATATCTATTTGGGAAGCTTCTGGTTTGAATCTTATTAGGTAACCACAGGGAAGCCACATTTTATTTTATTTCATTTTTCTTTGTATGTTGGTTGTTCTGGAACTCCATTAACCTTGCTTCTTCAAAAGTTTCCTCCTAGTTGCTACTGCTGCTATTATAACTATTATCAGTTTATTTATTACTTGCTGTTCACCTTAAGGTCCCAGAGTGTGTTACAAAAATAACGCAACATTAAAAACAATTCAAAATAGTTCATTTTCATCCTGCATATTGCATTGATGCTGTTTTACTTGGACACAATAAAGTTGTTGTTTTAGGTGAGGAGAGTAGAAGAAGAGAAACATGCTCTGACATAGAGGACATGAACTTCATCCAGTCAAAATGTCATAAGTTCATCTCAAATGTGTGGAATAACCAGACTCATGTAACCAATATGTTGAATTAATTCATGAAGGAGTTAATACCATAGAGTAAGCAGTCCTGCTTGGCTTAGCTATGTCAACTTCCCCTCATCTTGGGAGGAACTAGGTAATCATGCCTTTGTTCTCCCCTAGTCCATCTAAGAAGCTCAAGTCATGGCTCTCATCAACCACTATTGAGTTCCTTTACCCAATAATCTAGGAACTTTCACCACTTTGTAACTAAGCTAAGTTTTACTGCTTGTGGAACTATTCTGAAGCATATGCATCCAACCTGAGGAAACTTTGTAAATGAACCATTTTTTAAACTTACCAAATGTGTAGTCTTTACCTATGCTGCGGGAAGACGAAAGCTTTGGAAAGAAACTTTTTAAAGGAATATTTTGGACCTCACTTGTAAAAAGCAAAATGTAGGTTTTACAGCCTACATTTCTATGCTTTACTTTGCTGCATATTTTGTGGTGACAGCACAAAGTTCAAGAATGTGGATTGGGTATCCATGATGTAATGGTATTTGGCATGTGAGATGTTTCACAATATCAGTTCTCTCCTTCTCTGCCTCAGGAATTTTTCTGCAAAACAAAGCATTTTTTTTAAAAGGAGAAAAAAATCTATTCCATGTTTTGGCCTGCCTATCCCATTCTCAAACTTGATTTTCACATGCAGCAAAATGAGAGTAGGGATTAAGGGGAAGGATCCTGAAGTGATAAAAGGAAATGCATCACTGTAGAATGTAGATCAGGGATGGCATTTTTCAATGCCTTGCTATGTAAATACATTCATTGCCATGGGGGATATTATTTGTTTAGGGACGTGGGTGGCACTGTGGTCTAAACCACTGAGCCTCTTGGGCTTGCTGATCAGAAGGTTGGCGGTTTGAATCTGTGTGACTGGGTGAGCTCCCATTGCTCTGTCCCAGCTTCTGCCAACCTAGCAGTTTGAAAGCACCCCAGTGCAAGTAGATAAATAGGTACCACTGCGGCGGGAAGGTAAACAGTGTTTCTGTGCACTCTGGTTTCCATCATGGTGTTCTGTTGTGCCAGAAGTGGTTTAGTAATGCTGGCCACATGACCTGGAAAGCTGTCTGTTGACAAACACCGACTCCCTCTGTCTGAAAGTGAGATGCACATTGCAACTCCATAGTCTCCTTTGACTGGACTTAACCGTCCAGGGGTCCTTTACCTTTAGCTATTACAGTGGTACCTTGAGTTACAAGCGCTTCAGGTTACAAATTCCGCTAACCTGGAAGAGTTACCTTGAGTTGAGAACTTTGCCCCAGGATGAGAACGGAAATCTTGTGCCAGCAGCACAGCGGCAGCAAGAGGCCCCATTAGCAAAAGCATGCCTCTAGTTAAGAACAGTTTCAGGTTAAGAACGGACCTCTGGAATGAATTAAGTTCTTAATCTGAGGTACCACTGTATTTGTTTGTTTTCACATGGGGGAGCATTCAGAAGCAGCACCCCTGACTCACAGCACAAAGTGGTATAATATGTTCGACTCCTCCATTTGGCTACATGTTTGGTCCAGGCCTCAGTTTGAGTAGGATAGCTGTTTTGGAAATCCTCATGTTTTCAGTTAGACCTGTTTCCTCTAATAACGAAACTAGTTTCTATTTCCTTTAAACATTTTGCTGGGGAGGGAACTGTCTGCATTTTATCTTTTCAGGTCATATCAAAAGACATAGCCGCTTCTAAGAAATCACTTGCTTTCACAGAGCATAGCTGGGCTCCCAGGCAGGAGTTTCAAGGTGCAAAGCTTTTCAGTGGGGGATATTCATAGTTGTCATAGTCAAACTTTGCTAAAATTTACCGCAAATTCTAACAAGACAGGTTCTCACCACCAAGTGAGTGAAAAAAAAACCAACCCAACCCTGTGAAAAATGGAAGGATGTGGCAATTTCTGTGAAACCAAGTGCAGGTTCACATAATCCAAGCCTTTGTGATCTGCCAAGTTCATTGCATCCCACAAGCCGTCTCTTGTAGCATGTCAAATTGTTGACAAACCCTCTGATTCTGCAGTCGCAGCAACTAAGAGAGGAGGACTACTGAGTTCCTGGAGGTAGCATGCTGGGTAATGTTCAGATAAAGGAGATCTTAGAATGATATTCTGGAAGGAATGAAGGATATGCTTACACAAGGCTTAGTGTCAGGGGTTCAGAGACAGAGGCACAGGTGAGGGAGGAGACGGAGAGTGACGAGGAAGAATCCCAGGACAGTGAGGAAGAGGATGACAATGTCTCGAGATCTTCCATGAGTCTCTCAAGTGAATCGGAAGATTCTCAGGAGGGGGCGCCCCTAGTCAGGACAAGGGGGGTCACAGGGGGGACCTGCCAGGAGCAGGGAAGCAGCAGGGAAACCCCAAGCGGGAGTGGGAGATCGGGGCCGGCTTCCCAGCAGGAATGAAGGGAAGAGAGGGGGGTTCCCAGTGTGACACACGGAGCGGAGCAGGAAAGAGACAGGGGAAGGAGATCTGGGGAGAACGTCCTGCCGGAAGAGGCGGAGAGTAGTACAGGGAGTAGTGTAAGTGTCAAAAGGAAGGTCAGGGGTAGCGAGCGCGCGCCAAGTTCAAATGTGGAGGCGCGCGGAAATGGAGAAAGCCCGGAGGAGGAGCCCAGCCCCAAAGCACGAAGGAGGGGGGAACAGGCATCTCAGGAATCCGCTTCAGGAGAGAGCAGGAGGGAAGGAACCCAGGGGGGCAGAAAGACCCTGCGGAAAAGGAAAGACAGGAAGCGGTGGTCTAGCACAAGCCTCTTAAGTTGGTGCAGGGGCGGGACCGATTCAGAGGGGACTTCGAATCTCTGACGTTAGAGACTAGGGGCTGCGCGCCTCGGTTGTGGAACCAATAATGAACTGCAATAAACATCCTTGTATATAAGAAGAGCTTGGCGTTGGTCTTTTGTGAGCTGAGACCTGAGGCAGCCTTTGACACTTAGAAACAAATATGAACATCTAAGCAGATCAATTATGGGGCTTTCTGTGGGATCAGGTGCTCATATGCAATCTCACTTTGGCTCAGAAATTTTGTTTCTCTGAAAAATAACAGATTTAGATAACATTGTTTCGTCATCGCCAATTTTGTAATTTCAGGTAGGTAGCTGTGTTGGTCTAATGCAGTAGAAATATATATATATATATATATATATATTTGCTTTCGTAGATTTTCACGGGTACAGGAATGCAGGTTTTGGTGTCTTCGGGTGTCTTCCCGTGTAAGAGTCGGGGTGTCTGTGCGACGTTTCGACGAGGTCTCACTCGTCATCTTCAGGCTGGTGCTTTCGGCTTCTTGTTACTGGAACAGAGCAGAATCTGGTGTTTGAGTTCCTATAAATACTGTTGAGGGGTGTGGTGTATAGCCTCCAACGTTCTGGGCAGAGAGGAAGTTCCTAGATTAGTGTGCCTCTTCTTCTTTTGTTCCTTAATTACTTGAGGGATATCTTGAGTGATTTCATGAGTGATATTCTGAATACCACTGGGTGGGTCATTAAGTGTAGATTAGTTGCTAAAGCTTTTGTGTCTTGACCTCTTGAGCTTGTGAAGAGTTTTTCTGAGAAGATGGCTGTGCTGCATTTAGTTGTGCTCTGGCTTGGCTTCGTGTATAGGGGCGAGCTGTGGTTTTGTGCCTTGTGCCAGCCAGATCTGTGTAGGGATTGCAGGGGGGTGCAGCATCCGGAGGTGCCACTATAGTTTGGCTACTGGATGGAGTCTGTAATATGTCTGTGGAGAGGGTCTGGGTTTGGGTCTGGTGTGGTTGATTGGTGACGGCGTTCTGTGTGCCTCTGGTTCTGGTGTCGGTTTTTGTGGGGAGGGCTAATTTCCAGATGTCTGGCAGGCGGGACGTGTCGTGTTCATGCTACTTTTTCTACCAGAAAAAAACACACACCAACCGCTACTTACATGCACAATCACACCACCACCCTGCACAAATAAACTCCGTAGCCAAGACTCTCATCTCCAGAACCAAACGCCTGGCTGACAAAGACCACTTGACAACTGAGTTACAGAATCTCTCAAATGTGTTAATCGCCAATGGATACCAGAAAAACAGGGTTACGAAGCTAATCCAAAAAGAAACACCCCCCAAAAACCAAGACACAGAAGAAAACAATGGCATGGCCCTCCTTCCTTATATCAAGGGCACTACAGACAAAATCAGCAAAATCCTCCATAAACACAATATCAAAACAGCCTTCTGCACCAACCAAAAAATAGCCAATATCCTCAGAAACCCAAAAGACAAAATCCAGCTGGAAAACCAAGGGGTCTATGAAATACCCTGCAAAGTCTGCCCAGCCACGTACATTGGACAAACAAACAGACGAATAAATGCACGTATCGCAGAACACAAGAATGCCGTCAAAAAAGAAGAAAAAACTTCCTCTCTTTTCCAACACATGAAAGAAACAGGACACGAAATTAATTTTGCAGATTCCAAATTGCTCTTTAACATGGAACATCACCACAAGAGAATAATCATGGAAGCCATCGAGATAGAGAAACACCCTCACAACATGAACAAGCGTGACGACACGTCCCGCCTGCCAGACATCTGGAAATTAGCCCTCCCCACAAAAACCGACACCAGAACCAGAGGCACACAGAACGCCGTCACCAATCAACCACACCAGACCCAAACCCAGACCCTCTCCACAGACATATTACAGACTCCATCCAGTAGCCAAACTATAGTGGCACCTCCGGATGCTGCACCCCCCTGCAATCCCTACACAGATCTGGCTGGCACAAGGCACAAAACCACAGCTCGCCCCTATACACGAAGCCAAGCCAGAGCACAACTAAATGCAGCACAGCCATCTTCTCAGAAAAACTCTTCACAAGCTCAAGAGGTCAAGACACAAAAGCTTTAGCAACTAATCTACACTTAATGACCCACCCAGTGGTATTCAGAATATCACTCATGAAATCACTCAAGATATCCCTCAAGTAATTAAGGAACAAAAGAAGAAGAGGCACACTAATCTAGGAACTTCCTCTCTGCCCAGAACGTTGGAGGCTATACACCACACCCCTCAACAGTATTTATAGGAACTCAAACACCAGATTCTGCTCTGTTCCAGTAACAAGAAGCCGAAAGCACCAGCCTGAAGATGACGAGTGAGACCTCGTCGAAATGCCGCCCAGACACCCCGACTCTTACACGGGAAGACACCCGAAGACACCAAAACCTGCATATATATATATATATATATATATATATATATATATATATATATATATGCTTTCGTAGATTTTCACGGGTACAGGAATGCAGGTTTTGGTGTCTTTCTCTGTTCCAGTAACAAGAAGCTCTGTTCCAGTAACAAGAAGCCGAAAGCACCAGCCTGAAGATGACGAGTGAGACCTCGTCGAAACGTCGCACAGACACCCCGACTCTTACACGGGAAGACACCCGAAGACACCAAAACCTGCATATATATATATATATATATATATATATATATATATATATATATATATATATATATAATATCCAGTAGCACCTTGTTGTTGTTTAGTCGTTTAGTCGTGTTCGACTCTTCGTGACCCCATGGACCAGAACACGCCAGGCACTCCTATCTTCCACTGCCTCCCACAGTTTGGTCAGACTCATGTTTGTAGCTTCGAGAACGCCGTCTAACCACCTTGTCCTCTGTCGTCCCCTTCTTCTTGTGCCCTCAATCTTTCCCAACATCAGGGTCTTTTCCAGGGAGTCTTCTCTTCTCATGAGGTGGCCAAAGTATGGGAGCCTCAGCTTCACGATCTGTCCTTCCAGTGAGCACTCAGGGCTGATTTCCTTAAGAATGAATACGTTTGAGCTTCTTGCAGTCCATGGGACTCTCAAGAGTCTCCTCCAGCACCATAATTCAAAAGCATCAATTCTTTGGCGATCAGCCTTCTTTATGGTCCAGCTCTCACTTCCATACATCACTACTGGGAAAACCATGGCTTTTACTATACGGACCTTTGTTGGCAAGGTGATGTCTCTGCTTTTTAAGATGTTGTCTAGGTTTGCCATAGCCTTTCTCCCAAGGATCAGGCGTCTTTTAATTTCGTGACTGCTGTCACCATCTGCAGTGATCATGCAGCCCAAGAAAGTAAAATCTCTCACAGCCTCCATTTCTTCCCCTTCTATTTGCCAGAAGGTGATGGGCCCAGTGGCCATGATCTTCGGTTTTTTGATGTTAATCTTCAGATGTTAAGCTCTCCTCTTTCACCCTCATTAAAAGGTTCTTTAATTCCTCCTCACTTTCTGCCATCAAGGTTGTGTCATCTGCATATCTGAGGTTGTTGATATTTCTTCCGGCAATCTTAATTCCGGTTTGGGATTCATCCAAGGATCACTGCCTTGCCGTGGTGAAGGGGCTTGAATAACTCAGAGAAGCTATGAGCTATGCCGTGCAGGGCCACCCAAGATGGAGAGGTCATAGTGGAGAGTTTTGACCAAACGTGATCCACCTGGAGCAGGAACCGGCAAGCCACTCCAGTATCCCTGCCAAGAAAACTCCATGGACAAAGACAACAGGCATATAAAAGTAGCGCCTTAGAGAGCAACTAAGTTTGTTCTTGGTATGAGCTTTCATGTGCATGCACACTTCTTCAGATAATTTGCTTGTGTAATAATTGATACAGACTGCAGTGGCAATAGAAATGGGGGGGGGAATCAACTAAAAAAACAAAACAAAATTATGAACGAAAGGAGTCATACTACATTTCTATTCTATGGTGAAAGAATGATACGTGGTGAAATATTATTGATCACTTTCTCATTCCAAAATTGAATGAACAATGCCCATCCCTTGATTCAGTTTTCCTGCTAGGTTTCACTTTGTGCTTTTATTTTATATGTCCATTTAGCACAGGCATGTCCAAAGTCCGTCTTGGGGGCCTAATCCGGCCCTCCGATCAATTTAATTCGGCCCCCATGGCAGTATATGCCCTGAGGTAAAATCCTTTAAAAAAGCTCTGAAATGCTAAATGTTGCATAGATGGTATATCACACCTGTTCAAATATATAGAACAAGCTCCAATAAGCTCAGCAACTTTGGGGTAAAACTGTAAAAAAAAGCTTGACAACTTTGGTCGGCCCTCAAGCATGTTTACGTCATCAAATCTGACCCACTTTGAAAAAAGTTTGGGCACCCCTGATTTAGTGGTTAATGTAGTTTCCCAAATTTTCTTCATCCATTCTGTTATATCTGGAGAGTTGTTTTTGCTCCATTTTTGAGCACACAATAATAAATTTGGAGTAAGCTAATAAATTTGCCCCCACCTGAAAATCCATGCTTCTAACTTCTGTTTGTATCCTCCAGAGCAGAACTGTTTCAGGTTTCTAGGTAACGTATATCCTGTTTGAAATGGGCTCCAATTTTCTCACCCCTCCTGCAGAATATGTAGCTGCATAATCTTTAAAGACGAATATATTACACACTGTGTTATAAGAGCCACCGTGATAAGCAAGGAAACAGATAAACTACATTCAGTGTCTGGGCCTAAGCCAACATATGAAGGGAAGCAATAACAGGGCATGAGATGAGTGTGGAATAGATTATTAGCCTTGAACTGCGCATGCTCTGTCTTGAAGATAGGTTTTGTAACTTTCCCTCAACTGGTCCTCCTCCCTCAAGAAACTGTGGTGAAGAAAGGTCATTATCAGTCAGTCTGTGACTAGGGAACTGACAAAAACAAGTTTTGGCTGGTATGATTGACAGGGTATGCAATAAATTTGTTTAATAGTGAACTTAATTAATTTCTTCTTCTTCTTCTTCTTCTTCTTCTTTTTCTTCTCCTTCTCCTCCTCCTCCTCCTCCTCCTCCTCCTCCTCCTCCTCCTCGTATTTATATGCTGCCCATCTGACTGTGGTTGTCCCAGACACTCTGGGTGGCTCTCAACAAGATACCAAAAACAACAAAACCTCAACCATTAAAAGGTTCCCTGAAAAGAGCTGCCTTCAGATTACTCCTAAATAGTTCCTTATCCGTTTGACGTCTGATGAGAGGATGTTTCACAGGGCGGGCCTGGTTCCCTGTAGCTTCATATCTTGCAGTGATATGAAGGCCCTCAGAGCTGGACCTCAGTGTCCAGGCTGGACGATGGAGGTGGGGACCTCATCCTAGGTATTGTGATCAAACCTCTTTAACGGGCTCCATTAGAACCTCTCATACTTACTATAAATAAATAATTTATATTATTTGTTATAACATGCTAGTTTAATGACTCTCAAACATTGGGCTGGGACTCACCAGCAGACCTTAGGCCACCTTTGGTTGAGCCTCAGTGCCATAGCATGCCCAGTTTCTCCTCACTTTCCTGCCATACCCCATAGCCTTTTGGCTGGACCAATGCCAACACTAGCAACTCCTTGAATGTTGTGTAAAGGTGGCAAGAGACAGAGAAGTTTTTTGGCAGTGGGGAGAGGGAAGTTCTCCTACATATGAGAGGAAAGGGTCAGAGGTGGAGTTGAAGAAAACTGGAAAGTGCGATAATAGATCAATATGTACTATTGTTGTTGTTTAGTCGTTTAGTCGTGTCCGACTCTTCGTGACCCCATGGACCAGAGCACGCCAGGCACTTCTGTCTTCCACTGCCTCCCGCAGTTTGGTCAGACTCATGTTTGTAGCTTCGAAGACACTATCCAACCATCTCGTCCTCTGTCGTCCCCTTCTTCTTGTGCCCTCCATCTTTCCCAACATCAGGGTCTTTTCCAAGGAGTCTTCTCTTCTCATGAGGTGGCCAAAGTATTGGAGCCTCAGCTTCACGATCTGTCCTTCCAGTGAGCACTCAGGGCTGATTTCCTTAAGAATGGATCGGTTTGTTCTTCTTGCAGTCCATGGGACTCTCAAGAGTCTCCTCCAGCACCATAATTCAAAAGCATCAATTCTTCGGCGATGCCTTCATGGATCACTGCCTTGCCGTGGCGAAGGGGCTTGAGGAACTCAGAGAAGCTATGTACTATTACTACTATTAAATAAGAGGAAACAAGAGAGAAAACCTGATATTCAAGTGGGGAAATGATTGTGAAGAACCAGGGAGGAGACATGAAAGGAACTGACAGGGTTTTTGTTTTGTTTTTGCATGGATGGGAAAGGTACATGGTGAGTGTGAAAGAAGAGTGGGAGAAGTGAAAATGTTATGAGCGGCATGTCAGGGGTGTGAAGGGAAAATACAAAAGCAAAAGCCCTTTCCATTTAAGCACATCTGGGTCATCAAATTCTGCCTCAACTTGGGAGGGTGAGTCACAATGCCTCCATAGACATCGAGCAAAGCTGAGGAATGGAACTTTTTGTCACAAGGAAAACAAGGAAATTTAGCAATTTCCAAAGAAAACTTGATTGACCCAGAGGCCTCTGGTTCTGGTTCCTAGTCTGTAGTGTAACATTCAATACCTGCCTTTCATGTGTTCATTGCAGCTTAGGGTTTTAAAAGTAGAGGAAACAATGGAATTCCATGGGATTCTCTCCCACAAGAGGTAGAAATGGCCGCCAACTTGGATGGCTTTAAAAAGGATTAGACGAATTAAAGGAGGATAAGGACATCAAAGGCTACTAGCTATGATGACTATGTTCTACTTCCACTGTCAGAGGAAGTAATGTTTCTGAATACCAGTTGCTGGAAACTGGAAATTGCTGGAGGGGAAAGTGCTGGCGCACTCAGATGTTGCATGCAGGCTTCTCATAGGCATGTGGTTGGCCACCGTGAGGATATGATGATGGACTAGATTGTTCACTGGGCTGATACAGCAGGACCGTTCTTGTGCTCTTATGCACCTGCATAGTGAGCAAGCTCACCTGCCCCATCACTGTCTCATCCCCCTCCCAGCGACTTCTTGAGATGGGACTGAGAGCCTGTTTTAGGAAACTAACTTAGGGGGCTTTGCTGCCAAATGGGAGGAAAATAAGGAGGATGTAGCAGCAATGGAGTAGCCGGCTGCTGGTGGTAGAATTAGCTGCTGCTGAGTTACAGACACATACACACTAAAAAAAAGAAAAGAGAAAACTCAAAGAATGCTTTCCGCAATGCTGTGAGTTTTGTCCCCAAAGATTTAGTAATCAAACAATGAGAAGTCCAGTGATGAATTTGTGTTGGTGAACTGACCCATAGCTAAGTCATGATCTGTGGCAGGCATAGGCAAACTCAGCCCTCCAGATGTTTTTGGGACTACAGTTCCCATCATCCCTGACCACTGGTCCTGTTAGCTAGGGATCATGGGAGTTGTAGTCCCAAAACATCTGGAGGGCCGAGTTTGTCTATGCCTCATCTGTGGCGACCACTAATGATCTTGCCACTTTGCGCTTTTCTAATTGCGATATAGTATAAGATGTTCTCGTCATTTATCGTTAGGCTGAGATCCGCAATTCAAAATAATGTGCTTAGGTACAGTTTTTTGAAATCTCATGGTCCTTGATCAAAGTGACAGACATGTGAGTTCCAAAATATCCGGATATGTTATGTGCTACATGAGCGTATTGTATGGTTTCCTGTAACTTGGTGCCTTGCTGTACAGGAAGTACATTCAGATTACTAGCCTGTTCAGGCTATTAACTAGAGATGCCAGGTTTTATATGAAAACCACAGGATGCCAGTTCTTGTAGCTGAGAAGCACCTGTTGGCAGACTACCTGACAGGCAGCTAGATTTACTCTCAAGGGAGCAGCTTCTTCCTTATTTCTAGACTAGTTGTACAAAAGATCCTACCCAACCAGGGATCACACAGTGAATTGGATGCCATGACAGAACTACACACCCAGTCCAATGTCAGTATGGGGCAATGTCACTGAGGGCAAGGTGGGAGCTACAGTCAGCTCCACTGGAGCTAGGACAACAATCCTCTGTGTCATGCAAAGAGAGATCACACACATCTTCACAAGGATCCTGTGATCTCCAAATGCCCACCCCCAAAGGAAACTGCCTGCTATCTGAGTGATTCACTCTTCTGAACTTGCCTCCTCCCATCCATCCGGCCTCTTGTGGCTGTGGGTAATTCTGTCACATCTCTGCAGTGGGTGTGATTGGATCATTTGCTGCCGATGCAGCAGAATGATTTTCCCTCAGAGAAGGCAGCAGAGCTAGCTTATCACATTTTTAAGAAAGTGAAGTACAGTGCTACCTCGGTTTTCGAACCTCTCTGTTGATGAACATTTCGGTTTTCGAACGCAGTAAACCCGGAAGTAAATGCTTCAGTTTTCAAACACCAAAGTCAAACATACCATGCAGCTTCTGCTGAGTGCAAGATCCTGAGGCCTAGCTGTTGGCTATTGAGTTTCCGGTTTCCGAACGTTTCGGAATTCAAACCGTCTTCCGGAATGGATTATGTTCGCAAAAGTCTTTAAAGAGAGGGATACATAAGACCATCTGAAGTGTCACCTGTTCATTCTGGGAGGCAGGGAAGTGTGAGAGGGGTCATGGACTGGTCCTGCCCCTCCATGGCTGATGTGTGATATGGCCACATCCCCACTATGCACACATTCAACTGGCATGTGCACACCCCTCAACTGTCCTGATAAAATTGGGATATTTCAGGATTAAATCAGTAGCTGGGATGGCTTTTGTAATTCTAGGACAGTCCCTGGAAAATAGGGACACTTGGAGGGTATTGTGAAGAAGCACAATAGGAAAAGCACAACTACATCTCTAATGACCTCTGGACTCCATATATGACTGGGTTTTCAAAGCCTAAGGCAGTGATGGCCAAACTTGGCCCTTCAGCTGTTTTGGGACGACAATTCCCATCATCCCTGACTACTGGTCCTGTTCTTTAGGGATGATGGGAGTTGTAGTCCCAAAACAGCTGGAGGGCCAAGTTTGGCCATCACTGGCCTAAGGATTGCACAATGCAGTGAAGATGTGGAAAGGGCCCATTTAAAGCAAAACACATTACATGTAAAAAAAGTTAAACATACAAGATAATGAGGGGTTGGTAAATTGAGGAAGCACTAGTTGCATGATGCATTCTTGCTGTTCACCATATACACAAACTGCGTGCGCTATCTAGCGGTTCGCAAAGTGAAACCACTAACTAGAGGATGGTAGGGAAGAAGGAACCGAGATGTATCTCAATCGGCCCATGGCATGCAATATTTAAACTAATCAGATGCTTTTGTACGCAGATTCTGTTTGGCTTGTTGTTGTAAAGATATCCAGGCTTTAAGACATTGCTTTGTCATTGCTCTTTTCATGCACAGTGAGTCCTCACTAGCGGAACTCTGTGGGTCATCTGGTTTGGTCTTAGTGTCTGTTGCTATGCAACAGTCAAAATATTAGGGAACTGCATTAGAGCAAAACAAAAGAGCATGTGCCATCCCGTTACAAAGCAGAGCATCTGGAATAACTTCAACAGGTCTGCCTCAAGTGATATTACTGAATTAAGTAATTTACTTTTACTGCCCTGACATGTTGCATGTGATGGAAGACAGTTGTGATTGTGAAAGTGTTTTCCTGGTGTTGGCCTCCCCTTCCCCCCTATGTTCTGCATGAGTAAATACACACTTTAGTCCAGGGTTCCTCAAACTTTTTCAGCAGGGGGTCGGTCCACTGTCCCTCAGACCTTGTGGGGGGGGGGTTGGCCTATAATTTTTTTTTGGGGGGGGGAATGAACTAATTCCTATGCACACTGCACATATTGTATTTGTAGTGCACAAAAAACAGGAAAAACAATACAATATTTAAAATAAAGAATGATTTTAATCAACATAAACTTATAAGTATTTCAGTGGGAAGTATGGGCCTGTTTTTGGCATTTTCCCGTGTATTGGAACGACTCCATGTATAAGAAGGCTCAGAGATGGATTTTAAATAAAAGGATACATTCTACTCAGGTAAAAACACCAGGCAGGCCCCACAAATAACCCAGAGATGCATTTTAAATAAAAGAACACATTCTACTCAGGTAAGCCACCCCCTCACTGACTCTCCCCTCCCTTTTCCACAGCACTAGAAGTCCCCTGGTGGCTGCTTAGCTGTTTCTTGAGAGCGGCAGAGGCTGGGGAGGTGAGCAGAGCTTGAAAGGGCTCCAGAGAGGGGCTGGCAACAACAAAGTCCAAATTGAGCCTGCTTACAATGGTGGCCAATTGAGCGCTAACGCTGTTGCTGGTACCAGCAAAGCCCAGCCCCCTTCCTCTCGGCTCTAGGCAGGGCTGGGAGAAGCCAGGAGGAGGGAGGGAGGAGGAAAGAATGCTGCTGGCACCAATCAAAGCCCAGCCTCCTTCCTCCTCTAGGCAGGGCAGGGAGAAGCCAGAAGGAGCGAGGGAGGAGGAAAGAATGCTGCTGGCACCAATCAAAGCCCAGCCTCCTTCTTCCTCTAGGCAGGGCAGGGAGAAGCCAGAAGGAGGGAGGGAGGAGGAAAGAATGCTGCTGGCACCATTCAAAGCCCAGCCTCCTTCCTCCTCTAGGCAGGGCAGGGAGAAGCCAGAAGGAGGGAGGGAGGAGGTGCCGCCACCGCTGTGTGAGGGAGAGGGAAAGAACGTGAGTGCTGGCACAGCCCAAACAATCAGATCCACGCCGATCTACGCAGAGATACCCAGACCGTCCATGGGCCGGATTTAGAAGGCAATTGGGCCGGATCTGGCCCACAGGCCTTAGTTTGCCGACCCTTGCTTTAGTCTGAGCATGGTCTCTGATAATGAATGCAGGCTTATGTGAGAGGAGGTCATCCTCCAAATCACCTAGGGCTTTGGAAGTTGCATACCATCAGCATATTGATGGCACTCAACCTCAGTCCCTCAATGAATCTCCCAACAGTTTCAAGTCCCAACTTCGGTGGGTAGCATATAAGTGTAATATGGTCAATGACCCTGGATGAGATGTTCAGCAGAAACAACAGAGATGCAGTTCCTGCCCAGTTCCCAGCATGTCATCCACCAAGGTAACCAAGAATTGTAATAGAATCATAGAATCACAGAGTTGGAAAGGACCCCATCAACTGGTCTAACCTGCTGCAATGCAGGAATTTTAGCTAAAGCATCCCTGGTAGATGACCAATTAATCTCTGCTTTAAAATCTCCAAGGAAGGGCAGTCCACCACCTCCTGAGATAGTCTGTTCTGCTGTCTAAAAGAGATCTGTCACAAAGTTCTTCCAGAGGTTTAGCTGGAATCTCCTTTCTTGTAACCTGAATCCATTGGTTTGAGTCTTACCCACTAGAGCAGGAGAAAACAGACTTGCTCCATCTTCCATGTGACAGCTCATCAGATATTGGAAGATGGCTACCATATCTCCTCTCAGTCTCCTCTTTTCCAGGCTAAACATACCCAAGTCCCTCAACCGTTCCTCATAAGGCTTGGTTTCCAGACCCTTGATCATCTTGGTCACCCTCCTCTGCACCTGTTCCAGCTTATTCATATCCTTCTTAAATTGTGGTGACCAGAATTGGACACAGTTGTCCAGGTGTGGTCTGACCAAGGGAGAATAGAGCGGTGCTATTACTTTCCTTGACCTGGACACTATACTTCAATTGATGCAGTCTAGAACAGCACTAGCTTTTTGCTGCTGCATCATACTGTTGACCCATGTTAAGCTTGTAGTCTACTAAGGCCCCTAGATCCTTTTCACATGTACTACTAGCAAGCCCGGCGTCCCTCAACTTATACTATTAAGCTTGTTCTTCCTGTTGAAGTGTAGAACCTTGCATTTGTCCCTGTTGAAATTCGTAGTGTTAGTTTGGGCCCAGTTCCCCAATTTGTCAAGACCATCTTCAAGCCTGATTCTGTTTTCTTCTTGTTGTTGCTACCACTCCCAGTTTTGTGTTATCTGTGAATTTTATTAGCACCCCCTCAATTCCTTCATTTATGAAGGTGCTGAACCACAACAGGCCTAGGGCAGAACCCTATGGCACCCCACTTGTCACCCCCCCTAGAATGATGAGGAACCATTAGTGAGCACTCTTTGGGTTCAGTCAGTCAAACCAGCTACAAATCCACCTAACGTTTACCTCATCCACCCCACAAGAATATCATGGGGGACTTTGTCAAAAGCCCTACCAAAATCAATATACACTACATCCACAGCATTTCCCTGATCCACCAAACTCATAACTTTATCGAAAAAAAGAAGTGAGATACATCCAGCATTGTTTTTGAGAAAACAAGTGGCAGATTTCGACAGAGCAGATAAGGACGAGAAAGGAATACGAAAGTGATAAAGTATGTGGATGTCAAATCATACATGAAGTGATATAGCACTAAAAAATAAATTAAAGCAGTTGGAAGGGTTCATGTTGAGAGTTTTCAAAGACATAAAAAGGAAGCAAAACAAGTGGATATTGGACAATTGCTAATCAGAAACTCAGGTAGTTTTTGGTGCTATAAACCTGCCACCAAGCGCAAGTGTCTATGTGTATTTTAGTATCTGTGAAATGCTTGATGCCAGTAATCTAGAACTTGAGAAAAAGAATAGTTACTTTTAAATTTAGAAGCTTCCCCTATTCATAACAGATGACTCCTTAAATAAACAAATAAAAACGCTCCTCAAATTACTCATTATTCCGTTTTAAGCATGGCCATACTCACAGTCATAGTGGCTAAAGAGGTGTTGTGTTGTTCCTCCACTCTCGATGACTCAAGCATGACTGGCTTGCGGTTGGCATGCCAGCTGATTGACCAGCCAGATAATGCCAGTTGAACAACTACATTTTTAAAAACTATATCAATCTTTTTTATTATTTTCCATATAGAAAAATTATATTAGTTGAGCAGTTACAATTTGACGGTCTCTGAATAGTCCCAAACAGTGGCAGAGTGTTTGCTGCTGATGCTGGGGGTGGGAGCTCACACACCAGGGCACACGTGGCACATCCCGGGGGCCAGGCATGCTGCTGGCGCAACCCCTGCCCACTGGCCAGCTGGCTTTGAGGGGCGCCCAACATCACTTTGCGAGACTCGCATGGGCAGCACTGGGCTTGCAGGGCACCATGAGATGCTGTGTCCTTCTCAGGCACCCTTCAGCTGGAGGGCAGCTGAGGGGGATGTATTGGACGTGTGCTGCCCACCCCCGGCTGCTTTTGTGGGTGGCACTGGGCTCACAGGGCGCCTGGGCTGTGGCATCCTTCTAGCTGGGGGAGAGGGATGCGGGTGGCGCTGTGGGTAAAACCTCAGTGCCTAGGACTTGCCGATCGTATGGTCGGTGGTTCGAATCCCCACGGCGGGGTGAGCTCCTGTCTTTCGGTCCCAGCTCCTGCCCACCTAGTAGTTCGAAAGCACCCTTAAGTGCAAGTAGATAAATAGGTACCACTTTATAATGGGAAGGTAAACTGTGTTTCCGTGTGCTGCTCTGGTGCTGGCTCACCAGAGCAGCTTCGTCACGCTGGCCACGTGACCCGGAAGTGTCTCTGGACAGCTCTGGCCCCCGGCCTATTAAGTGAGATGGGCGCACAACCCTAGAGTCGGACATGACTGGCCCGTACGGGCGGGGGTACCTTTACCTTTTAGCTGGGGGAGGCTGAGCAGGACACAGTGGCTCATGATGCCCTGAGCCCCCCCAAAAAAAAACTGCCTAGGGCGATGGCCCCCCAACCCCCACAAGCTATGCCTCTGGTTCAAAAATGCCACTGTGTAGATGGTACCTTCCTTTAACAAAAACATAATTATGACGTCATTTGTATGGAAGGACAAAAATGAATATCGAGTCCTGCAGCAGTTGAGAGAAATCTAGTCACATGACAAAGCTTCTCCTCTTCTTCTGTTATAATTGCAGGCATCCCTGTCCTGCACAGTTATCAGCAGCAAAAGCCAATACCTATTGCGGTCTTCCAACATGGAGGCTTGCAGATTGTTTGGAGTACAACTCCCATTAGCGCCAGCCAGCCTGGCGCAATGGTTGGGGATGATAGGAGTTGCAGTCCCAAACCTATGGAGCATACAATAAAAAAATGCAATGTGGATTGCTCCTGCTCAGGATTTCACCCAACGAGCTAGCCATGCCCCCCCTTTTTTTGGGGGGGGGGTTATCTCATTCTATTCTCTCTTGCCTCCCTGACACATTTCCCTCCCACTCTCCTCTTAACAGTTGCTTAGCAATCAGTGGCTGTTGATTATGCTAAGTTCCCATTGGGTTGTTTTTGAGTCTTCCCCTCCCCCATTATTCTTTTCTAAAGTTTTGGGGGCTTCTGCATTCCTTGGGTCTCCCCCAAGCCTGCTCTTGTCTGTGTGGGCATGCCATTTTGTCTGCGTAAGGACCCACAATTTGCTACTCTGTATTGTCATCCACACATGCCATTATAGATATGTATGAATATGCAGGAGTTGTCCTGGACCAGGAGTCAGCTTTGCCTGCTGAACAGCAGCCTGAAGGGAGAGAAGGTGAAGTGACTCCATCTGCAGCTGATCAGCCTTCAAGGACTTAGAGGAGAAGGTACTGATGAGAACCATCTGGCTTCAGCCTTCTTAAGTAGAGCTTCCAGCCTTTGTCAATGCTGGAAAGAACACTACAGGTAATAGTTCCTAGCCCTACCTTGCTGCTTCCTGCTCGTCTTAACCATGGACCCTATGACAATCAGATTCCCAGACCCCTGGACCATCTGACCGTGTGGATTGGTGTTCTCTCGACCTTAGGACTGGACCTGACTTTGGATAATGATGCTGCTTCCAGGGAAGTACATGTCTGAGACTTTTCTAGTTGCTTGGTCTCCCACTCCACTGAGCTCAGCAACAAGACTGTGACAGAAGTAGCGTGAATTTTCGGGTCTAGTTCAGAAGCATGATGCACTATGGGCAAATCATGCTTACACCAGGGAGAATTAGCAACTGAACAAGAGACCCAAGTTCAGAATCTAAGAATTCAGAGCTCATGACAAAAGACAAAGATTGACTCATCTGCAGATTTAGGATTGCCTATTTACAAAAAAAGAAGCCATAAATAAATAAATTTCCAATTGCTTTGCCTTAGATCCAGGACACAGCGCCGCCTTTCAGAAATCCTACCCCCCAGACATCAATTCCGCCTTTGAAATCCCAGTAATGTCCAGATGTATGGCAGCCCTAACAGGTTGATACTGAAATATTCATTGATCATTCAGGCAATATTCATGTTGGACAGGTGACTATGGAGTTGCATTAAGAGGCAGTAGGGGTACGAAGATTCTGCTGCTAGATATGGTGAGGGGAGGGTGGTAGCTGCCAGAAGGACATGTGTGAAGCCAAATTAGGATAACCAGGAAAGTCAGAATAGAAACAAGCAACACTAGTCAGTGTGGCTAATTTGCTTAAGGAGTTGGAAAGGTGGAAAGCAGAGAACACTGGAGGATGAATGTTTCCTATCCTATAGAGATGGGCGAGGATTCCACTGTGGGGAGAGATGTTAAAAATTCATTTTGGGTGCCAGAGGCACTGGCGTCTCCTAAGGAATGGTAGGGGGCTGCTGTGACATTGCACAATGTCCTGAAAAGCCAGAGGGTGGAGCCAAATGCCTTCTGAAAATTGAGGGGGCCCAGTCCCCTCAAAAATACATACAGTGGTGCCCCGCAAGACGAATGCCTCGTAAGACGGAAAACCCGCTAGACGAAAGGGTTTTCTGTTTTGGAGGTGCTTCGCAAAACGAATTTCCTATGGGCTTGCTTTGCAAGACGAAAATGTCTTGCGAGTTCCTGCGGGTTTTTTTTCCCTCCCCCCTTTTTCCCAAGCCACTAAGCCGCTTATCAGCTGATCCGCTAAGCCGCTAAACCGCTTATCAGCTGATCCGCTAAGCCCGCTAAGTCGCTAATAGCGCTAATCCGCTAAGCCGCTAATGGGCTTGCTTCGCAAGACGAAAAAACCGCAAGACGAAGAGACTCGCGGAACGGATTCTTTTCGTCTTGCGAGGCACCACTGTATTTGGTGCTGGACTTAATGGGCCCTTAGTCTGACACAGCAGGGGCTCTTCCTGTGTTCTTAATACTGATATAGGTTTGATGATCTAGTGCAGGGATGTGCAACAGATTGAGTGGTCAATCCCCGGGATGTTTTGGTAGATCTTGGTCGATCACTGGCTCCTCCCCTCGCCCCGTCCTCTAGTTTGTTAGAATGGAAGACAGAGTTTCTGCTGTGAGGCTAACTGCTTCATTAGCGATCTGTTGGTGAGCGACTGTTTTCCTTTTTTCCTTTGCCCTGATCCTGCCAAAAAAAATCCAACAACTTTGACCTGAACCCCCAAAATATGGGGCTTTATTCTCTAAAAAAACTAAAAAAGTTTTAGCTGAACCCTCCCAAAAGGGGTAGACCACTGCCAGTTTTTAATTGTGTGATTAGATCACAGTCTCTTGGAAGTTGGATGCCCCTGATCTAATGGAAGGGTTTGCCTTGAACAACAGGGAGAAAGAAAACAGAGCAGTGAATGACAGGGTCTTAGGCTTTTGTATACCATTAGCATCTTAGCTACCTGCTACAGGTATGCAAAAAGGGTACTGTGTGCAAATACCAGCTGGAGGTTTCTAACCATTAAGCAATGCTAATGAGTGCTAGTGGGACTACCCATGGTAGCAGTGCCTCTGGTATGAAGCTTCCTCCATCGAGGTTCTAATTAGGCCAAATCAAGATGCGCCTTGGATGAAATAACTAGGTTAGTGGCCAGGCAGGAGAGAAAATGATTTGCATTTTCTGGAACTGTCACAACACTACACATACTAGGGAGGTTCCTTCATTGATCAATGTAAGTCAAGGTCAAGAAATGCAAGCTACAACCTTCTTCTCCTGGGTGTCTCAAGCTTCTTGTTGGTATTCTGCTCACAGGCAACATGGGGATTTTCAGAGTCAAGGTTCTAGGGGCATACTTTAAAAATGTGTCATGTTGGTAGTGGTAACATTATATTTTAATTGATTTTATTATTGTTTTAGAGATGAGTCTTGGGTTTGGCAACCGAAAGTAAATGCAAGATGTGGACTTGGGGCTTTCAGATTTCAGTGCTCCGACAAAATTCAGTGTGCCCCCTGCTTCTCACTTTCCGTTGTGAATCATTCTTGCAGCACCCCCATGGCACCCCCTCAGCTTGGCACCCAGTGTGGACGAACCAGTCACACTCCCTTAAACCCGCCTCTGCATGGTTGCTGCAAGGGGCTCATAGATTCCATGGTAGCATGAGTGACATTTATGACATTCATAAAATATGTCAAGGGAAAAAAGAACGAAACTTTTCTGCTTTTAAAAAGTGCTGTTAAAAAAAGCAAACCATGGAAAATGAGTCACTTTCAGAAAATACTCTCTGGAGCTCCCAGGTTTTCTATTTATAGCAACAGCTACTGCAGTCCTCTGAGAGATGCAGCTTTGCTCCAGCTGTGGAACAAAGCAGGGAAACAAAGTGGCGTTAGTACAGTTTGGCTATGTCCAACTTTGTGTCTGAAAATGCAGGGAGTTTTTTCCCCCCTCCCTTGCTGAGTTTTGCATTGCATTTGCATGTTGCTCTACACTCCAGAGAGGGACGCGGCTGGCACTGTGGGTTAAACCACAGAGCCTAGGACTTGCCGATCAGAAGGTTGGCAGTTCGATTCCCCCATGGCGGGGTGAGCTCCCATTGCTCGGTCCCTGCTCCTGCCAACCTAGCAGTTCGAAAGCACCTCAAAGTGCAAGTAGATAAATAGGTACCACTTTATAGCGGGAAGGTAAACGGCGTTTCTGTGCGCTGCTCTGGTTCGCCAGAAGTGGCTTAGTCATGCTGGCCACAAGAGCCGGAAGCTGTACCCCGCCTCCCTCGGTCAATAAAGCGAGATGAGCACCGCAACCCCAGAGTCAGTCACTACTAGACCTAATGATCAGGGGTCCCCTTTACCTTTACCTACACTCCAGAGAAGGGGGTATGGATGTCTTTGCCCAATGTGCATTACTTAATTTGTTTCCATGTGCTGAACTCCTGCTCAGTGAAGCTGTCGTCTACACATGTGCAACAGCTGTCTAAAATGTACACATATCAGTTTATCTGTGACTTAAGCAGGGGCAGGCTTTGGTCTTTCAAATTTCAGTGGCGCCCTGTGCAAGGCCAAAACCCAGCGCCCCCTACATATTGCCTTTCATTCTTCTCAGTTTTTCAAAAATGGTTGCAGGGCCCGGAAGGTTCCTCTGCCACTGCAGGGAGGCTCCACCACTGCGACCTGACCCCTTATTTTGTTTTTTTGGGGGGGCAGGTCAGCCACATCTCCACAGATTTTGGGTGCCATCAATACCTATCAGCCCCTGCCAGCAAGACCAATGGTCTTGGTTGATGGCCAGTGGTTGATGAGAATTGTAATCCAACGTCATCTAGGACATGGGCAGGCAAACTAAGGCCCGGGGGCCAGATCCAGCCCAATTGCCTTCTAAATCCGGCCCGCGGATGGTCCGGGAATCAGCGTATTTTTACATGAGTAGAATGTGTGCTTTTATTTAAAGTGCATCTCTGGGTTATTTGTGGGGCATAGGAATTCGTTCATCCCCCCAAATATATATATATATATATATATATATATATATATATATATATATATATATATATGCAGGTTTTGGTGTCTTCGGGTGTCTTCCCGTGTAAGAGTCGGGGTGTCTAGGCGACGTTTCGACGAGGTCTCACTCGTCATCTTCAGGCTGGTGCTTTCGGCTTCTTGTTACTGGAACAGAGCTCTGTTCCAGTAACAAGAAGCCGAAAGCACCAGCCTGAAGATGACGAGTGAGACCTCGTCGAAACGTCGCACAGACACCCCGACTCTTACACGGGAAGACACCCGAAGACACCAAAACCTGCATATATATATATATATATATATATATATATATATATATATATATATATATATAGAGTCCGGCCCCCCACAAGGTCTGAGGGACAATGGACCGGCCCCCTGCTGAAAAGCTTGCTGACCCCTGATCTAGAACTACAGTCCTGCAACAGAGAATGTCTGAGTCTTGTCTTGCCTGTTGAAGATATTTTTAAATCTGGATTTGCTACTACCCTGGGCTTACTTATTTTAACTTTATCTTTCTATAATGCTTCTTTTAAAATACTGCTTTCCAAATATTGCTGCTAGTGGTGAGCCTTCAAGCATGGTCCTGGGCTATAAATCCAACCAGCTATGTTATAGAAGCCAAACTTTTGCAATGGGAGGTTTTTGTGCTGATGCTATTTATGGGGAATCTACCTTTTGGCATGGATTAATGTGGGGGATTTAACTACAAATGAAGTGATCTCAGTCTGATAACTCAAAGGATACTCAAAAATAACTTCATTGCTTCAGCTTGATTAGTAATCTGTTTAAGCCAGAAACACCAGGGACGTCCCTCAGAACCACGATGTAGATGAGGCCTAACCTACAAAGGAAGTCTTGGGCAAACTGTCTAACTAACTAGGCAAAGCACAGAGACCACATAACCACCTGTACAAAAATCCGGTTTCATACTGAATCATAATCTGCACTTTAGCATAAACACATTTAATTGGGCAGCTCTGTGTTGAGGGGATGCTCACAGGAAAGTAAGTCTGTGTGTGTGTGTGTGTGTGTGTGAAACCCCCAAGGGGAACTTCCAGAGGGATGCGATTGAACCTTTTTTTAATCTTCTCTCATCTCTTTTCCCCTAAACAGGAACTTCCACAGTCACCCTAAACCGAGCTTTAGGTAAAATTCAGAGGAAGTCCAGGCAGGTCTAGCCCTGAGTGAGTCAGCTGTTTTTTTTGGGGGGGGCATCATGAAAATACAGCAAAATGTACCTCATATAATTTGTTTTATTATATTCTTTGTGCCGGGAAAAAGCAGAAAGAAGACCTTAGGGGATTTTCTGCTTCAGGTGTCAAAATACCTTGAGCAGCTTCAAGCTTTGCTATTCACCCTTTGCCTTGTGGGGTTTCATTTGCTGCTTCAGTTCAGGAAGCGGGATGTTTTGGGCTGGCCTTGTGCCTCTGACTCTTCTGAGGAATCTAGGCAGTTATCATTGCACCTCTGTTGACTTCAAGGAGCAAGGTTTCTAGCCTTTATGTCTGCTTTGTTGTTTAGTCATTCAGTTGTGTCCAACTCTTTGTGATCCCATGGACCAGAGCACACCAGGCACTCCTGTCTTCCACTGCCTCCCGCAGTTTGGTTAAACTCATGCTGGTAGCTTCAAGAACACTATCCAACCATCTTGTCCTCTGTCGTCCCCTTCTCTTTGTGCCCTCCATCTTTCCCAGCATCAGGGTATTTTCCAGGGAGTCTTCTCTTCTCATGAGGTGGCCAAAGTATTGGAGCCTCAGCTTCAGGATCTGTCCTTCCAGTGAGCACTCAGGGCTGATTTCCTTCAGAATGGATAGGTTTGATCTTTTTGCAGTCCATGGGACTCTCAAGAGTCTCCTCCAGCACCATAATTCAAAAGCATCAATTCTTCGGCGATCAGCCTTCTTGATAGTCCAGTTCTCACTTCCATACATCACTACTGGGAAAACCATAGCTTTTACTATACGGACCTTTGTTGGCAAGGTGATGTCTCTACTTTTTAAGATGCTGTCTAGGTTTGTCATTGCTTTTCTCCCAAGAAGCAGGCATCTTTTAATTATGTCTGCTAGGATATGGCTAAAAGTGTGTCAGCAATGCCTCCAGGTTCCTGAGTAAGACCATGAAAATATTTTTTCAGTACTCGCTGGTGGTGGTGACTGAGGAAGAGAAAATTCAGCAACCTCAACACTTCCATGGCTCTCCTCATAACTCTCAAAACCACAACAGATTTGATAAGGTGGTTTAAAAATGCAGAATAATTCAGATTTTTTTTTGTTTGATTTGCATAATTTTCACAGGCCGTGGGACTTATGTGGTGCATCATTTGGACATCCTGTGCTCTGAATTTCATTTTTTATTGTTAAGGTAGAGTACAGACAGCCCCGGATATGACCGTAATTTCAATCCATTTTAGATATTGTGTTGCGTTTTGTGGGAACTGTGAGCATTTGACATTTCCAAGAATGGCCCTACAAGGTGCACTTTAAGAAACTTACATGGCCATCATCACCTCCCCCCCAGTTCATTTACAGTGTCTTGACAAAAAATTGGCAGACATGCTAGGAGACTTGGGTTGCTCATATATTTGTTGCTAGCAACAGTAGTGTGTTGCTGAATAAGCACTCGAGCTTTCAGGGCTCTGTATTTTCTCACTTCCAGCTACAGGTACGTAATAGATGCCTTTTGAAATTTCACATGGCCTCAAGGATTCATGTGTATAAGCACAGCCTCTGGAACTGGCGTGATTGTGTAAGATTGTGCCGCAAGTCTTACAAACAAAATCCAGCCAATCCCTTTCCTGTAGGAATATCAGATCAGGCTCCCAAGTCCTCTCTAGACTCTAAGCCAATCCAGTCTGAAATAGATTGTATTTGTGCTGGCTTTATATTTCTCGTGGCATTTTTTGAAACCCAGATCTCTGAGTGAAACTTTCAAGCATGCTTTCTGTCTTGGTGAAGGATGGAGAAGTTTTATAGCCTTGGTGTCACTGCGGTGCTGCTGTGAGCCATAAAATTGTGCTGAAGGTCTCAAGCAGCACACTGGTACCTCGGGTTACATATGCTTCAAGTTACATACGCTTCAGGTTACACACTCCGCTAACCCAGAAATATTACCTCAGGTTAAGAACTTTGCTTCAGGATGAGAATGGAAATTGTGCAAGCGGCAGCGCAGCGGCAGCGGGAGGTCCCATTAGCTAAAGTGGTGCTTCGGGTTAAGAACAGTTTCAGGTTAAGAACGGACCTCCGGAACGAATTAAGTACTTAACCTGAGGTACCACTGTATTTAAGAATCATAGCATTGTAGACCTGGATGGTGTCCCCAAAATCATCTAGTCTAACCCTCTGCAATGCAGGAATCTCAACCAAAGCATCCATGACAGACGGCCATGGACTGATATAGTTTGGCATCAGTGATGCACATACACACACAAGAATTAACATACTAGCAAAGCCAATTCTTCTCGCAGGGAGTCGACGTTGTGGGCAGATCATGAGCCCGACCCATGCATGCAGGGCTTAGGTAGCTCCTTGTCACAGGGAGTTCCTGGCTGCGTCATTTCATATCGGCCAGTCCAATTGGCTGAAGGGGGTGTGGCTTAGCCCATTTAAACAAGCCGCGGCCAGACTCGTGCCCTCTTTTACCTCGTTCCCACTTGCGCAGTTCTCCCTCCCTCCCTAAGGTTAGGTCCTTATCCTTTGACCTTGCTATGGACTTTGGATGGTCGCCTTGGTTGTCCAGGGGGCCTGGTAGGAATTTCTTCCCACTTGGCAAATTGGCACCAGCCACTTGGTTTTTCACCTACCTCGTAGCAAATCGTCACAACTTTGTAAGGTTTGGTGGTTAGGCATTGGAGTATTCGGTTGGAGGGGAGGGGAGGTGGCGGCCATCACCTACCCCTCCTCTTTCTAGGGTATTCTGTTAAAGGAATCCGGGGGGTTTGTCCTTTGTCCGAAGCCCAGACAGGGGCCAGGGCCATAGCACGACCCCAATCGGTGACCCTGGGGTAATTCCTAGTTGATGGTGGGATTGATGTTGCCAGTCTTCATGTCACACTTACAGACATTTTTATAACAAAGAGTTGGTCTGCCAACAGGCCTGGTGCCTGAAGCCAGCTCCCCGTGGAGCACATCTTTGGGCATAGCTGTCAACTTACAGATTTGAAAATAAGGGACCAGCAGCCTTGAAAATAAGGGATCAGCAGCCAAAACAAGGGATTTTCCGAGCACAGGTATGTTCAACTTCTGAGCCCCTCCGAGCCAAAGGCAGAATGCCCAGCCAGCAGCCAAACGAAGTCTCAAGCGGTGGTTCCCACAGCGCAGCAACCCGGCAAAGGGGATGCAGCAAGGAAAACCACCGTCACCTCTCCGCTGGGAAGCGCTGAGCAAAGGCGAGTCCCCAGGCAACGCAGCCGATTTGATCGGCACAAGGAATGCAAGCTCCACCCCCCAGTTGTTCTTAGACTCCTTATTGGGTGAGCAACGCAGCCAAGCAACACAGTTGGAGCCTCCCTCCTCCCTGGCTGGCAGGGAGGGAGGGAGAGGAGCTGCTTCCTTTGAAACCCGGGAAATTTAAGGGACATCCTCAATAAGGGACAGCAGCGGGACACGGCACTGGGATAAGGAACTGTCCCACCAAATAAGGGACGGTTGACAGCTATGTCTTTGGGGATCCTGTTTAGTAGAATATTATTGAGTGGACATTCAGATGGAGAGCTGCAAGTGGGAGTGTAGTGTTTCACAATGGGGGAGGGGGTTCATAGGCTTTTCAGGCAGCCGTTTGATTTGCATTCCCATTATGTGATTCTGCTGCCTCATTCAGTGGCTGTAGCTGTATTCATAACAGAGCATGCTATGGGCTTAAAGGGCATAGCATTGCCAGACAAACTGGATTAAGTGCGAATTATGGTTCTGGTTGCAGTTGCTGCTGTAATCATAATGTGACATATGTTGATGGGGCATTGCGATCATGCCAGGATTACACAGTTTTATGTGGTTCGGAAGCCTGGTCTATTATTATTCCCAGCATGATTCTTCGCAGCCTTGGATATTTTGATTTTGGGATCATGCAATGGCTATGACTGGAGATTTTTATTTTGAAGAGAAAAATCTCTGGCCTTTAATTTGGGACAGACTCCAGTGTCCCGCTGAAAATTGCCCTCTCTTGGCTTCTGTGTGTCCCTGGAGGTACCGTTACCAGTAAGCACCACCTTTGGGGTCAAACAACAGCTGGAATTAGATGTCATTTTTGAGCACGCTTCAGAAGAAACGTGCAGTTTGGCTGCAAATGTTGCTTATTTAGTTATTTATATTTCCAGTTGGCCTTCCCTCAAGTACCTCAAGATGATGTACGTGGTACTCCAATCCCCTGTTTTATTCTTACAATCACGCTGTGAGTTTAGGACAAAGAACTTAAAAGCTGAGTGGATATTTGACCTTGGGTTCTAGTCCAAGACTATAACCACTACACCACATCCTTTGCACAGGTCTAGGATATCACTGAGAAGCAGGCCCTCATTGCGGGCTGCTAGAAGATATACAGGTTTAGCTGGTATGGAAAAAGTCAAGGCTAAAATTGCTACATTTGAGCCAGTTTTGGGGGCTATCCTTTCACTGAACCTGTACATGCACATTCCTGCACATTTCCTGCAATATTTTACCTTTATACAACATTTTAATATCAGCATGAACGTGCTATAATTTTAGAAATAATCAGCCTCTTCCTTTCCCTCCTCTAATTTATTGCTTTATTATTATTATTATTTTATTTTATTATTTATACCCTGTCCATCTGGCTAGGGTTCCCCAGCCGCTCTGGGTGGCTCCCAACAGAATATTAAAAACACGATAAAACATCAAACATTTAAAAATTCCTTCAGATTCTTCCTTCAGTTCCTTCAGAACTGCCTTCAGATGTCTTCTAAAAGTCAAGATAGTTGTTTATTTCCTTGACATGGATGGGAGGGCGTTCCACAGGGCGGGTGCCATTACCGATAAGGCCCTCTGCCTGGTTCCCTGTAACCTCACTTCTTGCAGTGAGGGAACTACCAGAAGGCCCTTGGAGCTGGACCTCAGTGTCTGGGCTGAACGATGGGGGTGGAGACGCTCCTTCAGGTATACTGGGCTGAGTCTGTTTAGGGATTTAAAAGTCAGCACCCACACTGTGAATTGTTCTCAGAAACATACTGGGAGCCAATGCAGGTCTTTTAGGACTGGTGTTACATGGTCTCGGTGGCCACTCCCAATCACCAGTCTAGCTGCAGCATTCTGGATTTACCTATAGGAGGTAAAATTGGGTACACATGTAATATTTAAGTCTTTCTTAGGGATTCAATGGTTTTCCCAGGAATGGATAACCCAGGAGGTTCTTTCCAAGTCTATATTGCATTGCTCCAGATAGGAGATTTCTATAGTTTTCAGCTTCACAGTCAGCAAAGTTACCTCTGATTTGATCATACTTTGTTCCAGACATGCAGTGTAATCCGATCCATGTCTAGTTAAAAGTAAGCCATATTGAATTTGATGGAACTTACTTCCAGGTAAGTGAATACAACATTACATCCTAAGTCTATTATCCTATGCAACTTACTTACAAATAAGCCCCACTGGACTCACTCATTTCCGAGTAAGCACATATAGGGTCAGCCTGCACACTAAGACCATTTCAAACCTGAGAAAAACACCTATGTCCTTGTTCTACAACTTCTGCAAATATAGCAAGAATAAATGCATGTTCTTTTGTTTGTTTTTTGCCAGAAACAAATCTGGAAGAGACAGTACCTTTCCTGGCAGAAAGCCATGCATTTTATTTTCCCTAGATTTGTGGAATGCACATCTAAAGTTAGAAATGGATACATATACGTCGCTGCTACATTTTCTGCATGCATGTTCAGAAAGGAGTGTGTTACAGAAGCAATGTTCAAAGTAGGGATGCAAACTAGGTTTGCATTTTTAAGTGAATGGATGCATTTCACATCTTCTGGTCTGGTACATGGATTGGAATGTAATTATCACTCAGATTTCACACTTCTCCAAATTTTGCAATTCATTTCTCAGCTGAGAAACTGTACCGAAATGCACATTTTAAGGTAAAATATGGGATGTGGGTGGCGCTGTGGGTAAAACCTCAGCGCCTAGGACTTGCCGATCGTCAGGTCAGCGGTTCGAATCCCCACGGCGGGGTGCGCTCCCGTTGCTCGGTCCCAGCGCCTGCCAACCTAGCAGTTCGAAAGCACCCCCGGGTGCAAGTAGATAAATAGGGACCGCTTACTAGCGGGAAGGTAAACGGCGTTCCGTGTGCTGCGCTGGCTCGCCAGATGCAGCTTGTCATGCTAGCCACGTGACCCAGAAGTGTCTGCGGACAGCGCTGGCCCCCGGCCTCTTAAGTGAGATGGGCACACAACCCTAGAGTCGGACACGACTGGCCCGTACGGGCAGGGGTACCTTTACCTTTATGTTTAGAAATGCACACCCTGAGATAAAATACATTCTTAAATACAGTGGTACCTCAGGTTAAGAACTTAATTCATTCTGGAGGTCCTTTCTTAACCTGAAACTGTTCTTAACCTGAAGCACCACTTTAGCTAATGGGGCCTCCTGCTGCCACCGTGCTGCCGCCGCCCAATTTCTGTTCTCATCCTGAAGCAAAGTTCTTAACCCGAGGTACTATTTCTGGGTTAGCGGAGTCTGTAACCTGAAGCGTCTGTAACCTGAAGCATCTGTAACCCGAGGTACCACTGTATGCATTTTGGGAGAAAGCACAAATTTAAACGTAATTGTGAATTTTCATTTAGAATTAATCTGGAAACTGGAGCAGATTTATGAATGAACACATGTGAAATTGATGTGGACCAGAAAGACTGATTCTCCCTTTCTAGCTCAGATGACTTCATTTGGCTGAAATTTTGCTTTTCTGAGATGCTAGGATGCCCTCTTGTGGCCATATTACACAAAACAGATTGTTCAGACTGCTCTAGAAAATATTTTAAAGCCTATATTTTCAGTGGCTCTTTTCTCTATTGCTGGGAGTGGGGATGTTAACTGGTTTTCTGCAGTAATGGTGTTTGCATGACACAATGGTGACATATACATACATAAACATGCAGCTGATAACTCTCCAATGTGCACATGGATATTTAAAGGCAGAACGTATCTTGTAAGCATTTTAATGTATTTGCTGTGGAATACATTGGTGCAACATCGGTGTGTTCATAGCAATCATGCCTGCTATGTAAAGTATACAGCCAGTATAATATGCTACTCTATA
Source organism: Podarcis vaucheri (assembly GCF_965113315.1). Classification (NCBI taxonomy): domain Eukaryota; kingdom Metazoa; phylum Chordata; class Lepidosauria; order Squamata; family Lacertidae; genus Podarcis; species Podarcis vaucheri. The sequence continues at coordinate 21,061,889 of NC_138764.1, read as the reverse complement.
AATGTGGCATGACCATTGTATGACACCTGATAAAATGCATTACACAGGTTGTAGTGTTCATTCACATATGGAGCAGGGTGTACCTTCTAGTAATCTGGTCCTAAGCTGTTTGATGCTTCCACCTTACACTTGGGTGTGGTTTTGCTGTTGGCTGTCCTTTAGATGATTTTTCTGTAACAACTCTGAACATAAATTATGAAAATATAAAAGTGGTCATAGGTAGAGGTAAAGGGACCCCTGATCATTAGGTCCAGTTGTGACCGACTCTTGGGTTGCGGTGCTCATCTCGTTTTATTGGCCGAGGGAGCCGGCGTAGAGCTTCTGGGTCATGTGGCCAGCATGACTAAGCCACTTCTGGTGAACCAGAGCAGCACACGGAAACAGTGTTTACCTTCCCGCCGGAGTGGTACCTATTTATCTACTTGCACTTTGACATGCTTTCGAACTGCTAGGTGGGCAGGAGCAGGGACCAAGCAATGGGAGCTCACCCCGTCATGGGGATTCTATCCGCCGACCTTCTGATTGGCAAGTCCTAGGCTCTGTGGTTTAACCTACAGCACCACCCAAGTCCCGTTAAAAAAGTGGTCATACTGGGCCATAAAGCCACAAACCATTGTTGTCGTTTAGTCATTTAGTTGTGTCCGACTCTTCGCGACCCCATGGACCAGAGCACGCCAGGCACTCCTGCCTTCCACTGCCTCCCGCAGTTTGGTCAAACTCATGCTGGTAGCTTCGTGAACACTGTGCAACTACATCATCCTCTGGCGTCCCCTTCTCCTTGTGCCCTCAATCTTTCCCATCATCAGGGTCTTTTCCAGGGAGTCTTCTCTTCTCAAGAGGTGGCCAAAGTATTGGAGCCTCAGCTTCATGATCTGTCCTTCCAGTGAGCACTCAGGGCTGATTTCCTTCAGAATGGATACGTTTGATCTTCTTGCAGTCCATGGGACTCTCAAGAGTCTCCTCCAGCACCATAATTCAAAAGCATAAATTCTTCCACAAAGCATACATCAATTAAAAAGGTCAAAATGAATTGCTGTTTGTGGTTGATGCTTTTCAATTTGGGCCATAGTAAGAACTGCTTTGAATAAATGGAGCAATCTTGGGAACTGTATATTGAAATTCTGATGCAGGTAGGCAAGTTGGTCTGATTTCAAATTCTTAGCAAACAACCACATACAGATTCCATATTATGGGTAATCTGTGGAGCTACCAAGTTTCCAGAAGACAAGTTTAGGAGTCCCTAGGGACATATTCTCTCTTACGGTGAGAGCAGAACCTGGAATACTGCCAGTAAGAATGAGTTTATTTATTCTTGCTCTGCTATTGCTAAATTAAATAAAATGTCAGACATCAGGTTTCTGGTATTATGTTTCATCAAACAATTTTATTTGACTTCTGCAAGATCAAATACACGCTTCTGTAAAATTGATTATTTGATTCAATCATATGATATCTCTAGGAGTTGCTTCAGCATCCACTGTCTGCTAAGTTGGAATTTAAATGATGCCTTAAAAGCATTTTTGCCCAAAGAGATTTATCTTCAGTAGCAAATACTGAAACAATGTCTTAGAAAGTGATAACATTTCACAATAGCCTGGAACATTATTCAGTCTGCTCAAGTTTGCTCTAAGCTTTAACTTGATGCAATCTCAACAAATGCCTTTTGCGACCTTAGATGGTGAGGTCCAATGGGCCTGTCTGTGTTACTGCATGTTTCATTAGCTGAAGCTATCCCACACAATATGTTTCATGGTCTCATATCTGAGAATGTGTGGAACAGATTTTTACTGACAGTTACTGGTGGATTGTGAATACTGGTTGAACCAGCAGGGGCGGGAGTAAACCAGTAGCACATATTTGCCAAGAGACCCCTGTAGAGGTGGCTGCCATGAGGCCACAAATTCAGGCTCTTGGTGGCAGGCGATGCTTTCATTGGAGGCCATATCTGCTGCCCCTGAGGCAGTCTCCTCACCTTACCTAATGAGTGGACCAGGCCTGCACATGACCCGGCAGAATTTACCCAGCAAGAAGGGTTAGGCAAATCAAACTATATTTTAAAGGCTTGTTTTCACTCTACTGGGGCTGAGATGGCTCAGTCTTGTTTCTGAATGAAATTTTGAATAGGGCTAATGTACGCCAGCTTAATTAAAACCAGCATACAGTAAATTCCACTGTCTTCTGATAAATCTGAAAATGTCACTAAAGGAATATCTAGTGACAAGTTAGAAGCCTTGTCAGCGTTACAAAACAGGATAATTTCTTAAAGGCAGCCCAACAGGAATGTGTTAAGAAAGGGGAGAGAGAGAGAGAGAGAGAGAGAGAGAGAGAGAGAGAGAGTTCCTGGTTTCCAGTCCAGAGACTATTCACATTCAAGCAGAGATTTCTGCCTTAACACAGGTAAGCAACCACAGAATAGCAACTGCTTGTACTGCTTGTGTCAGTTCACTCCAAGCCAATGTTTTCAAGGCAGTTATGCCTCCCAAAGTTATTTCATAGTCAGATTACCAGAGTTGCTATGGAAATGTTCGAAACAGTACAGCATAACAATACTGGCAGCAGTAGAATGTGTACAAACAGCCAACTGTTCATTTGCAAGGGAAAATCAAAGGTCACTTGGTTGTTGGAAATATCTTTTTTCAAGGCTTACCAGTAAAAGGAGCTGTGTTCAGGAGGGGCTGCAGCGGCTTAGGCTGGAAAGCTGAGTAGTCGGACTCAGGAAAGCAAATGAATTGGTTATTAATCTAAATTGGAGGGCTACTCCACACAGCATTAACAAGCTTATCTTTAAGTTCTCAGCACAACTTTAACCAAGAGCGATGTTTTCACAGTTTTATGACTTATAGGCCCCATTGAACAGTATGTTGACTACCTACAGAGTAGGGCAGTTTCCCAAACCCAGGCATGGGCAAAATTGGCCCTTCAGCTGTTTTGGGACTACAGTTCCCATCATCCCTAGCTAACATGACCAGTGGTCAGGGATGATGGGAACTGTAGTCCCAAAACATTTCTCCCTGCTACTGCTGATGCACCAATGGTCCCACCCATGTTTTAGAAGGGGCTCTGTTTTAGAAGGGACTCTATGCACATGGAAATGTGTTTACATCAAGCTCATGTGCATGCGGATAGCAGCCTGCCGCCCGGTGGGCGGGGCGCCCTGAAGCAGAGCGCCCCACGCGCCGGGCATACATCCGCAGCATGGGGAGCCCTGCAGGAGTTCCCCGTAGGGCTCCCTACGCTGTGGATAGCAGCCTGCCGCCCAGCGGGCGGGGCGCCCTGAAGCAAAGCGCCCCTCGCGCCGGGCAGACATCGGCCAGCCCCACAAGCTCGGGGGACTGCAGGGAGGCGCAGCGCCGCCATCCTGCTGTTCCTCGACCTGGTTCGGTTTCCCCGACCTGCTTTGGGGGGGGGGGGAGGAAAAAAAAATCCCTTCATTCCCCCCCCCCAAAAAAAACTAGGTGCGTCCTATGGGATGGAGCATCCTATGGGACGAAAAATACGGTAGGTACCGCTGTGGTGGGAAGGTAAACGGTGTTTCTTTGCACTCTGGTTCCCATCACAGTGTTCCATTGTGCCAGAAGTGGTTTAGTCCTGCTGGCCACATGACCCGGAAAGATTTTTGAGGACAAACGCTGACTCCATTGGCCTGAAAGCAAGATAAGTGCCCCAATCCCATAGGCACCTTTGACTGGACTTGACCGTCCAGGGGTCCTTTACCTTTACAAGGGATGGGATAATCTTTTAGGTACCTTGGCCCTATCTTTATGGTACACTTAGTAGAAGTTCCAATAATGAGCCCTTTGATGTAACTCAGTAAAATGAATGTGTGTGTGTGTGTGTGTGTGTGTGTGTGTGTGTAATCTCCAGTGTGTTATGCTCAATTAACTGTCACATTACAACTTATTAGAGAAACTGCAGTGTTCGCAGAGTAAGCGATCAGTTCTATGCATTTGCCACAAGGTGGTACTAAAGTATTTGTAAAAACAATGCAATTGGAGAGGCTGTCTTGCTCTGGAGAAAAGAAGCTACAATGATAGAAAGGTATTTGTAATGTTGTGCTATGGGATTAGCCAACATAGTGCCCACTAGATATTATGGACTGTATACACACCATACAGTTAAAAAACATTTCCCCTGAAGAACCCTGGGAACTATACATGAAAAACTATACCAAGAACAAACTTAGTTGTTCTCTAAGGTGCTACTGGACAATTTTTTATATATATTTCGACTGCGTCAGACCAACCCGGCTACCTACCTGAACCTCGGAACTATAGTATGCTAAAAGTTCTTGGAACTGTAGCTCTGTGAAGAGTATATTACCATTCCCCGGTCTCATCCATGTGATACTAACTAGTTGCATGTGTGAAGGATAGGACTGTAGCCCCCTTGAACTGAAGCAACAGAGAACCAGAACCTGCACAAGAACCAAGGACTCAGCTCCGTTTGTAAAGATAAAGCGCTTAATATGCGTTATAACACTGTGATGGCACTGTGGATGGCAGTGTCTTTTGCCAATGGGATTTCCCTGTATGAAGTTTACAATGCATTTAACTGAATCACTTTTTTGATGTGTCTGGATCCATCCCTAATTAAGGCTGCATTAAGATAGTACCTAATTCCATTTTCTTGTTATTTCCTTATTTGTTAATTTCCTTGTTTTGCCTGATCTTTCACACAACACAAAAGCCTGGAAATCTAGTGGAATCTTGTGGAAGTTTAGCCTTTATTTCCATGTTAACGAGTTCCTGAAAATAAATCTGTTTGCAACCCCACCAGTTTGGAAAAAATGCTGGAGTTTTGCATTGTAATTTCATGTGATGAAATCTGGGGTGGTATGCCAACATATAGTTCTTACCTGCCATTTAAAATTTAGCATGACGAAGTGCTCTATCAATCAAAAAGCCGCAGTTTCATAGTCCAACAGGTACTGCAGCGGAAAAGGAATGTTAGAAATTGGGACACAATAACTAGCTTTTAAACCAGTAAAACTAACACAATAAACCCCACATCCGAATGCAGCCCAGTCATAGACTACATCAGAGGCAAGACATGGATGCAATGCACCTCTCTTGACATGGTTGGACTCCAGGTCCCATCAGCTGCAGACACCATGGCCAAGGATGATGGGAATTGCAGCCCAGCAGTGTATGGAAACTGACAGGCTTCCAATATCTGAACTATAGTAACAGGGAGGATCAGGAGGGTGCGACCATTGCACTCCTGTAAGCTCCAGTTATAATACAACATCCAAATCTGTCTCCCACTTGGGCTGAAATTCTACTACAAGTGTATACATTATACACAGCTCAATCTAATTTTAAATATGTATCCACATCACCCAGAATTGCAGCCAAAGGCTGTGATAAGCACAATTGGGTATGCTGGTCGTTGCCTGTCCTCCACAAAGGTAAATGTTCCTGAATTGTGGGAATCACACTGTATTCTTGTTTATAGTGGCTCCTATTGCTCTATGGTGCAATATATTTGATTTTGAAATAGCTTGTTTTTGTTTCCTAATGTAATTTTAAGTTAGGGCCCTTTATATGCCCCTCAGAGAGGAAGGGAGAGATTTTTAACGAAGTATAGAGCAGTCCTTAAAAAAAACACGCCCTATGGTTTTTATTTTTATCTATATCACAATGAAGGAGTGGCTTCGTGATCATTTCTAAAAACAAGAAGCCATTTTGCTATTGGGTTTATATTACATTCGGAAAGAAAGCACGAAGCCAAGCAAAACCAGTGTTTCAGGCAATTTCATCAAATTATGCACAGCATAGTCATAGAAGGAAATAAATTTGGTATGGAAATATGTGGCTGAGTCTCTAGTGCTAATGTGGAGACCAAAACCATAATTTAAGAATCAAGGCGGCACCTTAGGCTAGTAACAATTGGGAACGATTTGCCTCGTAAAGCTGAGCTGGGTAATTCAATGGTGTGTTGTTTGTTTTCACTCATATGAATGGCCCTATAACTGCTCTTGTTGTTTACCGAGTTCTCCAGTAAATGAGGTGCTTCATCTCTGCACATTTCTCCTATCCAGCACAAAGAACAAAAAAGGGGGAGGGCAAGGCATGAAAATAAATAAGATACTTGGCTTATGAGGAAACCAATTTTGCATTATTTTTTTCCAAAGCAGAATTTTTATTGTCTTCAAACATCTATCACGGCGTGATGTTTGTTTCAATTTCCACAATTGCACTTGCGTCAAAGCGGAGGATTACAACACATTGTCCCGTGTGTGGCGTGTTCTGTGTGGGAATGGATCTTCCAGGCAGCTGGAAATTTTTCTGTAGAGATGCAGTTCATGTTTATTCAGAAGGATGCCCCACAGTGTTCAGTGGGGCTGGGTATGTCCCAAGCAGGGCTGGCTTTGAGTTTGAGGGGACTCTGGGCATAGGGTACCTCTTACATAGGTTGTCCACCTGGTGGTTCCCCCTCCCCCACAATGGAGTTTTAGTCTTTGTACTGGTACTGTAAATGTATTTCTACAAAGAAAGCAAAGATAATGTAACAGCTGAAAAATATTGCGGCTCCAATTAAGGTCACAAAAATGCTCAATCATTGCTTTATTAAATTGGAAGCAAGAAGTCTCTCTCTTGGGTTCAAGGAAGAGAAACACATTGTATTGGACTAGATATGCATAAATGATACTGCTTGTTTAATAGTTGCCACCCTGCAAGCGAAGAGTCATCTTCAAAGTTGTGTGTGTGGAGTCTACTTCATCAGCAAGGCTTGGGGGTGAAACCTCTGCATGACTCGGGGGGGGGATAGCTAACATGGAGATGCTCTTCTGATCAGCAATGAGTGGCTGGGTGTCACTGTGGGGCACTGCGAAAAAATTTAAATGGCGTCTGTCTGGCATTGAGCACTACAAAATTATATGAGAGCCCAGAGCAGGTGATGAATGCAAAGGCCCCCAGTATCTGCCTGAGGGTGCTATATAGAGGCCAATTGATTTCAACAAAGCAAGACTGAAACAAGAGTGTTTCTTTCGGAAGCAGTGGGGCACAAAGGTGCTTTAACAACTGCTAGATCATGCTCTAATGCAGGCATAGGCAAACTCGGTCCTCCAGATGTTTTAGGACTACGACTCCCATCATCCCTAGCTAACATGACCAGTGGTCAGGGATGATGGGAACTGTAGTCCCAAAACATTTCTCCCTGCTACTGCTGATGCACCAATGGTCCCACCCATGTTTTAGAAGGGGCTCTGTTTTAGAAGGGACTCTATGCACATGGAAATGTGTTTACATCAAGCTCATGTGCATGCGGATAGCAGCCTGCCGCCCGGTGGGCGGGGCGCCCTGAAGCAGAGCGCCCCACGCGCCGGGCATACATCCGCAGCATGGGGAGCCCTGCAGGAGTTCCCCGTAGGGCTCCCTACGCTGTGGATAGCAGCCTGCCGCCCAGCGGGCGGGGCGCCCTGAAGCAAAGCGCCCCTCGCGCCGGGCAGACATCGGCCAGCCCCACAAGCTCGGGGGACTGCAGGGAGGCGCAGCGCCGCCATCCTGCTGTTCCTCGACCTGGTTCGGTTTCCCCGACCTGCTTTGGGGGGGGGGGGAGGAAAAAAAAATCCCTTCATTCCCCCCCCCCAAAAAAAACTAGGTGCGTCCTATGGGATGGAGCATCCTATGGGACGAAAAATACGGTAGGTACCGCTGTGGTGGGAAGGTAAACGGTGTTTCTTTGCACTCTGGTTCCCATCACAGTGTTCCATTGTGCCAGAAGTGGTTTAGTCCTGCTGGCCACATGACCCGGAAAGATTTTTGAGGACAAACGCTGACTCCATTGGCCTGAAAGCAAGATAAGTGCCCCAATCCCATAGGCACCTTTGACTGGACTTGACCGTCCAGGGGTCCTTTACCTTTACAAGGGATGGGATAATCTTTTAGGTACCTTGGCCCTATCTTTATGGTACACTTAGTAGAAGTTCCAATAATGAGCCCTTTGATGTAACTCAGTAAAATGAATGTGTGTGTGTGTGTGTGTGTGTGTGTGTGTGTGTGTAATCTCCAGTGTGTTATGCTCAATTAACTGTCACATTACAACTTATTAGAGAAACTGCAGTGTTCGCAGAGTAAGCGATCAGTTCTATGCATTTGCCACAAGGTGGTACTAAAGTATTTGTAAAAACAATGCAATTGGAGAGGCTGTCTTGCTCTGGAGAAAAGAAGCTACAATGATAGAAAGGTATTTGTAATGTTGTGCTATGGGATTAGCCAACATAGTGCCCACTAGATATTATGGACTGTATACACACCATACAGTTAAAAAACATTTCCCCTGAAGAACCCTGGGAACTATACATGAAAAACTATACCAAGAACAAACTTAGTTGTTCTCTAAGGTGCTACTGGACAATTTTTTATATATATTTCGACTGCGTCAGACCAACCCGGCTACCTACCTGAACCTCGGAACTATAGTATGCTAAAAGTTCTTGGAACTGTAGCTCTGTGAAGAGTATATTACCATTCCCCGGTCTCATCCATGTGATACTAACTAGTTGCATGTGTGAAGGATAGGACTGTAGCCCCCTTGAACTGAAGCAACAGAGAACCAGAACCTGCACAAGAACCAAGGACTCAGCTCCGTTTGTAAAGATAAAGCGCTTAATATGCGTTATAACACTGTGATGGCACTGTGGATGGCAGTGTCTTTTGCCAATGGGATTTCCCTGTATGAAGTTTACAATGCATTTAACTGAATCACTTTTTTGATGTGTCTGGATCCATCCCTAATTAAGGCTGCATTAAGATAGTACCTAATTCCATTTTCTTGTTATTTCCTTATTTGTTAATTTCCTTGTTTTGCCTGATCTTTCACACAACACAAAAGCCTGGAAATCTAGTGGAATCTTGTGGAAGTTTAGCCTTTATTTCCATGTTAACGAGTTCCTGAAAATAAATCTGTTTGCAACCCCACCAGTTTGGAAAAAATGCTGGAGTTTTGCATTGTAATTTCATGTGATGAAATCTGGGGTGGTATGCCAACATATAGTTCTTACCTGCCATTTAAAATTTAGCATGACGAAGTGCTCTATCAATCAAAAAGCCGCAGTTTCATAGTCCAACAGGTACTGCAGCGGAAAAGGAATGTTAGAAATTGGGACACAATAACTAGCTTTTAAACCAGTAAAACTAACACAATAAACCCCACATCCGAATGCAGCCCAGTCATAGACTACATCAGAGGCAAGACATGGATGCAATGCACCTCTCTTGACATGGTTGGACTCCAGGTCCCATCAGCTGCAGACACCATGGCCAAGGATGATGGGAATTGCAGCCCAGCAGTGTATGGAAACTGACAGGCTTCCAATATCTGAACTATAGTAACAGGGAGGATCAGGAGGGTGCGACCATTGCACTCCTGTAAGCTCCAGTTATAATACAACATCCAAATCTGTCTCCCACTTGGGCTGAAATTCTACTACAAGTGTATACATTATACACAGCTCAATCTAATTTTAAATATGTATCCACATCACCCAGAATTGCAGCCAAAGGCTGTGATAAGCACAATTGGGTATGCTGGTCGTTGCCTGTCCTCCACAAAGGTAAATGTTCCTGAATTGTGGGAATCACACTGTATTCTTGTTTATAGTGGCTCCTATTGCTCTATGGTGCAATATATTTGATTTTGAAATAGCTTGTTTTTGTTTCCTAATGTAATTTTAAGTTAGGGCCCTTTATATGCCCCTCAGAGAGGAAGGGAGAGATTTTTAACGAAGTATAGAGCAGTCCTTAAAAAAAACACGCCCTATGGTTTTTATTTTTATCTATATCACAATGAAGGAGTGGCTTCGTGATCATTTCTAAAAACAAGAAGCCATTTTGCTATTGGGTTTATATTACATTCGGAAAGAAAGCACGAAGCCAAGCAAAACCAGTGTTTCAGGCAATTTCATCAAATTATGCACAGCATAGTCATAGAAGGAAATAAATTTGGTATGGAAATATGTGGCTGAGTCTCTAGTGCTAATGTGGAGACCAAAACCATAATTTAAGAATCAAGGCGGCACCTTAGGCTAGTAACAATTGGGAACGATTTGCCTCGTAAAGCTGAGCTGGGTAATTCAATGGTGTGTTGTTTGTTTTCACTCATATGAATGGCCCTATAACTGCTCTTGTTGTTTACCGAGTTCTCCAGTAAATGAGGTGCTTCATCTCTGCACATTTCTCCTATCCAGCACAAAGAACAAAAAAGGGGGAGGGCAAGGCATGAAAATAAATAAGATACTTGGCTTATGAGGAAACCAATTTTGCATTATTTTTTTCCAAAGCAGAATTTTTATTGTCTTCAAACATCTATCACGGCGTGATGTTTGTTTCAATTTCCACAATTGCACTTGCGTCAAAGCGGAGGATTACAACACATTGTCCCGTGTGTGGCGTGTTCTGTGTGGGAATGGATCTTCCAGGCAGCTGGAAATTTTTCTGTAGAGATGCAGTTCATGTTTATTCAGAAGGATGCCCCACAGTGTTCAGTGGGGCTGGGTATGTCCCAAGCAGGGCTGGCTTTGAGTTTGAGGGGACTCTGGGCATAGGGTACCTCTTACATAGGTTGTCCACCTGGTGGTTCCCCCTCCCCCACAATGGAGTTTTAGTCTTTGTACTGGTACTGTAAATGTATTTCTACAAAGAAAGCAAAGATAATGTAACAGCTGAAAAATATTGCGGCTCCAATTAAGGTCACAAAAATGCTCAATCATTGCTTTATTAAATTGGAAGCAAGAAGTCTCTCTCTTGGGTTCAAGGAAGAGAAACACATTGTATTGGACTAGATATGCATAAATGATACTGCTTGTTTAATAGTTGCCACCCTGCAAGCGAAGAGTCATCTTCAAAGTTGTGTGTGTGGAGTCTACTTCATCAGCAAGGCTTGGGGGTGAAACCTCTGCATGACTCGGGGGGGGGATAGCTAACATGGAGATGCTCTTCTGATCAGCAATGAGTGGCTGGGTGTCACTGTGGGGCACTGCGAAAAAATTTAAATGGCGTCTGTCTGGCATTGAGCACTACAAAATTATATGAGAGCCCAGAGCAGGTGATGAATGCAAAGGCCCCCAGTATCTGCCTGAGGGTGCTATATAGAGGCCAATTGATTTCAACAAAGCAAGACTGAAACAAGAGTGTTTCTTTCGGAAGCAGTGGGGCACAAAGGTGCTTTAACAACTGCTAGATCATGCTCTAATGCAGGCATAGGCAAACTCGGTCCTCCAGATGTTTTAGGACTACGACTCCCATCATCCCTAGCTAACAGGACCAGTGGTCAGGGATGATGGGAGTTGTAGTCCCAAAACATCTGGAGGGCCGAGTTTGCCTATGCCTGCTCTAATGCAATTGGATGAATGATACTTGCAAAAGCCTGGGAACTGTGGACTTGGCCCATGCCAGCTTCTGCCACATTTCTTCATGACTGAAAAATCAATTAGGAAGATGGCCATAAATTGCACGCTTATTAGATGAAATCACATTCGATAGATGCAAACTGGGATGAACTAAAACTTTGGGGATTGGAAAGGGTGCAGATTTGTGAAATGAAGTATTAATTTTTAAAAAAGAAAGAAACCAATTTATGTCACTTTCTACCAGCTCACTTCTGATTGTAGATACTATTTGGACTTATTTTTTCATTAGCAACAGAACAGCCTAAATCCCAAGGTCCTTGATGGTTTTGTAAGACGAGTGGCTGTTGATCTCTTATAAAATGTACATGTTATTCAGCTTCTAGTCAGAGTTCATATATTGAAGCAGCTTGTGTCTTTAAAATAAAGCAGGAACATGCATTGTTATTGCTAATTATACTGTTTATCTTCCATACAGTGGCAAATGGAAATGACGAGCATGAAAATAATTACATACTAAAGGCTACAATGACATTCTTTCCCCTTTTGAGAATTATACACTTGAGATCTTAGTAAAGAGCTAGGCTAGAGGGGGAAACATTGTTAACTTTAACATTCTTTTATTATTATTGTAAGCTCATCTTAAAAACAAAACAGACGTTCTGAGGCACTGGTGAATTTCTAATTGGATAGTTTGAAGGCATTGAGGAAGCTGACAAATATTCAAAATGGAAGTTTTACAACGGGGGGTAGTATTATTATTACGGAGACATGTAGCCTCAAGTATTGAGTTCAGAAAGTTTAGATCTGGCTCTAAAGAAACTTTGTAGCTGAAACAGCCCCAAAGAGCTGTTTTTTTCCTCTTGCTAAGCTTGGAGAAAGTAAGAAATGGAAAGAAATGATACATGGCCATTTGGTCTAAATGTGCTTGAAAACAGCAAAAGCAATTCTTATTTCGGTAAGAATAATAACGCTAGAATTTCAAGCCAGCAACACTCCCGAACTGGTGGCTCACACAGATCCATATTGGTCCAGGGACACTGCAGATTGAAAATCTACCAGTCACTTCTTGTTTTATGAAGGTGGACAGTTAGCTGGGCTGGCAAAAACCAGGACACAGTAGGGATCTTGTTGACCGAAGCAAAATATGTGTCAACCACCCAAGCATGCCAGGAAATGAAATTGCTAGGTGTTGGAGGATCTAAGAATAGATGAAACAAAGCCCGTACAGATCCGAGAAGACTGCCAGTGTTGAATAAAAATATTTCTGAGAGAGTCGGCACACATGCCAAGCACATTGATGTGAAATGCCATTTACTGAGAGACATGCATGAGAAAGGGCTCATTGAGATGGATTACTGCCCAACAAAGGGACGCGGGTGGTCTGGACATTTATGGGGACCCTTGCTGACAGTGCTATGTGGTGCCTTGATGACTCAACAATTCAGGCTGCTCTCTCATGCACACTTATCAGGAGTAATCCCTACAAAGTTCAGTTGAGGCAGTTATTGTGGCATGAAGCTACATTAGAAATTGTGGCAACAGGGACCTCTTCTGAACCAAAGTAAGACACTGAAATGTTGAAGTTTGCCCACTGCTTTTTGTTTGTTTGTTTTTGCTCTGGGGTAAATCACCATGTTTTTCAAATGTTTACTCACTGTGTTGGGTCCAGGTTGGCAAAATTATCCTAAACCCTGGGTGTAGATCAGAATAAGACCAATATAGTGTTTGGCAGCCCTTTGCCTCAAAATCAAACCATGTTTTGCTTGCTATTCCTTCACCCTCACTGTTTTCCTTTTCTTAGGTACTATACCAATTCAGTGGGATAGAAATACGTAAGAGGGGAAGTTTGCTTGGTACAAAAGCAAGATTTAAATATTCAGAGTTTACAATTTTTGAAAGTTCTTCTTTAGCACAAGAGAGATACTAGGCCTCAAAGCATTCAAAACACGTTCTTTGCCCTGGGCATGTTGAATTTTTTTTTGTGTGTGTACAGCCCAATTATTTCAGTAACTTACTTTTGTGGCCACAGCTACTCTAATCAAAACGATCCTAATAACTGTAATAAAATGTTGTGTTCAGAGGGCAGGAAATAATGCTTCTAAATTGCTGATTCAAATGGCATCGAGCAATTATGTAGCTTATGTCTGATTAGTTGTATTTGTCTGTGTCTGAGAAAAATACCTTGAGAGTATGGAAGCTTATTATTTGCATTGATCGTCAGCTGCAGCTATAATTAGCGGAGGTGGTCATGCGAGGGGGGCAATGAGCACAGAATTCTCAGAGCATGCTTATGGGAAAGAGCCATAGATCAGTGACGGGGTATATGTGGAAGATCAGAGATGCAATCATCAATATCTTCAGAAAGCCAGGCTTCATATTGAGATGAGATGAGAGGTTGGTCCGGGCTGTGAAGGATCCCTCCCCACAAACCTGTGAATTGGTTGTTGTTGCTAGAGGACAAAACTGTGTGGGCACGTTCAGCCTAACCGATCCCCTTTTGTACATAGGGACATAGGAAGCTGTCTTGTACTTGGTACATTGTATTGCATGAAGTGTAGGTGGGTTCCCACGAGGCAAGACACCGTGATAACAGCAAGAACCTTTCTTGAGCTACATAACTGGGAAACAGTGGCAAAGCAACTGCTTATATCCATTCCTGAAAGCCTGGGCCACTCCCACTCCCAACGTGATTGGCTGTCGAAACTTCCAAGCTGCGAATCACGACTTAGAGTTCAAGGGCCAAAGGCAGAGGCCCAATTCCTGAAATGTTCTGTGATTGGACACCACATATTGAGTCAGAACACAGGAGTTCAGAATCTTTATTCCAGACTCAAGCTCAGGCAAACACAGACCACTGAATACATAACGTTGCCTACATTGATTGGCAAAAGCACTCCTGGATTTCAGAGTGGGAACATCCTCAGTGCTATGTGGGGATGCCAGAAATTGAACCTGGCATTTCTTCTGCAGTTGTGTGGCCAGAGAGTTTATGGGAGGCACCTTGTTGTTGTTTAGTCGTTTAGTCGTGTCTGACTCTTCATGACCCCATGGACCAGAGCACGTCAGGCACTCCTGTCTTCCACTGTCTCCCGCAATTTGGTCAAACTCATGTTAGTAGCTTCGAGAACACTGTCCAACCATCTCGTCCTCTATTGTCCCCTTCTACTTGTGCCTTCCATCTTTCCCAACATCAGGGTCTTTTCCAGGGAATCTTCTCTTCTAATGAGGTGGCCAAAGTATTGGAGCCTCGGCTTCAGGATCTGTCCTTCCAGTGAGCACTCAGGGCTGATTTCCTTAAGAACCGATAGGTTTGATCTTCTTGCAGTCCATGGGACTTTCAAGAGTCTCCTCCAGCACCATAATTCAAAAGCATCAATTCTTTGGCGATCAGCCTTCTTTATGGTCCAGCTCTCACTTCCGTACTGCACCCAAATATATACCTTTGCTCCCTTTGCTCTTCCACTGCCTCCCGCAGTTTGGTCAGACTCATCTTTGTAGCTTCGAGAACACTGTCCAACCATCTCGTCCTCTGTCATCCCCTTCTCCTTGTGCCCTCCATTTTCCCCAACATCAGGGTCTTTTCCAGGGAGTCTTCTCTTCTCATGAGGTAGCCAAAGTATTGGAGCCTCAGCTTCAGGATTTGTCCTTCCAGTGAGCATTCAGGGCTGATTTCCTTAAGAATGGATAGGTTTGATCTTCTTGCAGTTCATGGGACTCTCAAGAGTCTCCTCCAGCACCATAACTCAAAAGCATCAATTCTTCGGCAGAGAGGTACCTTAACTCCTTCCTATCCTACCCCAAGCTGAATAATGAGCTGAATAATGAACGGATATAGGAAGACAACAAAGAAAGCAACTTGCTTAGATGCAGCTTTGGGAAGACTGTGGATGAGAGAGCATAGTTGGAGCTGTGGCTAACATTATGTAAACTCATCTTCAAACACCAGCGGTGGGAGTGCACTGGAGCCAGAGTAAATGCTAATGTGTACACAACCTTGGCTCCCAGCACTCTCATGCATACAGCAACAACTGGCAGTTTTAGCACTGCAGAGGGGCGCTAAATTAAACTCAGTAAGTGCAGATTCCAAACTGGGCTCATTCATCCTTCTCTGGGAGAAGAACCTGACTTCAGACAACGATACTATCTGCTTACCCGAGTAATTACATTTGTTTGTAATTACATTTAGTATTTCGAACCCACTTATAATTAGTGGATTTACCATCCTGATTTATAATGTGCCTGCAAACAAAGAAGTAATGAGAGTTATGGAACTTCACATCCTTTTCCACCAGTGTGATTTTACAAAACCTGATTCCTGACTTGCAGTGGTCCAGTTGATTTTTGGACTTTTAAATATTTTATATATCTATCCAGGGCTTTTCCCCCAGCTGGAATTCACCAGAACTCATTTTTGGCACCTCTCAAGTAGGTACCACTATCATTCTAAGAGAATGAAGGTGTTCATGGTGAGTTTTGGCACCTCTATCCCTAGAAAAATAAAATTGTATGTAACCCATTGTTCTTAGAGTATATTGCATTTTAAAAAAAATCATAAGTCACCTCAGGATTCTGGTGTGAAGCTGTTTATCAAATAAATAAAAAACTTAGTCCTGAATAGGAGATTGGTAATGCTCAGGTATCCCAAGTCAGTGTCATCAAGAGATACACCTTTAGAAACACTACATTCCAAAGGAATCTTCCATTCCTTTTCCTGCTGTGTTTGAAATTCATTTGGCAATGCTTTTGCTGAAAAGGAGACTTATTACACTTGTTTTATGTTTCCTCATCATTCATGTAAATTCCCTTCCTTTAGAAACAAGCTTCTTTTTTTTGGTCCACTGATGATTCACACATTTTATGCTGATTGGTACCAAATTTGATGGGATGACGAGATGCAATGCCATATACATAAAGATTTCATCTGATTGAAAATACTAAGTAGGGCTTTCAAATATAGCTCAGATTAGGCACCTAAGCCAAATATTGGGACTTTATTACTGTGCTGTCTGTAATTCCATGAACAAAATGAAAGAAACAGGACTTAAATTCTGTGAGGAGGAAAATATCTTATGTTTGGGTTGAATTTAGTGTGAAATTCTTTCAGTACATACTACATCTAATGTTCCTTCCTACATCGAGGCTGTTATGTGTCAGAATGCAATAAATCCCGAAATTTGCAAACCATTCTGGTTCTGAATTGTTATGTTTCATGTTCGAAATGAAAGGAATCATATATATTGGCCTACAAGGCCCATTTTGAAGCTGTTTAACAACAAAACACATGTTTAATTTTTGTTCTTTAAAGGGCTGAGCTGCGTTAAGGGATTCAGTAAATAACAACAGCCCTGCTCCATTGGTATTTCATCTCATTCCAACTAGCCAAGTGATTGCAGCTGGAGCAAAGTGCAGTCCATCTGTCCTACAAATTAAACTTTAAATGAAATTTAAAACTGTCCAGATAGCACAACGCCTGGTAATACTTCAAGCCTAGTGATAATGCTGCTTGCATTCATATGGATTGCCAGGTCGGGGGGGGGGGGATACAGTTTATTGTCAATGATGAGCAGCGGGCAAGGGTTTGAGCAACCCAGCTCCTAGAGAGATACAACCTGACCCCCCCCCCTCAGTTGGAAAAGAGGTATGGAAGAAATGACATCGGACCTCACAGACAGGCCACACTCCTGGATTGGGGCTGGGCTGTCGATTCATTATTCCCTTCCAGGAGGGGCTGCTGCTGCAGGAGCATGGCTGGATATCTGAACACCACTCGTGTTTTCACTTACCAGAAACATGCAGGGTTAAGCCAGCATCAAAGATGTATTAAGGATATACAGTGGTACCTTGGTTTTCAAACACCTTGGTACTCAAACAGCTTGGAACCCAAACACTGCAAACCCGGAAGTAAGTGTTCCAGTTTGCGTACTTTTTTCGGAAGCCGAACATGCTCCGTTTTGAGCGTTACGCTGAGGTCTGTCTGTTTTTCCTATTTATTTTGCGTTTTTGTTTTTTTGGCTCTTTTTGTTTTGTTTTTGTGACTGTGTGGAACCCAGGTCAGCTCCTGATTGATTGACTGCAATACATTGTTTATTCCTTTCATTTCATTTCATCAATGGTCTTGTTAGATAGTAAAATTCATGTTACATTGCTGTTTTAGGGGCTGTTTTTAAAAGTCTGGAATGGATTCATCCATTTTGCATTACTTTCTATGGGAAAACGCGCCTTGGTTTTGGAATGCTTTGGTTTTGGAACAGACTTCTGGAATGGTTTAAGTTTGAGAATCAAGGTACCACTGTAAGTTTCATCAGCATAAAATGTTGTGTTTGAATGCATTGTTTTTAAGATGCTAAGCAGAGAGGTTTGCATTGTGCCAAGAGATTTGTCTTTAGCAAATGCTGCACAAAACACTGGATTTTTCTGTTTGTGAGGGTCTAGGCTAATTCATGATTCATCACTGGAAACCTGAGCCATCTCTCTGGCGGAAAGAAATGAAACCTGAAAACTAAGCATCTCTGTGTGATTGATGCGAGCAGACAGGGAAGAGACCCAGAGAAGAAGCTCCCAGCATGTCAGAGGAGAGACTAAGCTCCGTGTTAAAGATCAAGCAAGATGCTTGCATAGGATCGCTCTCTGGGATAAGAGAAAGCTATTGAACTGTTTTAAGGACTTAAAGAAGATGGAACTGTGTTGCTTGCTTGTTTTAGAGCAATGGGTTACTTTGTATCTTTGTAACATATCTTTGTAACTATTTTAAGACCGTTCTGCAGCAAAGCTTTCACACTAATTCTTTGTGGTAGGGAACAAATTCTTTTCTACTTTGCACAAGGTCTAGATCAGGGATTCCACTTGTAGCAACTCTGGGTGGGCCTATCAGAGAATCAGTGCTCCTGCCAGTGCACCCATGCAGCCCTGACTTTGCCACTGTTGGATGGGTGGCTCTGCTCACTGTGCCAGCTGTTCCTGCTCACTTCTTAAAGCAACTCTAAAGGGCACATGGGTAAAACACTCATTCATATCTTGGCTTGCTATTCTGTCAGAATATAGAAAAGGGAGACGAGAAGCTGTGCTGTTCTTTCAGCTTTGCTGTGAGACCAGCTGCCTTTGGCTTTTCTTCTCCCTCATCTGTCACTTAGCAGTGACCATTCCTTCAGGCTGATTGACCTGTTTCCATCCCAGCTGGCCTTTATAAGAACTGTAAGAATTGGTGCCTAAATTTGCTTCTGCCCCCACCGCTCCCCCCCATCCATTATTTCCTTTTGTGAAGTGTGTTTTAGATTGCAGAGCATGTAGTAGTTGTTGTAATCGACCTGTAAGCTTCTCTTGGAGTCGTTTTGGCTGAAGGACAGGCCAGAAATGCTTTCAAATAATGAAAAAATCCAAGCAAACTACTTGCTGATAATGAATGTAGTGTAGCAGCCCAGCACACAGATATGCGTTGCTTCCCAGGAGCTGTCATTTATTCCCTTTATTGTGTTTGAAACATTGACTTTATAAAGTTCAGGTTCTCTGGCTCTCAGGGATATGCTTCCCAGAGAACCAGGAATAGTGGGAACGGGTGGGAGAGAGAACAAGAAAGTCAGGGGCTGTAGAAAAAGAGATACAAAGGCATTCAAAGTACAACCCAGATAGAATTAGGCACAATTAAGTCCAATTCAGGGACACGGGTGGCGCTGTGGATTAAACCACAGAGCCTAGGACTTGCCGATCAGAAGGTCGGCGGTTCGAATCCCTGTGACGGGGTGAGCTCCCGTTGCTCGGTCCCTGCTCCTGCCAACCTAGCAGTTCAAAAGTGCAAGTAGATAAATAGGTACTGCTCTGGCGGGAAGGTAAACGGCGTTTCCGTGCGCTGCTCTGGTTCTCCAGAAGCGGCTTCGTCATGCTGGCCACATGACCCAGAAGCTGTACGCCGGCTCCCTCGGCCAATAAAGCGAGATGAGCATCGCAACCCCAAAGTTGGCCTTGACTGGACTTAATGGTCAGGGGCCCCTTTACCTTTAAGTCCAATTCAGAGCACAACCTCTAACATTTCACAGTTAAAACATGGATTTTCCAGTGTGTTTTTAGCAAGCTTGTTCACACCCCAAGGATTACTACCTAAGTGCTGATCATGTTGTGCATATTACCCGCTGTTGAATATACCATATTCATTTTCTCTGCAGAAAGCTTGACTTAATTTGGCTTTTGAAGCAAGATGCATTAGAAAACAAGCCACAACAGTTTCCTCCCCCTCCCTCACAACAGATCTTCCTGTATTTATTACAGAACTGTAATAAACACAGTAAGCAACATAGTATTCTATAAAAGCCTTTGCCAGCTTGGTGTCCTCCCACCTGCCCCAAACAACATATTTGAAGATATCCTGGGATAAGTCTCATCATCTTTTGCATTTGACTATACGTGCAGACTGGTTGTAAGTGTTTTAAATGGCAAATTAATGTGACCATTCAAAATAGTTCCCCTTAGAAACAGACTGCACAAACCAACTTTGAAGCTGTGGCTGAATATGGATCACGCCTTCCATTTTTATTATGAATGAAGGAGCCTTCCATTCGTAATGACTCAGGGTTGCGATCAATGTGGCACAGTCGATACCCAGTTTCCATTCATTGCAATGGGATTCATGTGGAGTCCCTACATGGGTGAATGAGTGCAGCTTCTGTGAATGAACTGTGATCACCCAGTCTGGCATGTCTGACTGATTCTAGCAACTGGCAGAATTTTAGATATGAGAAGCTGTTGGAAACCCTGAAAGCAAAAATGAATACCAGTGACAGTGGTTTAGTTCAAGTTGTATGAGTAGAAACACATTAAAAATATATGATATAACTTAGTTTTATAGACGCCTTAATGCCTAACAGAATATTAGGGGATTTGTGTTTCAAAGGAGCCAAATGGAGAAGTTGCTTTAACTTACAAAATAGGTTGTTTTCCATGGGTATTATATTTTCAAATTTGGCTCCATAATAAATAAATAAACAGTTTCTATTACCTTTGGAACATTATTGATTTTCTTTTATGCACTGTGTTCAAGAAAAAGCATTGATAATAATAATCAATCTACATATATATATATATATATATATATATATATATATATATATAAGCTGCTTCTGTATAACAAGGCAGATCAATAGGTGTTTGATCTGATTAAGGAGTGAAACATGATGTGACCCAGTAATGTTATTCCAACATGGCTGCATTATGATAAACTAAAATTCAAAGGGCACGGTGTGCTAGGATGTCCTCATCACACAGTTCTGTTAAACTGAATGGAGCTCATGGGATTTCAATCACCTGATATCACAATGACATCTGGTGAACAATTTTCTTTTGCCCGGACAGTTTCCCCACATAGTTTGATTTCAATCAGCAGATTGGTACATCTTGCAGAGCCCTTTGATCATGTGGGAGCCTCTGAAGGCTCAGGATGTAAACCCAACTTTTGGAGGGGAACCACATTTTCACCTGCTCCAATCCTGTGTCGCATACAACATCAGATGATGGGCAGGTGGACATAGGACAAATGGAGAAGCCTAGTGAACCTCATTAGGTCCACGGGTTGCAGGTTCCTCACAGCTGCCTAATGTGGATGTAACTTGGCCCAGTATACCTGAAGGAGCGCCTCCAGCCCCATCGTTCAGTCCAGACACTGAGGTCCACCTCTGAGGGCCTTCTGGCGGTTCCCTCCCTGTGAGACGTGAGGTTACAGGGAACCAGGCAGAGGGCCTTCTTGGTAGTGCCCCCCCCCCCGTGGAACGCCCTCCCATCAGATGTCAAGAAAATAAACAACTATCTGACTTTTAGAGGACAACTGAAGGCAGCCCTGTTTAGGGAAGTTTTTAACCTCTGATGTTTTATCGTGTTTTTAATATTTCATTGGGAGCTGCCCAGAGTGGCTGGGGAAACCCAGGCAAATGGGCGGGGTATTAATAACAACAACAACAAAAAAAAATAAAATAAAAATTACTGTAGTTCCCTCACTTGTCTTATGTCCACTTTCCTCCAGCTCGGTGACCGTGTAAGAGATCTAAGTACACTTGTTTCATTTTGATCTGGTTTGTACACAGGCACTCTAGAAGAGATCTAAGTTCAGCTTGTTTCAAAATGCCCACATGCTGCTGTCAAGTTTTGCCAGAGTTTGTCTTGCATACCAATGCAAAGAAGCACAACAAACAGAAGGAGCACAACAAACAGGAATTGCTAACCCTTTAAGAAGAACGTCTCCACCCTTTAAGTCTCTAGATGCTGTGATCTGAATGAGACCTCAGCCTCCTCCTTTTCCTTTTCCTTTTTTGAATACCTTATGTTTTGCATTGCAAATTAATAAAGTTAGATTCTCCTCTTGCACGCTGCCTGCTTCCGCTAAGCTTTGCATAAGAGTTATATTTAGGCTTGGGATTAATTGTATTTTTGCATTGTTCCCAGAAATACTGGGAGCAAATAAGAATACTATATAAATGCACAGCAAATCTTTGAGGAAATGGCATGGGCAATCAAATTGGAATTTGATTCAGCACCATTAACCAGTTAAACATTGCCATGGAAGTCTTGTCTATGCCAGTTCCCTACTATGTAGTACAGTGAACTCTCGGGTTGCGAACATGATCCGTGTGGGAGGCACGTTTGCAACCCACAGCATTCGCAACCCGCAGTGCCATGTCTGCACATGCACGGGTTGCTATTTGGCACTTCTGCGCATGCACAAAGTGTGATACAGCGCTTCTGCGCATGTGTGACTGCTGAAACCCGGAAGTAACCCAGTGCTTCCAGGTTTCGGCGCGTCTGTAACCCCACAAAAACGCAACCTGCAGTGGCTCTAACCTGAGGTATGACTGTAATCTCTACTGAATTTGAGACCCATAACTTCTGTAGTATTGCAATGAGATACAGGCAACTTCCCATTTACAAAGGGGTTACATTCAGAGGCACTGCATGTTTAAGTGAAATTGTTATATTTGAAACACTGTTGAAAAAGCCTGAAGACTCCCAGTTCCACACATACACCCCTTTTCCTCCCCTTTTTGCCATGTTTTTGGGTCACTTCTGGGATGCGGTGCAATGCACATGTGTGCAGTTGCTCCTATATTGTCATTGGCTGTGTACACACCATACAGTTTAAAGCACCCCCGCAAGAGTCCTGGAAACTGTAGTTTACCCCCACAGAGCTACAGTTCCCAGCACATTTTAAAAACTGCAGTTCCCATGATTCTTTGAGGGGGTCCTTTGAATGTGTGGTATGCACCTTGTGTACCCATGGCAGCTGTAAGTGGAGCTAGAGACCTACCGTATTTTTTGCCCCCTAAGGCGCAGCTGGCCATAAGACGGACCTAGTTTTTAGAGGAGGAAAAGAAGAAAAAATAATATTCTGAATGAAACAGTGGATGTATGATTTTGTGGTGCAGGCTAATATGTCCTCTAATTTTAATCTCACTGTTATACCCCATATAAAACACAGATATATGCCATGTGTTGGGTGGCTGTCATAATTTTTTTTATTTTGTCACCCTTCTCTTTTATCTTATCAGAGAAATGGGATTTATTCTAAATAGTCCTCTTTCAATTTTTACAATCGGGGATTGCTGTAAGTGTAATAGAGTCTTTTTCCTCCATTAAGGCTGCTGTAACTATTTCCAGGTTTAGGGTGTGTGGGTAGCTAGATAATGTTTGCAAAGCAATACTGCTGTCAAATTGAGTTGCCCCAGCCCTCAAACACATTGCATAATTCATATAGTGATAAACTTACAGGCACTGAGGCCCCAATAAACAGGCTTACTTTACAAAAACCCAAAGTTTAATGCATTTCAGTGTTCAGAATTGATCTTCTCTAACTTAGAAGCACTTTTAATATGTGCAAGAGACTTAAGTTTAATTACACAGATACAGCCCAACAAGTCTTTGAGGGTTTTAAAAATTAATTAACAGAGAATATATATAACCCAATTAATATTGTTATTGGGGGCATGTGAATTTTTAATTGTTCGTTTATTTAAACATTGCAGAGTTCCCCTCTCAGATTAAACACTTGAAACAGATACATTTGTATAATTTTTGGGCGGAATGTTAAACAACAGCCCTACAGTGTAATATATTTTTAATTAAGGGATTATGAATGGTATTAGGGTTGCGCCATGCAGGAATTCATTAAAACAATTAAAAGCAAAATCATGTTGTTTCTGGGGTTTATTTTTTTTTATAAAAAAAGAAATATATAATTAATGGAAGTTGTTAAATTATGTGTTAAATATATGTGTAAAGCTCGGCTCACTTGTTTTTCCCGCCTGCCTATATTGCTAAGCCCTCGCCACTATCTTGAATGCTAGAGACTTTTGTGACATCTCTGTAATATCCTTTTTATTTGCAAACATGAATCAAAGCATAACAGAAGACTTTGTACAACAGGCAAAAACAACTGCCAGCAGATTTTCAAAGTAATAGTGTATATACAAATGTCGTTCACAGTAATAGTGTATATAGAAATGTCATTCACAGGCTACCAGCTAAACTCATAGCTCTCAGCCTTAAATTCAAACCAAAAAACCAAACCTTAAATTCAAACTTCCAGATGACCTCTTTGTTGAGCATTCATCTTCATTCATTTCCAGGGATATTAGACACCTTTGGCTATTTTATGAGCATTCCACTCTGATTGGTTTGCGGAGACATTAGATAATGTCGAAAGCAAGCAAATTAACTCACACTTTCCAGTCCCCATCACAATCCTTATTTCACAAAGCCCGCTCTTTGGGGGGAGAGGGGTCGCTGCAGAAGACTTCTCAATCATGGCACAAACTGATTTTGCTGATATGTGTTCGAATCCTACCCCAAAATAACAATAATAATTTATTACTTATACCCCACCCATTTGGCTGGGCCTCCCCAGCCACTCTGGGCGGCTTCCAACAGGGTATTAAAAACACAGTAAAACACCAAACATTAAAAACTTCCCGAAACAGGGCTGCCTTCAGATAAGCTGCAGGCAATTAATCTTTAGTTACATTGAGTAATTTATATCCCATCTTTCTAAATTCCAAAAGGAAAAAAAAATCAAGATGGCTTTCGTAAGTAATAACATCATCTTAAGAGCTACAAAAACACACACATAATAACCAGGACAAAAGCTTGGTGGAAGAACACATCCTTTGCATGCATTCCAAGTTCAATCCTCATCATTTCCAGGTAGTGTAGAGAACTTTCCCTTTCTGAAAACCTGGAATTCCACACCCAGTTGATGCTTACCATACTGAACCACATGGTTTAATGGTCTGACTGAGTAGAAGGCAGCTACCTATGTGAAATGTATATCATTTCACAAAAATATATACAGTCATACCTCAGAAGTCAAATGCCTTGCGAGTTGAACGTTTTGGCTCCCAAACGCCAGAAATCTGGACATGAGTGTTCCAGTTTGCGAACATTCTTTGGAACCCAAACATCCGATGTGGCTTCTGATTGGCTGCAGGAGCTTCCTGTAGCCAATTGGAAGCCGCACCTTGGTTTCTGAATGTTTTGGAAGTCGAAAGGACTTTGGAATGGATTCTGTTCGACTTCCAAGGTATGACTGTAGTCCTCATTCATTTTCTCTGCTGGAGTCTTGGTTCACCTCAAATAACTGCCTTCCAGCTTGACACAATGATCCTGGGTGTGCAAAATGAGGTCTAATAAGCTTTTAATTTTTTAAAGTACATTTATTCACTTCCTCAATTTTGTAAGCTCCACATCCCTGCCCACAAGGCAGGTTACATTCATTAAAGCTCATAACATTCTGGAAACAATTTCAATAAAACCAGTATTAAACATATGTGAAAGTACAGGTCAAATCAATTTAAAACTATGTGTGACACAGCAGAGGAGAAATGGAAAGCAGTGAAGAACTTCTTTCTTAAAGATCTGTTGCTGAAAAGCCTCAACCTGCTTCCGGAAGGAAAATACAAAGCTAGTTGTAAAGGTGTCGCAGAAAAAAAAAATCGTAATTGAGGTGCCGGTATTGGAAAGCCGCTAATCTTGGTAGTAACTTCACTAGAAGCAAGGAAAACATCTGGAACAGGGCCCAGTCTGAAGTCCAGGAAGAAGTCACTTCCTAATCTACTATGGTCCTATATGTTTTGGACTAACGAAACTCCATCAGCTTCAGTAAGCATGGCTAATAGTCAGGGATGTTGGGAGTGTTAGTTTGACATCATCTGGAAGGTACCAGGTTGAAGCAGCTTGGCTCAGGGCTTTAAAGATCAGCATGGCAACTTACATTTAGCTTGGAAATCTGAAGCAAGTGAAATTCACTGTACAATGCCTATAATGTGGTTCCAGCAACAGGTAACAGTTAACAGCTGTGCCACTGCATTCTGAGATTTTTTGAGCTGTCTTCAAGGCACTTTAGTGCACAGTCTGCTACAACAGTCCTCTCAAGACTATATGACAAGGCAGGTATGACAGTGGCTAGGTCCCTGTCTCAGGAAACAGCAGTTGTCAAACCCGGTGAAGCTGGAAAAATATACTTCTGGCAACTGTTGGAACCTGGCTCAGGGCTGTCTTAAGCATATGCGGCACCGGGATGCAAAGATCTGCCCGGCACCTCCCCACCGTTGGCCTGGTCCCAGGCACACAGGAGGGCGGAACCGGCCACCTGCCTCAGCATCTCACTGGCTCGGTTGCCCCCGAACATGCGGTGTGGAGCTGCCCGCAGCAGAAGAGCCCACTGCGGCGCTCTGACCGACAGGCGGACTCTTCCCCGGACTCAACTCTCGAGCCCTAGACTCTTGGCCTGGTGCCCCTAAGAGCCCAGTGCCCTGGGTGCACCTATGGTTAAGACGACCCGGACCTGGCTATTGTGCTTAAACTAACCGTGTCCTCAGATTGTGCAAGTAGTCCATCCAGAATAGGCAAGACACCTGATCTGTAGTACCTCCCGCCATCAACGTATTGTATGTACTGAGCTTCAGTTTGCTCACACTGTTAAAGTGAACCCCCTGCTAGAACTGGGTTAGAGGAAAGGAGGAAGAAGAGAGAGAGTTGGTTGTCATCATCAGGATCATGATGGCACCAAATCTCCCAGAAGACTACCCACCAGATTCCTGTAGCTGATGAATAAAATGGGGAGACAAAATGGACCTCGCAGAACCTTATAAAGTCAGTCCCACAGAAGTAGCAAGGGCTTCTTGACATTTGCTCTGACGCCTATATCTAAGGGGTAGGAACAGAACAATTGCAACACACTGCCTCCAACCCATGCTGGATACATGATTACCTTGGTCGGCTGGAAGGTCACAGAGAGAGTCAGGAGAATTAGCAGATTTACTGCCAGTGTGAGCAAGGCTGCTCCAAACCAACTTGAAAGCCATACTGAGAAAGATAGGTTTGATCATTCAGGGATGCCTGTCAGTGGCCCATCTTATGCACTTGAACTAACTTACCCAAGGATGGTAAATTAGTGGCCTTGATATTATCCCTCCCTCCATGTAGAAAATGTGATCTGAGCCCTATGTGCAGCACAGCTTACATGTGTAGGCCTCACTCTTGTGATGCAAGCACAGTTCTTCACGGTAGATGGATTGTGTAAGGGGTGGCTATGGCTATAGCATAAACTCTGGTTCACTTCATAAGCTGTAGGCATGAATCTTGACATTGTTCAGGACACATTTATATGCCACTTTTTGGAGCCTTGTACAAAGTGGGCTTTAGGATTACAGAAATGAGACTCCGGGTCTCTTGGCTAAGGTTCTTGGCTAAATGTGAAGCTGTCTTAACGATTTTGTATCGGAAGTAGAAATCAAGAATTAGAAATTAGTCACTGTGACAACTGCTCTTTCAACATGCAAGCTGAACTACCAGCGAGGCACCTACCTGATTGCAACACTATCTGACCATTGTGTTATATCTGGAGATTGTGTTCGGAATTTGACCTTTACAAAAATGGCAGCCACCTCTTCTGGTTCCCATTCTGTTGCTTTTTTGTGAGTTCCTTATAAGCTTCTGACTTGAGAAACCGGGGGAAAGAATCCTTAGCCATAAGACTGTAGATTAAACTCTGAGCATCATCAAAACACTGGAGAGTCGGTTCAGAAATAGTCTGGGTGATGTGGTCTCTGGTATTGAAGTCGATGTTTATCTGCAGGGAATAGAGTGGCATAAATTGTTTGTTTTTCTGGAGATCAGAAATGTTGTAAGGGAGCCAGAAACAAACACTATTTGAATTGCTTCCCAAAATACAGTGTTTGATGCAAAGCAGCAGGAAGGTCATGTTTTCATTATCTTGAATACTGAACACTAATTTTAATTTGGTTTCCTACACTGAAAGCAGTGCTGCCATTTATTGTTTAATAATTTTAAAAAGTGCTTCAGATTTTCTAGGTGCATAATGAGAAATAACATCATCAGACTTTTCACAGTGCAAAAAAGCAAACCTCTCTTTTATTTATGAATAGGTTTTCAGTGCATATACCCCCCAGGCACCACATTTTTTTTAACACTATCTCTTTATTCTGGCTACATTCCACAAAATGGCAGCTGTCCTCTTTGCCTAAGAAAATTCTATTGTTCAACAGAACTCTCATCAGCCTCTGCCTCTCTATGGTCAGTGGTAATAAGAGTTGTAATATGACAACATCTGGAGGGCTGCACGTTGCTCCACTCTTGATCTAAGGCCTCCTATTTACTGAAGGCCCTTATGAATACTTTAAACTTAAAAAATAAAACAATACTAATGTTACCTTTGCAACACAGGAGGTATGATTCTTCCAGTAGCACTTGGGTAATATGAGTAGTCCTTGGCCATTGTCATGGAATGACTGGATGCCAATGAGTGGTGGGAGGCACCAGCTAAGGAACACCCAATGGAGCCAGGGGATTGGTGGTGGGGCAACAATGTGTGTTTGGAGGGAGAAGAAGGAGCAGACTGGGAGGAGGAGGTGTCAGAAGCTGAAGAGGTAACAGGGTTTAGTGAGGAGGAAGAGTCTGTGGTAGAGAGCAGCTCAGGATCAGAAGCAAAAGCAGTGGCTGGATAGGAGGGGCGACAAGAAGCAGAGATGGAGCAGGCTGCTGATGAAGCCAAGGGGTCTCCTCCTCCTGCTGTGACCAGTCCCCCCTGCCGCTCTGGTGTCCCAGAACCAGAAGAGGTATGAAGAGGGTGGAGCAAAGACAGACAAGGTGGCATAGTCTCAGGTTGCAATGGAAAGACCCAAGGGAGAAGTAGACTTAGGGAACTTTGGGAAGGTGGGGACCCTCAGTCCCCACAACTGACTCATAGGGGTAAGATCTACCTGACAAGTTGCTGTGCTTGCTAGACCGGGCCTCCTGAGCCGACTATGTTTCCTTGAGTAAAAAGTTAACTTCCCTGACACCATGTGATTTATTGCCAACTTGCTCCTGACTCCTGGCAGCCATGCCTATGCTGAAGCTCCTCTTGCACCTCATTGCCCCAGTTTCTGACCCCAGGGAGAATAACCTCATCATGCGTTCCTCTCACATGACCTGGAGATTGTTCCATTACCTGAGCAGCCTACAAAGGAGATACACTGCAGTGACATTTATGCAATGAAAGGATGTGTATAAAAGTGGTGTTACAGCATCAGTCATTGAAGAAGGTGTTTCTTGCTTCAGATTAAACACAAATCTTTCTTATGCTAACCAGCTGTGCATAAGCACGATAAAATTCAACTAGAAAGCACCACGTTCCATGTGTATTTTTCTATATGCTCACAAAAGCACCCCTCTCTCTCTCTCTCTCTCTCTCTCTCACACACACACACACACACTGTGGTAACACTTTATTCCAGTGACTCCAGTTTTCTCTTTGCTGCCCTGGTGGCTGTCAGTGTGCTCATATAAATATTAGAATTGCTTTGCTGGACTCTGCAAAATTCATGAATTCAGTCCTGTTCATTAACTTCAAAATATGTTCTCTGAGCAGGCCTGACATTGGTTACCCTCCTGCGTCTCTCAGTGGCTTCCCAGATACCGTATTTTTCGCCCTATAGGACACACTTTTCCCCCTCCAAAAATGAAGGGGAAATATGTGTGTGTCCTATGGGGCGAATGCAAGCTTTCGCTGAAGCCTGGAGAGCAAGAGGGGTCGGTGTGCTAGCGGAGAGCTTGCCTGCACCCAGAAGCTTGGGGCGCGCTGAGCTGAGCATGGCCCAGGCTTCTGGCTTCACGCAGCTCTCCTACGGCTTGCGGATAGCAGCCTGTTCTAGGGGCTGTGAGCAGGGGAAGCTCGGGCTTCCCCCGCCCCAGCCCCGCACCTGGGGGAAAAATATTTTTTTCTTTATTCCCCCCCCCCCAAAAAAAAACCTAGGTGCGTCCTATGGGCCAGTGCGTCCTATGGGGCGAAAAATATGGTATTTCTTGCTTTTTGAGCTTCTGAACAAATCTTGGAATTTTATCTTGGACCTAGTATTCTGGATTAGATCAACCTTTGATCTGATCTAGCAAAGTGATTCTAAGTCAGAAGTAGATAATAGTTCATCCTTTTGAATTAACTTCTTTTTTCTTTTCTTTTTCTTTTTTAAAGAGTGCCTTGATCTTGTACTCACTTGTCCTATTTTCCCATTGTATCCTCTTTACTAAAGTTAGGCCTGCAGCTCAATCTCTCGGGTGTATTAAGAAGTATTTAAAAGGAACCCCCCTAAATTATCTTCTCCAAAGCTAAGACGACGTCAGTAGCTAAGGTCACTGTCTCTATCAAAAGCAGATGCATCGGTGTAAAAGTGAGGGAACGCATATCACAGGAGTAATTAACCAGCCAATTAGTTTAAAAAATGTTTTTGTGTGTAATGATCAAATGGCATGGTGCGACAGGAGGATCCTAAAGGACATGTTTTAGCTTTCATCACATCAAAAGGACTCCGCTTAGAGAAATCAACCATTAACACTTGCCAGCACTGACGAGTGTACTTGGGCATTTTCTGAGTCACAAAAGTTCGCTATTGCAGTGTTTTAAAGGCACACTCAACTTGAAGTGGGATGGAACAGATCTTCCTAGATTAGGATAGGCAGATGGAAGGCTGGAGCCTAATTCTGGCTCCTGGTCCCCAGAGGAAACCCTCAGCCCAGTGATTGCACACTTAGCGGCACTGTTAGTGCAAAGCTTTGGGGCACAAATTCAGGGGCCCATTCGGCAGAATGAACACGAGCCCCTCAGAAATGCAGGAGGTGAAGAAAGTGAAGAAATATACCGTACATTGGCATCTAAAGAGGCGAGCAAGCCTGGGACACTGAGAGTCTAACATTTTCAAACTATACCATGGGAGATGGGCAAATATGCCCCCTTTATTTCCAAAGTGTAGCAAGTCAGTTGCAATTCCTCACAGTGGAAGAGCAATGAATTGGTAGGGCCCGGAGCCCCTAGTTCCTATGTATTGCAGCACTAGCTAGAATTTTCAGAAACATTGGTTGGGCCCCTCCGTCCAACAGTATCCTGATGCATATGAAGGCCTTTTGAACATACCCACCCACAAACCAATAAAGAAACCTACATTTGAATCCTGCCATTGACACCAGTCTTTCAGAGTTCATGTAAATGGGTTACCTCTTTGGGGGCGTCAGTTTGGATAAACTCTGAATAGATCTTTTTGGCTTTTGAGGCAATTTTAGCTGCTGACTTTGTTTTCTTGAAGTCTTCACAGGCCAGCCAGAATTCAATGTTTTCCTCACTGAATTCTGACTTCAGGAAAGTCCTGAATGCATCCAAGCCGTCTACAGAAATGAGAAAACACAACTGTGGAACAAGCAGTCGGGTGGGAAGAAACCCGGTCATGGAAACCCCACTGAAGTCAATGGAAATTGTTCTACTGGCTTTTGGTTGAGTAGTTTCATGCATTCCTAGACCCTCCTTTAGTACGGTTTGGTTTGAGGAGATTTGGGTCTTAAAACCTGATGATGTAAGCAGGATGCCTGGATCAGAACATGCTACAATGTGGCTGCTGGATTCTTATTTGCCATGGTTGGTGATAAAGAACAACAAATTAGTGGTCTTTTGGACATTTATCCTGAAGGGATTTTTTCAAATGTCCGTGAAGCAAGACAATCTCCAGACTCTCAGTTAGTTAGTTAGTTAGTTAGTTAGAGCTGAACAAACCCCCAAATGCCCAAATGATATGTGTTATCTAGAACCATTTCAATCAGGCTGCACACACACTAACCTCTTTATAGAAAAAAACAACCATATTTTTCTTCGTCTGCAATTGTTCAAGATTGTTCTCAACACATTGCTTTCAATCTACAGTGACTCTACAGTGATTCTCGATCTTGCATTTGTTAGGGGAGGAGTGAATACATATTTGGGGGGAAAAATATGTACATCTTTGAACTCCTCACCCCCCTAACTAGATTTGTCCATGCCTGTTCCTCTGTGCCCATGCCACAAATGAATGAAGAAAGAAGCGGTGATTGTGATGTTGCTATAGCCACAACATCACTGGGCAGTTGCAGATACACCTCATTGATGGGACTGCCTACATCTGTTCTAATGTGTTTTCTGGTAGACAGACTGCAGGGTAATGCAGTCTGCAAAGACCTGCAAATCCATCTGCAATTACTTTTTATTTTGGGAATGAAACCTGTTTCTCAAGAGGCACCAGGGGCGGACTTTGTTCTTTCAAATTTCAGCAAGGGCAACAATTGGTGCCCCCTGCCTCTCGCATTCTATTCTGTGTATGCAGGGCCCCCCTTGAAATGCCACCCAGTGCAGGAGAATAAGTCACGCTGCCCTAAATCTGCCTCTGGGGGCACTTTTCAGTGGCAAAAAGCTTGCCCTATTGTTATCAGTGTATCAAGTTATAAACAGTTGTTTGGTCATGAAATTTGCCCAGACAATGAGGAAATTCTGCTGGTCCACCTGTTCCTCTTTAATGAAATGTTTATGGATCAGTTGCCTCAGCCTGTAAGGTAAAGCTAAGGTAAATGAGTCCTGGAAAGTTTACTCCAGTCAAAGGCGACTGTGGGGTGTGGTGCTCATCTCGCTTCAGGCCAAGGGAGCTGGCGTTTGTCCACAGACAGCTTTCTGGGTCATGTGGCCAGCATGCCTAAACTGCTTCTGGTTTAACTGAACACAGTGATGGAAGCCAGAGCACATGGAAACTCCATTTACCTTCCCGACGCTGTGGTGCCTATTTATCTGCCTGCACTGGTGTGCTTTTGAACTGCTAGATTGGCAGGAGCTGGGACAGAGCAATGGGAGCTCACCACCATCTTGCAGATTTGAACTGGCAACCTTCTGATTGGCAAGCCCAAGAGGCTCAGTGGTTTGGACCACAGTGCCACCTGCGTCCTTGCCTTACCCTGTATAGGAGTATAGGAGCTGGACATGTCGGAGGAACAGTAAGGTAAATATAAGTTGAACCATGATATCACTACTTTGATTCAGATGCATCTTACCTTTATTAGCCAGAAGCGTATCCACAGAATCCATCCATGCCATTGTTTCCCTAGGGGCTGACCTGTGAAAACAACATCTACCCTTGAAAATAGCATTGTGATCTTTTGCCTATGTAATCTGTGGATAGTCTCTATGCAGTATGCATCCTGATTCACAGCTATTGTGTTGGCCCAGCGATATAAGTAAGGTTAGCTTTCAATATTGAACTACATATATTGAACAGCAAAATCACCTTCCTGTGCAGATAGCCACATGAGATGGAGGGTGTAATTTAATATGGGTCCCTAGATTGTTAATCGGGAAGAGAAGAGTAATAAAGCATGCAATTGGGTGAACAATAAGAAAGTCACAGGAGAGGTATCACTGATTTTTCTCCCAGTAGAGACTCTCCAGAAACCTTCTTGTCATTGAATGGGCCAGCTATTAATTTCTACAATCATTTTGCTAGTGATGACTAGAGCTATCAGAAAGGTTATCACGCTAACACTGGGTTGATAAATGGGCTATTTCTCAATTTCGTACTGTTTTTAAAAATGGTTTGCTTCACAGTTTTGGTTCCCAACAAGATTTTGATTAAGCATTTGTTAAAAGCAGTAATAGGATTCCGTCTTCTCTCTCCCCCTTCCCCCGGTTTAGTTTCCTGCTTGTGTCAGGAAAAGCTGTCTTCCCCCATCTGTGAGAGAGCACAAAGAATCCAATTAGCTCAATATATTCTCTGCTCGGGTCATATTTATCTAAATCTAAGAACTTGTCAGGGCAGAATAAGATCTTTTCCAAACTAGTTAATAATTTTAAGTGCTTTTTGCTTCCAAAGAAGCATCCCCCTTGGGCTTTGATGTATGTACCACCAGAGCAAAAGCATAGACTCTCTTTCTCTCTCCCTCTCTCCCTGAGAATCTGAGGAGTTATCCATAATCTCACTGACAACCCCAACACATTCATTGCATAAGTCTTTGACTATGCAGTGTGTCGAAGGAAGAGCTGTTAATCTATTTCAGTGCCTTCTACAATAGTTCGGCCATCTATTTTTAAGTAGGCAGCTCTGTAGAGAACAGTGTTTATTAATCATGGGCCCCAAAGCTTCCAGGAAGAGAGATGGCAGATCAAGGAGCTAAGGGAATCTCACTGTTCTGTTAGAACCAAGGGATGTGCTTCAGGTATGACGTTCTTACATGAAGATAATCTCTGTGTAGGGTACCATGGGGACTGTGCTGCATCTTCCATCAACAGTGTCTCCAAAAAAAGTTATACATCACTTGGAAAGAAAGGCAAACTAATGCCAGTGTACTGGAAGAAGCAAAGGTCACCAGTGTCGAAGCAATGATTGTTCAACATCAACTTTGTTGAACTGGTCATGTTGTGCAGATGCCTGATTATCGTCTTCCAAAGCAACTTACTCTATTTCAAACTTAAAAGTGGAAAGCGTAATGCTTGTGGTCAACAAAAGAGGTTTAAAGATTCTCTCAAGGCAAATCTTTAAAAATGTAGTGTAAACACCAACAACTGGGAAACACTGGCCTGAGAGTGCTCCAATTGGAGAACAGCCTTTACCAAAGGTGTCATGGGCTTTGAAGATGCTCAAACTCAGTACGGAAGGGAGAAACATGCTAAGAGGAAGGCATGCTTGGCAAACCCTCACCGTGATCAACTCCCATCCGGAAACCTATGTCCCCAATGTGGAAGGGCGTGTGGATCCAGAATTGGCCTCCACAGTCACTTACGGACTCACTGTTAAAACCGTATTTATGGAAGACAATCTTACTCGGCTACGAGTGATCGCCAAAGAAGAAGAAGCTGGTTCCATGTTTTGGAAGGCATGGGGAATATACTTTCATTGGGCCCTGCTCCCTGAATATGCTCACCACCTTCCTCATGCCATTATTGCTGCTGCCTATTTGCTTGTTTCTCCCTCTAGGCCCCATCCAGGGCACCTCCTAGAGTCAGGAGTGAGGAATATTTGTCCTTCCAGACATTGCTGAACTGCAGCTTCCTGTTATTTGTGGTCATTAGCCATGCTTGCTGAGGCTGATCAGAGTTGTTTTTCAGCAACATCTAGGGGGGGGGGGGTCAAAGGTTATCCACACCTGTCCTGAAAATGGAAGACAAAGCATGCAGAGGCTACTGCTTCTTTTCCTTGCTCCTCTTGCTGCTTGGTTGCTTGAAGGGGGAACGAGGACATGGAACAACAGCAAGGAGGAGTTGGAGCAAGGCTAGAAAACTCCAGGGGTTAGTAGTAGGACCTCTACTAGTGCATAAGCCTTGGAAGCTGCCCTAGGATGATGAGATTGGCAGTATGTAGGAAACAGAAACCTCTGCACCAAATCTACCTCCCATGCTGCCAACACAGAAGCAAGTGGAATGTGGCAGTTCTGACCATGAACTTTACCAGAAGTGGACTGAGAGGACCTTCTACTCAAGGTGCTCCTTTAGCCTGCTGACTTCATTTTGGTTTTTTAAAAAATATTTGCATGCCACTTTCCCAACAGCAATGTTTGACCTTACAACAATGGCAAAACATCACCAAAAAACCAAAAACCAAAAACCAGACTTCCACCAATGTCAAGATACTGCAGACACCCAAGAAAGGGTGGACCACCCTGTGGAATAATTGACATCAAGTGTCATCAAGTGCAAGTGTCTTCTCAGGAGGCTCAGAATGGATAAAGGTAAAGGGACCCCTGACCATTATGTCCAGTTGTGGACGACTCTGGGGTTGTAGCGCTCATCTTGCTTTACTGGCCAACGGAGCCTATGCTTGTCCGCAGACAGTTTTTCCAGGTCATGTGGCCAGCATGACTAAGCTGTTTCAGGGTGTTCTAAAGGGCTGGCTTCAGGGACCAGTGACATTGAATAGCTGGTATACAGGGACATTTTGGAGCAGGGAGATCTCTGAAATCTCTTCTTATGCAGAAAGTATGCCTTCCCTTGCCCTCTGTGCTCATGTGGACAGGCTGTGTCTCATTTCATGAGGCGGAAGGAAGGAAGAGAGGGTGAGCTTCTGTCCTGCAGGAGATCTGACGGGACAGGACATTTTTCCTCTTACCCCTGTGCCTTTTCTCCTAAAGTGCCAAAAACAAGCACAAGAGATGGACTGAGCTGATTGTAGTCCATTGTGCCCCAGAATTTTCTGCATCTAAAATTGGCTGTTGGCTCACCTTGATGGAGAGATGGAGCAATATGTTTAATTAACATATCCAGATATATTGAACACATTTACAAAAAAAAGAGAGACCCTGTGCATTGATACATGTAGGTGTATCTAGTGGAGTACACTACTAAGGTAAAAGGTAAAGGCAAAGTACCCCTGGACAGTTAAGTACAGACAAAGGCGATTATGGGGCTGCCGTGCTCATCTAACTTTCAGGCCAAGGGAGCTGATGTTTGTCCACAGACATCTTTCCGGGACATGTGGCCAGCATGACCAAACTGCTTCTGGCACAACAGAACACCGTGACGGAAACCAGAGTGCACGGAAATGCCATTTACCTTCCTGCCACAGCAATGCCTATTTATCTACTTGCACTGGCATGCTTTCGAACTGCTAGGTTGGCAGGGGCTGGGACAGAGCAATGAGAGCTCACCCCATCTTGGGGATTTGAACCGCCAACCTTTTGATCGGCAAACCCAAGAGGCTCAGTGGTTTAGACCACAGTGCCACCGTTATTGCATCACATATTTGTAGGAGCACCCACAGCTTGCCTGTGATATCCAAACTTTCTGACATGAACTGGGCTTCCCCCACACTTCTGGCATAGTGATGGTGGGGAAGGCCCTGTCTATTGGGGTGTTGGTGGAATGGTAAGGTTCATGGAAATCCCAAGGTCCCTTTGCATGCCAAGTGAAGTGCTGCTTCTAGTACAGTGAATTAATATGACAAAAGGGGGGAGAAGCGGACATTTTACTTAAGATTAAAATTAACGTGCAAAACCTATGATGCAGACAAGCCCAATAAAAGTTAGGGCTTAAAGTGAATATCCATGTTGCATAATTAATGGTCGTCAGAGTGAGAGTAAAGGAGAAATGAACTGATGATTTGCTATGGAAGTGAGTCTTTTAGATGCTATATGGGAGCACACGACCTTTCAAAAAATAATAGAAGGAAAAGACAATGACAACTGTATTTGGGAAGGGGTTTCCCCCAGTTTCTCTTCATGGTGGAGAAAGTCAGATGGGCAAATAATGAGGGAAGAAAGAAAGCCGGTATTGACATTTGATGTTTTGGCAATTAAGATGTTTTTGACAGGATGAGCACTAATTGAGGAAGTGTGGTGTGGTCATCTATGATTTCATCCTAAGTACATAAGAAATGCCCTCTGAGTCAGGCCAAAGTGTCATCTAGGATCTGACGGCAACAGCTCAAAGTGTTGGTCTTAATTGGTCCTATCAAAATAAAGTCGCTATTATACTGTTCATTGTGCCGTCCAATGAGAGTTTGGCCCATTTATAATCAACTTCGCCATTTTATTTTCTCGTAGTTTGTTTTAGTTGGGTTCCAGTTGGCCCAGTCAGATTGTGAAAGTGTACTGTGGAAGAGGGTGTTTCTGAAAGGAGAATGAACAACATCCCCCTTGATAAGAGGAGAAAACATTTTACATGTTTAAAACACATTTGTGTGCAGTGATACCCCCTCCCCCAAAGTTGATAATTATGCAACTTTTGAATTTCATATGTTGCCTTTTTTTGGTTAAACCCCATGAAAGTCATAAACAAGAAACTCACTTCACTGGCATGGTTTGTTCCACTGTTTGTCACAGTTAACACTTGCTTTTTCTTTCTGGTTGATTTTCAAACTGTGGGTAATAGGACAGCAGAACCATTACATTTTACACACCCATAAATAAATCATAGTTTTCAGATTGACGTTCTCTATTTATCTGCTTTAGTATAATTTCCCAAAACGCACCTATTATTCTCCCAGTGATTGCTGTAAAATAAAGAAGATTAATAATAATAATAATAATAATAATAATAATAATAATAATAATAAAATACATACCACCCTTCAACCAAAGATCACAGGGCATTTTATAACATAAAAACACAAAATATTTCTTTATTTTATTTATTGCATAGTCGATGGTTCTGGTCAGTGGTGAAAATCTATTGAATTCAGGTTATTGAGATGATTGAAAACATACTAGGATTTACCCTACTTTTGAAATGTGTGTATGATTTGGGAGGATCAGGAAAAATTGAAGTAGGTGAGTTAGATTATAGATAAGTACAGTGGTACCTCGGGTTAAGAACTTAATTCGTTCTGGAGGTCCGTTCTTAACCTGAAACTTTTCTTAACCTGAAGCACTACTTTAGCTAATGGGGCCTCCTGTTGCTGCTGCGCTGCTGGAGCACGATTTCTGTTCTCATCCTGAAGCAAAGTTCTTAACCCGAGGTACTATTTCTGGGTTAGCAGAGTCTGTAACCTGAAGTGTGTGTAACCTGAAGCATCTGTAACCCGAGGTACCACTGTAGATCTATGAAGCAGTGGAACAAAAGCAGCAACCAACCTCAATAAATGTGGGTCTTGCAATTATATAGTCATTTTGCTCATTCTTCTGAAAAATTGCTCTTTCCCTGTCACAGGTCTTTTGTGAATGTACAACAGCACTGGGTCAACTTGGGGGGAAATGCTCACAGGTGGAAAAAATCAATAAAATGTCATATATTTGCAGTAGTACCTAATCCTGTATGTCCTTGGGTATGAAGGACAATAGCAAGCATGCTAATCTTGAGCTTGCAAATCAATAAGGTAATTGTGAAGACATGATTGTGTCAGGAGTCATACACTTAGACATATGTTTCTTTAAAAAAATGATACTAGGAGCACTGTGTGTGTTAATTAAAATTGGAGACACATTTCACTCTTGTAGCCAAAAAAGATGCACCTATGCTTTCTAGAACAGTTCCCAGAACAACAGATAGATGATAGATAGATGATAGATAGATAGATAGATGATAGATAGATAGATAGATAGATAGATAGACAGACAGATGATAGATAGACAGATGATAGATAGATAGATAGATAGATAGATAGATAGATAGATAGATAGTAGATGGTAGATGGTAGATGATAGATGATAGATGATAGATAGATAGATAGATAGATAGATAGATGATAGATAGATAGATAGATAGATGATAGATAGATAGATGATAGATAATGCTCACAGGCATGCCCTAGAGGTGGTGGTCCCATGCTTGGAGAATTCCCTTTGACTAGTTTACCGGTTTTTAACTGGGTCTTGAAAACCCTTTCATTTCAATCCTACTTTTAGTCATAGGTGGTGTGCTGGATCTTTATATGTACTGTATATACAGTTGCTGTCTTTGCTTTAAAATGTTTTAAATTGTTTTAATGGAATTGTGCTGGACTATAGAATACTTCACACTGTACTTTAGCTTTATAATCCCCCCATGCACTTTTTACTTGTAATGATTTTTTTAAAAAATAAAAATAAATCACATGCTAAACCGTTGAAGAACCAAGGCAAGGTGGGAGGGATTTTTAGCTAACCCTAGGCTAGCTTCCAGTAATATGAAGCCTCATTTACAGCAAAATGTAGGAAAATGAAGGCTGGATCTATCATGCCTGTGACAAAACGATTTAGGTCCAACATAGTAAACCATACACTGCTAAACGCCTGCCATTATAAAAGAAAAACGGCATGATTAAAAATGGTACAATTAGTATCATGTCCAGTTAGCCCCTGAGCTTCCAACCTCTGTTTCAGATATAGGCTGCTTCTATACCATGAACACATGTTGGGTTTATATCACATCAGTGTTAGTTTCTGTTTTGCCACTGAGCAGCTGCTTGGAGTCACAGGACTCTGTTTACATTCCAGAGACAGTCCAGTCTATTGGAAGTCTCACGGGAGACTAGAGACAGATATGATGTTACTGGTTTCCTGTTCCCTTTGTTCCTTTGTTTCAGTTGCTCTCTGCTTTCATAGAGAGAGGATGTGTTTTTTGTCTTCGTAGTTAGGATAATAAAGCATAGCATGTAGCCCAAACCTCTCGTCTCTTTCCTGTGCTGGAAACTCGGCTGAATGAAAAATGTGCCTGAGGCCTCATTAAAGGCTCAGGTTCTTAAACACGTTGGGAGGCGATTCCGAAGGACTCAGGGGAAGAAAATGAGCTTTATCAGCTTGGCCGAGCGGAGATCCCAACAATCAACTGCCATAGCTTCCTGCAAAGAATCCTGGGAACTGTAGTTTGGTGGGGTTGTTACCCCTGCCTACAGTCTCAGATTCTTAATTCTTTCCTTAAGAAGCTGAGAATTAGAAATAACAGTGAAAGCACATTAGGCACCTCCATAGTCTTGCCCATGCATCTTCCTGGGCTTGCTTGCAACACCAGCACAATGCAGTGAGGTATGATGTTTCATTCCCAACTTGTCATTGTGTAAGGTTCCCTCCCTGTCGACTTGCTTGCTGGCATGGCAAGCCACAGGATCAAGCTATATGCTATTCAGTGCAGCCACAATTTATTGCATGTGAATTCAGGCTGTCATCCTTCTGTTCGCCTACCCTTTAGGGAAGAATCAGAGTACCTGTTACCCTTCTTCTCCTCTTCTTCATTTTTTAAGCTTCACCTTATTCCTTCCAGTGCTTGGAA
The DNA here is from genome assembly GCF_965113315.1 of Podarcis vaucheri. Taxonomy (NCBI): domain Eukaryota; kingdom Metazoa; phylum Chordata; class Lepidosauria; order Squamata; family Lacertidae; genus Podarcis; species Podarcis vaucheri. Next base: position 21,021,555 of record NC_138764.1, on the reverse strand, counting down.
TTGTATCAGTGGATTCAACAAAAGCTTCTCATCCAAGGCCAGCTCAAATTATTTTTCTGCCTGGAGTAAAAGACAAGATCACACCCTCTCTTTCCTTGCAATTCTGTGCCATAGCTGACCAGACTGACAGCATAATCTTACTTCAATTCCTGCATCAGGACAGTATCAGACTGGTGGCAGAGATGGATGAATATGTCAGTTTTGTTTTGACTCATTTCTCATTTTCCCGATCTTTAAATTCAGTTCTCCACATTAGGTTACACTTCTTTTTTTTAAAGGCCTCCTGAGAATTCCCCAGTGTCTTAGTGCAAATTTCTCCTAGTGTACCTGTTTTTGCACAACACATTTCCTGGGGTGTGATGCATTTTGCATGTTATTTTCACTAATATTTTAGTCTATGCTTTTTGGAAATTTTCCTTGGCTGGAGAGGTGCATTGCAAAATTCGGAAAAGTGTGACTTTTGATGGATGGCTGTGTTTCGGTTCGTATCTTGTTTGGGAAAGCGTGAGTTGGATTTGTTCGCCTTTAAATGCAAACTGACTATAATTTCTCCCACGCCCCTCATTGGGAGGGCTCAAGTGTCACCCATCAGCCTCGCTGACACCCTGTCTTGACTCCAGTGACTCACTTGGTACCAGTGAACGGGGGCACCACCGTAGCCCTGAGGGCAGTACCACATTTCACACACCATGAAGGAAGAATAGCAAGCTTGGGTTGAAGGCACAAGGCAGTCTTTAAAGCACACATAGCTCTGCCCCCTTCCCCACTCATCAGCACCTGCCATCTGAGGCGGCTTCCTTACTCTGCGTAATGGTAGAGCTGTTCCCGACAGCTTCATAGGTTTCCCTTGAATACTTACGGAACAAGCAAGACAGCGCTAACAGTTTCAGAGTCTACTGAGTCCTTGCATGTCTCCTGTCAGGTAATCTGCATTGTCTTTAAATTGAATATGATTCATATCCAGATACGGGTTGGACAGAGAGAAGGAGGAAGCTCTACTCATTCTCTAAAGCATTTGTTAAGACAGTTTCTGTCTGGGCACCTGTAAATTGCAACAAATGCTATTTTCTAGCAGACTGGGAATGAGTTTCTCTTAATTTGTCAATTATGCCTGGAATAGCTCTCTCTTGCCACATTATAAAGGAGTTTGGAAGTTATCAAGTCACCGCACACCAATGAATCAGGCAGTAACAACTCTCATTTAATTTGTCATCCTGCGGCCACTTGAGGGTGTGTGGAGATTTTTGCTGTTGTTTTTAATCTTATGATTCGTGATGTCTGGGAAGTATTTTTTGAAGGGAGAAATGTGCGATCCTCCCACCTGCTGTGACACAGGACGGGGAAACCTAGGGCCTTCCAGGTATTGCTGACTGCAAATCCCATCAGCCTCATCCAACATGTGCAGCGCTCAGGGAAGGTGGGAGTTGTATTCCAGCGACATTTGGAGGGCCACAGGTTCCCCATCTCTGGTTCATAAGGACATTAGGAGAGCCCTGCTGCATCAGACTAAAGATCAATCTGGTCTAGGAATAGAGAACCCTTGTCAGACTGAGGGTGACACTCGCTTCTAGGCAACTTGTCAGTGGTGAGCATGTCTAGAAACAAAAGTGGGTACAGCAATGAATGTAAAATCACTCAAAGAATGTGCAGAGCAGGGCTGCTGTGGCTGTGGCTTGTGGGGAAGACTAGCTAGGGTGGCCTGGGGGCTGCATTTAATCCCTGGGTCTGAGGCCCCCCACTTCTGAATTCACCCAATATTTAATTTCCTGCCATAGTCAACCAGATATGTACAGGAAAGCTCATAAACTACAAAATGACAACAACAACAATAAATTTTATTTATACCCCGCCATCCCCAGCCAAGACCGGGCTCAGGGCGGCTAAGACCAAATATAAAAACAATTGATATAAAGCTTAAAAAACATGATTAAAATACATTAAAACATTAAAGTGCAGCCTCATTTCAGTGGAAACTCAATCAAAAACTTTTTTGGGGATAAAAACGTCAAGTCTTCACCAAGGCTAACTATCCAGACTGGTCCTACATGGGCCAGAAAAAAGCCAGGGAAGTCCCCAAATAGGAGTTCCAACACAGAAGGAGAAAGGAAAAAAAGAGGGGGAGGGGATCAAGTTGATTCCAAGCCAAAGGCCAGGCAGAACAACTCTGTCTTATCCCTGCGGAAAGAAATCAGATCCTGCAGGGCCCTGGTCTCATGAGACAGAGCGTTCCACCAGGCTGGAGCCAGTGTTGAAAAAGCCCTGGCTCTGGTTGAGGCTAATCTGACTTCCTTAGGGCCCAGGACCTCTAGGGTGTTGCTATTTATGGACCTTAAGGTCCTCCGTGGGGCATATCGGGAGAGGCGGTCCTCCCCTGGTATTATAGAATCATAGAGTTGGAAGGGACCCCAAGGGTCATCAAATCAAACCCACCACAATGCAGGAAGCTTAGCTAAAGCATCCAAGACAGACGACCATCCAACCTCTGCTTAAAAACCTCCAAGGAAGGAGAGTCCAAACCCCCTGAGGGAGACCGTGCCACTGTCGAACAGCTCTTATTGTCAGAAATTTCTTCCAGATGTTTAGTCAGTATCTCCTTTCTTGTAACTTGAAGTCATTGGTTCAAATCCTCCCCTCCAGAGCAGAAGAAAACAAGCTTATTCCCTCTTCCAGGTGAAGTCTCTTGAGATATTTGAAGATGGCTATCATATCTCCTCTCACTCTCCAGGCTAAACATACCCAGCTCCTTCAACCGCTCCTCATAAGGCTTGGTTTGGACCCTTGATCTTCTTGGCTGCCCTCCTCTGCACCTGTTCCAGCTTCTCAACATCCTTCTTAAATTGTTGTGCTCAGAACTGGACACAGTATTCCAGGTGTGGTCTGACCAGAGCAGAGTGGGAGCCACATTATGCTTCATGCTTTCTTGGTAAAATGGGTTTTTTTAATGGGAATGTAGTGCACAGAGGTGGGGGGGCATTTGTCTCTTACACCCCTAGTACAACTGGAACTAAAATCTGTTCCGATTCTTCTACCCGTTACTTTTTTCACCTGTTACCTCTGTCACAAGAGATTAAGCGGCTTGGTGCCAGGAATTACTGACCACTTCCCCATGTGGGGAACTGCTTAACTGCAGCAGCTCAGAAAAGAACATTCCAGATATTTCCTGGCTCCATCCACTCAGGCTAGCCAACCTCCTGGGCAGGAATAAGTATAGAAGACTTGAGCCATTTGACTGCTTCTGATGTACATATAAAGGTATAGGTAAAGGGACCCATGACCATTAGGTCCAGTTGTGGCCAACTCTGGGGTTGCGGCGCTCATCTTGCTTTATTGGCCAAGGGAGCCAGCGTACAGCTTCCGGGTCATGTGGCCAGCATGACTAAGCCACTTCTGGCGAACCAGAGCAACGCACGGAAATGCCGTTTACCTTCCCGCCGGAGCGGTACCTATTTATCTACTTGCACTTTGATGTGCTTTCGAACTGCTAGATTGGCAGGAGCTGGGACCGAGCAACGGGAGCTCACCCCGTTGCGGGGATTCGAACCGCCGACCTTCTGATCGGCAAGTCCTAGGCTCTGTGGTTTAACCCACAGTGCCATCCACGTCCCTATGATGTACATATATACTTCATTGAAGCCTTATAGTATGAAAATTGCAAAAAATGCTAGTCACTGAAAAATGCAGATATTGATAATGTTGGCGTGGTGGTGGGTGGGGAGAGAGACACTAGACATTTCACAATTTTTCCTTTCTCCAGTAACATAGTTTCACTCACACTATGATATAGTGCTGTCACTTCATGTTCCCCCTTCCAACCAGTGCCAGCCAATGATAAGAGAAGCAAAACTACATTTTAATAGGATGCACGTCTTTAATGATGTTGGTCCTAAGATGACCAAGGCCTAGATGGTAGATTTATCTCTGTGTACAGAAAGAAGGATGAGTTGGAGATTTCAAAGCTGCAGTGGGGAACCTCAGATGTGAGGGCTGCATAAAGCCCTCTGGGCAACTCTAACAATTGAAACTTTCTTCAGGCCACAGTACCCATTGACCCTGGTTCAAATGTGTCCTCAAACTCTGATACTTCCTCTTGATTGTCTGGAGAGGACAGTGGGGATGGATGTAGAAAAATTTCTTCTTCTGCCGCTTTCTGCCTCCAGCCCTGCCCACCACTGACATATGACCCTCAGAAGATGGTACAAAACGTATTATGACCCTCAGGCTGAAAGTATTTCCCCACTTTTCCTGTTTTTAGAGGGCAGACACAGCAATTGAGCCCTAAGCCCCTGTTGGATAGAAATCAAAGGTCCCCTTGTCACTTCAGGAACATTGTGAGAAAGATATATGCAGTCAAATTACCTCCCCCCCTCCTAGTTTTTAAAGAGGGGAGTGGAGGGAGCTAATACATTGCAGAAAAATGAAATGTGAAATGCCTGAGCAATTGTTTTGTTTTGTTCTGGCATTAAACAAGCCCTTTCTGGCTCTGTAGAAGAAGGGGGCACATCAGTGGGAGAACAGATTCTTGCCAGCATATTGACCCAGGAGCAGTGTGGTAATGAATAGGGATATTTTGTTTGGCGAACTGAACAGCAGATAAATATTCTAGATGCTTTCCCAATAGCGTTGAAGCATGCTGTTGCATTTCTTTCAAAGAAAGATGATGCTTTGTAGATCTGACATTGTTAACCGGGAGCCTGTTTTACTATCAAACAACAACAGCCCCCGGTGGGGCAGTGAAACTCAATCAGGTGTGTGGCAAAGCAGGTGTGCAAAAGTTTTATGTGCCAGGTAAATCTATCAGATGAATTTTATTTTTTTGAGGGAGGAAGGAGTTGCATAACCACCTTGGTAAGAGACCTGTGGTAAGAGATATTATGGATAGCTGTTTTATGTTATTGTTCTGATTTATTATTTGGATGAACTGTGAATAGTTCTATATTTTTAAAAAACCCTGTTGTTTTTGAATGTTGGCTATCTTGAATTTCTTTCAAAAGATAAGAAAGATACATGCATTTAAAATAAGATAAAAAGTAAGTGACCCATTGCAAATAAGAATACAACAACAAAAAGAAAAGCTCTTCACAATGATCCATTAGTAGCAGTTATTTGGAGTAAGTTCATTAGTAGCAAAAGAACCTGCTACTGAATGGTTCCCCCATACGTCTTGGGTGTACCTGCAGTAGGTACCTTGCTGAAGCCAAGCAGGTCTGACTCTGTTGCCTTGATGGAAGACCACCTGAGAATCCCATGCACACCATCTTTAGTTCCATTATTGAAGAAAGGTGGGGTATTATAAATGCACCAGATAAAGAAGATAAATAGTATCTGTGCACATCACAAAGCAGTTGCAAGATAAGGAATGGTTTGCAAGATGGTACCTGTGATGCAAGAATTGTAATGTCTAGAATGATTTTTTTTTAAATAAAGCTTTCAGTTGTTCACAGACAAGGATGGGCAAATCTCTCAATTTCGTTTTTTCTCAGTTTTTTCATTTTCCCCGTCTTAAGTCCAGTTTTCCACATGGCACATAGGAAAAGGAAACCAGAATGTACATCTATGTACTCTGTCTTTTGTGCCTAAGCTGTGTGAAAATCTTACAGGGTGGTTACCTGTTTTTGGATTGCAAACGTGTAGTCATGACAAACTAGATTTTCACATATGACATATTAACCCTAAATGGATTTCTCTCCATGCCAAAAGAAGTCACTTATCAAGTCACCCTGTTGTTTATTCTCATTCCTGGCTCTTTTTGAGGATACCTAATGGGCCAAGAATCCAGATCTTATTATTCTAAGTCTTTCATGACTATATCCCAATACAGCATGTTAAATTTAAAAGTTCCAGCTGCCGGGACCAGGCCTTGTATGAGTATTTCAACAGCATTTCTGCTGTAGGGAACTCTTCTGCTTGACGTGCTTCAGAATGTCTTTCTATCCATTGTGGCCTCCGCTGGGGGTTCAGACTCTTGGAAAATGCAAGCAGAGAAGCAGAAGACTACTCATAAATGATGCATTTTTTCCTGCAGGTGTTAAAAGATGAGGAACAGTGGTAGCTTATGCGTTTATGCAACCACATTTTGGAACGTGTTGGTCTTGACAACTGAAGTGTGTAACATCTTGAATTATTTCAAGATTCAAAACTATTCCACCACAAAACTAGTAGAATACAGATTTCGCAGTGGCTGCTGGCACCGCCAACTGAGATGCACCTGCTGTTGTAAAAGTTGGCATTCCTCAAGTAGTTGTTCAGCGTCAAATTTAGGTTAGTTCTGAGCATCCCAGGGGACTGATGTTAACAGGACAATGTTGACCTTTTTGGGACACGCAATATTTGGGGACCAATAGATGGTCCCCAACCTTCCCAGACAGAGTTACGTGTAGCCCACCATCTCATTGAAAGGGTAATTTTAATCCATGCACTCCTTCACCCACAGTGCCCACGCTAATTTCATTCTGGGACATAGACAGCTGGCATGCAAACACTGCATGAGAAGAACCTCAAAGAATCCTACACAGGTAAATTTTGTGTGTCTGTGTGCTGCACATGGACCCTACCTCTATTGTAAGATGGATTGTCTTGTTTTTTACTGTCATTCATAGATAGATAGATAGATAGATAGATAGATAGATAGATAGATAGATACAGGCAGGCAGCTGTGTTGGTCTGACGCAGTCGAAATAAATTAAAACATTAAAAAATTGTCCAGTAGCACCTTAGAGACCAACCACGTTTGTTCTGGGTATAAGCTTTCATGTCCATGGTATCTGAAGAAATGTGCATGAACACAAAAGCTTATACCCAGAACAAACTTAGTCTAAGGTGCTACTGGACAATTTTTTAATTTTTTTATTTAGATAGATGATAGAGATAGATAGATAGATATAGATAGATATGGATAGATAGATGACAGATAGATATAGATAGATAGATAGATAGATATTTACTTGCAGTAAGGAAGTCAAACTGAAGCAAGGAATCTGTGGCCTTACAGATGTTGCTGACTACAACTCCTATCACCCCTGAACATTGGTCATGATGTCTGAGGTTGATGGGAGTTGTAGTTCAACATCTGGAGAGCTGCACATTAGCTGGTGTAAGAGTGCCTGACTGCCTCCTTTTTTTCTGCATTAGGAGGGGAAAAATAGATTTGTTGTATTGCTATGGAACTCAAACAGTTTGGTCACTAATTGCAAATGAGATAATGTTCGATGCAACCCAGGAGTGGAGTCAGTGAACAAAGGCATGGGAGAATGGAGTTTTTAAAACCAGACTCACCTAAATAATATCTGCTTTCCTTTGATGCCTTCTGCTTGTCGCTCCACGCTGGTCCCAACGTTGCTTAGACTGAGTTGACAATGTGAATTCCGGTACCTACCCCAGCATTTACTTCTTATCACCCCATCTATTGGGTTCAGTGCTTGCCCATTGTGGAATCCATTCCATAGCCAAGGTTCTCCAGGGTTCCTATGGATCGAAAGGAAATAGTCCCTATGTCAGTGCAATCTTTGCTACTGGGGGAGATGCCAAAATAGAATAAAGGCATCTGAGCAAGGTGAAAGTCAGCATCTGTCATACGACATGCAAACTCCTCTTTTGTCAGTGCGCTATGCAAATTCCTGTTTTTCCCATTGCCCTGCACAGATTGGAGAGAAGCAGCTTGGCAATGAAAATATATTCCTTTTCCATAAGCCCGATTTGCTTGTCTACATGCGGCACCCTGTTTTTGCATAGGAAAACTTGCTTGGTGCAGCGAAGCTCTATGCAATGCAAGTTGAGGAAGCAAAATGTCTTATAACTGAAACAACAACTGCCTTGGCATGCTTAAGGCTCCTTTGGCAGGTCTCGTTTTTATTCAATAGAACATAGCCTATTCATATATCAGGCGTGCTTTTAATTAAAAATGTGATAATTTGCCTTGGGAAGCATATTATTTTTTTTCCGGGTGGTTCCCAGTTGTTTGCAACATGCAAAATATCTGCAGAGCATTTCTTCTCTGGCTTGTATATGCTCAGAGCTCTCCTGTGGATCACAAAGCTGTGACACAGCTGGCCCACCGGCAAGCAAACAGAGCCTTTAGGGGCTATTTGACACTAGTGTCTAGGAACACCTGAAGATCATAAGAAGAATCTTGCAGGATTAGACCAAAGACCCAGCTAGTTCAGTATCTTGTTCTCACAGTGGCCAACCACATCCCACTGAGTAAGATGCAATCAGGAGTTGAGCATAATAGCAGGAAGCCAACAGGAAGGAAGAAAAGGGCAATCTCAAGAGGTGTTGGACTCTGCAAAAAATGAGGTTGAGGGTTCCTGCATGTGTCCTACTGTGTGGCGCTGTGGTCTAAACCACCGAGCCTCTTGGGCTTGCCAATCAGAAGGTCGGCGGTTTCTAATCCCCATGACGGGGTGAGCTCCCATTGCTCTGTCCCAGCTCCTGCCAACCTAGCAGTTCGAAAGCACACCAGTGCAAGTAGGTAAATAGGTACCACTGTGGCGGGAAGGTAAGCAGGGTTTCTGTGTGCTCTGGTTTCCATCACAGTGTCCTGTTGCCCCAGAAGCAGTTTAGTCATGCTGTCCACATGACCTGGAAAGCTGTCTGTGGACAAACGCTGGATCCCTTGGCCTGAAAGAGAGATGAGTGGCGCAACCCCACAGTCGCCTTTGACTGGACTTAACCATCCAGGGATCCTTTTCCTTTACTTTTACCTACTGTAATGTTTCTATCCATGACATTGCTCCACAGGCTATGGTTTGCTTGACTGCCTGTCTCCTTATCAGGTTGACCACCCTGCCTGGCCAGTGACATTCTCAGAGCCTCTTCTCTTTAAAGTCATGCCTTATTGTTGTGTCTGATAATTCAAAAGGTTAGACATGGCCCATCCGAAGTTTAGAACACTAAATCTCTGATTATTTTTTAAATTTCTCATCTGAAGATCACAGGGCAGTTTACAAATATTTAAGCAGGTTCTGAACTGCCCCTTTAATAATCAATAGAACTTCTTAAAAGAGTTCAGTTTGTCAGGTTTGTGCTTATTGTATATGCAGTGTGAGCAACCAACTAACTATATGCCTGTTGGATTTTACTCATTGCAGTTTTGGAGCAGCCACCAGCTTCCTAGTTCACTGTTTTCGCCAATAGATGTCAGTATTAAGCTATTAACTTTATTGGAAGTGCTGAAGCTACGGATCACAATTCGACTTTGTTAAATGTCTGTATCCTTCTCTATTACCTCATCAAACTCTTCAGATTTAGTCAATCATTTATTGTTAGCTGGGACTGAGAAAGTTTTGCTTATCCGGGATCATGAATAGAGTTTCTTCCAGGATAGCTTTATTATCTTTCACACACACAAACTCACCACATCTGTCTGTCTGTCTTTCTCCCCCCCACCCTGCCGGAAAATCTTCTTCATGCTCAAAGCAACTGTTTCTGCTTTCGTCAATAATTTGGCTGTGTCCTACCCTCTCATCAAGCCTTGCCCCATATCTGTGCACCATATTTCTGGTGGATATTATTTTCAATAATATGGCTGAGGCAATGTTCTGATAGGCATTTTCAACACTATTGATGGCTACTAGTGATGACAAGAGAAACAACAATCCACAAAACCACAAAACTCAAAGGTTTATTGGCCCTGCGACACTTACACCTCCCCCCCACCACTCACCTATATGCTAAATCATTTCAGTCTGTCCCAGCATACCCCAGGCCCTGCCCTGTCATATCTGAAGTTCAGGGAATATTCCAGAGGAGGCATCCAATGCATAGTTAGGTGGGTTGAACTACTGCATACACAAACAGGTTTGAGACATACACATAGCTTTTGGGCTACTTGGCCTACGTTTGTGCAAAATTGTCAGAATTGTTCCACTTCCTCTGTTCTAAATCGGAGGTTATTCTCAAACTGTGAACAGTAGCCTGGGATTTCTGCATGACCCATAGCTAAAGTGAAATGGGAACTTGAAATTTTGTAAGAAACAACAACACACCTGTTGTTGGCATCCATCTGTCTTGAGAGATAATGGAAGAGTGTCTCATCAGGGTAAAGTTAAACCATTGGAGAGTTACAGTGCCTGCTGTAGATGTAGAGACCAATGCGAGAGAGACATGTTTTGTTGCATCTGGGGCAGATGAAGGCAGATGAAGATTTGCCATGGCATTTCTTCTCTCTGCTGTCCTCCCTGTGGTCATTTCTTCACTGGTCACTTCTGTGGATACACAACCTGACTGTCTCTAGGCACTGTGGTTGTCTGCAAGGGATTCCCACATGGTGGGGTTAGTTTTGCCAGCCTTCATGTCATGTTTGCAGACATCTTTATAACACAAAGTTGGTCTGCCAAGCACATCCTTGGGGATCCTGCCATCTTCCATTCTGTGTACATGACCAAGCCAGCATAGACATCACTGAGACAGAAGGGTGAACATGGGTTTGGAAGAGCACATCTTTGTTTGAGACTCTGTCCTGCTATGTGAAGTCCCAAATCTCCCTGGCACAGCACATATGAAAGGCATTGAGGCATCACACCTGGTGGGTATAAGTTGCCCATGACTCACTTCCATAAAGCAGCATACTCAACATGCATGCCTGGTAGACCTTCATCTTGGTATTGGTCTTTAGCATCCCATTCTCCCATGTCCTTTTGGAGAGGCAAGCCATTGCTGTGGCTGCCGTACCAATACACTTGTCCAGCTCAGAACCAATGGAAAGGTTGCTGGTTAATTGTTGACTACCTCAAGTGTGTGGCCACTAATGTTGGTGCATGGAGTGCTGGTGATGTCCTGACCCAGGATGCTGGTCTTTGTCAGACCGTTGGTGAGGCCAAACTCCATGCAGGTTTGGGCAAAACAGTTGATGAGTCTTTGTAGAGCTTCCTCAGAGTGCACTGTTGGGGGAAGTGTCCCATTACAATCCATGGGACTAACTTGTGAGTAGTGCTCAGATGAAGTTTCTCCAAAATTCTCTGTGAATTTTGATGCTGAATATTTTCTAGATATTCTCAGGCTTTTTGAATACTCAAATGTGAAATGTTTCATATCTGCATTCGACATTCCTCCTTCAAGTTCAGTATCTGAAATTTGATACCACCGTATTTGAAAGACACAGAAATGTTGTTTAGTTTTGTATCATTTAATCGCTGATGTGTAATGGAATGTAGAATCTGACAGCATTTGATTGACTTCAGGTAACAGTGCTAATATCTGACAGTATTTAGTAAATATTAACATGAAATGGTATTTAATATTACAGGTGCCATCTTTTGAGATTTGGTAATTGGTGCTTGCCAATAAAATGATGCCAATAGGCTTTTATGAAAATCCTCCATTTTTAGATGCCGTTGTAATATTTAACCTTCAAAATGTGATGTTGCATTTTGAAGGTGAGATTTCGTATTCAAAAAGCATGATGGAAATTGAAAATTCTGTGAATTTTGAGTATTTGTGACCCCCCCCAAATAGTTTTATGGGTAAACATAATTTGGACTCCACATTTAAACTCACACTTGCATCAACGGGATCCATATTGCACACTTTTTCAGTCTGACTGCTGAGTTGCAAGGATATTAGTCATGGGTGGAAAGGCTTATGGCATCTTGGATCTACTTCGTTTGTTTAGTAGAACCCCAAAATCTACTACCAAGTTAGAGGGAGGTGCAAAAAACCTTACAGTGAGAATTGATGCATAGAGTGAATCTGAGCATATTTTGAGCCTAGAAATTTGTTTTCCATTCAGAGCTAAACTGAGCCTACAGTCTGTTTACTGAAAACTGGATAGCTTCGTTCATTTCAAAAGTCTAATTTAGGTGCCTGGTTGGAATCATTCTGTTATTGCTATTGTTAAAACAACTGGGAGTCTGAAATCCTTGCCAATCTACTGCAAATCACCCAGAGATCTACAAATAAATCCTGATGTGCCCGTCTGCCCAACACTGTAACATAAAAGCCACTCGTAACAATTCTCTGCTGCTTTTGCTTCTTTGCATTCTCCATGGGTGCGAGCGCCATGCGCGACTCATGTTTATCTCCATTGGTGTGCTCTGTGATTCCACCCTGGAAAGTAAACAAGCTTTCAGTGCTCCATAATTCAAACAAACCAGTTACAAGGACACGGCACTGTGACTGGGATATGAGGATTCAGATCACTTGCGATGGGCTCTTCCCCTTTTAGCCTTACACCGTATCTTGAATAATTTGAACATGATCAATTGTCTTTCTCTTTGTCTGTCCTTCCTTCCATTCCTCCCTTCCTCCGAGTCCTGATTCTGATTATCTGGATATATATATATATATATAGAGAGAGAGAGAGAGAGAGAGAGAAGAGACAGAGAATCTTTCTTTTATGTAACTACTTAGGGATGCCAAAATCATCAGCAAGATGGAATAGTTCGGCGCGCTACCCAAATCCCAGCCTGGAAAGACTAGCTGTTCTGCTCCAGAAGATCCCTTTCATCGGCATCTCAGAGCAGGAAGGTTCTAAAACCTAATAACAGATTCAAAGGCAAATAACTCCACGAGGCCTAATTTACAGCCAAATCTTTCAGAACAAGTAAGGAAACTGATGCTAATTGCAGGTTCCCATGAATTATTCAGAGAGGTCTAATGAATATTCAAAAAAAAAAAAAAACACCAAGAGCAACCAGTGCATTAGTAAAGTATTGTTCTGAGAATCTCCGGGCCCTAAGTGGGTAGGGGAGAATTTAAGAAATGCTAACGTCCCAGCCCATTGTTTGCTTCTCAAGACTAGGTTTGGCAACTTGCAGGCATATGCATAGAAAAGCAGTATCCTTTTCGAAAAGAAACCTTAAGTGGCAGGATGCCACATACTGTGTTTAATTTATTAGCTGGGGTCCTACTTCACAATATTCTGAGCATGTTCAGGAATGAGGAGATGTTCAAAAACTTTTGACACCTGCTGTGGTTTCTCTAGGCTCTTAATTTACATGTTATGAATAAGAAAAATGTCAGCGCAGTGCGGTTTTTGCCTCCTCCTGTTTTCCCCTCTTTTAAATACAGATTCTTCATGAGCGCATTTAAATGGGTTCTGATGGTCAATTGCTAAGAGGGCACTGATATACTACTTAGTAAGGGAACACATACTGTAGGATTGAAGCCATGGTGTGCGAGCCTGTGCAAGAATGTCTCATTGTGTTCAGCGTGGGTACTGTTAGAAGCTGAAGTGACCATGATTCTGTTTCCTGTATTTTTCCATAATGACTTGAAATGCCCAAATAAAATGTATTGTGGCCACTTGAATGGCTTTTAACACCCTACGGGACCGCCTCTCCTGGTATGTCCCACGGAGGACCTTATGGTCTTCAAACAAAAACATCTTGGAGGTCCCGGGCCACAGAGAGGTTAGGCTGGCCTCAACCAGAGCCAGGGCTTTTTCAGCTGTTGCCCCAATCTGGTGGAATGCTCTGTCACAAGAGACTAGGGCCCTGTGGGACTTGACATCTTTCCGCAGGGCCTGCAAGACAGAGCTGTTCCACCAGGCCTTTGGCCAGGGCACAGCCTGACCCCCTCCTTTGGCAATCCTCACAGAACTCTAGCCCAATGGTTGCCATTAATCTGATTTGAACTGATTTTATAAAGAAATGATTTTAGAATGTTGTATCGTTTTACTGTTGTTAGCTGCTCTGAGCCCAGCTTCGGCTGGGGAGGGTAGAATATAAATAAAATTTTATTATGATTATTATTATAACAGTGCTTTTTCTGGGGGGGTATACAGGGGTATGTGTACCCCTAAACATTTTGTGACTCTAACGGGAGAAGAAACTATTTTTTTTTTATTAGTTTCTTCTCTAGCACGGTGAATCGTCAGTTCCGTTGCAACCCCTGATGGTAGCCTCATTTCCTGTCATGGTGTTTCCTGAGTCTCAGACAGAAGTTAGCATTTAATGTGTGAAGCAGGAGTTGGAATCTAGCATGGTGATTGGTCAGTTTTGTTGTTACCACCCCTGATGGCGGCTTCCTTTCCTTTCCCGGTGTTTCCTGAGTCCCAGACGGAAGCGAGTGTTTAATGTGTGAAGCAGTGTGGAATGTGGATGTGTGGTGTTTTACTGATGAAAGTTTGGCCTCATTGAGGGGCAGTATTTCAATATGAGTAGGAAAATGACAAACTATTTTTCATCATCACAGCCAGCAAAGAGGTGTACAGTTAAGGATGACTCTGTCCCAACAAAAGATGGGACAATGGTGTTGTGTGTGTTCTTTGTCCAGTTGTCCATTTAGTGTATTTATTTTCCCCACTTGAATTATAAAATTGTGCTTTTCTTGAGTCAAAATGTGAGTACCCCTATACATTTTTAAATTAAAAAAAAGCACTGGCTTTTAATGGGATTTTTCTGTGTAAGGAAGTGAATCTGTCCAATCTGCTTAATCGAGAAATGTCCATATTAAACACACGTACAAAAGAAAGCTAAACTCTGGTGAAGCGACTTCTTCATCTGCATAAAGCAGTGATGGCCAAATTTGGCCCTCCAGCTGTTTTGGGACTACAACTCCCATCATCCCTAGCTAACAGGCCAGTGGCCAGCGATGATGGGAACTATAGTCCCAAAACAGCTGGAGGGACAAGTTTGGCCATCACTGGCATAAACCAACTGACAAGTGTAGCTAAAGATGATGATGATGATGATGATGACGATATTGAAGAATATACCCATCCCCAATTTTTTTTTGGAATGTGGCAAATGTGATTGGAAGGCAATATGCAACCTTAGCTAGGCCTGGAAAATCCTGCCGGGATTCAAGTATAGCTGCCGAAGGTCCTGGCCTCATCTCTTCCACTTTGCCTCTCAATGCTTTGTTACAAATATCTATCTCAAAGGTTGAAAACAGTAGGTGCGAATGTAAGCTTGTTCTCGAGCCCTTATTCATATTCACTCCAGACTTAGGGAAAAAATTGAGCTCCCTGTCCTCCCCACTCCACTTGAAAAAGGAAATAATTCAAATTGATTCTCAGAGCTTGGTTTCCCCCAAATGTGTTAAAGAGTTTCAACTGTAACCTTATACCCTTGTATGTCTATGCTTGCAAATCACCTTTTTTATTAATTGAATCCTGCAGATAACATCTTATCCTAGCCCAGGTTGTGCACGCGACCTGTCTACAGAATTTACTCATTGCATCTCCCCAAGCCTGTCTTTATTGGGAAAATCAATAGAACGCCTAAAACAGGTATTAGCCAGTCACTTCGGTGTAGTGACCTCATTTCAATTTGAATGCCAACTCTGTGGTTTCCCTTTGTTTGACAACGGTAATTTAGAAATGGGGAGCAGGGAAGGTTATTTAGGCCGTGTCTCTGGATTAGAAGACATAAATGTAGTTGAATCACCCCCCTTCGATGGATCCTGAAAGTGTTTGTTTCTCTGGACTGTTGCAGGCATTTATTTGAACGATTACTGTGTGCTCTCTCTGAAGAAAGGGGTCTTCCCTTAATTGCATCACCGTAAGATTCAAATCTTGGTAGTGCTGTGGCTGTTTGTGGTTTGAGGACCCGATCCCCACTTTGTGAAATGAAGACACGCGGACACAGTGTATAAGGTTAATGGGCAAGAAAAGGCCACAACTTTATTGATTACAGCAAGTGAGAAGGTATTGGCTTAGGCATTGGACCATGACAGATTGACTCCACCCACTCAGAGAGGGGTGAGCCTAAAGGGGGGTTTATTCACCAGTAGGTGGAGCCTGTTGATGCTAATTGAAATATACTCAGAGTCGCAAAGTGATTTCATGCTCTTTATTCAGCTCATAGTGGTGAGGAGGAATGAATGGAAGTCCCCTCACAGTATCTGCTTTATATACATTATTTACACAATGGGCTGCACATGATTGGCTAATTCCGGAATTCTACTGTAAGCCAATCAGGTTGTGGATTCACTTCTATCTGGAGCAGGATTGGGTGGTTCCTGCCAACCAATCATACTGCTGCATTGTTCTAGGACCAATCAGACTGCTGCATTCTGAATCCTATTGTTCTAGGACTAATCAGACTACTGCATTTTGGATCCTATTGTTCTAGGACCAATCAGACTGCTGCAGTTTGGATCCTATTCAACTCAGTACATAACACTAATACAACTAAAAGCTGTCCCCTGATGTCACCGAGGGTCGTGCCATGGCCCCCCACCACACAGGCATTGGACAGGATCCACGACCGCTGGATTCCTTTAACAGAATACCCAAATTTGAAGGGGTAGGCGATGGCCACACCTACCCTTCCACACACCAACAACACATTCCAATGCCTAACTGTCAAATACCAAAAAGTTGTGATGATTGCTACGAGGTAGGTGAAAAAACCAAAAGGCCTAATGCCAATTGGAAAAATTCCTACCAGGCCCCCTGGGCAACCTGGGCGACCAACCATAGCAAGGTCAAGTGAAAAGCTAAGCCCTAAGCCCTAAGGGAGTGGAGGGTGGGTGACTCGCGACTAGAAGGTGAAAAGTGAGGCGGAATGGCTGGCACTGCGGTACCTTAAACCGCAAACCATGCCCCCTCCAAGCCACCCGGTTGGGCGCTTACCTGTGGGTGTGGTGCGCCAGCCAGGTGAGTGGGGCAGGGGGCATAACGCCCCCTATGTGACGCAGAAATCGCGTCTCGCCCACAACACCTCCCCTCTGGGAGGAGGAGAGGCTTTCTAACAGAGGGGAGGACTAGAGTTCAGGAGTGGAGCATCTGCTTCTCAATCAGAAGGTCCCAGGTTCAGTCCCTGGCTTCTCCAGGAATGGTTGGAAAGATCCCCTTTCTGAAACCAGGGAGATGCTGCCAGTCCGTGTAAACAGTACTGAGCTAGATGGACCAATGATCTGATTACATATGAGGCAGCTTCCTGTGTATTCTGTGTAGCTGCTGCTGATAATAATAATAATAATAATAACACACACACACACACACACACACACATATATATATATATATATATATGCTTTCGTAGATTTTCACGGGTACAGGAATGCAGGTTTTGGTGTCTTCGGGTGTCTTCCCGTGTAAGAGTCGGGGTGTCTGTGCGACGTTTCGACGAGGTCTCACTCGTCATCTTCAGGCTGGTGCTTTCGGCTTCTTGTTACTGGAACATATATATATACCCCGCCCATCTGGCTGGGTTTCCCCAGCCACTCTGGGTGGCTTCCAACAAAATATTAAAATACAATAGTCTGTTAAACATTAAAAGCTTCCCTAAACAGGGCTGCCTTCAGATGTCTTCTAAAAGTCTGGCAGTTGTTTTTCTCTTTGATATCTGATGGTTTGGCATTCCACAGGGCAGGTGCCACTACCAAGAAGGCCCTCTGCCTGATTCACTGTAACTTGGCTTCTCGCAGTGAGGGAACTGCCAGAAGGCCCTCGGCGCTGGACCTCAGTGTCCGGGCAGAACGATGGGGGTGGAGACACTCCTTCAGGTATACTGGACCGAGGCCAGTATACACTTTGAATTGTGCTCAGAAACGTACTGGTAGCCAAGTATGTTGCTCTATAGCCTCCTCAGTCCTGAGAAGATAGAATGGAATATAACATTTACTTTTGGATATATACTTAGTAATGTGCCTCATTTCTCATTGGCTCTTGCGGCGGTTGACTGTTTCCTGTCTGCCATTGAGGATCCATTGAGTTCAAGGCTTGTCTGAGATATCTTGATGTCCGAGAGGGAAAATCCAAATGCCACTTCTTCCTGGCTATCAAGTGGAGCACAATCCTCAGGTCTATCCTTCTATCCCAGATGCATCCTATGCTTTCATTCATTTCAGTGGGGCTTGCCTAGGAAACTCCCCTAGCAGATTGTGCCCATGGGACGGATCTCCTGCCTCCCAGTCTGCCTCCTTTAATATATTCAAACCTTTCCATCTGGCCCTCTCTCCTCACCACCCTCCAAAGAGGATCCCTTTGATTTGGTGGTGAAGTGCAAGATAATCAGACATGGTACAAGCCGCATAAGGTCCCATCCTGCATTGTAAACTATATAGGGTAGACCTTCCCTACGTTGGCTAAAATGACCAGATAGGTGCGATGCAGTCCGGCTGAAGCATATTTAGGGTCCATTGATTTCTCTGGCAGAGTTAAGCCCATGCTTATGTCAATCTATATGCTATTCATGGAAGCATCAAATTAATGGGAGACACATAGCATTCTGCTGGAGGGATCTCTGTGACCGAATGCCTCTGAGAATCCGTGATGAAGAGCCTCCACAATATTCTTCCTTGTGAATGGTGTGCAGAAAGGAAGGGGTTCTCCTTGTGTCCTAGTCAGGTAAGCCAATTGAATAAAATATGGGGGGCAGGTAGGTAAAGGTAAAAAAGGTAAGGGACCCCCGGACAGTTAAGTCCAGTCAAAGGTGACTATGGGGTTATGGCGCTCATCTCAATTTTCAGGCCAAGGGAGTCGGCGCTTGTCCATAGACAGCTTTCTGGGTCATGTGGCCAGCATGACTAAACCGCTTCTGGTGCGATGGAACACTGTGATGGAAGTCAGTGCGCACAGTGCGCTCTGCTGGGACAGAGCAACGGGAGCTCACCCCATCGCAGGGATTCGAATCAGCAACCTTCTGATTGGCAAGCCCAAGAGGCTCAATGATTTAGACCACAGCCCCATGCTGCATAATTGGTCACGTGATGTGGCACATACCATTTAAATGGCAGTGCCCATCAACATGGGGGACCTGGCCCCCTCAGATATTTTATGGGGAGGGGGTAAAGCGACCTCGGCCCCTAGGGTTTGCCTCCTATGCTCCTAGTTGAGCTCAATCACTGAGAATCAGGCCTATTCAATCAATCAATTATCTGTCTGTATCTTTATATCTATCTGTTCATCAATCCATCTATCCATTTATTAGATAATGATGATGATGGTTTTTTTTTATATATATACCCTGCCCATCTGGCTGGGATGCCCCAGCCACTCTGGGTGGTTACCAACACGTTTAAAAACATAATGAGACATCAACTATTAAAAACTTCCTGATACAGGGCTACCTTCAGATGTCTTCTTAAATTTGTGTAGTTCTTTACCTTTAACTGACATCTGATGGGAGGGTGTTCCACAAGGAGGGCATCACTGCTGAGAAAGCCCTCTGCCTGGTTCCCTGTATCTTGACTTCTCACAGTGAGGGAACTGCCAGAAAGCCCTCAGTTCTGGACCTCAGTTTCTGGGCTGAATGATGGGGGTGAAGACGCTCCTTCAGGTATACTGGGCTGAGGCCATTAGGGCTTTAAAGGTCAGCACCAACACTTTGAATTGTGCTCCATCCTCAGTGTTATTAGAACTCTGTCCCTCAGTGTCTAGTGTAAAAATCCAGATGAAGGGAAAAAGAGAAACTAAATAATAGCTAAATA
The DNA here is from genome assembly GCF_965113315.1 of Podarcis vaucheri. Lineage (NCBI taxonomy): Eukaryota > Metazoa > Chordata > Lepidosauria > Squamata > Lacertidae > Podarcis > Podarcis vaucheri. The sequence continues at coordinate 21,002,238 of NC_138764.1, read as the reverse complement.
ATTTTAAGACTAACCTATGCCGAACAGACACCCACAACCATCTAGGCACACAGGATACAAGAGATCAATTAAATTTCTGGCCTGCAAGGCTCCATAGTGGTTCAGCAGCAGGGGCAATACAAAATTTCCAATTTAGCAGGTAGCATTTCCATGTGGAGTCTACAGAATCAATTTGTATACAGAGCACACAGAGTAAAATAAAGTTCATGGCCAGATGTGAACATTGTGAATTATTGTCTGAAGGCATTATGCATAGACCTGTCAAGATCAACATCCAGTAAGACTATCTAATGGATGGTGCACTGAAGGTTAAGCTGCAGCTTCCATTACAAAAACATATTCTTAGGGAGTTAACAGCTTTGTAACATAATATCTTTCAGGTTAAGTCACATTCTCCCCCTTGCCTGCAAAAAAAAAAAAAATCAAAAAAGGACTTCAGAAGATAAAAATCAGGGGAGGTAACTGTTTTATAGTGCCATGAGAAGAGCTTTCAAATAAATGTTGGACTTGATCTCCCCTCACATTTCACATGGCGCAATATTAACACACCAAATGCAAATCTGTGGTATGCTGAGTACAGGTCACAAAGACGGTACCATTCTTGACGCACATTTAATGCCTATACTTTGCTGTTTCAGAGCTGGATCTGTTCCAAAGATTTGCTGCTATGAGAAGATCTTTTGGATTAAGACAATGACACAAAGTTCTTTGTTGTATCACTTGCTTCCCTTTAAGAAGCTCAGAGTGGCTTACGACAGAGCTTTCCGTGGATTCTGTCTGCTCCTACTTAATGTCACCATTACTGTAGGATAAGGTGATCCCAAAGGAACCCAGCTCAAGCTACTTTGCTGCCCGAGGCAAAAATTAACTGCCTTCTATGCATCTTGTTATACATGGTGGTACATATGAAACTGCAATTCTCTCACCTGGGGTTTCCTAACTGTAGCCCTTGCTCCATAGAAATGGGGTGAAGGAGACTAAAATTGGGGAAATGGTTAGAAATAAATACATTCTATGTATTTATTTAGTGATGTATGGAAGTGAGAGCTGGACCATAAAGAAGGCTGATCGCCGAAGAATTGATGCTTTTGAATTATGGTGCTGGAGGAGACTCTTGAGAGTCCCATGGACTGCAAGAAGATCAAACCTATCCATTCTTAAGGAAATCAGCCCTGAGTGCTCACTGGAAGGACAGATCGTGAAGCTGAGGTTCCAATACTTTGGCCACCTCATAAGAAGAGAAGACTCCCTGGAAAAGACCCTGATGTTGGGAAGGATGGAGGGCACAAGGAGAAGGGGACGACAGAGGATGAGATGGTTGGACAGTGTTCTCGAAGCTACTAACATGAGTCTGACCAAACTGCGGGAGGCAGTGGAGGACAGAAGTGCCTGGCGTGCTCTGGTCCATGGGGTCACGAAGAGTCGGACATGACTAAACGACTAAACAACAACAATGTATTTATTGGGGTGGGGTTGTTCCCCCTGTAGGATTTTCCGGATTAGTATTGATTTCTGGAATTCTGTCATAGAAGGCATGTGCATTTAATAATGACATCAGGTGATTGACAGGTGAGCAAACCCCAACCTGTCAAAGTGAACAGTGGGAAAAGAGAGAACCTGGCTGTCAAACCGAAATTGTTCCCTACCTCTGACTTTGGGTCAGCCCTGCCATCATATGACTTTATTTTAATAAACACATCTAAGGCAAACCCTGAGTCTTAAGGGTTTGTAGCTATAAAAGAGGGATGAACAAATATATGTATTTCCCCCCCCCCCCAAGGGACATCAAAATAACAATTAGATATGGCGTGTGAACAAAACTCATTGCAAAAAATAAATGGCGTCATTCAGTGTTATCATATCATATTTGCCACCCTGCCTCTGCTTTTATCTTAACTTTCTTCCTGCAGTAGTTCCCATGGCATTGACCTGCTGTGGTCTCAGTTACACATAACAGTTATCTTTGGGAAACATACAGACGCTAATGGTTGCCAGTGAAATGTTTGCTTGTTTTCATTATAGAAACGGATGCTGCCAGCAATGCCAAATGAGAGAGCTGAAGCGGGGTTTCCTGGAGGAGCCTCCTCTTTAAACTAAAGGACACCTGCTAAAATATAAACACAGAGGGATATACACAGAGGCGTCCTGCTGGCATGTAGCAGGATGAAACATGCTGCTCCGGTGGTACTGTGAGGGAGGACGGTGAAGGCAGGAACTGGTATCTGATTGGTGCAGACAATTCACCATGTGGTCTGCACTCCCATCACAAACCCTGATGTTCCTAATGACTGAATCATCCACTGCCAGGATCGACCTACAGTGGGTAGCTGTCACCTTGAGAGTAAGATACAGCTTCTTCTTCTACTTTGGCAATCACTTGTAGCCGAGTAAGATTGTCTTCCATGAACACGGTTTTAACAATGAATCCGTAAGTGACTATGGAGGCCAATTCTGGATCCACACATCCTTCCACTGTGGGGACATTGGTTTCCAGGTGGGAGTTGATCACAGTGAGGGTTTGCCAATCGTGCCTTCCTCTTAGCATGTTTCTTCCTTTCGTCCTGAGTTCGAGCATCTTCAAAGCCCATGACACCTTTGGTAAAGGCTGTTCTCCAATTGGAGCGTTCGCAGGCCAGTGTTTCCCAGTTGCCGGTGTTTATACTACATTTTTAAAGATTTGCCTTGAGAGAATCTTTGAACTCCTTTCGTTGACCACCAGCAATACGCTATCCATTTTAAAATTCAGAATAGAGTAGTGTCTGCAGACCTCATTCACCAAGCTCTCTGCCTCTCTCAGTTTGTCCCTGTCAGGCACAAGCTTATTCCCTGAGGGCCAGGAGCATATACTGTACTTTTCAGTGTATAAGACAAGGTATTTTTACTCTAAAAGAATGTTAAAAATTGGGGGTCATCTTATACATAGATATTTCAGAGGGGCTGCTTGCGTTGAGCGGGCAGCAGCTTAGTGGCTTTGGTGACACGTGAAATTGGCAAAGTTTTGGGGGGTAATCCCCCCAAAAAGTTCAATAACTCTGGGCCCTCTTCCCCCAATTTCTTAAATTGTAGTCCCCCAAAATAGGGGTCGTCTTATACACGGGGAGGTGTTATACACGGAAAAATACGGTAATTTCTGCTCAGCAGGCATAACTGTCAACTTTTCCCTTTTCTTGCGAGGAATCCTATTCGGAATAAGGGAATTTCCCTTTAAAAAAGGGAAACGCTGACAGCTATGTCAGCAGGCAGACAGACAGCAGGCAACACACTTGATATCCCTCACCCCCCTGCTGGTTTTATACCTGCATATCCATTTTCATAACTTATTAATTTACCTGGGAGCTTAGAATTTGTTAGGTCACTGAAGGAAGGGGCAGAATACCTCTTTTTCCTTACTGCTGAACTCACTTGTTAGGAACACTTGTAAAAAAAACAACTTAGCAACTTATTGGAATTCTTAAAAATGTATGGTTCCAAGGCAAATCTTGCAGCATGTGCACACTCTTAGTATAGGGAGTCTTCCCCTACTTTGCATTTTATCCTCACAACAAACCTGTGAGGTAAACTAAACTCTGATAGCTGGTTACAGGTAAATCAGTACAGGATTGCAAATTTAGATGAGTATTTGGGGTGCCTAGATTTATTTTTCCATATCTGGACACAATCCAACCACAATTAAGTGCTTTTAAAGATGAAATCCTATGCACACTTATCTGGGAGAAAGCCCCACTGAAGAAGTATAGAGTATTTCCGAGTATACAGGAATATGATTGTGTTACACAGCACTGTTGCATGGCTAATGCAGCTAAGTCCTAAAGGAGATGGGAACTGAATACAGTGGTGCCTCGCAAGACGAAAAGAATCCGTTCTGTGATTCTCTTCGTCTAGCGGTTTTTTCGTCTTGCGAAGCAAGCCCATTGACGGATTAGCGGATTAGCGCTATTAGCGCTATTAGCGGCTTTTAGCGGCTTATCTGCTGATCAGATCAGCTGATAAGCGCCTTAGCGGCTTAGAAAAAAGGGGGGGAGGAAAAAAAAAACCAGCAGGAACTCGCAAGTCTTGCGAAGCAAGCCCATAGGAAATTCGTTTTGCGAAGCACCTCCAAAATGGAAAACTCTTTCGTCTAGCGAGTTTTCCGTCTTGCGAGGCATTTGTCTTGTGGGGCACCACTGTAGAAGTGAAACTAAATGTCCTGGTCTGCAAAAAATAACAATCACATGTCTATGTGCCTCTTCCTCTCTGTATCATCTAGCCATTTGGCTCTCTGAACATTGCTAAACTATAACTTCCATCATCGCAGCCCTGCTTAGGGAAGTTTTTTACATGTGACATTTTAATATATTTTTAATCTTTGTTGGAAGCCGCCCAGAGTGGCTGGGAAAGCCCAGTCAGATGGGCAGGGTACAAATAAATTATTATTATTATTATTATTATTATTATTATTATTATTATTATTGGCCATGCTTGCTGGGACTGATGGGAGTTTTAGTTTTAGCAATATCTGGAGGGCCAAGGATTCCCCATACCTGATCTCGAGTAACTTCTCTCAGGCAAATGTAGAACGACATGGTGCCAGGACGTGCTCTGCTATACTTTATAGAGGAGTTTGTGGTGTTCAATGTGCAACAGTCACCCGAGCGACAGCTGTTATTTATAATTTGCTCCAGAGTTAAGCAGTGCTGTGATTTCCTTTCCATCCCCATTCACTTTGTAAGTGGCCGTGATCGTATGATAAAGAGCAACTTCTGCAGGGCAAAGAACAAATTGTACTCTTCAGGTGAAATGTTGTACGCCCAACATTGCAAAGATTTAGGACTTTGGTGTCATTTTTTTGTTTTTGTTACAGTAAATATGAATGCATGCTAATTTGGGGAGCTCGATAGCTCAACATTGCTCTTTCCTATTCCCTCGATGCGTCACGGCCTACTTTAGAATCGCATCATGTTCTCAGAGCCTACCACAAAGGTGAATCTACTTTGCGTTGCTTAATAGCTTTCGCTCAATGATGGTGTTTCTGCCACTTTCTAAACAATCCTTTTTGCATTCTAAAAGCCCTTTAGTGGCTGACATTTTGCTGCATCTGTTCTGCTAGGCGACCCATTAACGTCTCACAGAAATCATTAGCATGCTTGCTTGTATCGGGACCATTCAAATTGCGCTATAAGGAAGCTCCCCCCTCCCTCGTGGGTGCCATTACATCCTTGGAGCTCAAAGTGAAAGGCACATGGAGGCAATTGGGTCTTATTTCTTTACTCACAAATCCCTCTAAAAATCTGTTGCCACTCTTTAATTAGAAACAGACATGTGTTCACTACTTGTTAAGTTTAAATACATGTATACAATGAAAATGCTGTTTTTTTCTGATTCTATGCAGTGTAAATTCTCCTGTGTTCAATACAATTTCTATGCATTTATTCTATGCAGTGTACATAAATTGCACCACGTTCAACAGGATGTCGATGTGTATAACTGAAGCCAAAAAGCTAGGATTTGATTTCTTTATTACCTTATATCCTGCATCCCCCCCCCCCCGGTTATTAATCATCTTTATTGAATTAAAATACTAATATATATACATACATAAAGATAAAAAAGAAAACATTAAGACAAGAAAAGAAAGGGGGAAACACACACATGCAAAACATGAATTTGCATTATTATACAATCGCTCATTGAATTTCTAAATAAAAGATTTCCAGTTCTTCTCATTGTACAGTGGTACCTCTGGTTACATACTTAATTTGTTCCGGAGGTCCGTTCTTAACCTGAAACTGTTCTTAACCTGAAGCACCACTTTAGGTAATGGGGCCTCCTGCTGCCGCTGCGCCGCCGCTGCACGATTTCTGTTCTCATCCTGAAGCAAAGTTCTTAACCCGAGATAATATTTCTGGGTTAGCGGAGTCTGTAACCTGAAGCGTATGTAACCCGAGGTACCACTGTACTTGTATTGTTATCTGCATTTAACACACAGCCTTCTATTACCTTAATTTGTTTTTGTATACTCTAACAAATTAACATTTGCACATTGTATTTTACAAGGATCAGTTTAATTCTGCAAGGAGATTGTTATTTGGACAATATGTTTTTAGGTAATCTTTGAATATTTTCCACTCTTTGTATACTTTCTGGTTTCAGAAACCAGAAACTATATCCTGCATTTCAAGCCAGCGTACATGTGGTTCCAACACAGTCACCAATCCAGGCACTGACCAAACCAAGACCTGCTTAACCTTTTGGTGGCAAGGTGGTGGTCTCTTGTAACTCCTGGGCTTTGAGGGATCAGGCAAAAGACTCCTACGTAGAATCCAGCTGTGAACTCTGGAGGGCCTGTCATTTCCACACTTGGTTGGGCGGGAGGCTCATTTCACACACACACAGATTCAGGCCAGCCTTGGCCCTGGAACCAAAATGGCGGCAGATCATGGAGAGGCATCCGATTTTGGCCTAGAGACTATTGGAAAGTTGGGTGTGAAGACTGAGAAGCAGGACTCAGTGGAAACTGAGCCAGGAAAGAACCTCGTGGCACCCAGCCTGAGGGTGCCAAGGGATTCTGGGAAGGCGCTGCACTGGGACACGTCAAAGGGGAGCCTGACACCTGGCAGATGGTGCTCTTCAGAGAGGTGGGACACAGATGTTTTGCACCTGATCACCAGCCACAGTTACCCCAGGGGGTGGTTGGGGGGGGGGTTGTCAAGAAATGTGTGCCTCCCTCCCATAAAATCAGAATGCATTATGCACAACTAAAGGGAAATATGGACTTGATTTTTAATGTTTGATGTTTGATCGCTTTATTATTATTATTATATTTGTTGTGAGCCGCCCAGAGTGGCTGGGGAAGCCCAGCCATATGGGTGGGGTATAAATAAATAAATAAATAATAATAATTATTATTATTACTCCAGACCACACCACTCTACCAAAATAGAACCTTCAGCCCTCTACCAACCACCTTATAAAAGGTTGTTCAAACAGAAAGGTCTTGCAAGGAGGTATGGGCAATTCCCTCTATTTCAGTTTCTTTCAGTTCCTCATTCGCCCACCCCTCATCTTAAGTTCAGTTCTTCACATTTCTGCATCAGTTTGCGTTTTGTTGGTGCGTTTCTAAAATTCCACTCGAAAATTCGCCAGCATTTTACTGTGAATTTCTCTGAATAATAAACATGTTTGTATGCAATTTTGCACAACCTACACATTTTTGCAAAGCGATTTCCCCCTTAATGAAATGCAATTTGCCATGTTATTTTCACCAATATATGCATTTTCATGCATGCTTTCCCCTGGTGCATACATTTTTGAACTCATTACATTGCAAAATTCAGAGAAGTGAGAATTTCAGAGAAGGGTGACTGTGTTTTTGTTCATATATTGTTCTGGAAAGTGAACATTAGGTAGGTTTGCCTTTAGTTGCAAACTGAATCAAATTTATTCCCCATTCCTACTTGAAAGTTGTAATATATGGGAAAGGGCCTAAATCTCCAAAGTCTGCAGAGTCGAGGAACGCCTCTCTCTGTGCCTTCAAGAGGCCAGGGAACTTGGAGAAGGGCATCTTAGGCCCAAACTAGGCATAGTACGAACAGACTTAAGAAAAACAACAACACATATCTAATCTGTTCCAACAGAGATGGGGATTCGTTTTGAGAGCCATATGGAACTTCCAACTTCAGAGTCATTACGCCTTGAAGTCTTAGGAAACAGATACATTAGAGAACTTCTTCCCATAGGATCCTGGTTGGTCACTTTGGGAAACAGAATGTTGAACTAGTTAGACTTTTCTTCTGACCTAGCTTGGCTCTTCCTTCATTAAATTCTTCTGCTCTTGGTATGCTGTCCTTTCAAATACCACAGACAAATGGATGACCGATTTTGTGCATTATACACTTGCATATTTCACATTCGAACAGAATTGCTCAGGAGCCTGAATTTCAAAGTAAAAGGTCCAGTTCAGAGCAAGCCTTGAGAATATTTGTTCATTGTGGAAAAATCCAAGCTAGTGTATCTCCAAAGTGATCCCACATCTGCTCAAACCAGGCATAACTACTGAATGAATGAGAGAATGAATGAAAATAATGTCTGTCATAGGATGGGTCAAAGCAGGCCACTTTCTAAGCATTGGTAGTTCTTCCCCTTGCCAGTAATTTGCAATTAGGCAAATGCAAGGTAAACACAACTCTAAATATAGCTTGTGTGTTCTGTATCCAAATCCTTCTATTTGGATATAGCTTGACCTCCATATTCAGAGCATTTTTTCGCCCACCACTCCTGCTTTACATAAACCTGTTGACAAACATACAAGAAGCATATGTCAAAACAATTCAATAACCTTGCAGGCTGAAAATACGTCTTTGGGAGAAGGACAGTTTATTGATTGTGACAAGCCAACCTTGAAAGTATCAAAGGCAGAAAGACTGAAGGAGCATTCTAAACAGCTGGCAGATGTGGGTGTCTGGACGGACAGAGAAGAACCTTCCTAGTTGTAAGCCAAGGAAGCACTTGGATCCAGGTTGATTTATAACCCGATGCATTGCCAAATTAAAGATTACAGCAAGAATTATAGTATATGAACGATTGCACCTTTGCAGTAGCACAAACTTTGGTGCTATGCCAACATTGCATGGGTGCTATTTTGTTGCATGCTGTATATAATCTCTCTCTCTCTCTCCTTAGATACATATCCATTTTTTCCTCCATCATGGAACCCAAAGGGGATGTATATGTGGTTCCCAAGTATTCAGCTATTCAGGCACCCAGCTTGCTTAATTTCAGCATGGTGATGACCACATGTGCCTTCAGATCATGCTCTGATCTAGGTACAATTTCACAAACAAATAATAGGACAAAATAAGTGTCAATTCCAACTTAAAGTAGTGTCTGCATTAGGTCACAGGATCAATTGGAAGCTGTGGATTGCATGGCAGCCAGATACCAGGTTTGCAGGAATTCCATTTGGGAAAACTGCTGCCTTCGCAAAGGAATTTGCATGATCGGTGGCGAGCTTCCAGCTTGAATCTCAAGATGATAATGTTCACGCTTTAGTCCTGAGGTTTCCCATGTGGTGTTCATGGGCACCATGGTGCCCTAAGACATTCTCCCTTGGTGCCCCTCCCAATTATTTACTTTTTTAAAAAAAAATAGTTGGTTCAGATGAGGGGGTTGACAGCTTCTTTTTGTCTTTATCTTTGTTTTGGAATATGTTTAGCAGTTTTGCCTGTTTGGAATTTGGGAGGTAGTGGGCTGTGTGTCTGAGAATCTCCTTTTTTCTATACAGTCATACCTCATGTTACATTTGCTTCATGTTATGTTCTTTCAGGTTACTTCCCAGAAATACCGGAAAGGGTTACTTACAGGTTTCGCCGCTCGCGCATGCGCACAAGTGCCAAATCACGCCATGCACCTGCACAGATACAGTGCTTCAGACTGCGCTCTTTTCATGTTGCGAACGGGCCCCTGGAACGGATACTGTTCGCAACCAGAGGTACCACCGTATATATATTTTAAAATATTAAGAAATCAATTTGATCAAGACCCTAATAAAAGCACAATAAAGGTGAAAGGGGGGGCATACTCCCACTGCCACACCACACAAAGGATTCATGGCCCACTAAGTGAATGAACCCTACTGTTGTTTTTGCTTCAACTACGTGTTCAAAATGATCTCATGGTACAGTTGCACCCCTTCCAGCTGTAAGTGGGAGGTACTATTTGAATGCACCCTCATTTCAGCACTACTCCACATATAGAAAACCAGACTGTAAGGTGGGAGATTCAGCTAGAATTCTTCTACCCAATGAACAAGTTGTCAGGGCCAGGCCTGCCATTAGGCACAGTGAGGCACCTGCTTCCAGCAGCAGCTGCTGGGGTGTGTTGGGCAGTGGCTTCAGCCCTTCTGAGTATTCCTTTTGAGCCCCACTAAGCCTTGCCTTACCTTTTGGAGATCAGAGCTCTGTATGTCAATTGGCCAGATCTGTGCTGCCTGGGCTAGCCTGCTTCCCTGAATTGTGGTGAAGAATGCCATCCCAAATGCCAACCCAGTGGAACTGGGATGAGCATCTTATAGTCCTTTGCCTCAGTCAGCAAAATGTTTTGTGTCGGCCTTGGTAGCTCCCCCTTCCCCAACTTTATAGCTGGAGCTTGTGACAATTTCTCTGAACTTGATGGACCTTTGGGACCATATATATGTTGGGGGAGATGACCAGTAGCACAGCACCCACCCACCCACCCATAATTTTGGAACAGTTTCAGAAAAGAATATTTTTTTAGTTATTTCATTTTTCATTTCCTTTTTTGGGGTGACCCTGTTCTGAATTAGGAGAGCGGGGACTTGCCCAATGCTACTTTTACTGGCTGAGGGAGGTGTACTAGGAGAAGGTTTGAAAATCTCTACCTTGAAGCAACACATTTTCATTGATAAGCTCCTTGCAAACCACATGAGCCATTTGGGTAATTTGCTAATTCCAGCACAGAGTGTATACATTATGCGGTTCAAATGTTAACGGTGAATATTCATTAGGCTTTCTCCCTCCTCCTTCCATTGCTGCAGAATTTTCAGCCCACCAATAGGTACTTTTTGATTGTAAATGAGATTCTCTCTCCTATGTCTAGCCTAACCCCCAAAATGAACATGTGAGGCTGGCTGACTTAGCTTAGTGAACCGGTGCCCTCAGTGCGTCAGAAATTTTACGCCGCAAGAATTTTCAATGGCCCTTCAGACACTATAGCGCATCATCTTGAAAAGTACATAAAGTTGACATCCCACCAATTGCTAACCTTTGGTCTTGTAATTAACAGTTATTGTGTTGGCAGCTTCAGACATGGGAGAAGTAATTTGTACAGAATGTCTGGTAATTGCCTCGGATCTTAGGAATCCAATTTGGATACAGTTATTTATTTCTTATGGTTCCAGCCCACTCTTTCCTCGAGGAGTTCTGAGTGCAACATTAGCTTCTCAGAAAGAACACTCTTGATTAAAAATAAATAAACAAAAGACTTTTCAGGCAGTTATTCAGTAACTGTGCTGGAGGTGTGGATCTGCACTCATTTCTACCACACACCTCATGACAAGAGTGACGTGGACGCTGAGCAGAGGACTAGTTGTCAAATTCTTTCCTTTTCAAAAATGGACGTGTTGCACCATGGTGGTTCACAGTGGCTCCTGTTCTTGTTGGACACAAAGTTCTGTTTTCCCAAATCCCTGCTCTGATGTTATCTGACAGATTGCCATCAAGCCAACCGACTACCACTAAAAGTCAGTGGATACCAGTGATATTTCCCTAGCCAGAACTTGCCGGAACTCAGTTCTGGCACTTCTCAAGTGGGCGCCCTTGCCACAAGGGAGGCATTCATGGTGGACTCCAGCACCTTTCTCCCCTCCCCCAGAAAAATAGCACTGGTTAAGGCATTTTCATGAGGCACCATTCATAGAGAATGGAGGGGAACAGATTGTTCCTTTCATTTGATACTTCTGAGGGGCCATTTTACATAAAAGCTGTGATATCTTTGCTGTTCTTTTAAAGGTGTGAGGAGGTGAAGGGTTCTCAAGAGGAACCTTATAACAGGCCAAGGGGTCTTTGCCCCCCAATAAAATGATATTTGCTATATCATGTGATCAGTTATATGGGGTGCATCTTACCTGGGCCCTCCCAATATTTTATTCAAGTTGGCATCCCTGGTATTGCTCATGGCAGATAATTACCCATTCACCTTGTACCAGTGGCAACTGTTTCCTATTTATATATATATATATATATATTTGCTTTCGTAGATTTTCACGGGTACAGGAATGCAGGTTTTGGTGTCTTCGGGTGTCTTCCCGTGTAAGAGTCGGGGTGTCTGGGCGACGTTTCGACGAGGTCTCACTCGTCATCTTCAGGCTGGTGCTTTCGGCTTCTTGTTACTGGAACAGAGCTCTGTTCCAGTAACAAGAACAGGCTCTGTTCCAGTAACAAGAAGCCGAAAGCACCAGCCTGAAGATGACGAGTGAGACCTCGTCGAAACGTCGCCCAGACACCCCGACTCTTACACGGGAAGACACCCGAAGACACCAAAACCTGCATATATATATATATATATATAATGTTCAGGGTGGAGAGGGATGGTTGAGAATGGCTAGTTTATATCACTCTGTTTCATTCCCTGAAGCTGGTTGGTTTATTTAAGTCAATAGTTTTTACTGCCACTCTTTGACATTGCATGAATCTGGGGGGGGGGGCACCAGGTGGCGCATTGGAAGATGGCTGACAATAACATCTCTCCGACCCATACGAGGTAATTGAGAGGCTGCTATGGGAAGTATGCAGTCTTTCCGCCCCCCCCCCCCAAGGAGATGGGGGGGACTGCCTTGCCAGCGGTGTCCATAACGCACCCCCGGATTCGAAAGAAGGGGGTGCCGGTCACCCCCAGCGTGTGCTGGTTCGCTTTAGCTCGAAAATATAATTGGAAACATATAATTGGAAAGAAGCTAAAGCACATACATCAAGCAAAGTTTGGGAGATAAGACTGCTGATTAATGGATCTCTGTGACCGGAGCGACGGATGAGACAAATAAATCAAGCGATGAACCACCATTAAGAGACTGGTATGTTTGGAGTGAAAAAGAAGGGGGGTGGAGGAAAAAAAAATTATGACGCAGTTTTAAATGGTGTCTCGCTAAGACAGGCTTGTCTAAGAAAGACGGGGGAGGAGAATCAGGACCATCGGAATGTGAATGATGATTGGAATGTGATCTTAACCTGACAGAGCCCTCCTGATATACTTGGCAAGCCTGAGAAAATTAAAGGACAAGACCGAAGATAATTTTTTATGGAAGCGTGGAATGGCGGCTGTCCCTAAGTGATATGATCTTTGGAGAGTGTAAAACCCACACAGAGGGCATCTGTTTCTAATCCGCTTGTGAAGATTATCAGAGATCGCAAAGAAAGGAATATATGATAACAACAAGAAGATGAAGAAAGTAATAAAGAAACTATCTGGATAGAACTGGATAGAACTGTTTAATTAAAGCAGCAATATAAGGGATGTTTGGACCCCCGTTCGGAGCTTGATGTATGGGTACCCCCAACAAAATTTAAAAATCTGGCTGTATAATTTGGAACTAATGTGATTTGGAAATAATGTGATTTGATTGGCCTGTTAATAAAATTTATTTTTTTGAAAAAAGACATTGCATGAATCTGGATTTTATTTTTTAAATGCAGTACAAGAATTAAGATTTGCATGAGAAAAACCTCCGAGGTTTGAGCAATCCACTGCATTGGGTTGCGACATGCCAACGTGGTTCAGCAAGATGTAACTCCAGAGAATCCTTTGAGGAAAGTAGCCACACAAACTGCTTCTGCATTAAGCAAATCCACTATCGATATCAAAGCAGCTGTGCCTCTGGAGTAGCTAGGAGGGCTGACTTAAAGAATTTGCATGCTTATTCTTGGGCTTGTTTAAAAGGATGTGGCTATCAATTGCTGCTAGTTGTACTGGCTGTATCAAAGGTAGCATGACTCTGAATGCCAGTTTGTGGGGAATGATAGCAGGAGAGGGCTATTGCCCTCATATGCTGCCTATGGGCTTCCCTTAGGGACGCGGGTGGTGCTGTTGTCTAAACCCCCGAGCCTCTTGGACTTGCCAATCAGAAGGTTGGTGGTTTGAATCCCCTTGATGGGGTGGGCTCCCATTGCTCTGTCCCTGCTCCTGTCAACCTAGCAGTTCAAAAGCACACAAGTGCAAATAGATAAATAGGTACCACTGTGGCAGGAAGGTAAACAGCATTTCAATGCACTCAGGTTTCTGTCATGGTATTCTGTTGCACCAGAAGTGGTTTAGTCATGCTGGCCACATGACCCAGAAAGCTGTCTGTGGACAAACACCGGCTCCCTCAGCATGAAAGCAAGATGAGTGCCACACCTCTAGGTCACCTTTGACTGGACTTAACTGTCCAGGAGTCCTTTATCTTTTTTGTGGGCTTCCCAAGGCATCTGATTACAGGGTTTCCACTGTGATTCTCCCACTGTTTTCATGGATTTTACCAAATGATGAAATTTGGGGCAGTGTTCTGGCATACAGTGTTTATTTGCTGTTTTAATGGGTGAAGCAGGTATGCACAAGAAGGGAGACAACCTGTCCACTCTTGTGTCACACCATGCCCATTGTGTGAATGAAATTTAATGGGACATCAGAGAATTTTGCCAGCCAGAACTTGCCTGAACTCAGTTCCGGCACCTCTCAGGTGGGCACAATTGCCATTCTAAGAGAACAAGAGAGGTATTCATGGTGTTCATGGTGAGTTCCGGCACCTGTTTTTCTAGAAAAATAGCACTGTGTGAATTGCTAGCATTATAACCAGGAAAACTAATACAATAATCCCTGCACCTGAACGACCTCTTACTTTCTAAGCTTATCAGATTGAAGCATGCCGTCTTCTGCAGTAATGTGGTCACCTTAACAGCAAGAGAAGACTTACTCTTGAACAGTAGTGATATCATCAAAGAGAGGTGGGTGATAATTTAAGTGATTTCCAAGCCACCTCTGAAAACACCCAACAGGTCTTCTAGATATAGCGATTTTACACAATTATTTAAGAAAAACAGTGCTTTCATGTTTTACAATAACATCCTATTCAGCAGTAAACCCATTAAACATGACTTGTGTGCTGCTTCTTAATATATTTTAATCTTATTCATGATTTCTAATACTGTGTCTCTACTTAGGTTAATCTAGGTATACCCAATCAAGTGAAACAATAAATATAATTATGGATTCAAAGTTAAAATGAGTGGGAATTAATTATATTCATGTATTCCTACCCGCCACCATATGACAAGCAATTAACAACACATTACCATACACAGTGAGCTCAAGGAAGGCAAAAAGGAGTAGCACAGAGTTCAGCATGCATATTCAAGGGAGGGATGTGACTTGGGTTTTTCCTCTTCCCAAAGTCAGAAGCAGTAGGGAGAACTTTGACAACCAGACCCAAATCTCTGGATCACAATGATGGTTTGCCAGAAAAGGAACTCTTTGGGCTGTTTACTATGATTGGTACTACCAAGGGTAGCTGGCTGGAAGAATGTACTGCAGCTTGACAATGTTTTCTTTATCTGAGTTTATTTCAGCCGGGCAGAAACACCCAAGGAAGGGTGCAAAGCAAGGCCAGTGAGAGAAGTGGCCTGGGGGGGAGAGCATGTGTGAGAGCATGAGAGTCAGATAGAGCATCTTTGATGGCTGTATTCAGCTGCTTGGCCTGAGGTTCCCTACCCCTAAATTCTACTCAATATTGATCCAGAGCAGATTCCAATGTATAGCAGAGTAACAGCTTAAACACAGGATCCCCCCAAAATAGATCAGAGGCAATTAATATTTCATTCAGCAGAGCTATACTGAAGGCAAATGAGCATAATGATCACAAATCCAATACATTCAGGATTGGCACCATCCATAAGAAATCCAGTTGCAGTAGACTTAACTTAAACTTACAGTAACTTATAATAAGTCTAAACCTTAATACTAAGCATACTATGTACAGAACACCACACCAGAAGGAAAAGAGATAGAAAGAGAGAGTGAAACCCAGGCTCCTTCTGGCCTCACTTTTATAGTCAGCATGACCTTGACAGAAAGGGATAACAGAGCCAGTTTAAACCAGCTGTACTCAGCTTCTCTGAAGGAATAACCCAAGCATCATGAACCTTCTGCTTGCTTCTTTCACATAGAGAATCTTCCAGAAGCCTCTTGAATTAAGTAGAATAGGAAAGATCTCTACACATCAGATCAATATGCACTAAGAAATGCAAACTGACAATCCTTTCTGCACTAAGAAATGCAAACTGACAATCTTGAGAGTCTTGTGTGATCCCTCAACAAACAAACAAGTGTTTCATTTTGGCCTTTAGTGCACTTGGAGATTCCATTGACACAAACTCATGCTCACAGACGTCCAAGTGTCCCTTTTCAAGGAACAGCCCCAGATTTATAGAAGCGACCCTAGTTTCTGATTTGATCTTGGAATGCCCCACTTTTCCTTAGGTAAAGGTAAAGGGACCCCTGACCATTAGGTCCAATCGTGACCGACTTTGGGGTTGCGGCACACATCTCACTTTATTGGCCGAGGGAGCCGGCGTACAGCTTCCGGGTCATTTGACCAGCATGACTAAGCTGCTTCTGGTGAACCAGAGCAGTGCACAGAAATGCCGTTTACCTTCCTGCCGGAGCGGTACCTATTTATCTACTTGCACTTTGACGTGCTTTCGAACTTCTAGGTTGGCAGGAGCAGGGACCGAGCAATGGGAGCTCAACCCGTTGCGGGGATTCAAACCACCGACCTTCTGATTGGCAAGTCCTAGGCTCTGTGGTTTAACCCACAGCGCCACCCGCGTCCCCACTTTTCCTTAGGATGCCCCTATTTTCATTGGAGAAATGTTGGAGGGTCTGTGCTCACCAGTTTGGCTATGAAGGGGTGGTTGGATGGTATACTTTAATCAGTAAATACTGGGCACAGGGAATGGATGTGAAACCCGCCCCTCTCCTCCATCTCTCCTCCCGCTGAGCCACAACTTTTATTCACCACTCAAGCATGACTCATACTGGTGAGCTGGCAAGGGAGAAAACTTCAAAGCAGTGAGCATGGCAAGGTAAGGTGGACAGGGGAGCAGATTTCATTTTTACCCTTCCCCACACACTCCATTTAATAATAAAAAAGTAGCCCACTCCACTTTATAGTCAAACACTTAACAGTATGATTAGCAGATATGAATATCTGGCTTGCCTACCTCTTTTATCTCTCTGTTCTACCATGAAGTGTTTACTTGATTTCATGAATTTATTTAGAAAATGTATCAGTCTCCTTTCTGACAATGGGTACACTCAGGATTGTATTACGAAATGATAAAAATAGAAAACCAGCAAAGAAAAAACCAATTGTGTATTTAAATTAGTGTTCTTCTAAATATATATATATATCCATAATGCTTTTCAGCAGTCTGAATTCAGAGTGGCTCATCATCATCATTATCCTATTTTAAATTGCAAACCTAACCGAAAAACACCAGGCCGAAATGGGAGGAAGAAATTAGGGAATTGACACTTGTCTATGTGCTTAAGACCAAGATGCAGACAATGGACAGTTTTATTTCTCTACTTATTTAGAATAAGGATGGCACTGGGACTGATTGGCAAACAAACAGAAATACTGTGAACTGAAGGCTAAACAGAAGACGAGCTGGACAAATCCTTTGGATTGGTCTGAATCGATTTGGTTTCAGTTTGATTCAGAGCTGTTTTGATTCAATTAGGATTTGGTCTGAATTGGCCCAATTTGGTTTGGGATTTGGTCAAATCAGTTGCTCAGCCCCGCTGACATGTACTAAATAAATACATTAATGGGCCATCAAAAGTTACCCCTAACACCTTGAACCAATCCCAGAAGCATGAATCAAAGAAACCCCCAGTGATTAAGAGACTCCATTCTCCGCCTCTCATCTTCAAGCAATGCACTAAAGCAATGCAGTAATCAATAATGATTAGATACTGAATGAACAAACACCAGTTGTCACATGGGGTAGACTTAGAGAGATCATTGCCACAAGCTTAGGATTTCTCTTAGTCAGAAACTGAATGAACTTTTCAGTTGCTCTGTTGGCAGCATACACTACCACATATCGTAAATGTAAGAGACGGATCATTTTTCTGACTTTTGTGTGACAGTATTCATGCATCTAACTATTAATAACACGTCTGTGCTGGCTTTATTTAGTAATGTTGTGCTTTTTTCCTGTCCCCCCATTATCTTTCACGCTTCGTGGTGGGAATCTCACGGGAACACAAGTGAGCCTGGCTTACTTCTTTAAATCTTGTTTTCTCTCACTAACAGTCATACATTTTACATGATAGATCTCACAACACTCATGGAGGAATTCAGTCAGCAGCATAGCTTCCACAGTCCAAAAAATTATTCTAACTTCACCTTTACATCATATCTCTCACCTGAGTTTCTCTTAACTCTAGTTATTCATTCAGCAATTCTTGCAAGCAAGAGCCAGACGGTTAGAAATAGTTAGCATTCCATGTTTTGCTATTGGGGAATATTGTTTTTGTAAAAGGAAAAAAGGTCCTGCCACAAATCATGCTTTTCATAGAATCATAGAATCATAGAGTTGGAAGAGACCACAAGGGCCATCGAGTCCAACCCCCTGCCAAGCAGGAAACACCATCAGAGCTCTCCTAACATATGGTTGTCAAGCCTCTGCTTAAAGACCTCCAAAGTAGGAGACTCCACCACACTCCTTGGCAGCAAATTCCACTGTCGAACACTTTTCAATACATTGATTTCAAAAGGATGAAGTATATTTAATTTGGAGGCTATGGCCCTTCGGTGAAAATAATTGTAATTCTAATGTCTTTGAAATAACTGTAGTTCTAATGCATGTTTAATTGCATTAAGCATACAAAAAGAAGAGGATGGGAAGAAGGCAAAAAGTAGAGATTAAGTCCATATATATACTGTATTTGCAATTGTTTTTACATATGCAATTGTTATGTGTGTGCATAATATAGTTTTGTGAAATTGCTTTGAGATGCTTCATAGTAAGCAATTCAATATTAAGAATAAGAATATGAATATGAACTATCGGAAAATCAAATTTGACTCTTAACATTTTTTTACCTGAAGTGTTGGTGGCGGGAACACTGTTTTTCTTTTGTTTCCTTGTGAAATAATTTTTGGATAGCTGAAGTAAAAAGAGAAGAAGCCCCTAATTACACTAGTCTAGTAAAGCGGGTGGTGCTGTGGTCTAAACTACTGAGCCTTGGGCTTGCTGATCGGAAGGTCGGCGGTTTGAATCCCCGCGACGGGGTGAGCTCCTGTTGCTTGGTCCCAGCTTCTGCCAACCTAGCAGTTTGAAAGCACGTCCAAGTGCAAGTAGATAAATAGGTACCGCTCCAGCGGAAAGGTAAACAACGTTTCTGTGCGCTGCTCTGGTTTCGCCAGAAGTGGCTTAGTCATGCTGGCCACATAGAATCATAGAATCATAGAATTGGAAGAGACCACAAGGGCTATCGAGTCCAACCCCCTGCCAAGCAGGAAACACCATCAGAGCACTCCTGACATATGGTTGTCAAGCCTCTGCTTAAAGACCTCCAAAGTAGGAGACTCCACCACACTCCTTGGCAGCAAATTCCACTGTCGAACAGCTCTTACTGTCAGGAAGTTCTTCCTAATGTTTAGGTGGAATCTTCTTTCTGGTAGTTTGGATCCATTGCTCCGTGTCCGCTTCTCCGGAGCAGCAGAAAACAACCTTTCTCCCTCCTCTATGTGACATCCTTTTATATATTTGAACATGGCTATCATGTTCAAATATATGATAGCCTTAACCTCCTCTTCTCCAGGCTAAACATGCCCAGCTCCCTTAGCCGTTCCTCATAAGGCATCGTTTCCAGGCCTTTGACCATTTTGGTTGCCCTCCTCTGGACACGTTCCAGTTTGTCAGTGTCCTTCTTGAATTGTGGTGCCCAGAACTGGACACAGTACTCCAGGTGTGGTCTGACCAGAGCAGAATACAGTGGCACTATTACTTCCCTTGATCTAGATGCTATACTCCTATTGATGCAGCCCAGAATTGCATTGGCTTTTTTAGCTGCCGCGTCACACTGTTGGCTCATGTCAAGTTTGTGGTCAACCAAGACTCCTAGATCCTTTTCACATGTACTGCTCTCAAGCCAGGTGTCACCCATCTTGTATTTGTGCCTCTCATTTTTTTTGCCCAAGTGCAATACTTTACATTTCTCCCTGCTAAAGTTCATCTTGTTTGTTTTGGCCCAGTTCTCTAATCTGTCAAGGTCGTTTTGAAGTGTGATCCTGTCCTCTGGGGTGTTAGCCACCCCTCCCAGTTTGGTGTCATCTGCAAATTTGATCAGGATGCCCTTGAGTCCATCATCCAAGTCGTTGATAAAGATGTTGAATAAGACCGGGCCCAAGACAGAACCCTGTGGCACCCCACTAGTCACTCTTCTCCAGGATGAAGAGGAACCATTGATGAGCACCCTTTGGGTTCGGTCAGTCAGCCAGTTACAAATCCACTGAGTGGTAGCATAGTCAAGACCGCATTTTACCAGCTTCTTTACAAGAATATCATGGGGCACCTTGTCAAATGCCTTGCTGAAATCAAGGTAGGCTACATCCACTGCGTTCCCTTCATCTACCAGGCTTGTAATTCTGTCAAAAAACGAGATCAGGTTAGTCTGACATGACTTATTTTTCAGAAATCCATGCTGACTATTGGTGATCACAGCATTCCTTTCTAGGTGCTCACAGACTGTTTGCTTAATGATCTGTTCCAGAATCTTCCCTGCTATTGATGTCAGACTGACTGGGCGGTAATTATTTGGGTCCTCTCTTTTCCCCTTTTTGAAAATAGGGACAACATTTGCCCTCCTCCAGTCTGCCGGGACTTCGCCTGTTCTCCAGGAATTCTCAAAGATGACTGCCAGTGGTTCTGAGATCACAACTGCCAGTTCTTTTAATACTCTTGGATGCAGTTCATCTGGCCCTGGAGACTTGAATACATCTAAACTAGCCAAATATTCTTGTACTATCTCCTTAGTTATTCTGGGCTGTGTTTCCTTTGCTGAATCATTTGCTCCAAATTCTTCAGATCGGGCATTGTTTTCTTTATCGGAGAAGACTGAGGCAAAGAAGGCATTGAGTAGTTCAGCCCTTTCTGTGTCCCCTGTTTGCATTTCACCATCTTCTCCTCTGAGTGACCCCATTGTTTCTTTGTTCTTCCTTTTGCTACGAACATACCCATAAAAGCCTTTTTTGTTGCTTTTAACCTCTCTAGCAAGCCTGAGTTCATTCTGTGCTTTAGCTTTTCTGACTTTGTGTCTACACGTGCTGGCTATTTGTTTGAATTCCTCTTTGGTGGTTTCCCCCCTTTTCCATTTTCTGGACAATGAAGTTGTCTGCAAGGCCAGTGAGGAATCTGTTTGACCTTATGCTCTTGGCTGAGTTTGACGTCCAACAAATATCCGGGTAATTACTACTATCTCCCTTCCTTTTGCATGCTTGGCCATCTGTTCCAGGAAGGCATCATCTATGTCCTCCGTTTGGCTTGGGGATCTATAGTAAACTCCCACAATGAGGTCTCTGTTATTCTTCTCTCCCTTAATTTTGACCCAAATGCTCTCACTTTGGCTTTGAGGATCTAAATCTTGGATCTCTTCACAGGTATACACATCCCTGACATATAACGCCACTCCTCCTCCTTTCTTGTCTGGTCTATTTCTCTGAAATAGATTGTATCCCCCCATTATTACATTCCAATCGTGGGACTTATCCCACCAGGTTTCAGTGATGCCTATTGTGTCATATTTAGTTTGCTGTACCAAGAGCTCAAGCTCATCTTGTTTATTTCCCATGCTTTGCGCATTAGTGTACAGACATTGAAGTCCATTAATCATTCCCCCGTGTCTCTTATTTAAGGATTTTTTCCTCCCACCACTAGGTCCGTGTGCTGTTTGCTCCATTTGGTCTATGACATTTGGATGATCATCTTCATTAATTGATAGACTCCTACCTTCAGGAGCACTGTCTCCCTCCCCCACATTAGTCAGTTTAAAGCCCTCCTGATGAGGTTTCTGAGATTTTTGGCAAAAACATTTCTCCCAACCGTTGTGAGGTGCAGCCCATCACTTGCCAGAAGTCCATCTTCAAGAAACTGCAGTCCGTGATCTAAGAATCCAAACCGTTCCTGTTTACACCATTTGCGAAGCCAGCTGTTCACTTCCACTATTTTCCCCTCTCTCCCTGGGCCACGTCGTTCAACTGGGAGGACAGATGAGATGACAATTTGTGCATTTAGTTGCTTCAATTTCCTGCCGAGAGCCTCGTAGTCTCTTTTGATCTTCTGGAGGCTATTGCTTGCAGTGTCATTGGTTCCCACATGAACCAAGAGGAAGGGGTATTTGTCAGTGGGTTTTATGATTCCTTGCAGTCGTTCAGTTACATCTTGGATCTTAGCCCCGGGGAGACAGCACACTTCCCGAGACATCTTGTCAGGCCCACAGATCACTGCTTCTGTTCCCCTCAGTAGGGAATCCCCTATCACCACTACACGCCTCCTCTTGGGTTTGGTCGGGGTTCTTCCGTGAGCTGTCCGTTCCAAGGTCGCCTGCACATTCCCTGAGGACTGACTTTGCTGCTCGTCTTCATATACCTGATCGACTGTAATGAGGGAGAGATCTTCAAATGGAGTCTGCTCTTCGTCTTCCATGCTAGGGGAGAGGACCTCAAAGCGATTGTGTATTTCTAAGCAATCAGAGTGAACCCTGGGCCTCCTACTTCTTTGAGTCACGTTTCTCCATATATCTGGCTCCTGTGTTGGTGAACTAGACTCCTTCTCAGGGGAGTCCCCTGTCTCCTCCTTGGTGGAGACGGTGTGCTCTGTTGCTTCCAAGAAGAGCTCCAGCTCTCTAATTCTTTGGAGCGTAGCTACACGTTCCTCCAGTTGCTGGACTTTGTCTTTTAAGAGGGCAATCAACATGCAATTGCTGCAGGTAAAGCTGCCTGCAACCTTTGGCAAGATGGCAAACATTGCGCAGGAATCGCAGGCGACTGCAGCTGTTCCCTCCCCTTCCATCTTGAGATCGTGTCGTTGGGGTTGGCTACAGAGGTCCTCCATCATAAAAAGCTTGAAGACAGGACAAATAACTTCCCCCACACAAAAAAACACTTAGATCTCCCCCAACAAATGTTTGAGACTAGCTCCCCTAAATCTAAAAGATGGATCTAACTGCGCACGTCCAATGACCTGGAAAAACTGTCTGCGGACAAACGCCGGCTCCCTCAGCCGGTAAAGCGAGATGAGTGCCACAACCCCAGAGTCATTCGCGACTGGACTTAACTGTCAGGGGTTCTTTAATTTTACCTTTAGTAAAATGAAGGGTTTGAGTGACTATAGTCTCGATCTGGAGCCCCTACGCCAGAGGGGTAGTTGTAAACACACACTCTTAGATTTGACTTTCAGCCAACCACCTTTTCATGCTGATCTGGTGAAAGTTATTAGCAAATTGCTACCTGTTCATAACACTTTATCTGCAACAGCAGAAGGCATCAATTTAGATTGCTTACCTGTGTTAGCCAGTATGGGCTATATCACTTTGGGAGTAGAAAGCGACAGCTGATAGCAGCATTGCTACTAATGAAGGTGTTGTGAGCACCCATGTGTTCGTTTCCTTGTTTTGCAAATGTTTAGGTTCAGATGGATTAAGACAGTTGGATTTAGACACTGTAAAATGTAAATGAATATAGTGAGATAAAATACGTTTGAACATCTCTGGGACTTGCTAATACAAGAGGCCATCACTATGCCAAGAAAAGCACAGACTAAACCTAACTTCCTTATGTATTATTATTAGAATCACAGAGTTGTGGAGCTGGGAGGAACCCTGTGGTCATCTAGTCCAACCCTCTGCAACGCAGGAATCTCAACTAAAGCATCCATGACAGATGGCCACCCAACCTCTGCTTATAAACCTCCAAGGAAGGAGAGTCTACCCCCTTCCAAGGGAGTCCATTCCACTGTTGAACAGCTCTTACTGGCAGAAAGTTATTCTTATTATTTCTTATTGTTATTTACTATATTTTGAAACTATCCTTCAGCTGAAGTTCTCAGGGCAAAATACAAAGAACACAGTAAAATACAACACATGGCTCTGCCACACTTCTGATTGTCCCACCACTTGTTCCCTGGGAAAACCCGCTCTTTATTGCTGCATTGGAGCAAATGTTGATTGTGTTTTCTGTGGATTGATGTTTGCTCTGATTCAGCAGTAAAGAGAAGCTGTAGAGATAAGAAATGAAGAGTCGTTCCGCTGTCTGTAGAGGTCACTTCCTGGTTCGCATGGATAAGTCGTTTTCAATAGAGCCCAGTGATGGAATCATGCAGCTGAACTGAGGCAGCACTGGGTGCTGAAATTTTTTACCCCATAACAATTTTGTGTGCGGGGCAACCACCCCTGTGCTCCCATGTCATGCCACTGGTTATGTCTCAGGCCTCATGGAAAAACTAATGGAAAGGGGAGTTAAGGGGAGTGAGAGAGATGCTACCATGTAAATGTGGTTCTTTTCCAAATCCTATGCTATTTGTGCAATATCTTGGACTATCTCATTATGGATCAGGGTTTTTTTTATTCATTGCTAGCAACATCACCATGTATTTCTGGTACATGATACCACCCTTTTCACTTACTGGATGCAGACAACTAGTATCTATCTAGGTTTTAATCCAGCATGGAGATGAATGCCTCCTTGGGCTCACTTAAACTGACAGTTCAAACAGAATCTACTGTCATCATCAGCAGTCAAATGCACAACGTTCCTTGGGGTGGTTTACTCACAACCAAATAAGTGAATTGTTTTGCTGTTTTCATATTGAGTGGAGTTTGATGTTTCTGTCTGGAGAGAGTTTGAGTGATTGGGTGGCCTCTAGTTAAAGAGAGATTACCGTATTTTTCGCCCCATAAGACGCACCGGCCCATAAGACGCACCTAGATTTTTTTTGGGGGGGGGGAAATAAAGGGGAAAAAAATTATTCCCCCCCCCAGGTGCGCTGCGCTACACCAGGAGCTTGAGGCGTGCGGAGCTCAGCGCACCCCAAGCTTCTGCGTGCCGGCAAGGTCTCCGCTAGCGTGGGAGAGCCGAGGGGCTCTCCCAGGGCTAGCGGACCCCTGCGCTAATCCACAAGCTTGGGGCGAGCTGAGGTCAGCGCGCCCCAAGCTTCTGTGTGCCGGCAAGCAGTCCGCTAGCCTTGGGAGAGCCGAGGGGCTCTCCCAGGGCTAGCGGATCGCTGCGCTACACCAGGAGCTTGGGGCATGCTGAGCTCAGCGCGCCCCAAGCTTCTAGGTGCGCGCAAGCAGTCCGCTGCCGCCCCAAGCCTCGCGCACCCGGTGGGACCTCCTGCAGGGCGCGCGAGGCTTGCAGGCATTCGCCCCATAAGACGCACCCCGATTTCCCCTTCATTTTTGGAGGGGAAAAAGTGCGTCTTATGGGGCGAAAAATACGGTAGATAATAGAACACTCTATTTAAAGGAAGAGTGGAACTGCCTCTTTTATTCAATGAACTTTATTGTTCTGTATCTGAACACCTGTGCACTGGCTAAAATTTACAGTAGCCCACCAGTAGGCTATTTCAGACCCTCCAGGTTTCCATATTTTCCAGGGACAGTCCTGGCTTTACAGAAGCCATCTTGGTTTCTGATTTGATCCTAGATTATCCCACTTCTCCCTTAGGAGGTCCCTGTTTGCGTCAGAGAAATGTTGAAGGGTATTGAGTTATCTGACCTCTGGGTCATCTGAAGGCAGCGCTGTATAAGGAAGGTTTTCTTTTGATGTTTAATGTTTTTTTATGATTTTATATATGTTGGAAGCAACCAAGAGTGACTGGGGCAACTAAGTCAGATGGGTGAGGTATAAATAGTAAAATTATTGTTGTTATTGAATAGGATATCCTTATTTTCATCGGAGAAATGTTGGAGGGTATGTTATTTCAGTTTAAAATATTAGGATTTTGTGAACACTAGGATTTTGTGGGTGGCTATCTATGATTGCAACTGGAAAGGTGGGAGACGCTGAAGTAGTGGTGCTGTGCAAAAATAATGGAGGTGGAAAGGCAAACCAGATAAAGCCATACCTCGAGTTGAATGTGCTTCAGCTTGAAGGCTTTTGGGTTGTACTCCATGGCAACCCGGAAGTAACAGAGCATGTTACTTCTGGGTTTTGCCGCTCGCGCATGCGCAAATGCTCAAAATGACGGCACGCACATGCGCGGAAGTGGCAAAACTTGACCTACGCATGCGCAGACGCACAGTCACATCTTATGTTCCATTCAGGATGTGAACGGGGCTCTGGAACGGATCCCGTTCGTATCCCGAGGTACCACTGTATGCTGCTCTTTTTGGCAATAGCTGTGCCTTTATTGAAATATTGAGTTAGGCCCAGGGTGTTACCATATTCAGGGCAGGGGTGCCAACTCACCCTCTGGATTGTGGGTGCCCACCGCCACAATGCAACGTCACACACCTGCACGTAGTGCGTGTGATTTCACAAGCACTACTTCTAGGTGTGTGTCTGTGTGATGTCACACAACCACATTGCGGTGGCTGGTGGCAGGGGCTCCTCTTCCTCCTCCACTCAAGGCACCCCTTTCTGTGGGGAGGGACTCAGAGGCAGAGAGACTCTGCCTCTGTGTCCGAGACCCCCACCCCCATTTTTTGGCCTCATTTGCTGGCTGCGGTGGGCAGAGCTGATCTGCTTTTCTCTTTGAGGCAGAAACCGCTGCTCCTGCCAGTTTTTCTCATTGACTTTGTGGGTGCCCGGTCCCCACAATTATATTATTGTGGGTGCCCAAGTACCCACAGCCCCCTGGAGTTGGCTCCTATGGCTCAGGGTACAGAATACCTGTTATGTACTGAGCTTGGATCCCAGAACAATAGGCAGGTAGGATCCTAGAAGGCAGCAACCTGATTGGTCTGCAGAAGTTGCCCAATCAAGCTCCAGGAGGAAGTGAATCAGCAACCTGTTTGGCCTGCAGGAACAGTCCAATCAGGCTCCAGGAGGGGAATTGAATCAGCCAATCACACGGGACCCATTGTGTAAATAATGTATATATAGCCAGAGGTTTTTGGGGAAAGCACTCACTCACTGTTTACCATGAGCTGAAAGAAAGAGCATGAAATCAACACTCAACTCCGAGTATATTTCAATACCCATGCGCTGAAAATATAACACCCCTCCCCCTGGCTTCTCAGCAGATTTTATTTTGTGTGTGGATGTAATGGTACTGTAAGTCTTTTGGGCACTGCAACCACTTTATAAGCTGCATCGATAATGTACACAAATTATCATTCCCATGAATGGCTTCTTTTCACTTCAATTGCTTTTTTAAAGGGGGGGGGATGCAATTTCTGTGCAGTACTGTTGATTATACCACTCATGCTTATTATTAAATCCTGTCATTGCTGAATTATTGAATAAAAACCCATGTTTAATATTTTAAGAATTGCCTTGCGCTACAAGATATCCCTACCAGACTCCCTGCAGCAAAAGGCTGAGTAATTGACACATGTTGACTCTGGGACTGGAGGCATGACTTGAATGGTAAATATTTGAAGATGGGGAGCTCTCCCTCCCTGCTGCCAATTCTCTGTAGACAGCATATTCAGCAAACAGCTTAATTTGAAAACTAGAATGACAGCTTTCTCATGGTCTCGGTGCTTAATTCTCCCTTTCAGTTTTAGCATTTCCCCTTTATTTTCCAACAGCGCAGCATAACTATATCATCAGGCCTCTGATCAACAATAGACCATCCACTTGATTCAGTTACATCGAATAAATGGAAAGTCATTTCCTGCCATTCTGGTAACATACATTTCTTTTAATACTCCTAGTTACTGACGAGTTCCTTTTTAAAACACACTCACTCACACACAAATGAGAAAAGGAATGAGATGAGAACTAGTTGCTTTCAAGGACATATCAGCTGCTGGAATATTTTCTGTTTAAAAAGAAAGAAAAATAGATGGCCATATTTGGTTATGTATATGGAAAGAAGGGATGAGAATCCCTCAGTGTATTAAGGTGGGACAACCTATTAATTTCCGTTTCTCCTTTTTCTGATCTTAAATGGTCTGCCCAATTTCTGCATCGGTTTGTACATTTTGTAAAATTCTGCACAAAAATTCATATGTGTTTCAATTGCTTTTGTGTGTCTGCAGTCTTGCATAATAGACACATTTTTGAATGCAGTTGCTGCAATATGATGTATGTGCATATTATTTTAACCAAGATGTGCATTTTTGTGCTCATGTTGCTCTAATATATGCTTTTTTGGTTGGAATATTGCATCATAGGATTCAGGGGAGTGTGAATTTTGAAGAATAACTGTGTTGGGTGTGTGTATTAGTTTGGGAAGTCTGAATTAGGGTACGTTTGCATTAAATTGTGACACCCCCCAAAAAAAAAAATCTGTTGGATCCTGTAATTGTTATTTTGAAATACTGTATTTTAATTAAATGTTTAAGGGTCACATATATATTGAAATTTAGAGAACAAAGATTTAAACTTGCTGGGAATACAAATATAGCTGATACGACAACTCACGTGAGAGCAGTCTACTTTCATCGTGACTGACTCTGCCAAAGTTATCCTTATATTGCTCTGGAAATGTCTTCTGAGGGAAAACAAAACAAAACATTTTTTGTGCAATATAAGCCAATGAGTCTCAATCCTCCCTCCAGATTTATTTACCTTTCCAAAAGTACAATCTATACATGTCAACTCAGAAGAAAATACTGCTGTCTTCAATAGGACTTACCCCAACTCTCTAGGAGTGCAGCCAAAATGTGGTTGCTCCCTTTACCCATTCCTTACATAGCTAGTCAATCAAATCCACTCCACTTCCCAGTGGGGAGAAGTTGTGGTGAACCACGTGGCAATCCACTCCCCTCCGGGACAGGGGATGAAGTCCCGCATCTCCCGGAAGTACCTGGCCATGTCATTCGCCAGCCAGCCTACCCGCTGGCTGGTGGCGCGTGTTGAGGGGCCTGGTAGGAATTTTTCTACTTGGCAAATTGGCATGGGCCATTTGGTTTTCGCCTACCCCATAGGAATCATCACAACTTTGGCGGTTAGGCATTGGTTGATCTTATGATGGGGGAGGGGAGGTGTGCCCATC
Organism: Podarcis vaucheri; assembly: GCF_965113315.1. NCBI lineage: Eukaryota > Metazoa > Chordata > Lepidosauria > Squamata > Lacertidae > Podarcis > Podarcis vaucheri. Next base: position 20,973,538 of record NC_138764.1, on the reverse strand, counting down.
ACCTGCCCCTCCAAGCTTAAGGGTATTCCGTTAAAGGAATTCGGGAATGTAGATCTTGTCTGAAGCCTGGGGCTGGGCTAGGGCCATGCCACGACCCCATCGGGAACCCAGGGGGAGCTCGAGTTGGTTTGCATCGACAGGGCTCCCCCTACCAGTGGTTGACCCTTACAGGACTCCCTGTGTGATGAGCAGGAGTCAGATATAGTTGGGTCAATTCCAGTGCCTAAGCCCATACCTCTCACATTCTGTAACCAATAAAGTTGTGGCCTAAATTTGCCCAATAACATTAACCTAATATCCGTGTCCTTGTGTCTTACTCATCAATGAGGAGGTGGTCTCGGGCTCTCAACACGCAATCAATCAATCTCCTTTATTGGCATAGAAATGTAGCTAGTCAAAGAACTTAGACTCTGCATTTGTCCCATGCGGGCCAATTTAATTCCTGTGTGACTGCAATCCTATTATTCCCTGAGACTTAGTTCATTCATTCATTGGGACATATGCTAATGTCCAGGCTGTGTATAAAACCCAAAACTATTTTACTCCAGCCATATATATGGTAGCAAGATATCATGGATTCCATATCTATGTGACACTCTAGCGCGATAAACCAGGGAGGCCAAAAAGTCAAACTCATGAGTTACACAGAGCTTATGAAGGGATGGGGCTATTTCTGTAATTTTTGACTCAGTTCTCCATTGTTCCCATTAAGTCAGGTGTGGGGGAACTTTGGCCCTCCAGATGTTTCTGAATTACAACTCCCATCATCTCTGGCCAATGGTTATACTTGCTGGGGCTGACTGGAGTTGTAATATATGGAGGGCCAAAGGTTCCCTATACTTGCATTAAGTTCAGTGGAACATAGAATTATAGAATTGTAGAGTTGGAAGGGACCCCAAGTGTCATCCAGTCCAACCCTCTGCAATGCAGAGAAGTCAGCTAAAACATCCATGACAGATGGTCAGCCAACCTCTGCTTAAATCTGACTGAGAAACCGATGAGTGAGGACAGGATCTGTTCTTTTCCTCAATCAGATGCAAGGGGAAAATCAATACTTTCAATAGGCTCCTACCTCATTTATAGACCGAAGAGCATCTCTTACTTTATACGGGAAGTTGTCTCCCCAAAGTAGTGATTTTTTTCCTTCCAGAAGAGTGAAAGCTAGAAATTCAGTTGTGTGGAAGAAAGGATCTCCTGGACAGGTTCTTACAGACACAGGGTCATCATGGCTGTAGCTTTTGTATTGTTGTGCTCATCACACGTCTTTGGACATTGAGGAATTCTAGGGGTACAGTGATTACCTAGATTTGGTTCCCTTTTGAAGGAGGTGACTAGAGGTTTATTGGTGCTTGGAAATACTGCATTTATTTACAAATACACAAGTTGAGTGTAGGTGGACATGTAGCTTAAACACTCCAACAGACAGCCAAAGTCTACTGTTCTCACATCAGAGTTCCAGTAGTACAGCGAGCATCTTAAGTTGCTTGCAAAGCCTGAATTCAGTCTCTTCCTCTGAGTCAAGCTGCAGTCTCACACACAAACATCTGGATTACCTCAACCTTAGCTGGAAAGAAAGTCTTCCCCTTTCTCTGTTTTTCGCATATTCAGAACCATCCCAAAATGATCCTGTATCAAGAAGCAATTGTGTAAATATTTAGTCCCATGGCGACATTTCACTTATGCTGAAACATCCTCTTCTCTGCATTAAAAAAAAATAAGGTTGAGCATGAATATTTTTACATCTAGCACATCTCGAAAATATTTGGTGCCTCTCCAAATAAATGAGGGCCATCTGGCACCTGTCAGACAGGTCTGTTTTGCCCCTACAAAAATGTGTTTATGTTGTAAGAAATAGAGATTTCCTTACTTTAATTTGACATCTTTTGTTGCATGTGAGATGCAAATATACATATTTGTATCTAAACCATTATGCTGCATGCATGCGCTCTAAAATCATGAGGCCCTTATTATGAAATTGTGCTCCCTGTATTAGTAGCATCTGACTGCAGAGTGAACCCAAGACAGTTACAAAGCTGCTCCCCATTCATGCATTGGTTGAAGCTAAGCACTGAAGACTTCACAATGTGATCATCAGCAAGTTAACTTGGACACCATTCCACGGGAATGGTGAAGTTCCACTCATGTAAGCCATTTGAGGCAATGTCCTGCTGCTCCCGCCAAGATGTTCTCAAACGGATGGAAGTCCAAGGGAGAATATTTATTTAAAGCCAGATGGCAAAATCTGGCTGGGCATCTTTGAACTCGTTGAAAGTAAAAGAGCGTGATCTCCTTCTAAGAGCAGAACAGCCATGAGGTCTGCCGTGGAGTAAGTCTAGGTAAAGGTTGGACCTCAGGAAGCGTGGGTAACAGTCTTGCTCCATCAGGGCATAGATTTTGGTCTGCGCAGCATCAAATGTGTTGCGTGTCGGGTGACTCATGCTCTGACTGGTGCACGTTTTGGTGTTAAAGTCAAGGTTGACCTAGAGAGAAAGAGAAAGAGGGGAAAAAACACCTCATATGGCAAAGCAAATATTATTGATGGCGTTTCTCAAGCTTCTCTCTTAATGAGTACAGTGGTACCTCAGGTTACATACGCTTCAGGTTACAGACTCCGCTAACCCAGAAATAGTGCTTCAGGTTAAGAACTTTGCTTCAGGATGGGAACAGAAATTGTGCTTCAGTGGCGCGGCAGCAGGAGGAGGCCCCATTAGCTAAAGTGGTGCTTCAGGTTAAGAACAGTTTCAGGTTAAGTACGGACCTCCATAATGAATTAAGTACTTAACCCGAGGTACCACTGTACATGGCTTACCCTACAAGTTCACATTCAAGTCCTGTGCATACAGGAATCATGTACAAGCTGACGTGATTTTCCACACATGACCAAGGAACAGATGTTGTTGAACTCCAGCTCCCATAATCTGTGACCTTTGGTCTTGCTGGCTGGGGCTGATGGGAATTTAACAACATTTGAAGGGCCACAGGTTCACTATCCCTGCAACAGATGCTTGACTACACATAGGCTTGTGAAATTGTTTCTTTTGGATCAAGGATACACATGTTCTAGACATGAAGTTCATTAGGCGACTAAGGGAAAAATCTGGTACTCTGCTTCAAGACCTTAAGATTGTATGAAAGTGGGGAGGGAAGAAAAAATATTGTTAACAAGTGCGTCACGTGGTTTTGTGGCATTTTATCCGTAATGTAGGGGGATTCACCATATCTGCACTGTTGCATAAAGTTATTTATCCACTGTAGCTTTTAAAGTGTGCTGAGAAGATAAATTCTAATACTTGCAATTTTGTTTTAAATGGCAAAGTGTCTTTGCACTACAGAGGAAGTCAGCTATCTGATTTATGTGAGCTTTGGGGGAAGTTGTGTGTGGTTACTGCTGGGGGGAAAACCTCAGTTTCTGCTGAGTTTCAGCCTTAACAGTAAGCTTCTACACCATAGTTTAATTTTTAAAGCACTCTTATACAATTTAATGGGACAAGGGTGGCGCTGTGGGTTAAACCACAGAGCATAGGACTTGCTGATCAGAAGGTTGGCGGTTCGAATCCCCACGACGGGGTGAGCTCCCATTGCTCGGTCCCAGCTCCTGCCAACCTAGCAGTTCGAAAGCATGTCAAAGTGCAAGTAGATAAATAGGTACCACTCCAGCGGGAAGGTAAATGGCGTTTCTGTGCGCTGCTCTGGTTTGCCAGAAGCGGCTTAGTCATCCTGGCCACATGACCCAGAAGCTGTACGCCGGTTCCCTTGGCCAATAAAGCGAGACGAGCGCCGCAACCCCAGAGTCGGTCACGACTGGACCTAATGGTCAGGGGTCCCCTTACCTTTTATACAATTTAACAGTCATGTCCCTACTGCCAAAGAGTTTTGGGAACTGTAGTTTGGCAGGGGTGCTGAGACTACCTGGAGACACCTCACAGAGCTACAGTGCTTAGTACCCTTCACAAACAATTCACAGGATTCTTTGTGGGTGATGATGTGATCTAAAAACCAGTTAGATCTCATTGCCACAGCACATCTTAAGGAGTTTGGGAAATTCTAAAGGCAGTCACACGTTCATGTTTTATTAATGAAAATGATAAAATAATAATAATAATAATAATAATAATAATAATAATAATAATAATTTATTATTTGTACCCCGCCCATCTGGCTGGGTTTCCCCAGCCACTCTGGGCGGCTTCCACAGAAACCAAAAAACACTAAAATATCATACATTAAAAGCTTCCCTGAATAGGGCCGCCTTAAGATGTTTTCTGAATGTCAGGTAGTTGTCCATCACCTTGACATTGAAAATAGCAATAATAATTAATAAAAATAAAGGCAGTCACACAACCCCTATCAACATGCAGGACTCGAGCAGTCACAGGCTGTTCGAGCCCCACTAAGGTCAGTCATCACATTGTTGCTAGGAGAGCACACAAACCACAGATAGATGTTTATCAAATCTTCAAAGAAACATGATTTATACTTCTGTAGAGAATCATAGAATCATAGAGTTGGAAGAGACCACAAGGGCCATCGAGTCCAACCCCCTGCCAAGCAGGAAACACTATCAGAGCACTCCTGACATATGGTTGTCAAGCCTCTGCTTAAAGACCTCCAAAGAAGGAGACTCCACCACACTCCTTGGCAGCAAATTCCACTGTCGAACAGCTCTTACTGTCAGGAAGTTCTTCCTAATGTTTAGGTGGAATCTTCTTTCTTGTAGTTTGGATCCATTGCTCCATGTCCGCTTCTCTGGAGCAGCAGAAAAACAACCTTGCTGGATCCAATGAAAGGCCCATCTAGTCCAGCTTCCTGCTTTCCCCCATGGCCCAAAGGATACCTTCTAGGAACCCACAAGCAGCACATGTGTGTTGTAGCCTTCCTCCATTGTTGTTACCCCAGCAGTTGCCATTCAGGTCAGGAGCATCCCACAACCTGAGATTTCAGGGCTCAAACCTGAGACCGAGGGGTGGCCCCCTGATGATGTCACTGTGGGCAGACCTTGGCGATGTCAGGGCGTGGTTCTTCCTCTGTGCTCCCTCCTGCCACTGAACCCTGGAGACGGAGGTTAATTGGGAGAGGGGATAACCCCCCTAACACCTATGCAATCATTATACTACCTTTGGAACTGGATGTGGCATATATGACTAGTCGCCACTCATCTCTTTTTCCTCCATGAACTTGGGCTATAAAGTTAGGGGAAGGGACATTGGCTCCCATGAGCTGCATGAGGCTACAAATTTGAGGTGCAGTTAAAAGGAAGCACAGTCTGTCTCAAACTGAGATGCACAGGGGCAGGGGCACTATATTTATTTTCTCCCACAGAAACTGAATGCCTAGCATTCCTACCAGGAAAAAGTATTTGCTCCTGGTACCAGTATGCTGTTTCCCAGCCAAAGAGCCTGAAGCGGATTTCAGTAATAAGCAAAACATACTGCTACATGTGGGGATAATGCTGCCACTGGGCTTGGGATGATATCTTAACAGTGTACCCAACAGGCTGTCCTGTTAGCAACACAGACCACATGAGTTGGGGGAGCATTGCAATATGTCTCAGTGCAATATATTTGTCCAAGTTTTATTGGACTTCTAACAAGCCAAAGGCTTGAGTAGGTAAAAATGTGTAAATTATTTCATTCTACCAGGGTCATCTTAAGCATATCTGGCACCTTGGTGCAAAGATCCCTCTAGTGCCCCCCCCCCCGGCAGCTCCAAAAAAAGTGAGGGGGCGGTGGAAAATGTCCTCTGCCTCCCCCACAGCCCTGATCCCTGGCATGGTGGCAGCGATCAAGCAGGAAAACATGCTGGCGGACATGCTCTCTAGCGTCTGGGTGCCCGAGAAGGCAGACTGGGAAGGCTGCATGCTGCCTTTTGCCAGGAAGCAGGAGGAGGACAACGACCAGGAGCAGGGCTGTCTTTAGCAGATGCAGAAGCTTGGAAGGGATGCTGCGAGCAGCTTCCGTCCTAAGCCTCTGCAGGGATTGCTCTCCTCCTGAGGAGGCTTGGGAAGGAAGCTGCACGCCCGCCAGCCATATAGTTGGTGGGGCACAGCTGGCAGGCATGCAGGGAAAGGGGAGGCTGCTGGCAAAGCCACACAGCTCCCCCACTCACTGGGGCGTGTCAGAACTCTGCTTGGCCAAGCCGATAAGGCCTCATCTTCCTCCGAGCTGAGCCTTTGAAATCGCCTCTGACATGTTTAATGACCTGAGCCTTTGATAAGGCCCCAAGCACATTCTATCCAGCAGGGTTCCCAGCACAGGGAAGAGAGGAGGGGTTTGGCTACATTGTAAAGAGTTTTATTTCTAAACTACGCAGAACAGAAAAGACATCCTCTCTCTATGAAAGCAGAGAGCAACTGATCAAAGGAAACAGGAAACCACTAACATCACATCCCGTCTCTCCCCTTCCCGTGAGACTTGAAGGTCTCTGGAAGGTCTCTGGAATCTCCTATAATAAGATATGCTGATATGCAGGTCTTCCCTACTTGACATGATGGACATTTGGCTAGTAAGATACAATTAAGAACCTGGACTGAAACATCAACCGCGTGTATATTTGTTTACATGTGATATGTCACTAATACACCATCATTAGTGGAATAAATTTTGGAATAAATCTGTAATCAATCTTTTTAGACTATGATTATTACTTCAATGCTGTGTTTAAGCTGGTGATTTGTTTTATTCATTTGGCTTATTATCTGAAATCTTGGCAATGTAATAGGAATGGTTTGTATGTAACACTAATTACATCTATAATTATGGGTTTAGCAGACAGATGAAAAGTAATTCTAATGTATTAGCATCAAATATAGGCAGATACATATGGGCACATAAACTAATATTTGTACTTCAAGTTGATGTTGTTGTGGTAGCATGTGCTATAATTTCCCCGACATGTTTTCAAACTGTGGCCTCAATGCAAGACAAGGTTAAGCAGCGTTCAGAACAAGGCCATGCATTTTTACTCAGAAATAGGTTCTACTGTGTTCAATGGGGCTGACATCCTAGCAAGTTGGTTTGGGGTTTCATCTAGGTCAGTCTATTTGTCCATCTTGCCTGCTATTGTTTTCTCTTCCAGGCAGAGGTTTTTCCTACCACCTGTTGCCTGAATATTTTTAAACTTATGCAAGGCAGATTGCGCCAAAAGGACCGTTTTCACTATACCTCTTTCGGAGCTTCTTTTTCTATGAAGGTCTCATAAATGGTCTTTGCTTTGAGTGAAAGTTGGGAAGCTTCTGTGTTCTTCTTGTAATCTTCACATGCCATCCAAAATTCAATGTTCTCTTCACTAAACTCACTTTTCAGGAACCTTGTGAATGCATCTAATCCACCTGCAAAAGAGATAATCATTCAAAGCAAGGCATATTAAGTAATAAAACATAATTACATTTCTTCAATTGAAGTTTAAACAGAAACACCCTTTTCAGTTTAATAATAATAATAATAATAATAATAATAATAATAATAATTTATTACTTATACCTCACCCATCAGGCCGGGCCTCCGCAGCCACTCTGGGCCGCTTCTAACAGGATATTAAAAACACAATAAAACATCAAACATTAAAAACTTCCCTAAACAGGGCTGCCTTCAGATGTCCTCTAAAGGTCAGATAGTTGTTTATTTCCTTGACATCTGGTAGGAGGGCATTCCACATAGCAAGAGAGGTCAAAGGCCAGGCTAGTTATCTCCGTGATAACTAGGTTTTCTATAGTCAAAATAAAAAAATTCCTTCCAGTAGCACCTTAAAGACCAACTAAGTTAGTTCTTAGTTGGTCTTTAAGGTGCTACTGGAAGGAATTTTTTTATTTTGACTATGGCAGACCAACACGGCTACCTATCTGTAACTAGGTTTTCTATAATTTTGTTTTCTTTCGAAAAATGTCCAGTTACAAAATCAATTGTCTGTTGTGATTTAGTTCAGACACATATTCAGAACCTCAGTGAAAACTCGCTAGAGATTACAGTGGTGCCCCGCAAGACGAATGCCTTGCAAGACGAAAAACTCGCTAGACGAAAGGGTTTTTCGGTTTTGCGTTGCTTCGCTAGACAAATTTCCCTATGGGCTTGCTTCGCAAGACGAAAACGTCTTGTGCTTTTTTTTTTAAAGCCGCTTGAAGAGGCGCAGTTGCGACGGACCGTGCTTCGGAAGACGAAAAACATCGCAAGGCGAAAAGACTCACGGAACGAATTCTTTTCGTCTTGCGAGGCACCACTGTATAAGACCTAAATGGGGGTATGGGAATAAACGTTTAGAAAATAGAAGGCCCCATATCCCTTTTCTATGTTCAGTGTGACAAAAATGTTATAGGGTGTGTGTGGAAAACACCTCCCCTTTCTTTCCCCGTCTTGCCAAATGATCAGTGAAATTATATCGATTCATTTATAGGGATATTGACACCAGAGTTTTTCTTATTCCGGCATGGCCATATCTGCACCATACCTATAAGTACTATAATACCACTTTAACAGTCATGGGTTCCGCCAAAGATTCCTGGGAACTGCAGTTTGTTAAGGATGCTTAGAGTGGTAAGGAAATTGCTATTCCCCTTACAAAGCTAGAATTCTCATAATTGTTTGACAGTCAAACGCTATTCCCAGGAAACACAGGGACGGGAATAGGTGTTTCCTAACAACTCTCAGCACCCTTAACCAATGGCAGTTCCTGGGATTCTTAGTTGGAAGTCACGACTATTAAAGTGATAGCATTGGGCTTTAAATGTGTGGTGTAGAAGTGAGCAATGTTGAAATTTACATGCTGACTCTTGTCCAATTTTGTAGAGTGGTACCTTGGTTCTCAAACACCTTAGTACTCAAACAACTTAGAACTCAAACACTGCAAACCTGAAAGTAAGTGTTCCGGTGGGTGAACTGTTTTTGGAAGCCAAACGTGCTCTGTTTTGAGTATTATGCTTCCAATTTGAGTGCCACACTTCCATTTTGGGTGTTACAATGAGGTCTATCTGTTTTTGCTATTTATTTTGTGTTTTTGTTTTTGCAGCTCTTTTTTGTGACTGTGTGGAACCCAGTTCAGCTACTGATTGATTGATTGATTGTGTGACTGCAGTACATTGTTTATTGCTTTCATTTTATGGATCAATGGTCTCGTTAGATAGAAAAAATCATGTTAAATTGCTGTCTTAGGGGTTGTTTTTAAAAGTCTGGAACGGATTAATCCATTTTGCATTACCTTCTATGGGAAAGCGCACCTTGTTTTTGAAACGCTTTGGTTTTGGAACGGACTTCCGGAACAGATTAAGTTTGAAAACCAAGGTACCACTGTAAATGCACAGCAATAGGTATCAGTTGTCTGATCAAATTCAGCATTAGTTGATAAACAAATTGTGCTAAGCTGATTTGCATCCCTACTTTTAAATGTTACATTTTACGAGGTTCCTAAGACCAGCAAAAAAGGGCAGCATGAGTGGACCCACTAAAAACAGTGAATTTAAGTTGGTCATTCCCATGGATTTAAATGGTTTACTCTGAGTATGGGGGGAAAAAACTCATGTGCAAATGCAAAACCACCATAGATCACAATGTACTTGGCTTTTAACCTTACAATGAGCAAGCCTTTTCCTTACTGTAATTCCTAATGGTGTATGACATTTGAAGAGTCTTTTTGATATGAAAGATCTCTACTTCCAACAAATAATCATTTACAATTCTCTGTAAATATATAAAGTGGTACCTCGGGTTACATACGCTTCAGGTTACAGACTCTGCTAACCCAGAAATAGTGCTTCAGGTTAAGAACTTTGCTTCAGGATGAGAACAGAAATTGTGCTCCGGCGGCAGCAGGAGGCCCCATTAGCTAAAGTGGTGCTTCAGGTTAAGAACAGTTTCAGGTTAAGTACGGGCCTCCGGAATGAATTAAGTACTTAACCTGAGGTACCACTGTAATGTACAAGTAACTTAACCCTCAACTGTCTACGAGGATTCCTCACATCACCTTTGAGCAATATGGCCCACTGAATAATTGTCTCCTCTGTCTCCTCTAGAGAAGCTCGGCCACTTCTAAGTTTCCTCAGGTCTGTTTTCTGATCAAAATTCAAGGCCACGCTCCACAGGAATCCATTTGTTGTTGGAAGTCGGACTTAATAGACTTCCTCTGTTTACACATGGCTAGTCCTCCACCACAGAAGAATAATCACAAATGAGACATTTCAGCATGAAATATAGTTTTGAGCCTACTTTCAAAATGAAAGAAAGTGTGTGTGTGTGGGGGGGGACCTTTTATGCAGCATAATTCCAGCTGAAAACCCTAACACAAACCTTTCTGAGAAATCAGTTCATCAAAAGATTCGCCCCACTTCTTCACAGTTTCAGGGGTTTCACTGCGAGAGACCAAAAAAAGAGAGAGTGGGGTAAGGAAAAATAGTTATGCATTTTGAGTAATTTGGAGGATTTCCTCTACAACACATTATCTCCTATTGCTGTCAGTTTGCCATATTTTACGCAGCGTTGAATCAGATTACTTTGCAAAGGGGAGCTCTTTCCCTCAAGCCTTCAAAAATCGTTTCTCTAATTTTGCTAACATTTCTCCCACTATTGAATTGTGCAGATCCCCCCTCATCTTCAAAGTGTTGAGGGGAATAAAAGTACCGTACTTTTCCGTGTATAAGACTAGGCTTCCCCCTTTAAAAATCATGCTAAAAAGTGGGGGTCATCCTATACGTGGGTAGTGAATAGGGCAGATGTTTGATTGGCTGCTGCCACAGCTGTCAGCGGCTATTGTGTTGCTGCATCAATGGGTGGTGTCGATTGGCTGATGCTGCGGCAATTGGGCGGGCGATTGGCAGCTTCTGCCAGCGAGGGGACAGTTGGGAGGTGGATTTTGCGACGCATGCGGTTGAGCGATATTCAGCATTGCCCCCTAAAAAAAGCTCAACAACCTTTTGCCATCTCCGATACGATAATCTTTATTGTCATTATCCCATACAGAACAATGAAATTGAAAAAATCTACATCAGACATTCAAAAACCAACAAGCCTGCTACCCCAGCTATCCCAGCCTAGTTAGCCCCCTAAAACTCTGATACCCCATATTTAAATACAATATAAATAATTCATCCTAACAAAGACTCCTCTCCAGGGAGCTCTCAGCCGCAGCATCTGCACGCGCCGCCATCTTTAGAATTTTTCTCCCCCCATTTTCTGAAATGTCAGTCCCCCCAAAATAGGGGGTGTCTTATCCATGGGGGCATCTTATAGACAGAAAAGTACGGTACTTTCCCACAGATATTATTTTGTTGTGTCCCTGGTCTTTAAATAAATAATAAAAAAGCCCAACCATTCTCTATGGTAAAGATCATAAGACAATGGGGTCAGCTGTCTTTTCGAAATGGTGAGGAGAAAAGCACAAAAGCTAAAATGAACCGCTTTCACTGAGATGGGGTTTCAAATGCAGCCTGTCTAAGAATCTGTGACCACAGGCTATTTTTAACAGTTCGCAGGAAGCTCTATGGTGCATACGCAGTAGCCCCGTAACACTTTTAACACACGAAGCCTGTCATTTTTTCAACAGCAAAATAACATTTTTTCAAATGTCATGCTATTTCTGAAGCACCGGATTTTATTTTATTTTATTTTATTCTGGTGGCAGGGAACGGGCAAGGACAGTGTATTTTTTTTTAAAAAAAAATCAAATATGGCAGACTGTGAATTTTGTTTATTGATCTCTGGTTCTGTTGTTCACAGAAAGGTAAGCAGAGATCTCATTCGTTCTCCCTGCGAAAAGGTTTGGGGAATGACCTTTCGTAATATTTGCTTGGCTGCCCTTTAGGGCTGTAGGACTTATGATTAAGGCAAATTATTACACAGCACTTCATAGAGTAATGTAAGCTGAAAGAAAGGCTGCAGTTCCCAAGGAGGTTACAATATAAATTTTAGATATCTTGGGGAGGGATAGACAACAGAGAGAGGGGGAAGCAGGGCAGGCAGGCAAATTCAATGACAGCAAAACGAGGAAAAACGAGAGAAAGAGAATGAGAGAGATCAGGAGGGGATAGGTGAGTTATTAAGAGGTTCAGACAACCATGTGATTTTAGCACAGTCAGGGGGTGAAACTCACAGAAAATCTCTGTTTATAGTAAATATATTGCTGTTGTATGTTCTTACTTATTTATTTATTAAACTTAATAGTCACTTGTAACCTGAAATTTTCTAACCGACTTACAGCAAAGAAATGTATATACACATACATAATACCATGGCCGGGCTGGGGTGGGGTGTGAGATCTTATATTCCACTGATATTTTGTATAACATAACAAAACACAAAAACACAACACAACAGCTGTATAAATATTAGCAAACAAAACCCCACCTTTCTTTTCTCCCAACGTTATACTCTATACGATATTAAAGTTTCACAATGAATATAACTTTATGATCTGAAAAAAAATTAGACCATGTATGTACTTTTGTAACCCAGGAAAATCTTTAATAAAAACAAATTAATAATAATAATAATAATAATAATAATAATAATAATAATAATAATATTGGCTGCTGAACCAATGCAATTAAATAATTTAAAGTGGATTGGCTACATTTTCCTTCAAAATTATAAATGCAAAATGCTTTGTATGTCAGCATCACAAAAGAAATAGCAACACTCACATAATAAACAAAGCAATATCCACACCCAGCAATTAGCATATAAGCAAAACCTCAGCCCCCTCGCCTTAAGTTCATATTGTTTCATTATTGACTGCACCCCTCCCCCTCGTTTCCTGTCATCCTTCCTTCCTAACAGAAGTGATGGCATCAGACTGGACATTGCTGAGGTTACACTTTCTACATCATATGGCCCCTATTCTGAGCGTATTCATATTTCCACACATCTTTGAGTCTCCTCACACAGCAGGCAGGGTTGGGAGCTTTCTCCAGGTTAGCAAACTCTAAAAGCAAGTCCCTATTTTGGCTGAGCTCTGTGTCCCGCAGCAACATTGACTAGGCCAATCAAGGCCAGTTTAGAATATCACACGCTCCTTTGGCTTAATGGGAAGTTGAGTATGGGTAGCAAGGCAATTTTGAAAGAGCCCAAAACAGAAAAGGAGAAACAGTTTGAATTATAGTGCCTGCTTGCTGCTACTTTTGGGGAACTGAAGCTTGCTGAGGATTAACCAGTTTGTTTATGCATGTCCTCGGCTCTCAACTGCTCAACCTGTACTCTTTCAAATAAGCAGTTATTCCAAAATAACCACGCAGTTCTCATAATCTTTGCTCAAAAGGAAACGGACTCCATTAAGCACCTGATCGCTTGGAGAGGTGAATGTTAAACTATGTATATAGATAAATGGCACAGGTCTCATGCTGGAAATCTTCTGGAATCGGACAGGGCTACTGCCTGGTATAGGGACGTGGTTGGCACTGTGGGTTAAACCACAGAGCCTAGGACTTGCCAATCAGAAGGTCGGCAGTTCGAATCCCCACGACGGGGTGAGCTCCTGTTGTTCGGTTCCTGCTCCTGCCAACCTAGCAGTTCGAAAGCACGTCAAAGTGCGAGTAGATAAATAGGTACCACTCCGGCAGGAAGGTAAATGGTGTTTCCGTGTGCTGCTCTGGTTTGCCAGAAGCAGCTTAATCATGCTGGCCACATGACCCAGAAGCTGTACACCAGCTCCCTCGGCCAATAAAGCGAGCTGAGCACCGCAACCCCAGAGTCAGCCACGACTGGACCTAACGGTCAGGGGTCTGTTTACCTTTACCTTACTGCCTGGTATTATTGCCCACTCACCTTGAAGCCATTGCCAGTTTCTCAAATTTGTGAAGTTGGGCATCTGGGTGCAATTCAGACTTCTGCAACAGGAGACTCAACCGGTTATTCTTTTCCCGATTCCTACAAGAGAATTTGAGCCGCTACATATCACCACTGCAAGAGATTTTCAAAGGCCTCCCCTTTGCTAATGCACATTTCTGAAAAGCTGATCATTTCCCTCTCACATGCTATTGCACTAATGTTGATGTTATTTCTTCCATGTTTGCTATAGAGAATAACAAATTTCTCACTTACACCTTTGCATACATTTACATGTTGAATCACCTGCAAAGGGTAAATGAAAGTCTTTTCATCTTAACACTCAGATTTAGCTTGCAGGTGGGGAAGGGATGTGGATTTAATTGTAGTAAGCAAAGAGAGAGGGTCAAGGTCTTCTGGTGCTAGTAAAAAAACCTACTAAAACAAGGAAATGTAACACAAATTGCAGCATTAAAACTGTTAACTACAAATTAGGTGAGAACTACAGCAGACATCTGTCTGTCACCAAAAAGAGCTACCTGAATTTCTCCTTCTCTCCCCTCATAATATGTAATATTACACAGGAATGGATAGATTGATTTTATTTGTGGTGCATACCAATTTCATATGTATCCATTCATAAGTCTGTTCCATCACATTCTTGCATTAATGTGTGATTTGGAAATTTTTGTATTTAAGAATATTTTATTACAAGTTAGGTTTTTAAATATGAGTGAAATCCAATTAGGTCATCAAGTAGAGCCACTGAAATCAAGAGACTTTAGTCCAATGAATTCAATGGGTCTCCTATGAGTCTGTCAAACAGTGGATGTCACCCTATGCATTTTATCTCAGTGTATCCATTCCTAAGCATATTGAATCCCAAAATATGAAATGTGCTACAATGTTCTGCACAATGTCTTTGCAACTGTATTGCAAAATTCAGAGATGTGCAAAATCCAAAGGATAATTAACACTCCAGTTCATGCATTAGTTTGGGAGGTGCAAATTAGGTCAGTTCACTAAAAAATGTGGATAGAACTACATTCTCATTCATCCCTACTAAGAAAAATAAATTTGTTATGCGGTGCCATCACACTTTGAGCTCCCCTGTCCCACTCCAATTCATCGATTGCCATTTGTTGAGGTGAGGAAACTCAGAGTGTAACAGCATCATATCAGGTGTTATTAGGAAGAGAGAGATTTGTGGGGCTGGAGTTTTCGACAACAGCCAGAACATCTAGTTCCAGCCTTAGCTGAGACATTAGCAAAGGCCTGTTTTAATTACCAGGTTTATTATTTGAAAACAATCAATGTAATGCAATTAAGTCTCTGTACATAATTCTCACCCTGGCAGTTCCTAATTTACAAACTCCACTAAAAATGAACCTGGAAAGTTGGAAGTAAGACCTTGCCATACTCTTGGGGAGCCTTGCATGCTTGGAAAATGCCCAGTTGTCACGCATTGTTTCTAACTGGGTTGGCAAATAAGAAGTAACATAACATAATAGCAGCAGCAAATTATATGTACACCAGTTAAAAATTGTTGTAATTAAGAAGTATATAAATCAAACTTTGACAAAAGGAAAGCAAAACCCAAGCTCCCTATAACCTGAGAACTAGCTTTTTTAAGTAAACAGAAACAATATATCTATTCTTTTCCCCCCTGGGATGCTATATGGCTTACCATTAAAGCAAAAGAGTTTAGGTATTTGTTAGCAAATTGATATGTCAGCACTTGAAACTTCACAAGGGAGTGTTTTTCACCCTATTAGCAGTGTAAGTCTTGCTTTATAATTCAGGGTATTATTTTTGGAGGTATTGAAGGGCTTGTGCACCATGTCTTTTGTGGTCCCTTTTCCTATGTGAGTCCTCCTCTTCTTCTCCATTGTCACCACTACAGCTTCACCTGCCCTCTTCCTCTGGGCCTAATCCATATAACGAGAGAGAGAGAGAGAGAGAGAGAGAGAGAGAGAGAGAGAGAGAAGTGATGGTTGCCACCCCTGTCACTGTCCTTGACTCTGTCACCTCCCAGATTTGGGGGCAGTTAAGCTCTACTGATTCCAGTGTCATGCAGGTCAACCCAACTCCCTAAAAAATAACAATGTAGAGTAGCACATAAAGTTTCCAGACTGCACTGTGTTTCTGACACTGTAGGCTCCAGTCAATTGAAGTTTATGTCGCAATACATCTGCTAACCTTTCAGATACTAGCAGAGACTGCCGTTTTTGCTGTTGCACATTTGCAAAGCTTTGGGAATGTTCAGAGTAGTTGAGTAAAGCTTGTACCCGAGAGTCAAGGTCATGGTCATGGTCATGGTCCCTCTTCCTTGGAGCTGCAGCCACATGCAGGAGAATATTGGAATATTTTACCCTCCCTCTCTAGAGGGCTGTTGTCCGTGCCTTGCAACAGAAGGTAGTCACCAACCACTCCTTTGTGCAGACAACAAAACATTCATCCTACAAAGGCAAACACCACAGCCTCTTACCTGCTTTTTGTGTCTGGCTTTGACCCCTCTTTATGCATGGATTTCATTACTTTATACAGCGATTTCACTCTTGAAGTAGGATTTAGCTGAGGGGATAAAAGCAATGGATTCTCCATTTTTCTCTTGCCAGGTTCCTCTGAATATACTTCACTCTTCTCTTTTCAGTTTTCATGTGACACCTCCTCAGTGTTGGTTTCCTATAAGCAGTTTCTCATGCGGTCTCCGTCTTGATTTGGTATTGGTTAAAGGCCCGTAGAGTTTGTGGGAGGAAGCTCCCCCCTCCCAATCGGCCTAGCTCGAACATCGAGTACACCAGATCTTTCAGGGCTCTCCTCTTCAGCTGCTGTTTCTTTTTTTCAGGCCTGATTACTAACGGGCCAGCATTTTGCAAGTCATAAAGATAAACAAAGGCTTTCCCTCGGATGTAGCTTGCGGTTAGTGTATGTGGAACATGATCGACTGTCAGACACATTTGGCATAATGTGTATTGAAACCAAACAAAGAGTCAAGGATTTTGACGAGAGAGAGAGAGAGAGAGAGAGAGAGAGAGAGAGAGAGAGAGAGAAATGTATTTCCAAGTTATTTGTGTGCCATTCTTCATTTAGAAAATTCATACTGCCTTATGTGGATTCTCAGCAGTAATAAGAGTCACCTTACACAACACTATCAAACCGATAGTTACGTAAATTCACCTTTTGCAAGTACTGCTTCTTGAAGTTGTTACGTTTGACACTGGTATTTGCTAAGACATACGTGGAACACAAAAAGCTTCTATTTGGACATTATGTTTAGAAAAAACTGATTCATTTGTACATACTTGGAACACAAAAGCTTCTATATGGACATTACGTATATAAGAACTGATCTATTTGTATTTCCTGTTCTAAATGTTGGTCCTTAATTGCCTCTACTCAACTAGATAATGTGAAAAGAGTTATGCTTATATGATGTATAAAGAATTTATATAGTTAAACACAACCAGTTACGTTGTGGGTATATTTGTAACGAGAGTCACAGCAATGCTCTAGCATCATATGCTTCCAAACCATTCGTGTTATTTGTATATAGAACTTCATAGAATCATAGAAACTTAAGAGTTGGAAGGGACCCCAAGGGTTTTTCAGTCCAACCCAACAATGCAGGAATCTCAGTTAAAGCATCTATGACAGGTGACCATCCAACCTCTGCTTAAAATCTTCCATGGAAGGAGAGAGTCCACAACCTCCTGCGGGAGACCGTTCTACCTTCCTCCAAAACAATGAAGGCTGGTGTGGAGAAATGTTGAGTCTGTCCATTTATGCTTTGAATAAGGTTTGTGTGATCTACTGGATGTAAGGGGGCAACGATCAGAGATGGAGACCTCATACTACTGCCTTGTAGTAACTTAAGGTTACCAGATTTTTTTCAAAGAATCTGGGGGCACTTTTTTTTTAAAAAAAGAGGGGATATTTTTTCTAAAAATTATTATTATTTTAAAAAGAAGTAATCTCTTCTGTTGTCTCCTCTGTCACACGGCCTTCCTCTGGGCCTCAGCCTGCTCTCTTGGATTCTCCATTTGGGCCTGGGCTCAGCCATGTGTCCTTGCCTTCCCGGTGCTCTCCCACATCTCCTCCTTTGCGGTGGCAGCGTGGCAAGGTCAGGGCTCCCCTCTTTTTTTCTCCTTCCTCTTTCTCTTTCCATTGGCTGGATAGCCAGGCGCTCTCTCCCCCAGCTCGATTTGGGTTGTGGGTGGGGGGGGGGGTCAGCAGTTCCCCCAGTTGACATACCAGGTGTCCCCGGTTCCCCCTCAGCAGTGGCAGTGGCAGTGGTAGTACAGTTGGCTCTGGCTGGCTTCAGGAGCTGCTCACTGCCGTTACACCCACCATTTTGCCTTGCCGGAAGTCCCCATATGATGTGTCTTGTGCCGTTGAACCAATTACACAACATTCATTCCCTACTAATAAATCTACAACACTTAAAATATAAATCTGGGGACATTAAATGAAATCCAGGGACATTCCAGGGAGGGTAGCTTTTAATATTTATGACTGGTGCCTTGATTAGGTTGCACGTTCTGGTTAGTGAAGAATGGGTACTTAACTTTCAGTTGACGAGGGATGTGTGAGGCAAAGACTAAGAGAAAGAAGAGGAGGAAGACAGTTGCTGAGGCATGAATATTCACTGCCAGTGTGTCAACAATATAACTTTGGTGAAGATGAAAAGGGAACTGGAGGCCATGTTAGGCAATGAGGCTGCCCTGGGTAAAAGCTCTTACCAGAAAAAGGTCACACAAACGGGCTTTTAAAATTAGCTAATTTGTCCATGTAACCAGAAGTTAACAAATGGCCGGAGTTTAGCTGTAGGCAATTTAGGCTGAGGTGAAAGTGACATCAACTTGCGAGTCCTTAGAAACTATCAGGCACATGTAAGATCCCCAAGTAAATATAGATAAATTTTTCCTTAATATGAAATAAAATATATTTCATTCCTTAAATGAAATATCCCCTTAATAAATATTCTTAACAAATTATTCCGTCTCCAGCGCTGGTGTCAAAGTCACTCCTAAGCCAACTATGCTAAGCTACTTGGAAGTTTTTAAAGCATGCTAAGGGAATAGCTGGCAGAAGGAAAGGGTGATGGTGAGGAACTCCAGATTGCAGTGGCATGGATTCCCTGGACCCTGAAATAAAAATATTGACGATGCAGAAATACTTAGACTTGTATTTATAAAAAGTGGTCCTGAGGGAACCATTTTCTTCATGACTGGGTTATGCCATTTTCTACATATAGGAACCCTGTGATGTTAATTAGGCTGAGGGAGTACACAGTAAAGGTAAAGGGTAAAGGGACCCCTGACCATTAGGTCCAGTCGTGACCGACTCCAGGCTTGCGGCGCTCATCTCGCTTTACTGGCCAAGGGAGACGGCGTACAGCTTCTGGGTCATGTGGCCAGCATGACTAAGCCACTTCTGGCGAACCAGAGCAGCGCACGGAAACGCCGTTTACCTTCCCGCCGGTACCTATTTATCTACTTGCACTTTGACGTGCTTTCGAACTGCTAGGATGGCAGGAGCAGGGACCGAACAACGGGAGCTCACCCCGTCACGGGGATTCGAACCGCCGACCTTCTGATCGGCAAGTCCTAGGCTCTGTGGTTTAACCCACAGCACCACCCGCGGAGGGAGCACACAACTGGCCCTCTATTGATGAGCTTCATGTCTGGTAGGGGATTGAACCTATATCGCCAGTGAAAGCCCAGCACTCTCTTCCCTACTCCCAACTGACATTTCCTTTTAAGACTCTGCTGCAAAGCAGGGACATCCATCAACTTGACACTCACTGCACAAGCTCCCATGGATGCCAGAGTTGCATATGCAATCCAGAACAGTGGGCTTCAGAAGCAATCCCCTTGTATAATTAGCATCTACAGTTGTTTATGATAATTGAATAATGAGATGGGCTCGAAACGTGCATATGTGTGAAATAGCTCTGTAAGTTCACCCTTGGTTTTCAGTCTTGGTCTCTGCATCTGTTTCACATCCTGAAACTCGAGTCTAACCACAAACACATTTAGTAATAACTTCTGCATTTTAAAGAAAAAAGGACAGCTTCCTTTTCTTTCTGGATCCCCCCCCCCTTCGTTGCATGTTGTCACTTTGTTGCCTGGGTATGATCTCTTTCAAACATTTCACATAAATTACTACTTAATAAAGATAAAATGGTACTTCTTCATAAAGATAAAATTTACACAATAGAGCTTATGTGCTCCTGCATGCTTGGTTCTGAACTCCCCCCCCCCTCTTTTCTTTTCTTAGCATTTTTTTGTTTTTTTTAAAATATGCCTGTCCAACATTCTCTCAGCTGCTGAGCTTCATTTCAGGATCCAAGATTAGGATTTCTTTTCAATTGGCATATGTGACAATCAGGGTTAAAAGTCAGGGCCCGGCAGTGGCTATTACTAATTAACTGCCTTAACATCATCACCCTACAAAGCACTTTACAAAAGTAACATAAGCAATGCCTAGATCTTTGCCCTAAGTGCAGTGCTGGATTTACGTATAAGCTAAACAAGCTATAGCTTAGGGCCCCACTCTCTTGGGGCCCCCAAAAAAAAATTAAAGGGGGAAAAACTGGATGTACACTTCCAAAATATAAGATAAAAATTATAATAAAATGAAACTTACATACAGCAACAGTGTTTTGTTATGAATAAAAAATCATTTTAAGTTGGAGCTTAATAATTATTTCACTATTAATATACTTTTTCTTAATTGTATTTCACTATTAACATACTTCTTAATTGTAGTTCAGTACAACAATTACTTTGATGAAATGCATATTTTGTTATGCGCAAATGGTTTTAGATACCTATTAGGTCCATAAATTACCATATAGCATGTATTCAACACAAAAAACAGTGACAATTTGTTGTTGACAACGGACAGCTGGACATATCAAGGGCCCCGTTATCTTCAGTAGCTGAGGGCCTCATCAAACCTAAATACGGCCCTGCCTAAGTGTATTAGTCTTTGGCTGTGTTCAATTGGTAAAACATGAGACTCTTAATCTAAGGGTTGTGGATTCGAATCCCACATTGGGCAAAAGTTCCCTGCATTGCAGGGGGTTGGACTAGACTGCCCTCATGATACCTTCCAATGCTATGATTCTATGTTTCAGTACTCTGAAACCAGTGTCCTCCCACTGCTGGTTTGGGAAGTGGTGTTTACACAAGTCAGCCACATTATGTATCTACCATGTTGTCCGCCCCCCCTGAAAAACTGCATTTTGTTGTGCAAACCAGCATTGATCCAAACTAAGGAAAAAGAACAACCTAGCTACATTTTAAGATGGTATTGGGCAGCGGCGTAGCGTGAGTTGTCAGCACCCGGGGCAACGCAAGTAATTTGCGCCCCCTAACCCGGGGCAAGGCAAGTAATTTGGTCCCCCCCTAACCCCTAACCTGTGAGTTGCCGCTGGCGCTGCCGCCCAAACGACGCCGCTTGCCCGGAGGAGGAGGGGGGCAGAGAGGCGAGGAAAATGCAACGGCCCAGCAGCTGCAGCAGCACCGGCGGAGGCGGGGCTGTGAGGAGGGGCTGCCTGGCGCGTCCTCCGCGGCGAGCGCTGAGAGCCGCTGCCTGCCGGGCGCCTTCAGCCTGGACGTGCGCACAGCTCGTCGGTTCCGCGAGACATGCGGCTCCGCTACAGCCTGCACCCAAGGCTCTTCGGCGACTCCGGAGGCAGCGAGCGCGCCCCCCCAGATGTTGCGCCCGGTGCGGCCGGCCCCCCTGGCACCCCCCACGCTACGCCACTGGTATTGGGCACAGCCTATACACAGACAGTAGTGAGGGTTGCCAGAGAGACAGGAGTGGAGGAAGTTAGTATACAGACAAATCATATATGAGAAATAGCATGGTATGTTTCACCCAAGGAAGGAAGAGGCAAGGATGACTAAATAGCAGAGGAAGCCCCCAAATATAGGGAAAGAGAAAGGTAAAAATGAACAAATCCCAGGGTATGGTCTGAATGTTTATGTGGCTACTGCCTTGCTGAAATTTATGAGATCTGAATCTTATCAGATCTGATCAGAGTCTGATCAGTGCCTCCCCAGGAACCCACCTTAACCACATGTAGAAGTTATTGGGTTCAATTCCATGTCAGGAATATAAATATATATAATATACAAATATTTATAATAGCATTATTATTTAATAGGTTTCTATACCACCCTTCTCCTGAAGATCACAGGGCAGTTTGCAATATAAAAACACAAAAATACATACCATAATAACAAAAACAATACCACCACCCTGTTTAAAAGGCCATAGATTGTTTAATTAGCCAAAGGCCTGGTTGAAAAGGAATATTTTCGCCTGGTGCCTAAAGGTGTATAATGAAGCTGCCAGGTGAACCTCCCTGGGGAGAACATTCCACAAACAGGGGGCCATTGCAGAAAAGGCCCACTCTCATGTTGCCACCCTCTGGACCTGATGTGGAGGAGGCACACAAAAAGGGACTTCAGATGATGTTTGCAGGGTCCAGGTCAGTTCATATAGTGAAATGTAAGAAAATGAAACAAACAAATACAGTTGCACAGCATTTCTCTAGAGAATAGATCCACTTTGCCCTAATTTAGGGTAAATTTGCCACACCACTTTCTGTTAACTCTCCTGCACCCCTAAATATGGCTTTGTACTGTCTGCCCTTCCCATTAGCGTCATTATTTTGTATGCTGCGGTGTGTGTTCTCCTTTCTCAGCCTCTAATTTCCTCTGAATGAAGCTAACCTAATTTCAATAACCCTTTCTGACTGTCACCCTTGAATTGTGATATCAGCTTCCCTCTTCTGATATCCTCTTATATTATTTCTAGACTTAGTGCAATCCTAAACATGTCTACTCAGACCTAATGAATTCAGCAGGGCTTACCCTGCTAGGATTGCAGCCTAAGATGCCTTTGTGCCATCTTGCTTAAATAAAGCAATGCTAGAACTAAAAATGAAGAAAGTGTTAATTCATTCCTGAACATGCAGCACTAATAATGCTTGATAGATCCAGGCAGCCTGCCTGTTTGTCTTGTTTCCTATTAGTTTCTGGTTTTGAATGAGGGAAAATGTAGATTAGAAGGGCATGTTTGTTTTGTTTTGTACACACACAACGTTGTTTAGGTGGTAATAGCCTCTCACATGCTCATTTCTCTCAGTTGAGGAGGGAATCTTACTGAGATATGATCCATAGCCAAAAATAAATAAATAAGTCACCTGTGCTTTCCCACACATGCAGAATCAATTGTCAGATTTGAGATTGATTTCTTGTCAGCATTTTGGGAGTTAAGTGAGAAGTAAGTGATGCCTCTTTAGCACTGGTGCACAGGGAGAGGATATTGTAAAACGCGTCTTATCTTCGAACCAGCCTCGCTCCCTGACAAAGGTGATACACAATCAGCAAGCTGGGAGATGGGAGAAAATTTGGAGATGGGCTTGTTGTAATTACACCCACAAAGGAAAAGGCAAGCTGTTTCAACTGAAGCAGTTAAACTGGCCCTACACATAATCTTTTGAGAATAATCTGGCCGCGATTGTGAGAGGGATGGCCCCATAGGATTCTAAATCTTGTTGGATAGTAATATCCCAAGCAAAACAAAAATCACCGAGAACCACTACTTACATTTTGAAAGATATGATTTCCTCTTGGACTGCAGTTCCCTGGAGATATAGGATAACCACGTAGCTACCACTATGACCTCTGACTAATAAAATGGGTCCTCAACTAATAAGATTTCTCTCTCTAACACACTATCTCCCTTGCTACCTCTCTGTCTCCTCTTCACTACCTCTCTCTCTTTCTTCTTACTCCACTCAAAGACAAGTCCTCTGTTAAGTTATCCAGTGATGAAATGTATTACAATGGAGGGTATGATGACACCACTACTTTAGCAACCTTGCTAAACAATTTCCATTGTTCCTCTTAATACAGTGGAACCTCGGTTGTCGAACACCTCGGTAGTCAAACGTTTCTGCTTTCAAACGTTGAAAACCTGGAAGCAACTGCTCCAGTTTTCGAACAATTTTTGGAAACCAAACGTGCTACGCGGCTTCTGTTTTGAGTTTCCCTATTGTATTGAGGCTTCCATATTGAGTTTTCTGTTTTTGAACATTTTGGAAGTCGAACGGTCTTCCGGAATGGATTACGTTCGAAAACCGAGGTTCCACTGTATTATCTTTTATAGCTTCCAATGGGTTAAACATTTTTTATTAGAAGTTTTTTAGATCACCCTTCATTGGACAGATTCCAGAGCAGTATGCAATCCTAAGAATACACTGTAATACAGGGGTCAGCAAACTTTTTCAGCAGGGGGCCAGTCCACTGTCCCTCGGACCTTGTGGGGGGGGGGCGGAATATATTTTGGCAAAAAAATATGAACAAATTCCTATGGCCCACAAATAACCCAGAGATGCATTTTAAATAAAAGGACACATTCTACTCATGTAAAAACACCAGGCAGGCCCCACAAATAACCTAGCGATGCATTTTAAATAAAAGGACACATTCTACTCATGTAAAAACATACTGATTCCCGGACTGTCCGCGGGCCGAATTGAGAAGGCAATTGGGCCAGATCTGGCCCCCGGGCCTTAGTTGGCTGTAATAGAACAATATGGTATCTTTCTATGGACAACAACAACAAAAGAGTGAGAAGCAACAAAAATACAAAACTATTGAATCATGCGGGGGAAACGGATTGGAAACTTGGCTTCTTGGAGGCAAGGTTTTCAGGTTCCTTCCAGCTAAGCAATTAATCATCCCTCAGCCTTTCTCTGAAAGGAAGGAGGTGGGTGGAGAACACTTCACAAAAGCTGAGATTATCATTGTGCACATCTGCAGTCTAAGCGTTGGGGGGTTAGCTGCTTTCTCTTCACCCTCACCAGAAGAGAGCATCACAACTCTCCATAGCCTTTCCTGCACTGCAAAATGTCTCATGGGTGAAGTTACTTCATGATGCCTTCTTCTGGGTGTGGACACGAGCCTGGGAGGACAATAAAGAGCACACTACTGGCGGATCAATTTGTGGAATGCAAGAAAGGATGCTTACAAACACTTCTATACGGCCTCGGTCCAAGGAGCGTCTCCAGCTCCATCGTTCTGCCCGGACACTGAGGTCCAGCACTGAGGGCCTTCTGGCGGTTCCCTCGCTGCGAGAAGCCAAGTTACAGGGAACCAGGCAGAGGGCCTTCTTGGTAGTGGTGCCAGCTCTGTGGAATGCCCTCCCAACAGATGTCAAAGAGAAAAATAACTACCAAACTTTTAGAAGACATCTGAAGGCAGCCCTGCTTAGGGAAGCTTTTAATGTTTAATAGGTTATTGTATTTTACTGTTTTGTTGGAAGCCGCCCAGAGTAGCTGGGGAAACCCAGCCAGATGGGCGGGGTATAAATAATAAATTGTTGTTGTTGTTGTTGTTGTTGTTGTTGTTGTTGTTCTCTGCCACCTCAGAAGTAAGGTAAATGCAAGAAACTCTCTGCACTCCTCTCAAACACATAAATTTTCTCTCTGGTACTTTTGAAACACAGCATCTCGTCTTGTGAATCGATTGAAAATGGTAAAAAAAAAAAATGAGGGGGGGGGGAGAATGCAGGACAAGCTTTTGGCATAGCAACCTGCAAGCAAGTGCCCCAGCAAGTAAATGCACATGCCCCCTTTTATTCACATGCCTGTCCTACTTAGCAGCATATTTATGAACTGCAGAGATGTGCAGATATCTTTATTCACATCTGAGTATGCCAGCTACTTTCCTTTACGCTGGGTGTTGGCAACCTGCAGCCCATGGGCCAGAAGCGGCCCACGGAGGCCATTTAACCAGCCCATGAGCCACCCCAGAATCGAGCCGCCCGCTCGGCGAGTCCCGCACTGCGCCGCTAACCGGCACGGCACGTGGACTTGCTTCTGTGGCATCGAAAATTGTGTCTGTGCATGTGCAGATGTGGGTGGCGCTCTGGGTTAAACCACAGAGCCTAGGACTTGCCAATCGGAAGGTTGGCGGTTTGAATCCCCATGACGGGGTGAGCTCCCGTTGCTCAGTCCCTGCTCCTGCCAACCTAGCAGTTCAAAAGCATGTCAAAGTGCAAGTAGATAAATAGGTACCACTCAGGCAGGAAGGTAAACGGCGTTTCCATGCGCTGCTCTGGTTTGCCAGAAGTGGCTTAGTCATTCTGGTCACATGACCCAGAAGCAGTACGCCGGCTCCCTCGGCCAATAAAGCAAGATGAGCGCCGCAACCCCAGAGTCGGCCACGACTGGACCTAATAGTCAGGGGTCCCTTTACCTTTACCTATGTACAGACTCACGCAGACACCAGAAATTGCAGGTGTGCGTGCTCATGCGTACTTGCTATCCGGCCCACGGGGGGGGGGGCATGGGACTGATCTGGCCCAGGCAAGGTAAACCTTGCTGATCCCTGCTTTATGCCTTTTTTTCAGAGGGAAACCAAAATTTACTTTATGTCAAGATGCAGAGAATCTCCTGTGCTCACAGCATCGGGCAGGATGACAATAGCTAGGGTAGAATGAATTTTGTATTATGGAGAACAGCTTCCCAGTGTGTTTGCTGTTCACCTCAGCATTCCATGTGACCCCACCGGAATGCAGTGATCAGCAATATACTGAAGTTATTGCGGAATGCGGGTAGCGCTGTGGGTTAAACCACAGAGCCTAGGACTTGCCGATCAGAAGGTCGGCGGTTCGAATCCCCACGACGGGGTGAGCTCCCGTTGCTTGGTCCCTGCTCCTGCCAACCTAGCAGTTCAAAAGCACGTTAAAGTGTGAGTAGATAAATAGGCAGGAAGGTAAACGGCATTTCCGTGCACTGCTCTGGTTCGCCAGAAGCGGCTTAGTCATGCTGGCCACATGACCCGGAAGCTGTACGCCGGCTCCCTCGGCCAATAAAGCGAGATGAGCGTCACAACCCCAGAGTCGGTCACGACTGGACCTAATGGTCAGGGGTCCCTTTACCTTTTCCTTATGCCTTCAAACTGAGGGCTTATCCATGCTTACATTTCCTCTGCTTTCCCCAAGCAGTCTGTATTTTAAAGCTCCATGTCTGAGCACCCTTCCCCCCACCCTTTGCTCCAGAGTTTCCCCCCCAGAAAACCTGTTCTTTGAAACCGAATTGAAGCAAACGTCAACCTGCAAAAAGCCCAAAGTGACATTTGCTGCAGTTCAGCTCTAAAGAGGAGTTTTCATGGGGAAGGTTTGGGGCAAAAAAACCCAAAACAGATGCTAGGGCACAAAGGGTCGGAGCACAGACCTCTGCCTGGAAAGAGCAGGGCAGAAAGACTAGTGGGGATCAGCCCCGACTTCACCTCGAGACTCCATTTCTGAAGCTTTCCAAAGGTTACTCTGGAGTGCCTGAATTCTCTTTCAATCCTATTACAGTTATTGTGTGAAGATTACTAAATCACTCTTAGCAAAGGAGTTCAGAGTCACTGCATAAAGCTGATTTCAATGAATACAAATTATGCATTCGGTCATTGCACAGTCAAATCCATTTAAAACAACACATGCTGTTTGGAGGAGAGGAAAAAAACCCTAAGACAGAAGTGAAAACTCATCTGTATTTCCCCCGCTCTTGATAATGGTACCATGAATTTGTTTCTGAGACGGAGTGCTGAAGGCTCTTATGGAATGAGTCCATTCCTTGTACTTCAAGGGATGTAACAGTACCGCTCTATTCTGCCTTGGCCAGACCACAGCTGGAGTACAGTGTCCAGTTTTGGGTGCTACAATTGACAAGCTAGAATGTGTGCAGAGGATGGCAACCAAGATGATCAAGGGTCTGGAAACCAAGCCTTATGAGGAATGGTTGAGGGAGTTGGGTATTTTTATCTTGGAAAAGAGGAGACCGAGACTGGATCTAGACACATCAAAGAAGTGGTTCAGTTTAAATGGCCTCGGTCCTGTATACCTGAAGGAGCGTCTCCACCCCCTTTGTTCAGCCCAGACACTGATCACCGAGGGCCTTCTGGCAGTTCCCTCATTGCGAAAAGTGAGGTTACAGGGAACCAGGCAGAGGGCTTTCTCGGTAGTGGTGCCCACCCTGTGGAACCACCTCCCAACAGATGTGAAGACAATAAGCAACTATCTTACTTTTAAAAGACATTTGAAGGCAGCCCTGTTTAGGGAAGTTTTTAAATGCTTAATACTGTATTGTGTCTTTAATAATTGGTTGGAAGCCGCCCAGAGTGGCTGGGGAAACCCAGCCAGATGGACGGGGTATTATGTGTGTGTGTGTGTGTGTGTGTGTGTGTGTGTGTGTGGCACACTGTAAGTCTAAACAGGGAAAACAGGTAGAGAAAAACAGGACTCCACATTGCCATCTGGTGGCACAATGTTATATCACACATACAACATGTATAAATTGCTTTTTCTTTACTAGCCTAGTTGAGTCCTGGGAGGAGATATTATAGCCATCTTCCAATATCTAAAGGCCTCTCATATGGAAGACGGAACAAGCTTGTTTTCTCCTGCTCTGGAGGGTAGGACCCAAACTGATGGATTCAAGTTAAAAGAAAGGATATTCCAGCTAAACATCATGAAGAACTTTCTGACATTAAGAGCTGTTTGACAGTGGAACGGTCTCCCTTGGGATCTTGTGGACTCTCCTTCATTGGAGGTTTTTCAGCAGAGTTGGATGGAAGCTTTTGTTGAGATTGCGGGGGGTTGGATTAAATGAACCTCAGTATCCTTTCCAACTCTACAATTCTGTAATTCTCTGTGTGTGCCTTTGCGTGGCAAGTCCCCTCCCCCATGTGAAATGAAGACACTGGACACAGTAATTAAGGTTAATGGGCATAAAAGGCCACAACTTTATTGATTACAGAATCGGAAGGTATTGGCCTTAGCCATTGGCTCCTATCGACTACCCGGCATGGGGACCGGGAAGGGTTGTCCACAAGCCGTGGGAGTCCTGTTGAAGTACGCCAACTAGGATCCCAATGGGTGTCACCGCTCTGGGGCGTGCCGGAGGCCCTTACCTCCCTAGGTTTCGGACAAGGCAACGCTCCCCGGAGTCCTCTACCGGACTACCCTTTTCTTTTGGGGAAGGTGATGGCGTTTCCTTCCCCCCCTTTATTTGCATAACAATAGACCCCAGCCAATGCCTAACTGCCAAAACCGAGTAAGTTGTGATGTTTGCTACGAGATAGGCGAAAAAACCAAAAGGCTCGAAGAGTGCCAACTTGGAAATATTCCTACCAGGCCCCTTGCGGTGACCAACCGAAGTCCATAGCAAGGTCAAAGCTACCTAAAACCTAAGGGGTGGGTGGGTTGGGAAAAAACCGCTCAGCTGGAAAGGGGCAAAGAGGGCGGTCCCCGGGCGTGCCTAGCCTTAAATAGGCTAGGCCACGCCTCCCCAGTCCGCTGATTGGCGGGCCGGGTCGCCACCCCGCCCGGGGATTCCCTAGTCTCGCGGGGGAAAAGGCCAGCCCCCGCGAGGGATGTGGGAGGATTTCTGCCTGCAACCCCCTCTCCTCCCAGGTCGGAAATGGCTTTAGCAAACAGGTTTTGAATAAATGTTCAAAATTTCTAAAACCTCAAAAGCCTATGTGACCAGAGGTGACATTAGCAAAAAAAGGAATGAGTGTGCTCACCAATGGGAAGTGATGCTTTTCTCAAACTTCTCTCTCTCTCTCTCTCTCTCTCTCTCTCTCTCTCTCTCTCACATAGGGATGTCACAAATGTTTGAGCCAGGGTGCCTGCCAAGGCCAACATCCCTCACACTGTTAACGTGTAAGTTGCACTTCCGCACACCCTCCCTTCTGTTACTCAGTACTGAAGTATAGAATGGCTGAAATGAGAAATGAACAACAATTGAATGCATTATTCCCTGAAAACAAAATGAGTACAATTCTTCCTCCAACCTTCGTGCACAACTAATGACAGTCTTCCACTGACCTACCAGGCTTATGATGATTGGCCACTACACCAGGGTGGTGTAGTGGTTAAGAGCGGTGGACCTGTAATCTGGTGAACCAGGTTCGCTTCCCTGCTCCTCCACATGCAGCTGCTGGGTGACCTTGGGCCAGTCACACTTCTCTGAAGTCTCTCAACCTCACTCACCCCACAGAGTGTTTGTGGTGGGGGAGGAAGGGAAAGGAGAATGTTAGCCGCTTTGAGACTCCTTTGGGTAGTGATAAAATGGGATATCAAATCCAAACTCCTCCTCCTCCTCCTCCTCCTCCTCCTCCTCTTCTTCTTCTTCTTCTTCTTCTTCTTCTTCTTCTTCTTCTTCTTCACTGTTAGGGCTAGTGCTAGAGAAGATACTCTCGCTGTGTTAGTAATCTAGCATTTTATCCATTAATCAGGCCTTTGATCCCCATGTTAATCTGTTTGCCACTCTGCAGACTTGTGACTTCAACCTCATCTATGGTTCTGCATTAATTCCATTGGTTATCAGTGAAGCTAACTTGTCAGTTATATTGGTTCTGATGAGTAGCTATTAAGTTGCAAGCTGTCAGGGGTTCAGGAGCAGAGACGCAGAGAAGGGAGGAAGCAGAGAGCGAGGGGGAGGAATCCGAAGGGAAAATGAGTGATGATGACGACCCGAGATCTCCAAGCCTAAGCAGTGAGTCAGAGGACTCCCAAAAGGGAGCCCCAGTGAGCAGAGCAAGGGGGGGATCCGGGGGGACACCCCAGGAGGAAGGGAACAGAGGAGATTCAGAGAGCAGCAGCTGGAAGTCGGGACCCACGCTCATAACTGAGGGCGGCAGCAGCTGGAAGTCGGGACCCACGCTCAAGACTGAGAGCAGCAGGGAGGAAGGTAGCCAGGCATCGGGTTCCGGAGGCTGTCAGCAGGAGGGAGGGCACGAGTCAGGGGTGGTCACGCCCTCCTCAGAGAGCGAGGCAACGGTTAAGAGGAAAGTAGAGAGTTGGGCGCGCGCGCCAAGTTCAAATGCAGCGGAAGCTGGAGCAGTGAGCAGCCCGGAGAGTGAGCCAGGTCCTAAAGCCCGCCGCAAGGAGGCAGAAGGATCAGGGGGGTCAGCGTCAGAGGAGAGTAGAAGGGAGGAGGCCCAGGGGGGCAGAAGGACCCAGAGACGTAGGGAGAGGCGAAGGAGGTGGAGCAAGGCTAGGGTATTAAGCTGGTGTGCAAGAGGCGGGGACTCAGACGGGTCTTCGCCGACCTAGGGCAGAAGGTGTAGAGCTGCACGCTGCAGTTCGGAAATGAAACCTGTAACCTAATAAAGACTCTTATAAAGTGAACGCTGGCGGACTTGGTCCTATGTGAGCTGGGACTGGGTGGCAGCTCTGACAGTAAGACCCGTCTCCTAAAAGCTTCGGACACCTGATATCTCGCAGCGGAGAGAGAGGCAGCTGGAGGAGGGGATCGGTGTTTGGGAGCAAGCTCACGACGGTTAGCAGAGATGACGGAAGCAGAGAAAGTTGCAGCGCTGCAACAGGCAGTTACCCAATTGAACGCGGAGGTACTGGCATCCAAGAAGAGGGAGGAGGATGCGGCAGCCGCCTACAGAGATCTCCACGCCAGGTTTGAAGCATGGGTTAAACACGGGCAGCCAGGACCCAGACCGGAGGGGGTTGGGTTGGCACGGAGAGCAGGAGGGCTTGTGGCTCACTTCGATGGGAATTTACAACAGTACCCCAATTTTCGAGCAGACGTAATGTGCGCACTGCAACTGCTGGCAAAAGACTTTAGAGATGAGGAAGAGAAAGTGGGGTTCATACTATCCCATTTGCATGGGGATGCTAAAGCGTGGCTACGCAATTTGTGGAGGGATAAAGATCCGGCGCTTCAGAATGCAGATGCCTTTATCAAAGCGATGGATGCGTGTTTTTTGTCTACTATTGATGTGGATCTTGCCCGACGGGAGATTCATGGACTGAAACAAGGGAGGGCAAGCGTCCGGCAGTACCACGCCCGCTTTTTTGCGCTGGTCAGTGCCTTAGAGTGGGACCGGGATTCGCCCCCTGTCAGAGACCTGTTCTGGGAGGGTCTAAGCTCAGCGGTCAAGGATGAAATTGCAAGGGGGGAGAGGCCCCGAAGCACGCAGGAGGTGGTCCAAAGGGCGCTGACTGTGGGGGTGAGGCTGGAAGAACGTCCCTGGTGCAGAGATGAAGGACGTGGAGGGCGCGAAGCAACGAGAAGTTTCTCTTTCGTTCCAAGAGAAGCAGCGCGTGCGCAATCCACACCTCCGCCAGGAGGGGGAGGGGAACCGATGGAGGTTGGAGGTGCAAGGGCTCAGTCAGCAGCCAGAGCCCAAGCACCGACAGCAGTGAAAGCGAAGCCTCCTAGAGGGAACAGGAAGTGTTACATCTGCGAGGATCCAGGCCATTTGGCGAAAGAGTGTCCCCGGAGGCTCCACAAGCACACTGCAGCCTCGGCAATGGTGACTGCAGCAACGCAGCAAGGAGAACCACAGCAGGGAAACGACGATGTCTGGCTGGAGACAGAGGCACTGGGGCCCAGCCAGACGCATCAGTGAAGCAGTCCCCAGCGATCTTGCAACCCACGGACCCCCTCCCACCCAAACCAGTAGTGCAGCTCACAGCATCTCTCCAGCTACCCGATGGCGTCACTATCGAAGTGCCGCTTTCTGTGGATTCTGGAAGCAACGCAGACTTTATAGCGCAGGATTTTGTGGAGCAGCACGCTATACAGCTACTGCCTGCCACTCTGCCCCTGCAAGTCGTCACAGTGGATGGCAGAGAGTTGCTAGGGGGGCAGGTGGTGAAGCAAACGCCACCGATGGTGATGCGCCTTGGCAACCACAGGGAAGTCATCAGTTTTAATGTCACCCAACTGTCGGACACGCCCATTGTGTTGGGCATGAGTTGGCTGGACAGGCACAGTCCGACACTGGCTTGGTACCAGAGACAGCTGATCTTCGGCTCCTCTTATTGCGCAGAACACTGCATCCTGCCCAGACAGGAGGGAGAGGAGGAGGAATCACAACTGCAGTTGGGAACGTTGCAAGCAGTCCCCCACAAATACGCGGACTTTTTGGAGGTCTTCTGCGAGAAAGAGGCTGACAAGCTACCACCGCACAGGCAATATGACTGCAAGATTGACCTCCTACCAGGGGCGACGCTGCCGAAAGGGAAGCTGTATTCCATGTCTGAGGACGAATTACAGGAACTCAAACAGTTCATAGATCACAATTTGCAGCGCGGTTTCATCCGGGAGTCCAGGGCAGTAGGGGGCAGTCCTGTTTTCTTCGTGAAGAAGAAGGACACGCCCCAGAAAAGACTGGTGGTGGATTTTCGCCTCTTAAACAAGATGACCAAGCCTTCTGATTTCCCCATGCCCAGGATTGACGACCTGCTAGCGACGGTGCGCAAGGGACGCGTGTTCACCAAGTTGGACCTGCGAGGTGCGTACAATCTCATCCGCATGAGGGAGGGCGATGAGTGGAAGACAGCCATGTTCACGCCTCTAGGCACCTACGAATACAGAGTGATGCCGTTTGGATTGCAAAACGGTTCTCACTGTTTCCAAGCTTTCATGCATCATGTGTTGGCGGGACTCCTTTACAAGAAGTGCGTCTGCTTTCTGGATGACATCCTGATATTCTCCGACTCGCAGCAAGCCCATGACCAAGATGTTCGGGAGGTGCTGAAGAGGCTGCAGCAGCATAGACTGTACGCCAAACTGGAGAAGTGCCAGTTCGACACGACGGAGGTGGATTTCTTGGGTTACAAGTTGTCGGACAAGGGGCTAGCCATGGACAGCGCCAAGGTTCGTGCGGTGTTGGATTGGAAGAGCCCGCGCAATCGGAAGGAGGTCCAGCGGTTTGTCGGCTTCGCCAACTTCTATCGCAAGTTTATCAAGGGGTTCGCGATGCAGACGGCGGCCATTACGGACACGCTAAGCTCCAAGAAAAAGAAATTCATCTGGACGGAGCAGGCGGAGCAGTCCTTTCAGGCACTCAAGCGTCTCTTCGCGTCGGAAGAGCAACTGCTGCATATCGACCCCAGCAAACCGATGCGGGTAGAGACAGACGCGTCCGATAGAGCAGTGGGAGCTGTCCTGCTGCAAAGGGACCCACAGGGGGTCTGGAGGCCGGGAGCGTTCTACTCCAGAAAGCTCAGCAAGTCGGAGCAGAACTACACCATCTGGGACAGGGAGTTGCTGGCCATTCATGCAGCTTTCAAGGCGTGGAGGCACTTCCTGATCGGCGCCAAGCACACGGTGCAGGTCTGCACGGATCACAAGAATCTGGAGCACTGGCGCACGGCTCAGTTCCTGAACCAGAGGCAGATACGTTGGGCGGAGTTCTTTGCTGACTTCAATTTCCGAATAGAGTACGTCCCAGGCGACACCAACGTCATGGCGGATGCACTGTCCCGCAAACCGCAATACCTCGAAGAGGCGAAGCCAGCGGCAGCCATGCACATCTTCGCGCCAACAGCGTGGGCGTGCGCTTCAGCCACAGTAGACCTGGATGCGGTGCGGCGGGCGTTGCAGGACGACTCCTTCGCGCGGGCGAAGATGGCAGAGGTGCACAAGGGCACGGCGAAGGGCGACGAGTTCCAGATACGAGACGGCTTGCTCTTACGTAAAGGGGCCATCTACGTGCCGGGAGACGAACTTCGCGCCAGGGTACTGCAGCAGCTGCACGACGCACCCACGGCCGGGCACTTTGGCACGGAAAAAACGGTGGAATTAGTCGCAAGGGACTTTTGGTGGCCCAGACTGAGAGGGGAAGTCGCGGACTACGTTGCGAGGTGCGACACCTGCCAGAGGGCCAAACCGGTGCACAAACCACCGGCGGGACTGCTGGAACCGCTGCAAACGCCGTTTGAACCGTGGGAGAGAGTGGCCCTGGACTTTGTTACCGATCTACCCAGCTCGAGAGGCAAGACAGCTGTACTAGTGGTGGTGGACTTGTTCACCAAGATGGCACATTTCATTCCGTGTGCGAAGGTGGCCACGGCGGAACAAACCGCCAAACTGTTCATAGATCACGTGTTCAAAGTGCATGGTCTGCCGCGGTCTATCCTGTCCGACCGCGGGCGCCAGTTCGTCTCGAATTTCTGGCAGAAGCTGATGAGTTTTCTAAATGTCAAGGTCGATCTGGCATCAGCAAGACACCCGCAGACCAACGGGCAAGCAGAGAGGGTCAATGCCATCATGCAGCAGTACCTGAGATGCTATGCCAATCAACAACCTGCGACCTGGGTGGATTACCTGCCGCTCGCCGAGTTCGCTTACAACAACACGAAGCACGTGTCCACAGGGGTGACGCCGTTCTTCGCCAACAATGGGAGGAATCCCAGAACCTTCCCGGGACGGGAGAGAGTGGGGGACGGAGAACCACAGACGGCGGACGCGTTCGCGTCAGAGTTGCAGGCGGTACACGATCAACTCAGACGGCAGCTGGAGCTAGCTAAGCACGCCTACAAGGTGCAAGCTGACAAGCACAGGCGGGTGGGCGAAGAGATCCAAGTGGGAGACTGGGTCTGGTTGGCAGCCCACGCAGTGCCGACCAGGTCACTAGCCAAGAAGAAGTTGGGGCACAAGCAAATTGGTCCGTACCAAGTCGAAGCACAGATCAACCCGGTAGCCTTCCGACTGGCACTGCCGGAGGGTTCCAGAATGCATCCGGTGTTCCACAGGTCGGTGCTCACTCCCTACAAGGCACCTCACAGATTCCAGGAGCCAGGGACGGCACCGAGTCCGTTCCGGGAGCGGACGGAGACGCGAGGGGTGACGCAGCAAGACCCCATCAACGAGGTCACGGAGATTTTGGACTCCAGATGGGGAGAAGAGGGAGTCGAATACCTCCTAGCCAGAGAGGGCACCCGGGCCAGCGCCAATAGCTGGGTGCCAGACTACGCTTTGGAGGAACCCCTGCTCAAGGACGAGTTTCATGCCCTTTTCCCACACAGACCCATGCCAGCGAGCTTCTTCGACGACTGGCTGTTCACGCCCACACTTTCTTCCAGCACGTTCCATGGATTCGACTCGGACGGGGAACCCGCACTGAGCACCCGTTCCCCAGAAGGATCGCCGGCGGGTTCGGCGTCAGACACCTCGTATTGGTGGGACGATCGACCGGAGGAGCAATGGCGCCGGAAGTGGCTGGAGATGCCAGGTCGAGCGACCGACGCAGAGACTGACATGGACGTGTTCGGGGAGGACCTTGGGTTCGAGCACGGCGGTACAGAGATGGAAGCGGAACAGGTCAACGTCGGCGACCGCGAGGAGGAAGACTCGGAGGTCTTCAGTTGGCGGCCAACCACGGGGAGCGAACTGTATCCGGCATTCCCTCCCGTGATGATGGAGCACCCAGCACCCACACCTGAAAGCGGGGAGGGGGGAAGGGGGGGCTTCGAGGGGGGGATGGATGTCAGGGGTTCAGGAGCAGAGACGCAGAGAAGGGAGGAAGCAGAGAGCGAGGGGGAGGAATCCGAAGGGAAAATGAGTGATGATGACGACCCGAGATCTCCAAGCCTAAGCAGTGAGTCAGAGGACTCCCAAAAGGGAGCCCCAGTGAGCAGAGCAAGGGGGGGATCCGGGAGGACACCCCAGGAGGAAGGGAACAGAGGAGATTCAGAGAGCAGCAGCTGGAAGTCGGGACCCACGCTCATAACTGAGGGCGGCAGCAGCTGGAAGTCGGGACCCACGCTCAAGACTGAGAGCAGCAGGGAGGAAGGTAGCCAGGCATCGGGTTCCGGAGGCTGTCAGCAGGAGGGAGGGCACGAGTCAGGGGTGGTCACGCCCTCCTCAGAGAGCGAGGCAACGGTTAAGAGGAAAGTAGAGAGTTGGGCGCGCGCGCCAAGTTCAAATGCAGCGGAAGCTGGAGCAGTGAGCAGCCCGGAGAGTGAGCCAGGTCCTAAAGCCCGCCGCAAGGAGGCAGAAGGATCAGGGGGGTCAGCGTCAGAGGAGAGTAGAAGGGAGGAGGCCCAGGGGGGCAGAAGGACCCAGAGACGTAGGGAGAGGCGAAGGAGGTGGAGCAAGGCTAGGGTATTAAGCTGGTGTGCAAGAGGCGGGGACTCAGACGGGTCTTCGCCGACCTAGGGCAGAAGGTGTAGAGCTGCACGCTGCAGTTCGGAAATGAAACCTGTAACCTAATAAAGACTCTTATAAAGTGAACGCTGGCGGACTTGGTCCTATGTGAGCTGGGACTGGGTGGCAGCTCTGACACAAGCATTGAGGTTTTATTGCATTTCAGCCACTCTAGAGACACATGCTCAAAATGCCAGCATTTCATGCTTATCATTTCACAAACACGACATACAATTATGCTTCAGTCCTGAACGGAAATGCACTGTGGGGTTTCCCATAAGCACAGGAGCTTGTCTTTATCAATATATTTGCAGGATTGGAGTGCAGTCACACCAACATTGCCTTGAGATGATTCTTGTGATTACTAAATCAACAATGATGCTAGTAATAATAAGCATTTGATTCTAAGATGTATGCTAAAATACAAGAAGTACAGTGAAGGGACTCACAATCTTCATTTTTATCCTGTTCCTCCCCATGTTTATTTAGAGCAGCCTTGCCCAATTTGTTGTGCTCTACCTGTTTTGAACTACAGTTCCCTTTAGCCCCAGCATGCACAGTCAATTGTCAAGAGCGATGGTATTTTAAGTCCAAACATCTGGAGAACACAAGCCTAGGGATGGTTAACATGGAGCTATTGATTTCAGTGGGGTGGATTTCCAGGTTATTTCCCCTTACACGTTACTCATGTGAAGAAGTAAGGCATGCAGGAAGAAGCTGCTGATCTGCATGTTTGGTCCCACTCCTGATGACAAATGGCTCCTTTCAGAACCATCTGTTTCTGCACTTCAGCATAGACATCTCAGTTGGGGGAATCCTTCAGGCCTTCCTCACATCTTAGAACCCAATCTGGGCTTCATCTGCACTATACATTCCAAGCAGTGTCGTGCCACTTTAAACAGCACCCAGGATAATTTGGGAGAAGCCATAGAAGCAATGTGGCTTCCATGGCTGATGCATTTGATGCAGTTTCCTCCTCCAAAGAGGGAAGAGACAAGATTCACAAGCCAATTCCCCACTAGGAACCCCTCCAGTTCAATACGTGCCCAAGGGTCAAGGCCTTATGGGAAATGATATATAATGAACTAAAAAAGGTATTTAAATATACCTTTCCCAAGAAACCAGAGGCCTTCCTTTTGGGCATTGTCAGCCAGAGGGTGTTAAAGAAGGACAGAACTTTTTTTATGTACGCGACAACAGCTGCAAGAATACTTATTGCAAAACATTGGAAGACAGAAGATTTGCCCACTCTGGAAGAATGGCAGATGCAACTGATAGACTACATGGAATTGGCAGAAATGACTGGCAGAATCCGAGACCTGGGAGAAGAGACAGTGGAAGAGGACTGGAAGAAATTTAAGGACTACTTGCAAAAGTATTGTAAATTGTATGAATGTTAGAATGATGCAGGATATAAAAACAACATGGCATTAGTAACCTAGCGGAAAGGAGTATGATAATAACTGAATTATAAGAACTATGGTGAAATTTGAATAATATTATGTCAGGATTAAATATTAAAACATTTGATAACAAAGAGTAAAACTGGTGACATAATAGTTGAACTGTACAATTAAAAACAAGTTTTGAGAGAAGGTGAAGTTTTGCTGAATATGATTCTAAACGAGAACACAGGAAAGGGAGATGTGAGGGAGTCAGAAAAGAGGGTTATGAAATCTAGTTTATGAAATCTTCTTGTATGTTTTTCATATGATTTTTTCTTGTTTTATATGTATTTTTTCACTTTGGTGAGGGTATTCTTTTTTGTTGTTTTTGGGTTGTGTATGTGTATGGTGTTATATTGTTTAAAATCTTTAATAAATATTTTATATAAAAAAAGGAACCCCTCCAGTTCAATAAATATTGTGGTCTTGAGTTCCAACAGAGTAGAGGAGTGGTCAGTCCGTATCATTCAGAAACAAATGTGTTTTGCTTGGCTCCCTGACCAGAATTTGTCCAGATGTATCACATGCAGGCTGTTGGTGAAAGTTTGAATGAATATATACAGCTACTCACAGCTACAATTTTAAAAAGATATCCGCAATGCACAGTTAACAAAATGTGATGTAATATTTGAGATCCACACACCCCACCCAAAGCAAATGTTCCAAATACATTTCATTAAATTTTGAGTTGCCTCCGCGAGGACACAGACCTCTCATCAACTCATCAAGCAGCTTCATTTAGGGATGTTATGAAGGAGGAGATTCAAGATTTCTTTCCTTTCTTTCTTTTTGCCCCCTTCTCCTTCTTACTGCAGTGGGAGTTGAAGAGTTGGAAATTAAAACTGCATATTTTGAATGCATTTGCATGTGAAAATTAATTTGGCGGCTCGCAAGAAACATTTCCACAATTTATCAAAATCAGATGAATATTTATGATGAGTTTGCTCACTCTTGGAAGGAACTGTAATTGGACCAACCATTTTGTAATGATACGATAAGCAATGAACTGCCGACATATGGCTGTTTTATTTAATCTTCAGAGTAAACCCATTTCTACTTCACAGAGTGATGCCTGTTTGAAAAGGAATACACATATATATATTGGTATAGCCAAATGAGAGCAAGTCCATTTGGATCAAATTGCTTAGTCAATTTTTTGTGTTAAACTTCTGGGCTACTTGTTAATTATCCACTCCAACTTCTCTCTCTCCCTCTCCCCACCCCTGGTGTGTATGTCTCTCTCTGTGTGTGTGTGTTTAGCTGTACCCTTTGGAGGAATAGGTAGGCTTTATGCTGTTAGGGCATCCACCAAAAATAGGGGAGCCATCTATTCTACTTTACAAAGGATTGTCCTCTATTTGAAAAATTCTCAAATGTCAGTCTTCTGTTGGAACAAGGTCTCTATTTACTGGGCTGCCTGGCTTAGTTTATAGAACCAAAAGAATGGAAAGAAAGGGTCTTGAAGTTGCCCATAAACTGTGAGCACTTGGAGAATAGATTGAGCAGACACCATCTGCTGTAGTCTTCACCCCCTAAGCCAAAAGACTCCTTCCCAAGCCCTAGATACAGACCAGATTTATTTTATTATAAGAACTGGTAGCTTTAATTTGGCTTCCTTTATCAGTGCCCCTGGGAGCTTCACAATATCTAACCCTATAATGTGGAATTCCTTTTGCAGCTTTCAAGGCCCAAAATCCATCAGAGTGTACAAGCCTTGTTCACATTATTACAGATAAACAAAACAGCAGTGTTTTTGATAGCTATCATTTTAAACAAAGTCATTATGGATGACTGATGTGAAAGCCGTGGTTATGTTTCGGTATATAGTTAAATATAGCTTTCATTGGCAGCAAGCAGCCTTTTATTGGAGAATTTCACAGTCAGTGCGCTGTTGCTATGCGGCCTATCAGTGTTTCTACATGTAAGCTGGGCTGATTAGAGCAGTCAACTCAAAATTCCCAAGTCCCTGCATCTTTGAAGAAAACGTCCTGCAAAACATTTGAAAATATATTTACAGAACATTGGTCACTTGTTCAGATGCTACAGAAGTATAGCCTGGTCTGGAATATTGAAAGTAATTCCTCCAGTGGTGTATTGGAGCAGGAATGCAGGGAAGGGGGCAGGAGTACAGCTCCAAAATGTTTGTCATGGCATCATCATCATCACCATCATCCCACCCTTTTCCAAGAGCAGGAAGGTAGGAATGATGTTGGAATGATGCTTAATGGACCCACCTCACTCTAGCAAATGAATAGGTGATAAAGATTTTTTCTGTAAATCCCAGATGTCATTCTCAGAGCAGGACAGTTGGCTAGTATGCCGTCAGTTACAGATCAATGCATTGTTGAACCTGTGCAGTCAAAAATCAGCAGCCCCACTCAATTCAACAGAGTTTTCTGCCAGGAATTCACCCATAGATTAGGGTTACCAGATGTCCCCAGTTCCCGGGGGCAGTCCCCGGATTTGCCAATCTGTCCCTGGACAAATTCCGTCCCTGGAATGTCTCCAGATTTGCAAATCTGTCCCCGGGAAACGTGGCAGCGGCAGCCTCAGCAGCCCGGAGCCAGCCTGGTAGCGCAGTTGGCTTTGGCTGGCTTCAGGAGCTGCTCGCTGCCATGGCGCCTGCCATTTTTCCTCGCTGGAAGCCCCCATATGATGTGTCTTGAGTGCATATGATGTGTCTTATGCGATCTCCTGCGCCCTTCCCCCTTTGTTTTGACTTATTGGGGGAGGCTCAGGAATCGCGGGCAGGCAGCTGTTACCCAGTTTTTTTAAAAAACTATATACATTTATGTTTCACTGAGTGCAAACGAAGGGCTTTGCACCTTTATACAATATGCACGTATGCTTGGGCCCAGGATCTTTTGCCTCATCATCCCCGTTACTGACACCCTGTTGTTATTCAGCTTCAAAAAAAAAGTGTCCCCAGATTCATTGGGGGAAAAAATCTGGTACCCATACCATAGATCCTTCCATAGGATTGCACTCACACCAGATCAGGCGCATGGGTCCAGACAGATTCCAACATGCTCACTGCTATATCACCCTTTTGTCAGCAGATCACAATGAATACAGACCCGGTTCTTCCTGTTCAATTTGGCACCAGGGATTTGCCTTTCTGTCACTTGATGTGCTTGGGTCAAAACATGCCATGGGCCAGATAGGGAGGCCTGGTGGGCCCAAATAGCCCTTGGGCTGGGTGTTCCTCACAGCTCAGCCAGGTAGCGTCTTTGTGTGCCTTCAAACCAAGCTGTGATCCTTCATGCAAAGCACCACTTGTGAACCAGCTCTGAGATCCAAAAGAATGTGAAAATCTTACTCCAGATCTTTGTTTTTCAGTTCACTTTGCTTCAGTGCAGGCATGAAATACAGATTACGTTTGCAGGGATGCGTATGAATGTTTATATCAAGCCACCCTAAGCTTGGATTGAAAGGCTATAAGCAGATTTGTGGATTTTTATTAGAGCTGAGTCAAATATTTGCAGTGAAGCTCATAGCCTTCTAATATATCACATTGTATTGTCCTCAATCCTTCTGGGAAAATCCTTTTTTTCTCTTCTGCATGCGTTGTAAGCACAATTCTCCTGGGTCTCTATTGAAAGTCAGCCAAACATACTAGATAACATGATCAATTGGCCAGATGAAATAACTAACTTACACCTGACAGAGAACAATTTCTGATTGGTTGATAAAATCAAGTGCTCCATCCATGTGATGCACTATGATATTTTGCCAGTAAACACATAAGGGAATTGGTTTATAAAGCACTCAAAATGCCTTAGCAAGGCAGAATGTGAGCATAGAGATTTAATGGAAATGTTTTAAAAAGTCAGAAAATAAGATCTATCATCTATCTAATTTATCAACAGATACAACTCTTATTTGGCTAAGAAAATTGTGATAAATATGTTGAATACAAGTGTAGATTGGCTTAATTGGTAGATTAGGCAACCAAAACTTTATCTGATTAATCAAGGGAGGCCAATTTTAATCAGTGAAATAAATATTTTAATTTGTGATCTGTAAACTAAATACACATTTCTTTCAGAGATTATTTGATTCTCTTGCTATAAGGAAAGCTAATATCAACAGTCTAATTTTTAACATGCATTTGCTCTAAAAATCAAATCAGCAACTTTAGATGATGAAATATCTTGATTATCTTGATTTTGATAGTCATCAATAACTTTTGAAAAAAGAAAGGTGCTATCATCTATTGATCCCAAAGCACACAACGTATTGCATAGTATCAAGCCTAAACAGCACTGGCTTCCTCAAAATGAAATGTTAATAAA
Organism: Podarcis vaucheri; assembly: GCF_965113315.1. Taxonomy (NCBI): domain Eukaryota; kingdom Metazoa; phylum Chordata; class Lepidosauria; order Squamata; family Lacertidae; genus Podarcis; species Podarcis vaucheri. The sequence continues at coordinate 20,931,081 of NC_138764.1, read as the reverse complement.
ATATACTGTAAAATATCAAATATTGACATGAAACATCATAGGATATAACTGATTTGAAATATTCAGAGAAACAATGAATATTTGACATCAGATTGCACAGAAGAGAATTTTACAATCTGTTAGTGCAAGATCTCTTCTTTAGAGAGCTCCAAAATTCAATTCTAGGCTGAATTAAGCAAACATGCAACTGGGAGATCCTTCTTCTTGTTGTTATTGATTAAATTTCTATACCGCTCTTCATCTATCATATCATAGTAACAAAATGTAAAACAATACCCACCCCCACAGTCATACACATAAACTACACTGCTGTTTAGATTGATGTAGTATTATGACTTGCAATAATCAAGCCACAGACTTCATAGGCATTCCATAGAGTAGATCAGGATAAGCAACTGGCATTTTCTTTTCCTGTATTATAAATTTCTCTTTTCCGATGGAAGCATAACTTGGTTGATATATCCCAGTAAGGCCAGGGGTCTTTTTAAAAAAACATGCCCAAACTCTTTGTTCTTGCAGAAACATTTTAAGGTTGCACTGATTCACTGCACTCACAAATTACTGCCTACAGAATTCAATTGAAAATTAACCTTTTCTATTGCCCCAGGAAGCAGTATTGTATTGTGCTTAATTTATTCAGTTTTCTGTAGGTGAGGGTCACAAATAATAATAAAGGATGCAGCTTCTGTATGCATGCTTGTGGGTTTTGTTTTGCTTTTGTTTTTTTAAAACAGTCTGACAAAACAGAGACATGATTAAAATGATTTAAGCTGCGTGATTTTCAGCTTCTACATCCACTAGTAAGGCTCAGCTGCTGGATTTCAAAGTAGGCACTGAGAATCAAGGCAGCAGTTCTGAAAATGTTGAGCATGGAGAGACTTCTCAGGAAAACGAAACCTGCCATGTAAAAACTATTAAGAGTGCATGATATACTGTACGTGGTAAAAAAGAAATAAAACATAGACAAAAATGGCATTACTTCCAAAGTTAAGACTATGCAGTGTCAGAGCAGCCTCATTATTACAGCAATGGCTAAAAGGATCAAAACTAAGGGGGCAAAATGAAAGAATTAGCACAACTCCATTATATTGTCTAGCTCATTACCCTTAAGGTCATTTATGTACATTAAAAGGAAAAGCATTTTTTGGAAATAAGATCGACACACCTGCCATATTCACGGAAGTCACATTATTATGTGTACATAGCTGAAGTCCTCCTTCATGGATCACTGTCTTGTCGTGACGAAGGGGCTTGAATAACTCAGAGAAGCTATGAGCTATGCCGTGCAGGGCCACCCAGGACGGACAGGTCATAGTGGAGAGTTTTGACTAAACGTGATCCACTTGGAGCAGGAACCGGCAAGCCACTCCAGTATCCCTGCCAAGAAAACTCCATGGACAAAGAGAACAGGCATATAAAAGTTATGACGCTGGAAGATGAGCCCCTCAGGTTGGAAGGTGTCCAACATGCTACTGAGGAAGAGGGGAGGACAAGTACAAGTAGATCCAGAGCTGATGAAGCGGCTGGGCCAAAGCCGAAAGGACGCTCAGTTGTGGATATGCCTGGAAGCGAAAGGAAAGTCCAATGCTGTAAGAAAAATATTGCATAGGAAACTGGAATGTAAGAACCATGAACTTTGGTAAGCTGGATGTGGTCAAAAATGAGATGACAAGAATAAATATTGACATCCTGGGCATCAGTGAACTAAAATGGACAGGAATGGACAAATTCAGTTTGGATGACCATCATATGTACTACTGTGGGCAAGAATGCCATAAAAGAAATGGAGTGGCCCTCATAGTCAACAAAAGAGTGGTGAATGCTTTACTGGGATACAATCTCAAAAATGATAGAATGATCTCGATACAAATCCAAGGCAGAACTTTTAACATCACAATAATCCAAGTTTATGCACCAACTACCGGTGCTGAAGAAACTGAAATTTACCTGTTCTATGAAGACTTACAACACCTTCTAGAAATGACACCAAAGAAGGATGTTCTTCTCATTATAGGGGATTGGAATGCTAAAGTAGGAAGTTAAGAGATAAAAGGAACAACTGGCAAGTTTGGCCTTGGAGTTCAAAACGAAGCAGGGCAAAGGCTCTCATGTATGATCAGATTCTTCTGTAGCCTACAGAGCTACAAATGTTATCTGATCCAGTGCTCAAGCTATGTTTATGTGAAGAAATAAAGTGAGAGGCTCATATCTAAGAGCAGGGATGCAAAGTCCTGGGGGCCGAGCCCTTTAGCGTTGGAGGGGACAATGTCCAAAAATTCAGCTCTCAGATGAGCTAGTTCCATTCTTCTGATCCACTCAAGCTACAAGAGACCTGCACAACATGCAAGGGGAACTTTCACTGTTCCACATGCCAGACCAGCTGTACTTCCTTATAGTTTTCTTTCCCTTTATGCATATGACCAGTTAGAAGTGACCCTCTGCTCTTTCTTTTAGCGTACAAGGCTACATCAAATTTCAGACAGAATTGGCTTCCCACAGAATTAATGTGCATTGTTTAATGAAGAGACTAAAGTTTTGTTACTTAATGAGAAAAGAGGTTATCTATACAGTTGCAAATGGGGAAAAAAGGGATCTGAATTTCATTTCACCTACTTAAGGCAAGGGAAGACAATTAAAAAAGAACCCGCCAGATGTAAAATCGGTGTTGGAATAGATTTTATGCTGCTCTACTTATAGCTAGGGACGCGGGTGGCGCTGTGGGCTAAAGCCTCAGCGCCTAGGGCTTGCCGATCGAAAGGTCGGCGGTTCGAATCCCCGCGGCGGGGTGCGCTCCCGCTGCTCGGTCCCAGCGCCTGCCCACCTAGCAGTTCGAAAGCACCCCCGGGGCAAGTAGATAAATAGGTACCGCTTACCAGCGGGAAGGTAAACGGCGTTCCGTGTGCGGCTCTGGCTCGCCAGAGCAGCGTTGTCACGCTGGCCACGTGACCCGGAAGTGTCTTCGGACAGCGCTGGCCCCCGGCCAATAGATGTGAGATGGGCGCACAAACCCCAGAGTCTGTCAAGACTGGCCCGTTCGGGCAGGGGTACCTTTATCTTTACCTTTACTTATAGCTAACTGTATAGATTCCTAGATCTTGAGAATTAGATATGTATGATTGTGGTCCACAGACTAGATTCTTCACCTCCACTATTAAGACCAGCACCAGTACTATGGAAGGGTGCCATCTTTTGACCTTGGAGCTGCTCTTGTATCCTTAAAAACCTTGAAGTCCTTGTAGAAGAGGAGCCCAGCTGCTAGTTTGCTGCAGCTTTTGATTAATAGAACTGGATGGACAATGGAAGGTCATAGCAGAGATTGATACACCGTGGTTCAGGGAAGGGATTGGGTACTGGATATGCAACTACAAGAAACTTATATACAGCAGTACCACATAATAAGGAGAAGAAAAGAACATGGGGAGAGATGGGGATGGCTGTCTGGCCAGTGGATGAGAAGGCTAGCACTGCCTGCTGTATTAATTCAGTATGCATTTTCATGTGAACCTTCCAAATTTGCACTTCCCAGTCCACACTAATACATGAATTGAAATATTATCTTCTCCGAATTTTCAGGATGCAGTTGTCCAACCAACAAAATTGCATATACAGTGGTACCTTGGTTCTCAAACGCCTTGGTTCCCAAATGCTGAAAACCTGGAAGTAAGTGTTCTGGTTTTCGAATGTTTTTTGGAAGCCAAACTTCTGATGCAGCCATTGGTTATTGTTTCCGGGGCGCCTGCACCAATCAGAAGCTGAGCCTTGGTTTTTGAACATTTTGGAAGTCAAAACGGACTTCTGGAATGGATTAAGTTTGGCACTTTTGCTGTTTATTTTGCATTTTTGTTTTTGAGGCTTTTTCGGTTAATTTGTTTTTGTGATTGTGTGGAATCCAGTTCAGCTATTGATTGATTGATCGATTTTGGAACAGATTAATCCATTTTGCATTACTTTCTATGGGAAAGCACCCCTTGGTTTTGGAACACTTTGGTTTTGGAACTGACTTCCGAAACGGACTAAGTTTGAGAAACAAGGTACCACTGTATTAGAGAAAATAATGTACAAAATGCATATATTAGTGAAAATAATTAACAAAAATGCTTTCTGTTGAATGAAAATCAGTATATACTAGGAAAAATTAATACCACATCTTGTTCTCACTACTTGTTTCTATTCCACTATTACTCTTTCACGTTGAGGGAAATGCACTTTCATCTGACCAACATTTAAGGCTTTATTAACGTCACTTTCCATACAAGATACCTTATATAGACTTTAAGCAAACATTTGAAAAGGAAGTATGCTTGTGATCCCTGAAAGGGTTACGCCAAAATAGTCACATTGGCTTTAGCAGTTTGACACAACTGCAGCCCCAAATCTCACTTCTGAGCATAGGAAAATAGATTTCATTGACTTTCATGGACTTAACGTTTCTGAACACTAACCGTTCTGGAAAATGGGGCTTTCAATCAATTTCTTCCAGAATCCCCGCTGGAATGGCTACACAAAGCATTAGCTTGAGCCACTTTGGGAAATTTTAACTCTTTGAAACAGGAGTAGGCCCGAAAAGTCTCAGCAAACCCCGTCTCCTTTTTAAGCAACGGGGGCCATATCGTTACGGCTGAGACTGAGTTGTGTAGGCAATCTAAAGGCAACATTAAACTCTGCTGGAGTAGGGCTATTATGTGATACTATTATCTTTGTTTCTATAGAAACTCTCTAAAATGTCAACTATTTTTAGCTGTGTAGCTGGAGAAGGCAGCGGATTGCCTATAAGGACTTGGAAATAAAAGGTTTGCAATGTACCACATTTCAACTGTCTGATTAACGTCTCACATATTGTGCCGCCCTCCTGAAGGTCTGTTGAGCACATGAGGGGACACGGCTGGCTTAACATCCCATCGGCCCAGACTGCCCTGATTTGCTGGGGACGGCAGCTCTTTTCTTACATGCTTTGCTGCCCAATCACAAGACGGGCCCTCCTGCCCCCCACCCCCTTCCACATACTGATCAGACTGGGAGATGAATTTTGTTTCAGCACTGGTGATGGGGCGCCGTTCTCCACCTTGTGAAAAGGCAGCAGAACTGCTGATGAGTGGGGAGGCGCAGGGCAAGTTGTGTGATGCTTTGCTCCACCACTGCCTGCCCCCAGCATCTGTTGTCTGAGGTGGTTGCTTCACCTTAACCAATGGTTGGGCTGGCCCCAAGACTGCCCTTATGCTGCTGTTTGGGGAGATACATTTAAAGAACGTGGCATGGCCAGCTGCCTATCCAGAGTTTTGAATTTGATATCCCGCTTTATCACTACCCTAAGGAGTCTCAAAGCAGTCAACATTTTCCTTTCCCTTCCTTCCCTACAATAAACACTCTGCGAGGTGAGTTAGGCTGAGAGACTTCAGAGAAGGTCACCCAGCAGCTGCATGTGGAGGAGCGGGGAAGCAACCTACACCACACTGGCAGTGTTTGCAAATATTTTTGAATCACAACCATTAAATCCAGTCATGGTGAGATTAAACAGCCAGTTGCATTCCTTCTGCAACACCTTTTCCAACAAAGTATAACAGGACTTGGGCATGATGAGCTCCTTATCTCAGAGGCAGTGCTCCAGAGTCACCAGCTAAGGACACACCATATACAGGATTGCCTTCAGATGTCTTCTAAAGGTTATATAGTTACTTATCTCCTTGGCTCAGGGGTTACCTAACTCCATATCCTCCAACTTTTCTCTGGTGAAAATAGGGACAACCTAAGGAGACTCCAATGGGACGTGGGTGGCGCTGTGGGTTAAACCACAGAGCCTAGGACTTGCTGATCAGAAGGTTGGTGGTTCGAATCCCCGTGACGAGGTGAGCTCCCGTTGCCCGGTCCCTGCTCCTGCCAACCTAGCAGTTTGAAAGCATGTCAAAGTGCAAGTAGATAAATAAGAACCGCTCCGGCGGGAAGGTAAACGGCGTTTCCGTGCACTGCTCGGGTTCACCAGAAGTGGCTTAGTCATCCTGGCCACATGAGCCGGAAGCTGTATGCTGGCTCCCTCAGCCAATAAAGTAAGATGAGCGCCACAACCCCAGAGTCGGTCACGACTGGACCTAATGGTCAGGGGTCCCTTTACCTTTACCTAAGGAGACTCCAGTACTTTGGCCACCTCATGAGAAGAGAAGACTCCCTGGAAAAGACCCTGATGTTGGGAAAGATGGAGGGCACAAGGAGAAGGGGACGGCAGAGGACGAGATGGTTGGATAGTGTTCTCGAAGCTACAAACATGAGTTTGACCAAACTGTGGGAGGCAGTGGAAGACAGGAGTGCCTGGCGTGCTCTGGTCCATGGGGTCACAAAGAGTCGGACACGACTAAACGACTAAACAACAACAAGGAAAAGCAGGACATTCTGGGATCAAATCAGAAACCAGGAAGGCTTCTGTGTATTCAGGACTGGAAAATAGGAACACTTGGAGGGTCTGCTGTGGCAAAGCACCTGATCTAGATGCAAAATATTCCAGGTTCAGTCACCAGCATCTCTTGCAGAGGTGCAGGGAAAGAAGGCTAGGCAGTTCAACCAGGGAGAGATAGGAATGGTTGGACTTCAGGTCCCATCATCCCTGGCCACTAACTACATTGGCCAGGGCTGATGGGAATCGGAGTGCAGCAACATCTGGAGGGCAGGGGGAAGGCTAGATGGTATTGAGCCAAGATGGAGCATTGGCATGACTTGGCACGAGCCAGCTTGCACTATTCATTTAATGAAATTCTAACTTTCTTTCAGCTTAATTAAGCAGTGTTGAAATAAGCCTTCTGCCTGAAATATTTATGGTTGCATAATGGAAATTAAATTGCATCAAGTAGATATTAATGGGTATAATGAAGGTCTGCTGCATGAACACGGCTCTTGGCAAAAACCTGCAGAGAATTGTTAACAGCACAATCCTAATGAGAAGTAAGTCCTATTGAATTCAATGGGGCTGTGGAGTTACGGCTGCAGCCGTACCTGCTTACTGTTCCTCCTCCTCCTCCTCCTCCTCCTCCTCCTCCTCCTCCTCCTCCTCCTCCTTCTCTCCCCGCTCCCAGGTGGCTTTGCAACTTCAGGTCTCTTTATTCCTTGAGAAGAAGGTGCCATTTAATGGAGCAACTGGGCTTGTTTTGTCAAAGAGATTCCACTAGGGTGAGCATGAATGGGTGTGAATCTGTAAGGTGGAGAAGCCACTTAGACAAATGTAGAGCCCAAAAGATTTCAGGTAGCTGAGAATGAAGACTATATGAATGAAGACTATATGAAGACACCAGGTTGCATTGTGTCCCAATTATGCAGAGCCCCCCTATGTGTGGCCTGCCTATAAGAAGATCTGATGCCAGGGGCAGGGCTTAGAGCACAGCCCCTATCCTGTCTGCACACCAGTATGTCATACACATGAGTAACCCGTGCATAGTGATTTAGAATGTGTACGCATTCTGCATTGGGCTGGACTGAGAAGCTAGGTTATTCTCCTGCTTCTCTGTTGGCCTCATGTGTCACTTCACAGCTGCAGTTTTGGCCATCTGCGTGGCGGTTCCTATTAAGCACGACAGAGAGCAGCTCCCTCTTCTGGCAAATTTCAGTAGTGGAAGAAGAGAGAGGAAAGGTGCCTGGAGGTTGTGATCAAAGTCACCACTTTGATATCTCCTAGCACCTTATACTTACTTACTCATCGGTTCAAATTCTGTTGAACTGCACTTCTAGCAATAGAAAGCCTACCCAACCCCTGAACCCCTCATGATTCCAGCTGATTGAGCTCTACTGAGCTGTTGTGATTTATGCACAAGAAGGTGCTGGTTATCATAGTGAAAGGAATCGGATATAAGTTTTGCAGCATCTTATAGCAGAGGGACTGAGGACACTAACAGTCTTTCCCTCTGTGAACTATAGGTGTGACAGATAGGAAAACAATGGGTTGTATCCATCTATGTTCTAAATGAGTGGAAGTTACTCATGTTCATTAATTGCAATGGGTCTTCTCTGAGTATGAATAACATTGGCTGCAATCCAAGACATTATTAGTATTAGTGTTAGTATTAGTATTAGAATTACATACTGAGTGGGCTTGCGTTCCTGAATATATTTCCTGAAGTGACTCCTACACTTTCTGAAAGTTTATCTCCCCAAACTCCAAAGGATAAAAACAAAAATGCAAAGTTGTTGCTTTTTCTTTGATATCATTACGCAGACTGACAAGGAATCGCCACGTAATTGAATCAGGGCAACAAGTAAGATTGAGTTAGTGGGGAGATGCAATCTGTTTGGCTGGTCCTGCCACCTGCTTTGGAAGCGGAAAGGCAGATGGGGTGTGGTGGGACAAGAAAATTTCCTTGGCACTCCTCTCCATCTTTTGTCATTGCTGCCTCCCCCTAAATTGGATTAATTCACTTTCTAAGTTTGCATCCCAAGCATTGCTGCAATCTGACAGATAGAATTTGAATGTCACCATCTGTGATGAAAGATAAACTAGAAAGCGTCGGGAGACTGGCAGAGGTACATCACGACTCCAGGAAAGAGGCAGCAAGTTGCTGCTGCTGCTACAGTATCGGCTCATGACAGGCTTCCTCATGTTCTAATTTGCTGATTCCGTCTCAGGAGAGGGAGCTGAGCATTGCAAAAATATTGACAGTTATTAGGGCACACCATTAAAAGCTGGGAGATACTAAGGGCAGCACCCAAAGCCGTGCCAGTAGAGTTCTGCTAGCGCAGCAGTAGCTCCGGGGAGAGGAGAGGATGCGAAAGCTTAATTCTGTTAGCGCAAGCAAGCCATAAGGTTGCAAGACTGTGGCCACATCAGAAAGCAAATCACATTGAACTCAGAGGGACTTCTTTCATAGTGAGCACGAGCAAGATTTGGAGCCAAAATCTGTATTGAGAAGATAGATGACCTGATGCCAGATATTTCTTCAGTATAATGCCTTACTTCTTCAGAAGGATGATATTGCCTCTACAAGTGCATGATGTCTGTGGCTGGTGTAGAGAGGGCTTAAAGAATGGACACAGGGGACTGGTATTGGGTTAAATTAGGCCACAACTTTATTGATTGTACGAAAGAGTAGGTTTGGCTATGGCAATGGGCATGTAGCCAGCATCAGGCAGCCCTCCTGCTACCTGGTGGGGTTAAACTTGTGGTTGGGAATCACCCCCAACATGGATTGGGTGCCACAATCCCACACAGGCCACCGTTGGAGGAGACCATCAGTCTCCCTGTGGACTCCTGGACAGAGTCACCCCTCCAGGAAGCTCAGGAAGACTCAATCTCTATTGTCCTAGAATGATTCCTCTCAAATGTGAGCGGATGCTGTTATAAGGGTCCAGCCCAGCAGAAGGTGAGCTGTTTGCTTCCATTGAAAGAAATGGAACGTATTGGCCAGAACTTAAGCACTATTTATGGGTTTTACTTGCTGCAGGCTTTTGATGGATTTTGTCTATTAATCTTTGAGTATATGCAAATGTGTGCCAACTCATGTCATTATATAGTAAACAATCCTACGTTGTTTGGTTTTCATGGGCTCAACAGTTATTCATTTGTTTAAGTTGGAACGTATAGGCCCTTTCTCTCCCCGAAGGTCCCCAAAGCAGCTTACGGACATTTAAATCATTATAATAACTGTAACAAAATAAATAAATAAATCAGTAAGCAAACAAACTCACGCCAATAGCAAAAATATGAAGATGCAGTAACAGCAAAACCAGTAAAAGCAGAGTTAAAATCAAAAGATCTGAAAGGTGTTGGGAAATTTTAAAAAAGTTTTGACCTGCTACTGGAAAGACAACGGGCTCAGGGCTGGGTGGAGCTCCTTGAGAAGGTCATTCCAAACTTGGATTGCCACCTAAGAAGACCTATTATCTGATCACTGCCCACTGGACCTCTGGCAGAAGGGAGAGCCAAGGAAGGAGCTTGGAGGCAGATTTTAAAATATGGACAACATAGCAGGGGAGAAGATGGCCTTGAATATGCCTAGGTCCAAGCTGTTTAGGCCTTTAAAGGTTAAATTCAGCACTTTGAGATGCGCTTAGAAATGGATCAGGAGCTCATCTAGTTGTTTAAGCCTATAGTATGTGCTTTGTTTCACTTGCAAAACCTCAGTTAGGGTATTGTTGTGAGTTGAAGTCACCTTGCTGGCAGAAGAGCTTCTTTCTGTGCCGTGGGACTCCCCCTCCTCTTCTCCACCTGTGCCTGCCCCACACTCAAATCTGTTTTGCCCCCCAAAACTTTAAGGAGCGGATGGGGGTGGAGGGATGTGTTAAGAAGAGTGGCAGAGGAAGTCCTATTGTGCAAGCAGAAGTCTTAACACTAGTAGAACAACGTCATTGAATACAACCCGGTGTTTCGAACCAACTTCGGTTTCTGAGCAGTGTTCAAATGTTGCCTGGTGTACAGTATATTAGATCTGAATTTAAACTAGTTTGCATTCGGTCAGCCTGATTAAACTGAATATAAATTCCAGCAGATTAGTTTAATTGATAAATTCAAGAACACTCGTTGAATAAGACTAGCACGAGACATCTCACTGAAGGAGCATGGGCTGTGCTCGAGACAGGGAAGCACTAAAATTTTGAACCTGTGGCATATTTCTCCTAATATAGATCAACTCCTTTTCATAAACACATTAATCGGGGAGCCATTATCACTTCTGTAAATTCCATTTATGATTCTCTACATCTTTGGCTGATAATCCTCAGTATGATTAAATAATAACACGGGGATCTTTCTGCTCAACAAGGTGGTTGTTGAAATGCATGTGAAATGTGTAACCACTTCAGGTGTTCTGTCAAAGCAGTAACTGTTTCTGACTGAGCTGCAACAGTAGAATTTATCAAAGTGTCAGCTGAGGCAAGAGGGTTTCCACTTGCCCAGATTCTATATAAATGTTAAACAGGAGGAACACATTTTGCATGCTAATCATGTGGCCAAATTCTGGAGGAGTTGACCTAGATGAGCTAATGTGGTATAGCGTATGCAAGCATGGGCGTTGGGCAGGAAGCCTTGAGTTCAAATTCTTTTTCAGTCATTTTCTGCCACCTTAGCACATTCATGTTGGGGGGCTGTGCAACACCCTGCCAAAGAACTACCAACCTTTGCTCCTTAGATAAAAGTCTGGTGTGTGTGTTTTTTTGGGGGGGGATTTTCACAAATAAAACAGTTTTTAGTTTTAAAGTGAGAAAAGAAGAAAAGGGAATGGACAGAACCGCAATGAAAGAACAGTAAGCCAAACCCTTTAAAGATAAGAGATCTGCAACATTATATTAGTAACCCAGCTGGATTAAACCAAAGACCTATCTTGTCCTGCATCCTGTCACCCACAGTGGCTAGCCAGATTCTCAGCTGAAGTGCACAAGCAGGGTATGAACACAGTCACACACTGTTTCTTGTTCCCCAGCAAGTGGGATTCAGAGGCATTCCTCACAGTGCTTCTCAACCCTCCCATTTCCTACTAAAATTGTCCTGCATACAACTCCATTTTGTAGCTATGGCGTTCTAGCCCTGGTTTGGAAGCTAGAGCTCTCCACAAGCAAAGTCCAGCTTTCCCTCCCTCTCTCTTCACCCTGGGGTTCGCTTAATACGGTGTCGTAATTAATGATTGCAACACTTTGGAGACAGTCCGTCTGGCTTTAGAGAGACTGTTTTTTAGTTACAGGTTGGCACAAATCACAACAAACCAATTTGGGTCCATTTTGCCCACTCTGGAGTGGTTTGTAGGGGCCTTGACCTGATCTGGATTTAGTACAAATTGGTACAAATCATCCCAATTTGGTTTGTAATTGGGACAAGTTGGTAGCACAACCCTAGATTTGTCACCTGAAAAGTAACTGAAGCTCAATAGATGGCCTACTAGTATTTTATCTTTAGTACATAGTAACCAAAGTCAGAAGAAACTTTGTCGTGAAGAAAGATTTTCCTTATTATTCCCTTTGCTGCACCCCTGCTGAAAATAGCATGTATTTCAGTGGCACCAAGATTGATAGCTTCTTCTGCAGGAAAGTCTCTTGGGCAGACAAAACAGGGAACTTCAACCAGTTTGCAGCTGTGATGACAATGATGAAGAACCACCTCTCACAGGTACTCATTTGAGTGGAGGTGAGTGAGCAAGCAAATGTCCCCGGATAGACTAAGAGTAGATCTTGTAAGCAAATATGGGTTACTCACCTGGAGGTCTCACAATGTCAGAGTGCTGCTAGGCTTGCAGCCAGTTCTGTGTTTAATGTGATTTGGTCAATAAACACTGACAAGTGAGACCTGCAACAAAACATTGCAGTGTGGTGTGCTCCTATGAATATTCCTGCCAGGCTGCCATACTCTTTTTCAAGATATTCCATTCCATCACCTTGTTTTTCTTTAGCTCCCACTCTGCCAAATAGTTATCCGTATTGTTTGGCCACTGAACAGACTTAGTCCCCACTGAGCAGTTGTGCCCCTTATGTTCCTCTCTCCTCCCAAAAGCCCCAGTTCTGCAAGCCGGCTGATGCTGTTTTGGCTACCCAGCAATAGGCATTCACCCTTGAACTTCAGAAACCGAAGGACTGATCTAGTCATTGCAAATTCAACAGGGAAATTGCACTGCAGAAATTATAACAAGGGCCCAGGGTTTCCTGCGTATAGAGTTTTAAGTCTTATGGTTAGCTGCAAAATTTCACAATAAAATGAACAAAAGCTGGCTCTTAAAACATTATATTTCAACCAGAAGCATTGTGTTATTCCAGATTGCTTTACTGCCTGATACTAAAGAGGTTTCACATCAGGTAGGGCTGAAACTATCAGATTAGGACTGCAAATTTGTAACCTATCAAGCCAAATGTAGCCTGCTTGCCATATACGGCTGCCCATCAGGGGCTCTGTAAACATGTTATGCCACCCCATGCACCCTATCTTCCTGGGAATGCAAAATCAAGTAAGCTGTCAATCATTTGGCAGATCACAATCTGTGGCTGGTGGTCTAAATTTGACTTTATGGACAGGTTCTGCAGGCAAGTAGCAGACAATCTGTGATTTTGGCCAAACAACAGACTCATCCTTTGGGGTCCAATTGCAATTAGGATATCAGCTAAAGCTGGAAGAATGATCAGAAGAACCCAGAGGGATATTAGCAATGATAAGGAAAGATTGAACAGCTTAAGATGCTCAGAACAATCTCCGCTGGCGGGGCTCACAAACAAGCCACTGTCACCATCTTGAATAGTGGGACTTGCACTTGTTGAACACATTTGTTGTTTAGTCGTGTCCGACTCTTCATGACCCCAAACTCATATATATTTGCATTATACAGATTATCAACTAAAATGTGAATCTACTTGTAAAAAACAGAAATTATCTTCCACAGTACTCATTACAAATATGACAGAAGTCCCAGGCATACAATTGTACAAACAAAGCTCTCTCTCCATGTGATCAGGGATTCTTCTTCCTTAGGTTGTCACCAGATACCAATAAAAACAGAAGCAGGAACAAATTTTGTGCAAGTATTCCTATATCTATTTATATAGGGCTGTATTCAACTAATTTTTATTGGATTAAACCCATTGACTGGGACTCAACTAATAAGCCATAGAATCATAGAATCTTAGAGTTGAAAGAGAGCCCGAAGGGTCAACTAGTTCAATCCACTGCAATCCAGGATTTACAATCTCAGCTAAAGCATCCATGACAGATGGCCATCCAACTTCAGCTTAAAAACCTCCAAGGAGAGAGAGTCCACCACCTCTTGTGGGAGTTTGTTCCGCTGCTGAACAGCTCTTACTGTAAGAAAGTTCTTCGTCATCTCCTTTCTTGTAAATTGAAGCTATTGGTTCAAGTCCTACCCTCCAAAGCAGGAAGAAATAACTTTGTTCCCTCTTCCACGTGACAGCCCTTGATGTATTTGAAGATGGCTGTCGTATCCCCTCTCAGTCTCCTGTTTTCCAGGCTAAACATACCCAGCCCCTTCAATTGCTCCTCATAAGGCTTGTTATCCAGACCCTTGATCATCTTGGTTGCCCTCCTCTACACACGTTCCAGCTTGTCAACATCCTTCTTAAATTGTGGGGCCCAGAATTGGACACAGGATTCCAGGTGTGGTCTGACGAAGGCAAAATAGAGTGGTATTATTACTTCCTTTGATCTGGAGTCCTGCTAGTAGAATCCCAAGGAAGAATAAGATGAGGAGGAAAGAGGGAGGTATCTTTGAGTTCTTTCTATTGAAATTAATGGACCTAGGTTAGGCATGCTCTGCTGCATTTTGCTTTGTATATTGTATCTTCATCCACTGGCTTCAGCTTCCATGTGCCCCCAAGTTATATGTGGTAAACTCCTCCTGAAATCAAGAGAAGTAACTCAGGATGTAATGTTGCCACCCCTTGATAGCATGCCAGTAAACAGAACACGTTTAAGTCATCCACAAAAGTATAGCTATTTAAAAACATTTTATAGGCTAGCAGTCATTTCTAAAACCTGTAAACAGATAAATGTTCTCTTCCCCACCCCCCACCCCTTTCTAAAGTCTTATCAAATTCCCTGCATGCTAAGAGAATTTAGGCTGGATATGATCTGCACTGAAAATTGGTTTAACAAGTAACATATTTTCTGCAAATTGCTTCTTCTTTGCAGCATTTACAATAAAATTCTGTTTTTCAAACCTACTTGGATTCAATTTGTCTCCATTCAATACAGTCTATGGGGCATTATAACAGACTCATCTAACCCATAGTTACAGCCTCCTCTGAACTAGCCTTGTCAATTTCTTTTCATCAAAGCAATGACCTGAGTGGAATTTGACATCAGGCTCTATACCTCCTTCTAAATGTTGCAAAATGCAATTTCATCTAAACAGAGTAAGTATCAATCTGATCTTCAGAAACATCCCTTTTCACCCCCAGGGAAACTTGCAACGGCTCCGCAGGAAGTAACTTTGGCACTGTTTTGTAGTGTGTATCTCGTTTGGGAAATGATAAAAGGGCCGACACGGCCGGAAAGATTTCCGTTCACTCAAGATTTTCTTGCAAGCGTGAGATGTGATTTTTGCAGAGTTTGAAAAAAGAAAGAAAGAATAAAATAGAAAAGGGAGAGGAAGGCGGATCAATAATGCAATCCTATAATGTCTACTCAGAGGTAAGTCCTGTTGAATTCAGTGGGACTTATTCCTAGGTGAAGGATTGCAGGATTACCACAACCTGTTATAAGAAAGTGAATGACGGGGTGACCCTCCAGCTGTTATTAGATCCCAATTCCCATCTCCCTCAGCCAGGACGTTCACGTACCATCCAACATTTTGGGACAGCAGCAGCCTACCTGCCCGATCACCATGCTCTTCTCCCCACCCTGCCTGATCTCTGAGTTCCTTCTTTCACCTGCACCCAACCTTTGTGCTTTCTACCACCCCCTGCCTAATCTCCATGCATTGCGCCCTTAGGCTGTGATCCATTTATCTGGCTTAAGCTCCCTGGAATTCAATATAACTTACTTCTGAACGTACATTATTAGGATGCAGTACAGTAGTACCTCGGGTTACAGACGCTTCAGGTTACAGACGCTTCAGGTTACAGACTCTGCTAAGCCAGAAATAGTACCTTGGGTTAAGAACTTTGCTTCAGGATGAGAACAGAAATCATGCAGCGGTGGTGCAGCGACAGCAGGATGCCCCATTAGCTAAAGTGGTACCTCAGGTTAAGAACAGTTTCAGGTTAAGAACGGACCTCCAGAACGAATTAAGTTCTTAACCCGAGGTACCACTGTATTAGAATAAACCCGAATGCCTTGCAAAATCCACACAGGTATGAGGAACAACCCAGGAAAAAATGGCATCAAAGCTGCTCCGATTGCATTCTGCAAAAGTATTAGGCTGCACATTAAAAACTTGCATCCTCTTTGGTAATTGACCATTAAAATGATGGAAGTGTTGAAAGTTTGCAACATTTCCTGGAGGACTTGTTGATGAGTGAAGAGTATTTAAGACAGCTGTTATTTTTATCAGTCATAAACAGCAAGTGTCAAGTATTTTCCCCTCAGCCTCCTGTAATGCACAGCAGAGTGGGGCTATCTCTGTGCATTCCCTGAATTATTGTGAAATGAAATTCTCATGAGCTGTCTGAAGATTCAAACCTTACTTAGCCATAATTACATTACTGCACCTTTTTTATTATTATTATCAAGCAATTCAGGACTTGTGTTATTTTTTAATTTAAATATTGTTTAAGTCACATTCTGGCTTTCAGAATGATAAGCAGTAATTGGTTTCTTTAGATGAGCCTTGGAATCTAGTGGGGGGATAATTAGATCAGTATGTGAAAATTAAAGGTATAAAGGGCCCTCTTACAAAAATATTCCCCCTGGACTTCAAGTAATGCCATTATTTTCCCCTGTATGTTTCATGCCTTTCCTTTTTTTTCATTTGTATTATGCCTGTAGAGCAGAAGAAAAACAAGGCCTCTCCACTGTTGGCATGCTGCAGAAAAAAGGAGAGGCAAGAAATTTCATAATGAACACCATCTGAATTTTTATATATGGGGAGGGATGTTTGACTCATCCTTTCTTTACCATACTCCCACACATATTTTGAAGATGTTGGAAATACACAATGCAGGCACCTCTCTGCAATATGATTCATCGCCATTCCCAATATTATCACTAACAATTTTGTCCTGTCCACCCTTCCAAGGAACTCAGACTGGCAGACATAACCGTCCCTCCCTTTCTCCATAAAACAGTTCTGTGAAGTTGGTAAAGCTGAGGGATGGTGTCTTGCCAAAGGTCACCTAGTGAGCTCCATGAATGAGTTAGGATTTCAACCCAGGTCTCCTCAGGCTAAGTCCAATGCCCCAGCCACTTGCAATTTATAGGGGCATGCATTGGCTCCTTGTGCAGGATGGATAACAAGGCAAAAGTTTCTCTGTGTTTCTCTAGGTCTATGAGCTTTGCTGTTGAGGATGTTCCCTACAGAGCACCAAAGAGCTCTAGATTGTTTTTGTTAAAATATAACAGGATTTTTGAAAAGCTATGTTCCATTTAAGTTTCTTCCCCCAGAGCTCTTCTGCAGATAACATTTTGGACAGATCGTGTGTAAAGAGGAAAAAAGCACCAGAGAGGAAAATCTGATGCAAAACTGCAAAGTGTTTTAATAATGTACATAACACATTTTGTAAATGTACTGAAATGTAAAAACACCTTTTGGGCACTTCTCAATCATTTTAAGGTGAAAAACAGACAAACTCCCCTCCCTCTTCATTAGGGATTATGGAAATGAATCTCTTATACTTTCCCTATAATGGCTGTTGGACCCATTTGTGCACCTTTAAGGAGACTTAATTCACTCTGGAAGGGCTCTGGTACCTGCTAATTTCATCCACTTTGGCCAAAAGATGGGGATGTTATAGCTGTTTTTTGATTTCCCATTATAATGAATGGATAGCACAGAGCTTTGTTTTTATACAGAGAAGCTCTGGAATAGAATAACAGATCAAAATGGAAAAGTGTGCAGAGTGACTCAAAATTAAACTGGAATTTTTGAAAACATGCAGATACAAATACAAGGCAAATCTTAGGGCCAGTGCATTCCCCAAGCAATTTATAAAAATTACTAGTTGCTTTGAAATGTGTTTTGTCACATTCTAGTAGGAGAAAATGCTCAGAGTGTGCAGGAACCACAATATTTGCCCTTTATCTGTCGCATTTGGAAGCAACCTGGTTTGTTTCAGATTCAATCGGTGTTGTTTCAGTTTCAATTGATTATTCAGGTCGAAATTTGATATGTGAAATCCAAAGCTCTGTTTCATGCTCCTCTCAATTGACTATAATAAGGAATCAAAACATAGTGTCATGAATGAGCCAGCTCCCAGTGAAGGAAGCAGTCAGGAAGAGAGAGGGTTAAATGCCAGACAAGAGGAGCCTCGGCTAGGGCCAACTCCCCTGCCCGCTGGAATGCCAACTGATAAGGAAACAGTTGTGGGTGGGTGGGAACCCAACCAAAGCTCTCAGGAGTTTCAAACAGGAGCAAACAGAGACATGGGTAGTTCGTCCGAAAAGGAAGAGACTGGAGCTAATCCAGTAAGTGTGGAGAACAGACAAAGGGGAGGGTTGTTAGACAGGAAGAAATACAAGAGAATTAGGGTTCGTAAGTTCAATATCTTCTGTCAGAACAGGAAGGAATTAGAAGGGTCATCATGATTACTGAGCATGGTGGCATTGTAGAGCCATCCAGAGGACTCTGTCTGTTATTACAACAAATCTTCCTTTTTTAAATTGACTACACTTGCTGTGTTATCAAGTCGGAAACTGGGACTCCTGACACATAGTGACAACTTTCCCCCCTTCACACATAAGTGGGTGAAATTTGCAGGCAATGGAGTTCTCCCAGAGTGGACTAAGCCCGCCAAATTTAAGGCAGAACCACCCAGGGATTTTTGTAGAGGGAATCTTTAGGGTTACTTTTTTGTAAAAAGGAAATGAAATGAAATGTCTCTAACTTGTCTGCCAGGACTGGAAGCAAATTACAGGCAGGGTTGTGCCTTCAAGATGATGGAGTCACCAAATATCAGAAATGTATGTGTAGCTGTTTTCTCATAAGAGCAGGCGTTACTATTTGGGGGTTATAAAAGATAAATCACATTTCCTGTCCTAAGTTTTTAGTTTTGTGTGTGTGTTGGGGGGGAGGGGAGGCGATCCATCTGAAAACTGCCATGGGTTAGAAGCTTGTCAAAGTTCAGGAGCAATCATGCTACAATTTTCTCTCTCCCTTGTGTCAGCACTTTGTGAAACAAATCTGATTTTGCTTGGACCAACTTGGAGGCCTCTTGCCTCCCTATTCTGTCATCTTTAGCCAACACATTCATCCCTGACTGGTCTTGTAAGTGCTGCATGTTAGCTGTGGATATGGCCACCCTACACCCTCTCACACATTTTACTTTTTGCAAGCGCACACAAAGGGAAACAGTCCCTCCCTAGTTTATCTGTGCCAATCAGTTTTTGAGGGACTTAGCACCCCACTCTGCTCATACAATTGATCTGCTGACTGGGGATGAGACTAATTGCACTACCATTAGGGCACTAGGCTCTGCCCACCCCCAGTGCTTTGAATATGCCATGTTCCCTGCCCCCACCCCGGCCTTGTCACTGCTGCTAAAATCAGTGGGGTCTTGGAGGGCGTATAACAAAGTTGTGTGGGGATAGATCAGGCTCCTGAACTGTAGGGTAGTCACACTTGCCTTAACCCCCCCCCCCCAAAAAAAAAAACTTATTGAGTGATGTTCATATAGCAAAACTGAAGGGGAGGTGGCTCTGTAAACTACCTTCTGAATTTCTTGTTTATTTCTGGGACCATGAGTTCTTATTTCCTCGTAACTGCTGACACCAGCACACATGGAAACCCAATTTTAAAAATGGCTGCAGATGGAAAAAAAATTACTTTGGTAGCTTTCTGGGTGATGTTAACTCACATATTGATTGTTTATTAAAAAGCTTTTATCCACAGGAAAAGAAGGTAACACTTATGAAATGAAGCTAATCATTTACAGTGCATTAATGGAAAGTGCTAATGTGTAATAATATTAGCAAAGCTATTTTTTAAGAGTCTGCCAATCTATAGAAAAGTAAAATAGCATTAAAGTATTCCTTGGGGATTATTCCTTCCCCTTGAATTTCTTTTTTAAAGGACAGTATCTGTGTAAAAGGCAGTGCATGAAATAATAGAGCACGGATATATTATTTAGTAGAAATAGTTCATATAATACAAATGTTTATTTAAAAACTTTTCTTTTCTTTACAGCTCTGGCAGCCTTATATTTCCCACAACTCACTATGTACAGTATTTCTTGTTTTACTTCATGTAAAAATAAATAAATGTATGCACTCATAACAAGTTAGAGGCCTTGTCCACATACATCTCCTCAGATTAATGTGTGACTTACAAACCCTACTAAGTAGCATACCAGGGGCAGGGAATGCTTTCAACCAAGGACCATATTCCCTAGTGGTCAACTTTCTTGGGGCCACATGCCAATGGTGGCTGGGGGCAGAAGCAAAAAGTAGACACACCAACGGGTGTCATTCTTTTGTGCAGTACAGAGGTGTAGCATGGGTTGCTGGTGCCTGGGACAGGGCAAATGTTCAAAAAGTATCTACATGGTGCTTAGAGAATAACTTTCACCTAAATATTAGTAAGACAAAGGAGATGGTGTTGGACGTCCGGAGGAAGAGAGGGGAACCTGCCCCGTTGTATATCGGGGAAGGGGGGCTGTGTGGAGAGAGTCTCCTCCTTTAAATTCCTGGGAGTTTACCTTAGTGAGGACCTCACTTGGAAAATCAACACAACTCAGGTGGGCAGAAAGGCCCAAGAGAGACTCCATTTTCTCAGAGTCTTGCAAAAGAATAATATTAAACAATAATTGATGAACTCCTTTTACCAATCCACAATAGGAAGTGTCCTTTCATATTGTATCACAGTGTGGTATGCTGGCTTGACAGCCACGGACAGAAAGTCTCTACAGAGGGTAGTGAATACAGCACATGATATCATGGGCTGTCCCTTGAGTCCGCTAGATGACATCGCAAGGGATCACTGCCTTAGGAGAGCGAGAAAAATTCTCAGGTGTGACTCACACCTCGGTCAGCACCTCTTTAATCTTCTACCCTCAGGCAGGAGATATAGAAGTATAATCAGTCGTACCAACAGGCTAAAAAATAGCTTCTATCCCTGGGCTGTTAGGCTGTTGAATGGAAAATAACATAGCACAACTGACTTGCGAGGTAGTGTGTTGTGCAATAAGCCCACAGAGTGCAATGAGACTGAGTGTTTGGGGGGGAGGCTCGGTTAATTTCATTGTACACAGGTTGTACACTGATAATAAGGGTATTATTATTATTATTATTATTATTATTATTATTATTAAATGTTGTGCCCCCCTGGTGGACTGGGTGGCAGTCGGTCCCTTTGCCAGCCAGTATCTAATCAAGGGAGTCTATCCTTGCAAACTAGCCCTAACCTGGAAGTGGAGATAAGGCAGAGAAACACGAAGTCAGGAGCACTGCTATGTCGCACCCCCCCTTGTCCTGCAGTGAGGCGCTCTGGGCAAGGCACATGTCTCTGGCAGTGCCATTATCCCTTCCTTATCCTCCCTCCCTCCTTGGTGGGCAGTGGCAGCAGCAGTGGCACCCTCCCCTCTCTCTCACCCAACCCAGGTTCAGGGAGTACATGGACATCCCTTTGCTGGCCGCAAGAAGGAGGCACCACTGCCACCACCGCCACAAAGGCCTGGCCCCTGCACAACTTGGCTCCCTGTAGTTCCAGCCTTGATGAGTGAGCCTCTCATGGGGACACCTGGTTGCGCCCCTCAGAAATCTGACCTGGGTTGGGGTTTGTGGAAAGTCCCAAGGATCAGCCAGAGAGGTGGGGTTGAATGAGAGTTGGAGACCAACAACAACTGGAGGACCGCAGGTTCCCCATTCTTCATCTAAACAGACTGCAGACTGGTTTGGGGGGGAAATGTGATGCTATCCAGAACACACAGTCTTGTCATAAGGAACAAGCCTAAAACCCATCAACACCTTAGTCTTACCTGAATTTAATTTCCATTTATCTACCTTCGTGTAGGGTCTTTGATTTTGCCCTAACAAAATGAAACTGGAAAATGAACTATCATGCCCCGAGTCACTTTTCTGGCTGCAGTTCAGGTGAGACGCTTGATTAAACAAACCAATATATCTTATTCCTGTCTAAATGCATCAGATATGGACTCTCGTCTTCAATTAACTCCAAGTCTGAATTCTGGGGTATAGAATCTTTTGACAGTTTTGGGATTCAGCTGGCTTTCTCTCCTAAGATGATTAGGGTGCTTTTAGGTGTGGTACAAATGCTAATGAGCAGCAATGAATTTAAATGACCAAGCCATGCCTTGTGAGTAGCGGAGTTCTATGAACTACAGATCGTTCACAGAAATATAAGAAAGGAAGAAAATGCCCACCTCAGGCTTCGTTTTTGTAACATAATATATATTGATATATAGCTTCCTTCAGGCCTGACTCTATCAAACAAAGTATTGATTTCCCAAATATTGTTACTCTTTTATTGGCATTGGAAAATACGAGACATTTAATTTGCATAGAGATTTCAGTGGGATTTCAGAGTGCTCTGCATAACTGGTAAATATACTGTTTTGCAGTCCTCACTTCCCACACCTTCTTGGGGCAGACCTTGGTAAGATGGCATCCGGTGCGAAGCCAAAATTTGATGCCCCTCCCAGCCCTCACATCACCTTCCAAAAGCGAGGTAAATGAGGCACCAGGCTTTGGTAAGGAGGTGCAAGGGCTCTGGTAGATTCCTAGAGCCCTCCCATCTCCTTACCAAAGCTGGGCAAGCACCAACTAGGCTCTGGGAAGAAGGTGGGAGGACTTCAGGTCTCTGTCAGAGCCCTCACACCTCCTTCCTGAAGCAGGTGCTTACTGTTGACACAATCAGTTTCTTTATGAGATGAGATTGCTAGAGACTTGTGTTGTTTTCGTAGCATTTATTTTACAAGCTGAACAGGAGGAAGCCGGCAGTCTTTCAGACAGACAGCACTAGTCTTTCAAGTAGCATTTGTTTTCAAGAACCGCAGTACACCCCTTGCTGTTCTGCCAAGAGGCTGAGAAAACTCAGGCTGGTTTCTCTTTCTCTGAACAGTAGCAGCATTTTATAAACAAGGGGCAGACAACATCTCAAAACACCATCCAGGCGACTGATTAGACAAAAGGGGCAGAGAAGAAGGTTTTTCAGCAATTGTGGGTTTTTTTCACCCTTGCATGCCAACCCATACTCACCAAAAGTCTGTCCTCTGCACAGTTCCACCAGTTAAATAAGCTCTGTGGAGCTCTGCACCCTATCACTCTGAAAACAGGTCCAGCATTGGAAGTATGTGGCGATGCACATTTAAATCTCCATCCATACAAGCCTGTTCTGGCCTTGAGATCAGCTCCAAAGATTCTGCTTGTAGGCATACCCTTAAGATCAATTACATTGCTGGGCATGGGAGGTGGTGTTTTGTTTTATTTATTCGTTGTAACCTCATGTTCATGCAATTGGCTCCCCCAGTACGGACTTTGAAAACCCACCCTGCATAGCACTTGACCTGGTCATGCTCTTTCAGTCCATAACTCTTCTTTTAGTCCAGCTCTGTCCAATATCAATTCCATTCTTTTCCAGCTGATACCATGACCTGTTTAAAATGCATTGCTACGAGCTCGCGTGCACACACACACACACTCCCAAAGTTTCACCGATAGTCTACAGGGTTACTTCCTTATGGGAAATATGTATTGAAGATTTATTACTAAAGCAGCTTTTTTAAATTTCAAAATGCACAAGTAGAGCATGAGGAACAGGCATGCATCTAGATAGTGAATGATTGTCAGATTCTCCCAAGTCAAACAACATCCCACTGGAACACCCACAGCTGTCTGTAAAACTCTAAATTCTACCTCCTTCGCACTGGATATTTTCCACCTCACAAATGTTTTTTATTCAACTTCCACCCAAGCATGTGGGGTGTAGCCACCAGCTATCAAAGGTCATTGAATGAGCATCTTCAGCAAGCTGGTAAACTACACATATATCTGGGGAGGATTTAATTTTTCAGGAGGGTGCTGGCAAGACAATCTTTATAAGCCAAGCTTTCACACTTCTCCAGCTTTCTGGAAAGGCAGTTAAGTAACTCATTTGTTTCAGAGGTGTATGCAAGGCTAGAATCAGGCCTGTGACCTTGAGAATATTGCTACCCTCTCTTTTAGGCTGATTGTATCACATAACCAATGACTGGGTATTGCTCAACTAGAATGATGGAGTGCCAAGGAATTCAAGATGGAAAATGCTGACTTAATGTTTTATGATCGTTATCAAAACCAAAATAGGGAGAGGAGAAAACCTCAACTACTTTAAACTGAGCACAGCTTCATATTGATGATGTTATCCACATTTGCAGCATTTATTTGTTTTGCTCCACTTGCCTGGTGCAATATTGGTAAAACTGTATCCATGAATAATAGCAGAAAGGAGTCTCCTAATATATACTTGGAAATTCCTTAGATCGTTTGTCAAGTAAGTGTATAAAAAACACAATTAGTTGCTTTTTATTTCATTCTTATACTGTCTGAAACACAAATTCCTCAGGCTTCTCTCCTCATCAAAATATGTACAGCCAGGAATTGCATCATCAGAAGAGCTTTCCTGCTGCTTCTACATGTTTACTTCTTGTGTCATTCTGGTAATGTTTGACTAGTTGCCACAGTGCTTTCCTGAACAGAGCTATGTTGTGATGTAGCATTATTCTGGGAAGCTGTTGAGTGGGCTGCCATGTTTCTTTTCCAACAATGCATCTGGAATGATGCTCTGATGTCATGAAGCACCATTCAGGAAGACATTGTGAGAAGGAAATGGCTGCTCACCTATTTAGAGAAGTACAAGTCCTTACAAAATAAAAAAAGAATACAAAAATAAAAGAAAAGAAAGGTTTCATTGCTGCCACCATTTTCCTGGTCAGTTGTCTCCCTCCAAAAATGGGATTATTTTTCACCTGCTCCCTTTCAAAATGGCAGAAAATAACCTGTTCCCTTTGTGGTCTGCCAGCACTAGAAGAAAGAAATCTACTGTTCCATTTGTATTCCTGCCATTTCTTCAATGAGGAGTGGCAACTAGGATAAAAAATGTTACAGTACCATTTTCAGGATGAAAGGCCTTACAAGTATTAGAGAAATTAAAACATTCTGTGCAATATAATTTATGAATACCCTTTGTCTATGGCCTGATTTAAACATTTCGTAAAACTATGACGTATACCACTGTACATGGCTGACTGCATATTTGATCCCACATTGGGGAGAAAATCCCTAATAAAAAATCAACATGGCATAGGAGCCAATTCAATAAAATATTTGAGGTTGCTGCCCCGCCCCCCAGTTGCTGGGAACTGCCATTCAAATTGTGTGTGTGTGGAGTGTTATATGATTGATTATGTGGGGCAGAGCCCCCCGCCCCCCCATATTTTATTCAAGTTGCCAAACCTGAAACATGGAGATCTAGTTTTATATACAGAGGGACTTCATACAGATCAACATGGTTTTCCACATTACCCCCTCTTTGCCCAGACTTCCTAGCTGTAACTTCACAGGTATTCCTTGAGCCTAATGAACCACATGTTTAAGAATACTTACAGAAGAACTGGCTACAAATGCATACCCTACAACATGTTCACTCCCAGGCCAGAGCGCTGGACCTTCGGAGTGATCCGGTTGATAAGCGCTAGAGCACCAAGACAAAAAATGAGATATTCTGGGATGCAAACAGAAGCTAGGATTGGCTTCTGCTATTCCAGGTTGTCCTGCTTAAAATGGGACAGTTTCAGGATGTGCAAACATCAGTGTTTAAAAGGAGAATGGGAAACATCAACTTATTGTATGTTATTTGTTTTCATTAACCACACACTAAAGAAAATGCAAAAGACTTAAAGAGAATGTGTTTAACTTTTACGTATTGACTATTCTTTTTAATTCCTCGCAAGGCTGGGGGAGGACTGTTCATGTAAGTGTTTGAATTAAAGTGAACCCTTTGTCACCTTTTTAATTAGAATGTATGTCCACTTACTGTGACCCAGTATCAAAAACCTATAATAAATTAGAACCAGTTAATGAAAAGTGTGATTTTCATTTCACAATGTACCAGCCACATGAGTAATTCATTTATATTATGGTGCATAATAAAAGTAGGTTAAAATTAATTTTTCAATTTGATGTCCAGTGCTAGGCCTAATAATTACAGCTCGTGATAATTCACCCAGCTAGAAAAAGCAAAACTTTAATACAATCTATTTTATAAATAATTATAGATGGGCTCCTAGTTCATAATTTCTCAATTAACAGCAGCTAATATAAGCAGAGAATTTCTACCAAGTTTTCTGTATTCTTTTAATTACCTACTGATGGCTGTTGCATTTTGAGTAACAGTGTTTGCTACCCACCAGCACTGGGAAGTGGGGTGGGGAATTTGAATGAGGCCTATTTTATCATTTTGACGCATCTGTGAGGATGGTTGCCTCTGTCAAAGTCAAATGTTTAGACTGCAACCCATCACCCAGGTATGACCAAAGATCCAAACAAAAAAAAGGAAAAGAAAAACAAGTTTAGGTGCACCCAGAGTTGTTTCTACTCAGTGGCATTTTCTTGCTGCCATGTTCAGCTCCAAGTAGCCATGGTCATGCCTGAAGTGGAATGGTGGTATCATTCTTATCCGTGTACAATGTTACTGATAAGAGCAGGAAGGAGAGAAGGGGCACTCCTATGGTGGTGAGAGGGCAATAGTAGTTGCTGTAGTAGCAGAATGTATGTCCAGCTGGAACGCTAGCATAGCCAGAGTGTTGACTGGTAAAAAATACCACCTGAACATTGTCCCCTCTCACAAGTATAAGGTCAGAGTTTAGGGCCCTGGACTCTGAGCCTTAGCAAGACATGCAGTGATGAGGGAAAGTCTTGCTTCCCATTCTTGTCCTACATCTGACCAGGAGCCTTTGCTAGAGTTGGAGTATGAATCCTCAGAAATGGAAATCCTCCTAGCTTAAGATACCATTGGCTATCCCCAGTAGTGATGCATGGAAGTGAGAGCTGTTCCATAAAGAAGGCTGATCGCTGAAGAATTGATGCTTTTGAATTATGGTGCTGGAGGAGACTCTTGAGAGTCCCACGGACTGCAAGAAGAACAAACCTATCCATTCTTAAGGAAATCAGCCCTGAGTGCTCACTGGAAGGACAGATCCTGAAGCTGAGGTTCCAATACTTTGGCCACCTCATGAGAAGAGAAGAATCCCTGGAAATGACCCTGATGTTGGGAAAGATGGAGGGCACAAGGAGAAGGGGACGACAGAGGACGAGATGGTTGGACAGTGTTCTCGAAGCTACAAACATGAGTCTGACCAAACTGCGGGAGGCAGTGGAAGACAGGAGTGCCTGGTGTGCTCTGGTCCATGGGGTCACGAAGAGTCGGACAAGACTAAACGACTAAACAACAACAACAAGGCAAATGGAAGGATTGCTGCATTGCATTGCAAATATATTGACATGGTGTTATGAGTATGTGGTGGCCAGATCCCTTTTATCCCTGACTCCAGCAAGTGTTAGAAGTTAATCAAGCCAGGTTAGCTTCCTGAATTCCTGGATCCAGCAACTGTTAAAATGTAACTCAGATGAGCTTCCTGTTGAGGTGATCACCTGGGTGATGGGCCATTAAAAGAAGAAAGAAAATGGGGTTCTGTCTCAGACATCAAATGGCTGGGGCCCCTCCTTCAACTCTTAGATAGTTCAATGGACAAAGCCTGAGTGTTTAGAGTAGAGTTTTGGGGCTGTTCTGTGAACTAGAAGTAAAACAGCAAGCTAGAGAGAGTCAGAGCACAATGTTTGATTTCTATTTGAATCTAAGGCTGAAGCTATGGGGGAGAAGAAGATCCTTTTGGAGTGCTACAGCTTTGAACCTCTCTATCATAGGCTCAGGTTTTACATATGTGTAACACTTCAAAATATATGTGAATAGATCCTTCAGCCTATTCAGTCTTACCCTGATAGTTATTGTCACTCCAAATGCAGATTCAAGAAACATTGCCATGTTAGTCTGTTGCAGGAGAAAGAGCAACTAATCTTGTGGTACGTGAAAGGCTGACACATAACAAACCAATTTTCATGGGCCAGAGCACACTTTTAGATGTATGTACTGCATCTTAATTGGGTAAGTACAGGGGGAACCTCAGAGCAGAGTTACTGAAGAAAAAGGTTACCTTTACAAAGTGAAACTGAAAGGTCAAGCAATGCAAGATATGGCAATATCTAACATTGCAACTTGCTGTGCTACAAGATTCCTAGGTTAGTAGTATGCACTTGCTTGGAAACAAGTGAAACGGGGTCCATTTGGGTTCAATTTTCATTCATTCCGAAATGTATGCCATGAGTAATAAATGGGTATGAATATGTTTTTGGTCCTTATATTTGTATGCAGCTGGGAGTTGGGGTGTGCAGCAGCAGATGATGGGGTGGTGGGGTGCTCACTTGTCTATGGGGTCACCAGCCTCATATAACCAACATGCTTAAGTCTAATTGATGCATGAAGGGGTTAAGACCATAGAGTAAGCTGTCCTGCCAGGCTTAGCTAGGTCGTTCCCACTCACCTTGGGAGGAAGGGTTACCAAGTTCTTTGTTCTTCCCATTCTACCATGTGAACATTGACATGTAAAGAGCTCTGGATTGGTTGCTCCAAGCTCAGACTGCATGGCTTTCCTACAAAGCCATCTTTGTTTTTCTATGCACATAGTTTAGAAACATTCACCACTTGGGAACTTAAGTTTTACTGCCTTTGTTTTCTGAATGCTGTATGAATCTGACCTTGGAAGAGTTTGTAAGTAAACCATTTTTAACTTACCATACATGTAGTCTCTTTCTATGCCAAGGGAAGTGGGAAACTTTGAAAGCAACTTAGAAAGGGATATTTTAAAGGTCTAACAGCCATGCTGTTCAGGGCATTCGTGGGGGGGGGGACAGCTGGTGACTTCACACACACACAAGGTTTCTGGAAGTGAGGGCCACCATTCCCCACTGTCAAACGCCCTGGAACCATTCAGTGTGTGGGACAATGTCTACATCATACAGGGGAAATGAAATAGGAGTGAAGAGGAACAGCTATTGAAATTAGCTCCTTTGTCATTGCTACCTAGCAAGACAGGGAGTAATATGTAAGAATCAAGGCTTTTTTCAGCTAGAACTCTCCAGAACTCAGTCTCAGCACCTCTTAGGTGGGCTCCATTGCCATTATAAGAGAACAAGGTAAGTGTTCATGGTGAGTTCCAGTTCCTCTTTTAATGGAAGAATAGCACGCGCAAGAACAATGACTATATGAAATGAAATAAATATGATTTTAAAGAACGTACAACCAAAAATAATTGAGTAAACTCCTTTCCTAGATGCAAAAAATACAGGGAATTGTTTTGCTCATTTTGTATATGCATATCAGCAGAATATGCATGCTTAAAGCATTCAGACAGCAAGCCCCAGTCAGTGACACAAGCAGGTTCTTCCAAAGGCAGACAATTTGGCTATAAGAGCTCAACGTGCCTCCAATAGGTGTTGTGCGACTCAGTTATCAGATGTTTGGGAAACATGAATTAATCAGTGTAACGGCAGCTGATTATTCAACTAAAAATCTTTTAATCAGTTCGATGCAGCCCTAGGAATAAGGTGGTAGTGGGTATTGAGACGGGGTTTTGAGTGTGTGTGTGTGTGTGTGTGTAGAGCCTCATTAAGGAGTCCCAGGATATACTCTGAGAAAGCGAAAGGGAAGTGAAAGTGAAGCTCGACAAGAACAGAATCAAAGCTTTCCCCCTCTGCCCATCGTTCACTCTTTGTTCAGTGATCCACTGAAACGCTGACAGATGTACACCCCCCTGTGTTTCCATTAGCACTTTTGGCAGTAAGACTCAATGTGTAGCAAAGCTGGAGCAAGGAGCATGAGAGTTTTGAAATCTGTTAAGCAATGCTCTGAAGCATGCAACTCTAGACGAGTTTGCTTAAGGCAGTGGGGTCTCCTCCTCACCCAGAGTTCTTGTCAAACAAAACTGGCAACAAACAAAACTGTGGGTTTCTTGAATCCCGAGTGCAGGAGTGAGGGTTGGGGGGGGGGTCACTCTGAAAGGAATGTTGCGATTTTATTTCACAGTCTCCAAAAAGTTTAAACAGAAAGCACGCTCCAGACAATCCTTGTCCCACTACCCCACCCCAGAAATTAGCTGCAAAAATGCATATAAATGAAATATATGTGTAGCTCTCTGTAGTTTGCAAGTCTGTGCTGGAGTGTTCGTGAAAACCCTTGGTGTTAAGTTGTGGGTGAACATATCAGACAACACAGCGATTCTTCAAACAGCTCTTGTTTATTCACAGGCCAGAACAGAACTGAACTGAAGGGTTCAGCCAGCCTGCTTATATAGAGCTCCACTAGAACGCAACAGTAACCATTTTCTGTAACTATCCAATCACTGAACGTCACTTTCGATCCCTTATTTGCATATGTGGACCTAAACTATCTACAGTATGCCCCTGCTGGCCCAGGGTGAGAACGTCAGTACATAACACTTGGTTTCCATGATAACTCCAGCAAACTAAACTGGACTGAAAGCTCTCTCACCTCCAGTGGAAGCAGCAAAGAAATACACTATGTTCGGGGGGTTTTTTCCTGGGAGATGAGGGAGAGAAAAAGAATCAATTATCAAAAGGGTGGGATGAGGGTGGAGGCCTGGCACAGTGCTACCAAGGAAGGCTGAAGAATGTCGACCACTGGAGAGACAATTGGCAGAATGAAATAAATGATACAGTGGTACCTTGGGTTACAAACACCTCGGGTTACAAACACTTCGGGTTAAAGACTCCGCTAACCCAGAAGTAGTACCTTGGGTTAAGAACTTTACCTCAGAATGAGAACAGAAATCGCACAGCAGCGGCAGGAGGCCCCATTGCCTAAAGGTGGTACCTCAGGTTAAGAATGGTTTCAGGTTAAGAACGGACCTCTGGAATGAATTAAGTGTACTTGCAAACACCTCTTGGCCACCCAGAGAGTAAGATAACCACAACAAAACCTGCATTCCACGATAATTTCACCGTCGTTTTCTTCAAATTTTTAAATATTGTTGGAATATATTTCCTTTTCCTCATTATTTGGTGTCAACGATAGAAAAACATGGATGAAGATTTCAGCACAGCACATAAAATGTATATAATAAATAGATGTATTAGTCTGCCTTAGAAAGGAGTCAGGTATGTAAAGTGAACCAAAATCTCTTCTAAAGTATTGATAGATTATTTTTGCACCTACATCAAGTCAGTATCAATCTTATCTGTTATCTTTACCAGAAAGGATGTCTGACATTGCAAAAAACAAAAACAAAACACCCTTAATTGCATAATAATACAATCAACGCCTTGCATACTTGTATACTGTGGAGTTATGAAAGAGTCACAGAATGGTAATTACTGTATGCACACTCTTTCTAAAGCCTTTGCAGCCTCTATAAGGCAACTATAACTGAAGACATAACTTTATCATGCCCAAAAACAGCACAGGAGCCATTTAGATACATAACCTTTCTTCTGCTAGGAAATAAGCCTTTATCATGTATCGATTTGAGACCACAGACCAGGGGCAGTTACCTGTTCATGCTGATACCTGAGGATTCAAATTGGGATGGGGGATCTATTTATGATTCTTAGACCTGTCATTCTCTCCCTTGGCATACCCTGCCCATCATAAATACAAATATACGGCTTGCTCTAGAAATCAAGAGTGGCATCTGCTACTCAATGAAATGAGCACTGCCTTGTTTTCTCTCTCTTTGAGGAGTAAAGGAAAACACAAACACTTTGCAAAATCTAGGCCACGGTTCACTTTATCACAGTTCATTCCTTCCCCCCAAAAAAATACTGAGCAAAAGAAATGAACAACCCCAATCCCAAACAAAAATATGAAGCTCAGTTTCCACTACACACACAGTAGAAACCTTAAAGTTTCTGATATTTTCTTGGATTAGATCTATACTACCATCTTAAATATGTTTTATTCCAGCTGAATTATCATGGTTTGATCCAAAAATCAGAAAGATGTTTTGCTGTGTTTTTGTTCTGTTGGAAGGCATCCAGAGAGGCTAGTGTAACCCAGTTAGATTATTTTGAATACTGCAGTTTGTTGCGATTGCTGAGAATTCTCCGCCGGAGTGTATAGAGCTACACTTCTCTGAGTTCCGTGTGAAAAGAAAATGTCTATATAAATCAGCATAAGTGTTTGATGTGGGTATGACCTTGGCTTTGTAGTATTGCTGCTTCTTGCCTTCTTTAGGATGTCGGCTTCATGTTTTCCCATGAAACTTCTTCAAGAATGTAAGGACTTTAGTTTCTACTTTTGCCCAGCTCACTGACATTATGATGGATGCAACTTGAATGTTAGCCGCAACAGATGGTCTTTCAAGTGTCTGGAAATATGCTTTTCTCATTCAGGTCATAAGGAATGAGTCCTGATAATGATTGATAAGTCTGCGTTAAAAGCCAATGAACAAGATATATAGCAAGGGAAGCACTTTCTTTGACACCCTTTAATAAATATTACTTGCGGTTCTTATCAAAATATTTTTAAATTATTCCAAGTTCAAGAATGCCCTGGGTAATAATTGGTAAGCGAGTCCAAAACTTGGCAAGAGAACTTAATGCGATTATAGGATGCTTCGTGGACTCATTACATATTCTCATTAATAGCTTCTAAATAATTGTTCTCTCAGACTACAAGTGGCAAACAATTACAGCTGCCTCTTTAATCAGCCCAGGAATTTTAACCAAAAGTGACAAGGCATTCACTTATAAGTTGCTTGTTCAAAATGGCCCCTGACAATTCCAGGGGTCTGCCTATAAATCCACATACACGGGTGAGACGTGTATGACTATTTTGGGATGAAATAAAGCAAAGATCTTCATCACTATCCGTGCTGTAGGGGAGGAAATATTATTTCCTTTCTCAGCCTGATCACACGCTGAAGGCTCATGAAACAGACATTACTGAATAAACAATTACAGAATCCCTATTGGTTCTGTTCTGTTCTGTTCTAACATGTTCTGTTAAGAATTTTCCATTTTTGTTAAAGGTCCAAAATGTCAGGATATTGTGTATGTTAAGGGTCATGTTTAGACAATATGGATATGGTATCCTCTGCTGTATGGGATGCAGGTGGTGCTGTGGGTTAAACCACAGAGCATAGGACTTGCTGATCAGAAGGTCGGCGGTTCGAATCCCCACGATGGGGTGAGTTCCCGTTGCTCGGTCCCTGCTCCTGCCAACCTAGCAGTTCGATAGCACATCAAAGTGCAAGTAGATCAATAGGTACCACTCCGGCAGGAAGATAAACGGCGTTTCCGTGCGCTGCTCTGGTTAGCCAGAAGTGGCTTAGTCATGCTGGCCACATGACCCAGAAGCTGTAAGCCGGCTCCCTTGGCCAATAAAGCGAGATGAGCGCCGCAACCCCAGAGTCGGCCATGACTGGACCTAATGGTCAGGGGTCCCTTTACCTTTTTAAGGGTGTCATGTTTAGACAATATGGATATGGTGTCTTCTGCTGTGGCTACTTTAAGCTTTGTAACAGCTGGATAGCTATTAATGGCATAGGGATGGACTTAAGTTGCAGATTTGACTTTTCCATGGAACAGAAACCTTTCTTCATATGACCTTACCTCTCTTCATATGACCTTAAGATCATCCTCTCTGAGCCCCTTCTGCTTCTGCCTTCTCCATGAGAGGAGGTCTCTAGGAGATACTCTATGACAAAATGGTCACTGTCCATTTTAAAGTTCTGCTTATATTTACTGTTAATGGTTTATTGCGTGACCAGGCAGTGACAGCCCCAGCCCCCAGGGATCATAAGGAAGGAATAAAGACTCTGACAACTTTATATGGAATTAAAATTAGGCCACAACTTTATTAAATTTCTGAACCTTGGCTTAGGCCTTGAGCGTGTACCCCTCCCAGCCCCCCAGCCGGGGGGAACTGGGGCTCATCAGGGGAAATGGGATATGGGGGGTGCTCTGTGAGACATAGGTGTAGCAGGCAGCCCAGCCCATATCCCCACATGCAGGGTACTTCACTGACAACCTTTCAGTGTATGGCCAGTGACACCCATATATATAACCCCTTTTAAGAGGGGGACCCTGGAATTGTCGTCATAGGGGGGTGAGTCACCACTTTACCCCTCCCTCATATAGGAAAGAAAAGACTAAAGGATTCCACCCAAGACCATAACTGCCAAAGTTGTGGCGAACTGCTACAGGGAAGAAAAAACCTGCCAATGCAGGAAAATTTCTTCCCAGTCCCAACAGCAACCAGTCAAAGACCACAGCAGCGCCCGCTAAACAGGAAGAAAAAGTTAACATGCAAGCAAGAAACATTAAACAAAGGGAGGGGAGGGAGGGTGAATCTCCAGAGCCAACTGCCTGGCTATTGTTGGCTCCACAATTTATAAATGGGGCTGGCCCCACCTCCCAGCATGAAACTTGACTACTGTGGCTGGGCACGAACCTCTAAAATTAACACTGAGAGGCAAGCCAGCTCCTGTTTGCCAGTAAGCTCCCTGGGAACTGTAGCACCACGCGCGATCCCGCAAAGGGCACCCACAATGTAAAGTGTGAGTGCTCATTAAAGGTTGGGAGCAATGGAGACTTCTCAAAATGGCTGCTGAAAAACTACAAAGTTATAGCAAGAATATTATTGGCCCAAAAATGGAAGCAAGAAGAGTTACCGACAATTGAAGAATGGAGGATGAAGTTAATGGACTATGCAGAATTAGATAAACTAACGGGAAGGATTCGAAACCGGCGAGACCAGAAAGACTGGAGTAAATTTACGGACTATTTGAAAAGTATTTGTGAAGAACAGACGACGTTTGTAGGGTTGCAAGAAGTTTTGTGAGGAGTATTATTAGAAGTATTGTAAAAATGGTCAAGGGGGAGGATGATTTGTTAAGCGATGTAAAGGCAATATAAAGTTAAGAAATGCATAAGAAGTGGTTAAAACGGTGGATCATCAGAGGTGCTGATGGAAGTCCAAAAATATTGTATAAGTGATAAGTTTTGTGGTACATTTTATAATTTATATGTTAAAATTAATAAAAAATATTATATATATAAAAAGAAAAACTACAAAGTTTATTGCCTATAATAAAGATCATGGTTATAAATTCACAACCACCACCAAAGCCCTTTCCGCCCCTGCAGCGGAGAGGGTGTTGCGGGCAGGATCCTCCTCCCACTCCCGCGGGGGCTTCCCTTGCCCCCGGGAGACTTGGGGGAATCCCCGGGCGTGTCTGCCACCCAGCCCGCCAATCGGCGGGCGGGGGAGGCGTGGCCCGGGCTATTTAGGGCCAGGCACGCCCGGGGACCGCCCTCTTTTCCCCTTGTCCAGCTGTTGAGCGGTTTTCCCACCCCACCCACCCTTAGATTAGCTAGACTTGGCCTTGCTATGGACTCCGGTTGGTCGCCGCAAGGGGCCTGGTAGGAATTTTTCCAAGTTGGCGCAATTTCCTGCCTTTTGGTTTTTTCGCCTACCTCGTAGCAATCGTCACAACTTTCTCGGCATTGGCGGTTAGGCATTGGCATGGGGCAATGGTTAGACAAATGGAGGGGGGGAGGAAGCGCCACCACCTTCCCCCAATGTGAAGGGGTAGTCCGGTAGAGGACTCCGGGGGGCGTGGCCTTGTCCGAAGCCTTGCGAGGTTGGGCCCCCGGCACGCCCCCGAGCGGTGACACCCGTGGGATCCTAGTTGGCGTACTTCAACAGGACTCCCGCGGTTCGTGTTCAACCCTTTCCGGACACCATGCCGGGTAGTCGATAGGAGCCAATGCCTAAGGCCAATACCTTCAATTTTCATAATCAATAAAGTTGTGGCCATTTACGCCCATTAACCTTATATCATTGTGTCCGTGTCTTCATTTCATTGGGGGAGGTGACTTGCCACGCAACTTTCCCACCCTGTCAGCTTCACCATGGCTGTGATTCCCCATCACCACACAGGGCAACTTCTCCTCCTTTGGTTGCCACAGACTACCCCGTTCCTGATGAAATGTCACAGATTTGGGGGCCCTTTCTGTAGAGATAAATCCAGTTTCCTGGGTCACTCTCTCTCGTGTGACCCAAAACTCAGGGTGAAGCTTTGCAGTGAAGAAAGTGGGGCTTATGCACATTGAGGCCACCTCAGTTCTCAATGGCCATCAATGAATTCTATGGGGAAATGTAAGCAGGCTGCAATCTAGAATACCAATGAGCAGGAACCAGACCTGCACATTATTGTTGTAATGGTGATGATTTCACTATAGAAATCCCATCAATGACATGATATTTATTTAGTAAAATAGTTAGTCACAGAGTATAATCTGTTTTCTCTAATTTGCTAGCGTTCTTCACTATCACTTAGAATTCAAGGGTAAGGAACCAAGACCCACCAACCCCAATCTTCATCAGCCAGCATGGCCAATGGTCAGGGATGATACATAGTGTATTCCAACAAAAACAGGAGAGCTATATGCCCCCCACCCTGGCAAAGAGAAAACAATCAGCTTCTGTGTGGTGTAGACAGTGGATTGAGTCATGTGGTTTCTCACTGAAGTCAACAATAAACACCAGGTGTGAGTTAAATATATACATGAATCATCATTAATTTTAATAGTCCTGGCACAGACAATGTGAGTTTCATTCTAGCGTGAACTGCCTCTATTAAAACAGATGAAAAATGGTTTTCAACCTATTCATGTGGTTCAACATCATAGATACGACATATTATAGCATCGTCTACTAGCAGCATATCTCAAAAAGTGAAAATCCGGATGCAATATTTCAAAAAGTGGGGGCAAAGTTATTGAGGGGGGGGGAGATTTTTGAGTGATTTTTGAGCTATTTTTTTGGGGGGGGGAGCGGCAGAAACAACACTGCCTACAAGGCTTTCCACACATCCCAGGCATCTTTCCGATTTGTTGGTTTGTTGTTGCTTTCCGTTCATAAATTATGACTCCACAACCCCATATGCATTGTCCTTCCTTTGCATTGAAATGAATGGGGTCAAATAACGCAACGATAATGTATTTACATAACTTATGTCATTCATTATGTTAATTCAATCATTTTTCTGGAACCAACAGTGAGATGAATAGTGCAGGCATTGGCAGAGGATGAACTGCAACTGCAAAGAAATGGTGCTGCATGCAAAAATTACAGGGTTGACTGGAAAATAATGCCTTTGTACATCCCTACCCATACAACCCACACAACCCACCCACCCACAAATTACTCTTAGCTGAGATGCAAAAGTGTTTCCTTTTTGCTTCACCAGAAGGATTTTGAAATTGCTTTCTACAACAAAAGCTTTTCAGTTTTTTCATACTTTGCTTAGTGCTCTAACATTAAAAATACAATGCAGCAATTTAAAGATATCATTCAGTCTCCCTTCCTTGTGAATTCTCTGGCATAATATTTTGACAGGATTGTTATGAATAAGTAATGCTGAGTTTCAGATGGTTGCCTAATCAAGGAGCTAATCTATGCAGGGGTTGGTTTTTTTACAGGTTTTTAACCAATGTAAATTCCCATATTTTTCTCATCCCCACTGAAGTACTAGGAGACATAAATGGGAATTATGAAGACTAGAAAAGCTAAGGGAGTCTAAGAAGACATCCCACAAATCTTTCCATAGATAATTTCCTTTCCATAGATAATTTCTACAGCAAATTTCCCCCCCCAAACTATCCAGGGTATTATTTCATTAACAAGTGAGTATTACTAAGTGCTGTAGGCTTCTAGAAATACGATGTCATGTTGTTAACTTCCTATGGTTTTAGCTTTCCACAAATTATTAGGTTGCAACTTATTTACTTACTCATTTCAGTTTATAGCCTCTGCTTTCCCTTGGGCCCATGTAGACCACATAAGCGTAACATTGCAGGACCTTAAGTACCCTAAGCCTCATACGATTAGAAACACATGTGCAGAAAGCAGAAAAACCCTGGGTGTACATTTCTAAAATATAAGATAAAAAACAAATAAAATAAAACCTACATACAGCAACAGTGTTTTGTGTTGTGTAGGCTCCTATGATGTAAGTAATGGGCCCCGCCTGCTAGCCTGCTCCCTAAAAGATGACTGGTTTTCTCATTTCTATATATAGGGTACCTACATTCTGCATGTGCAAATGGCTTTAGATACCTATTAGGTCCATAAATTATCATATAGCATATATTCAACACAAAAAACAGTGACAATTTGTTGTTGACAAAGGACAGCTGGACATATTAAGGGTCCCATTAGCTTCAGTAAAAAGGGACGCAGGTGGCGCTGTGGTCTAAACCACTGAGCCTCTTGGGCTTGCTGATCAGAAGGTCGGCGGTTTGAATCCCCGCGATGGGGTGAGCTCCTGTTGCTTGGTCCCTGCTCCTGCCAACCTAGCAGTTTGAAAGCATGCCAAAAAATGCAAGTAGATAAATAGGTACCGCTTCGGCAGGAAGGTAAACAGCGTTTCCGTGCGCTGCTCTGGTTTTGGTGTTTTGTTGCGCCAGAAGTGGCTTATTCATGTTAGCCACATGACCTGGAAAAACTGTCTGTGGACAAATACTGGCTCCCTCAGCCTGTAAAGCGAGGTGAGCACCGCAACCTCAGAGCCGTCTGCGACTGGATTTAACTGTCAGGGGTCCTTTACCTTTACCTTTTACCTTCAGTAGCTTAGGGCCTCATCAAACCTAAATCCGGCCCTGGTCCCAATAAATAACCTGTTTTCGCCATTTTTCCTCTCAGCCTGGGAAGGAGAGTGATCTGTCGAACTGCAAATGACTCAGTAATGAACCATCACTTTATTATGACCTATGGGTATCCGCAAAAGGAGTGTGCAGATGGAAATGCTGCGACAGTGGAGTCAACATGTGCCACTGACCTCAAGTTGTTGTTGTTGTTTAGTCATTTAGTTGTGTCCTACTCTTCGTGACCCCATGGACCAGAGCACGCCAGGCACTTCTGTCTTCCACTGCCTCCCGCAGTTTGGTCAAACTCATGCTGGTAGCTTCGAGAACACTGTCCAACCATCTTGTTCTCTGTCGTCTCCTTCTCTTTGTGCCCTCTATCTTTCCCAACATCAGGGTCTTTTCCAGGAAGTCTTCTCTTCTCATGAGGTGGCCAAAGTATTGGAGCCTCAGCTTCACGATCCGTCCTTCCAGTGAGCACTCAGGGCTGATTTCCTTAAGAATGGCTAGGTTTGATCTTCTTGCAGTCCATGGGGCTCTCAAGAGTCTCCTCCAGCACCATAATTCAAAAGCATCAGCCTTCTTTATGGTCCAGCTTTCACTTCCATAAATCACTACTGGGAAACCAAGTTAAAGGTAAAGGTAGCCCAGCCAGTCTTGACAGACTCTAGGGTTGTGCGCTCATCTCACTCTATAGGCCGGGTGCCAGCGCTGTCCGCAGACATTTCCGGGTCATGTGGCCAGCGTGACAAGCTGCATCTGGCAAGCCAGCGGAGCACACGGAACGCCGTTTACCTTCCCGCTGGTAAGTGGTCCCTATTTATCTACTTGCACCCGGGGGTGCTTTCGAACTGCTAGGTTGGCAGGCGCTGGGACCGAACGATGGGAGCGCACCCCTCCCATGGATTCGAACCACCGACCATGCGATCGGCAAGTCCTAGGCGCTGAGGTTTTACCCACAGCGCCACCCGCGTCCCCCGGGAAACCAAGTTAGTCTCCCCTTAAACTGGCTTCTCTGCACTGGTAGCCTGGGTTGGGCAGCAATGCTGTCATGGCTTCCCAACACACAGTGGCTTGCTAGTGCTTACCAAGGGGAGATGCAAGGCAAGGCTCAGAGAGCTTGGCCCAGTGAAGCACATGGTGGTGAGAACATCCAGTTAAGAGCAATAATATGTTAATGCTCAGTACTCTGCTTTGCATAATGAAGGGAGTTTTGGTGGTAATAAATAAATGAGAGGAGAAAGCTTCTGGCGTGGAGAGAGCAAATCTAAATACCAGAATATATTTCATTTAAAGGAAAGGAAAGAGTCTCAAAAGAGTCGAGTCAGGGTAACTTTAAATAATAGAACCATTGGTATCTTTCAAAAGATAGAACAGCAAAAGAGTCAAAGAAGGAGAGAAGGTCAGAACAACCTTAGATAACAGTATGAATACATATTCTCTAGTTCCTGCACTGTTGAATTCTGACTTCTTCTCTTATTGACCAGAGAGCTGTTTGTGGAGGTGTGTTCGTATTTACTGTTACATCTTTTCAATCATCCAGAAGGTCTTTTTCTTAAAAGCCAAATGCCAGAAAACATCTTTTCTATAAACCCAAACCTGCCTACAATATGAAACTATGATATTACAGATTTGGACTCCTGGGGACTTTTCAGGATAGCCGATTGCTCTGTGAATAGAAAGCAAACAACTACATTTTTTTTTTTTACAATTTTCTATCTTCTTTTTTTCTGAGTCACCTAACTTTAAAGCCTCCATGCCCTAGTGATCATCTCTCAGTTTCTCTCCCCCATTCAGAAAGGGGAAAGCAATCATAATTGACATATCTTGCAGAACCTACCATAAAGAGTTTCGAGCAGAGCAATACAAGTGGAACAAAATAAAAAGTTCATGATGAATAACATTCAAATCATTGGTTAAGGCCAACTTCTATACTTTGGAAAAGCACTATATTTATCAGACTGGGGATGAAGGTATATTATTTGGCCTCACAAAATTATCTCCTCCAAAGTTCTGTGGAAACTTGGTGCCATCTAGTAATAATGGAGGATGTTATGGACAGAATGTTATAGACAGTATAAAATCTAGATAGAATTGTAAAAGTTTGGAGTATCCCTGACTGGTAGCAGCAAGCAAATACATATGACTCACACAATTCCCTTTGGAGGGATTCATGCCTTCAGATCCACCTTTTCACCCAGGCTGAATGGTTTTATGAGAGCAGCTGAAATAGAAATGCAAAGTTTGCTGCAAAAAAATATAGTTGTGAGTTGAGGACCTGTCACCCGCTTGAGGATAAGAAAGACATAAGGACGCCGTATATTAGGTTAATGGGCTAAAAATGGCCACAACTTTATGGATTACAGCATGTGAGTGGTATTGGTGTTGGCTTAGGCATTGGATAAAACAACAGAGTGTGACCCCACCCCCTCAGGGAGGGGTGAGTCTATCAAGGGTTAACCACCAGTAGGAGAAGCTTGTTGATGCAAATACAACTGGAAGCTCCCCCTGATGTCACCGGGGGTCGTGCCATGGCCCTAGCCACCAGCAAGGGCATCGGACAGGACCCACAACTGCCGGATTCCTTTAACGGAATACCCAAAAGTGGAGGGGTAGGCGATGGCCACACCCTGCCCTCCAATGCACAAACATATTCCAATGCCTAACCGCCGATACCCAAAAGGTTGTGATGATTTGCTACGAGGTAGGCGAAAAACCAAGCGGCTGGTACCAATTTGCCAGTTGGATAAAAATTCCTACCAGGCCCCTTGGACAACCAAGGCTACCAACCACAGGTCCATAGCAAAGTCAAAAACATAGAAATGAACTAAAGGGAGGGTAGGTGGGTGATCCGACGAAACACAGCAGCACAATGATAGGGCAATGCTGCAGCTAAACCCTGCCCCCTCAGCTTCCGCCCGATTTGTTGGTTGCCAGGGGGCGTGGCGCGGCAGCCGGGACAGCGTCGCCCCCTGCTAATGTGGGAAATGGCTCCCGCTCACAACTCCTCTCCCCTGGAAGGAGGAGAGGCTCTATTACAGGGGTAGTTTTAACATTTTGGTATATTTGTTGGTTTAATTATTATTTTATAATAGTTGCTTTACTTTGAATATTGTAGTTTGCCCTGTGATCCTGATGGGTGAAGGCTGAGAAGAACAACCGGAACAACCAGATATAGCGTTCATCTGCCCCAGCTGCAACAAAACAGGTATCTCACCATGGTCTCTCCAGCCACAGCAAATGCTGCAACCTTCCATCAGTTTGATCTCCAAAGGTGCGGTCCTTCATTGTCTCCTGAGACTGATGGATGCCAACAATCCTGATTGGTGAAGGTTGGACTGGGAATATCATAGATAAATAAAATAAACCTATAAACTGCAATATCTTCCAACCTGAAAACATATTTCCTTTCCTTACAAGTAAAATCGTGGCCAAGGTTAATTTTGTAGAATTGCAAAGGAAATGAAATCGTTTCAGTGTCTGAATCTGGTCTGTGGGTCACTATTTGACCATCTCTGATTGGCAGCAGCTAGCAAGTAGATATCTTACAATGTGGTGCCCACTAGCTGTTTCTGTCTACGGTTCCTATCAGCTCCAGATGGCATGGACAATAGTCAGGGAGTTGTAGTCCACAACTAGGGATGGCTGGACCCATTATTGTCTAGTCTGCCACAGTTCTACATGGGGATAGGACTAAGTCCATCCTATCCCATTTATATGCAGATATCAATGGGGAAATCCCTTTGTGTTTCATGCTTGTTTTATAAGGAGGTTTCATGTATTATGTGCTTTAAGTCGCTTTGGGACGCCTCTCATCCTCCAGCTGCTCGAGGCAGGAAAATGTCATCTCTCTAGAGGAACCTTGGAGTCACATGTCGCTTGGAGTGGCTGTTTGCCTTCAGGCAAAGTACAGAAGAAAATCTAATTCCAAAACGAAATCATGCAACTAAAACACATAACTCAGTATTACACGCTAGACCACTCTCCACTCAGTCAGTTATCTTGTAATTTCCTCAGTGGTAAATCTGTGTATCTGCCAGCTCTGTGTGGGCCTTGGTTGTGTCCTAGTGCCCCTTCGGAAACTCCTTTCAGATGATGTCAATAGTCCCTTCCTGAGTGACCACAAGGACACCACCAAGTGAGATGTTCTAAAGCTAACCCTTTTGTCTTCGGGAGGGTACTGGCTGATATAATGTGGACACTATAATTCTGTTGATACAGCCTAGAATATGCTGCCTGTTTGCCGTAATAAATATTGGTTGATTGGTTTATTGTTGCAGCACAGAATATCATTAGCCTTTGTTTCTGCTGCTGCATCACATTGCTGACTCATGTTAAGCTTGTGGTATACTAAAACCAGGGGTGGAGGAAGGGGTGTGTGGTGGTGGCGGGTTGTCCTGGGTGTCACCACTGAGGCGGGTGACAAAATGCCGGGTGGCACTCACAGCGGGGCCTGCAGCGAACCCAAGCCACACGTCTCTTCTGGGAGTGACGCAGTGGCTTGGGCGCCTGCAGGCTCTGCGCTGCCCCAAACGGTCCGCCCGCTGCCTCTCCCTCAGCTGTAAGGCAGCTGAGTGGAAGGTGGCAGGCAGACTCCTCGGAGGCCCCAAGGAGCATCCTGCCCTGGCTTGCCCCACCCCGCAGGTGGCTGGCTCTGCCCCTGGGCACAGGTCACACACACCACCCCAGGCACCTGATCGGTTTGCTCTGCCGCTAACTAAAACCCCTTGATTCTTATCAAGATAGATGACCCCCTTGTTTTTTCTTCCATGTTCTGGGAAATGAAATTGTCAGCAAGGCAACTGAGGAACTTGATGGACCTTACATTCTTGGCAGAGTTTGAGTTCCAACCGATATCAGGGTAGTTGAAGTCACCCTACTATATCTCTCATTTCTGAATGTTTGGTAATCTGCTCTAGGAAGCCACCATCCATGTCTTCAATCTGGCTTGGAGGTATATCCTTAGCAAGGTAATTTCTGTTTCCTTCTCCTACAATTTTTACTCATATTCTCTCAATCTACCCTTCATGCACCAGGTCATG
This sequence comes from Podarcis vaucheri, assembly GCF_965113315.1. Lineage (NCBI taxonomy): Eukaryota > Metazoa > Chordata > Lepidosauria > Squamata > Lacertidae > Podarcis > Podarcis vaucheri. The sequence goes on along the minus strand of NC_138764.1, from coordinate 20,887,770 downwards.
GATCTCCTCACAAGTTTACACATCCTTTACACATGATTCTCCTCCTCCTCTCTTCCAAATCCCATCCAGATCTGCCCAGAAAGGATCAGGTGAATCCTCTTTGGAGTCTGAGCTCTGCAGAATTCTTCTTGCTGCATCTACAAACTATCCCTGTCTTACCAATACTTCTTCCTGAAATGCCTCAACAGATTTCATATATATGCCAGCAACTGAATGTAGTTCAACAATATATGCAAAACATGTGGCTTTGGCCCCTGTAAAACGGTTGCTACTGAAAATTCTTCTCCACGAAAAGAAAAGAAAAATAGCAATCCGCGGAACCTTGCTGACATGGTTCTGCTTCTAATTTGATTATATAAAGTAGAAGTGGCATTTTCCTTGACGAAACTGACACCCACAGAAAAAGGACGGGAGTAGAGGTGCCAGGTGAATATAGCTGTTGACAGTCACTTTATTTTAAAAGTAGAACAGCTATGTCTGCTGCATGTTGGCTTTGAGATCTGCATGCTAATCTTTTCTGTAAGCCCTGTTCTGTGCCCAGTAAGCAAGGGACACCTTTGCCCAGTGACGCTGTGGCCCATAGATTGAAGCAAAATACTGAGTAAGGTTTTGCGCAGTATCTTCTCTGTGTGATGGGCTCATGGGGAAAAGATGTCCCATGAGGTCTTGCTGAAGAGGGGAGGGCAAGTCTATATAAGGCTGCTTCACCTGGAGCTCACGGCAATTTTGCTTTAGGAACTTCGGGCCCACCCACTGTTGAGTTAGACTTGCAGACATGTCCCAAGTCTGTTTCAGGGGCCTAATCACCGGTCGGTTTAATCCAGCCCCTGTGGCAGTTTATTTCCTGGGGTAAAATCCCCCCAAAAGCTCAACAACTTCAATCCACCACCTTGGTCGGCCCTCACGCATGTTCACTTCATCAAATCTGGCCCTCTTTGAAAAAGGTTTGGGCACCTCTGAGCCTTCACTGAGCAAGGCCAGAAAGGATTTTTTTCCTCTCAACCTCATTGGCACTTGCTTGGTTTTTTTCCCCACCTTTCCCTCAGTGAAATTATGGCTTTCCTTTGTTAGGCGGAAAAACATTGTTTGTATGAGGGTGGAAATGGCATTGGTCAGGATCAGCATAGTATAGGGGGTCCCCCATAAGGGGCCTGAGGGGAGGATTGACCACAGTGAACTCAGGCATGGGTTCGGTATCTGCCTGGTTGGAATCTGCACCCTGGTCCCCCAGTGAAACCTTGCTTGCTTGGCTTGCACCACAGCAAGGTTCAGCACTGGCAGACCCATTATACAGGTTTGGAGCGATCCAAACACAGCAGATCCATTCCATCAGCATGGGGCTTGTGGAATGGTGAACTGATCCTGTGACCCAATGCCATGCCAACCCTTGCCCTGCCTGCTGCTGTCAATAAAGATTTGGCCTGATTTTATCCCATCACCGTTGTACAGTCTGATTATTTTGCTGCTCTCATGGGTCACATAATGCGCCTGCCTGGGCAAATTGTAAATAAAGAGCCATGAAAAAAAGATGTCAAGAGGCTGGCGTTAAGGATACAAGCCCGACTGAAAGCATTAAAAGGAGACCATAATATCCTATTAATGTGATGGCACCTGTAATGTTTTATTACTTTGTCAAATTCTCTGAGGACCTTGTATAAGCCTAAGCAGTCACTTATTCAGTCTTTAGATTAATGGGATCTTTGGGACAAGTTTATGTACGGTAAGTAGGCATACTAATCAAGTAGGGAGCGCTTTTCAGTGTGTTACCGCAATGTCAGAACAATCCACAAGCCAAGAGAGGAAGTGTGTGCAGAAAGTGTGGGGAGAATTTGGGCCAAACTACAGGAAGATCCAGACATTTAATGAGCCCATAGCAGTGTTGTAAGGTGTGCACATGAGTGCAAAGCTTCATGTCTCTGCTTGGTAAAAACAAAGTGAAGGTAAGGTATTTTCACTTGATGGTCATAGAAGAGGGGAATTGGCTGGGGTTTTATAGTGCATGAGCTGGCCTTGGAAGGTGGCTAATAGGGCCCAACAGGACCAGCAATTAGCTTGCACTAGGCATTGTTGCTAGATATTCTTCAGTTGCTAGGCACGTGGTGACACCCTGGTCTACTCAGCCTCTGCTATGGAAGGATCAATCTCATTCTGATCCATGTTTATCACATGCAGAGCTGTTTCCATTCTGTTGCAGTTCAGCTTCTGACAAAAACTATGATATTTGTCTCCCTGTTTTTGTGGCAGAATTTAGTTTAATTAGTTGTGTATTTAATGGTGAGATTAACCACATTATTTGACAGCATTTCAGTGCAAAGACCATTCATTTCAGTGCAAATGAAACACAACGCTAATGGAGTAGATGGGAAGTAATCAATTACCTATTGTTTGCAGACTGAAAGGAAGACAACAGCAACAAATACTGATCATATTCCCTGGATTGATTTGTTATGGGCATGGCACTTCCGGGGTTGGCGCGATCTAGGAATGGCGGATTCCCTCCGAGCTCCGGAGGGAATCGGCTCAGCAGGGGACGGATCTTTGCCGTGCCGGCGACACGGGGACCCTTAGAACCGCAGGCGCGGAAGCCTGCGGACTGAAGACTCGGTGGGTGCCTTAAGCGCCCCCCCTGATTCGCAAAGAGCCTTTTTAAAGGCTGCGGAGGGGATACGGGGGGTGGCGTGGCACCGAGAGTCCATCGCTACCTCTGCTGAGCGAAGCCGCGAGCCATGACCGGAGAGCGCTGACTTCCTTCCTTGAAATTCGGCTGAGAAAAAGAACCCGTGAGTTAATTGAATTTGGTTTTTAAGAATTTCACCTATTGAATTTGAGACGATCGGGGGATGTGTTAAAAGGAAGTCCGCACCCCCCCCCCTTGCAGACGATCCAGAGCAACGATAAAAGAACTAAGCTGGAGTGCCTACCCTGTAAAGGGTGAGTTTAAAAAGACAGTAACTTCCAAGATTTGGAAAAGGAATTTCTGAGCAGGAGAGAGGAGTGTTGGAAGGGGTATATTTCTGTTGTAAACAACCCCCCCTCCCGGGCCCGGGAGTGTCCTATTTTGGAGCTTGTATAAGAAGTGCAGAGTTTGACAGCTGTCAAAGCTGTCAAACGGACTGTTAATAGTAGAAAAATTGCTACTTAAGACCCCTCTGGATTAAAAGGAGTTACAATTGAACTAAAATTGTTGGAAACAAAGAATCAATAATAAGACAGAGGACTGTTGGAGAAAAGAACATTAAGTAACCAGATTCCCTCTAGGGGGAATTCTGTGGAATTACAATGGCTGTGGATGGAAAGATACTGGGAGAAATCGAAAGGATGTTTTATTTGGTTGGAATCTTACAGGAACAGACTACGGCTATGAGTGAACAATTGATGACCTTGAATTCTGAAACAAGTAGTTCTGTTGAATGTAATGAGAACCTGGCTGAGAAAGAATCCACAGCTGAGCCGGAAATGATAACCAAAGAAGAGAAGAAGACAAAACAAGAAAGAGAAGAACTGAAATGGGAAGATATTGTCCAGAAGCTGACATCTGTGGAATATAAACAAGGAGACTATTGGACTGAACCTACTATAAATCTACGAAAGATCCAGAAGATGAAAGTGGAGGCCCTGGGAATCTATGAAATCAAGGAATTTAAAATAAAGAAATATAATTGGGGCCTCCACATAGACTCTGACTTTGATTATGTTCAAAATTCATGCCTTGTGGAAATTCCTCAGCAGCTGCTTGCTATGGGAAGAGATTTTGGACTGATTGTGAAAGAACTCTTTCGAGACGTGAAGACCGACATAAAGGATTGCCAACTAGGCCGGCGGAGAGGGACTGAAAGAGACTTGAGAGCCTCGGACGTGAGGAACCCGGGCTAAGAACTGTTATTTTGGACATGTTTTCGGAAGGGACACAAACCGGGGAAGGGAGGGAGGGAAGAATCTAGTTTTAACAACACTTAAGACCATGGGATTTAGCTAACAAGATTATTATTTAAGACAAAATGGGAAATCGATGGAAGGGAACTGAGGTCCAACTTAGAAAAAAATTAATTTTGCTTTCTTTTTTTTTTTAATATAAAGGACTAATATTAAGATGGATAAGGAAATGCCAATTTGCTGATATAAATTTGGGAATAGGGATGCAAGGGAGGGGGTGGGGGGAAGTCAATGACCAGGGTTAGAAAATAATTTTTTTTTTGGAAACTATATATGTTTGTTGTTTTATTTTTCTGTTTGTTTGCTTTTGTGCCTTTTGTGTTTTTGTTTGTGTCTATATAAAATGTGAAAATCCAATAAAAAATTTTATTAAAAAAAAAAAAGATTTGTTATGGGCATGGGATGAATGTCATGAGTATTGGCAATTTCTGCTCCCACTGGAATTCACTGACATACCTTGCCTCTGCTTCCAATGCACAATAGCATTTCCATGTGTTTATAGGATTGCAACCTAACCACAATCCAGTGATTGTGTAAAGCAGGGAGACCATATGGTGGAAGAGCCAGCAAAACCTGAGTCCTGCTGGTCTCATGCCAATCACAGTAGAGTATGCCTGCTCCAGGGCTAGCATATATCTTCATTCTTGTGGAGGTGTCTGTAATATGTTTGAGTTCAATATTTTGAGAAAAGAGTAAACATGGTGATTTTATTAAGTAACAGTTGCAACAAATGCCGAAGCTCTGCTGGAACCTTCTCTCCAAGGCAGGTCCCACCATTTACACAATTTTCTAGGGATCATCTGTGAACCCCTAATGTCTCTTGTAAGGAGATGTCTCCAAATTACTGCAACCCACTGGCGCCAACTGTAGATGTAACGTGATGTCATAATGTCACATTACATCATGGGTGCCCCAGCTGTTATCAGTACAGTGTGTGCTGGGGTTACTGGAGGCCATTGAATCATGTGGATCCTAATCCTATTTTGATCCATGCCAAACTCACCTCCAACACCTCCACCCCTACTTTTCCTCCTTCCTGCTGCCAGAGTACCAACAGTGGAGAAGGAATCGCCACAGGAGTTCTCTTGACTATAACAAACAGGTCTGCAGTATTCTATGATGACACGTCCTCCCAGAGAGCACAGAACTGCACCTTAAATGAAACCAAACCTAGTTCTGAAAAGTTGGATCCTCCTAACCAAGGGCCCATGTTGCGCACAGCCCTGGGACTCCCCCCAACCGTCTTGGAGGTGGGGCCTCTGGCTCTTAGCCAATTGGCGTGGTGACATGATTGGGGTTAGAGTATTTAAACAGCAGTGTGACATGGGGACCTCCTCTTGCTTCGTGCTGCCGAACACCTACCCACCCACCTGTAGTTGGGTCTGTGTCTGGCCTTGCTTTGGACTTCGGTTGGTCGTCTGTTTTGGAACAGGGGCCGGGTAGGAATATTTTTTCAGTGGAGAAGATTGGCAGTGGCCACTTGGTTTTTGCCTACCTCTTAGCAATCATCACAACTTTGTAAGGTTTGGCAGTTAGGCATTGGTTTAGGGGAGCGTGGGGAGGGGAGGTGCTGCCATCATCTGCCCTTCCAGTTGCTAGGGTATTCCGTTAAAGGAATCCAGGGGTGTGGATCTTGTCCGAAGCCTGGGGAATGGCTAGGGCCATGCCAGGACCCCCGGGAACCCCAGGGGTGAGCACCAGTCAATAGCCATTGATGGAGCTCCCTGTGCTGGTAGTTTACCCTTTCAGGCTCTCTGCAGGGTGTGCGGGAGCCAGTTATAGTCATTATATACCAATACCTAAGCCAATACGTTATTGTATTCAATAAAGTTGTGGCCTAAATATGCCCATTAACCTTTAAACTAAATTCTGTGTCTATTGTGTCCTTATTTTCACTGGGGCGGGTTTTGGAGCTTGACGCGCAAATTAAAATTTCTAAAACAGGTTAAGCATTCTGTAAGTACTGTAAGTTGTTTCAAAAGTGTGGTCAAAACCTCTTTGAGCATCACACTTAAAATCAAGGGAACAGATAAGGAAGTATGAAAAATGAGCCTAACTCTGCAACTCCCCCCACCCCAACTATACTAAAAAGTGGCCACAATTTACTGTAGCGTTATCTGCACTGGCATATACAAATTATCCATCTTCCTGTGCTGCCCTGCTTCACACAGCTGAGTCATGACAATTTGGCTCAGCCTTGCTCCTTAATCAAAATGTAAACGTTCTTAGCAGTGATCAGAACAACACTAGGCTTCTGCGGCAAAGCCAGCTTGGCATTTCAAAAAGAAATGGGAAGTGGGACAAAAGTGTGTTTGCGCATTTTTCTTCTCTGACAGTGAACTGCACGGAGCTTTTGTCTCAAAGTTCCTGAGGTGGCAGCCGAGTTTTATCCTTTGAATATCTTTGACTTCAGAGCAGACAGCAGCTCTGCGTATAATGAAGAGTAACCCCGTGGAATATCTATGTCCTTAGGTTGTCCTACATAGAAAGCAAGCAAGCAATATATAATATTCTCTCCTTCATTTCTGGAGCCGAATGCAGCCGGCTGGTTTCCTTTAGGGTTTAAAGGAGGGGAGGGGAGCTTCCACTACCGAATGTAAAGCTTTTAATTTATCCATGTACAGATGGGTTTGTGCTGTATAAATTTGATTTGGGTTGTGTAGATAACACACTCAAACGCCAGGGTTGGTAAGGAAATGTAGAGCTGCATTACAGACAAGGAGCTTGAAAAAGGCACTAACAACATTGCAAGCTGGTTCCTTTGAATCCTGAATGTACACAGGCACTGCACAGACATTATGAAAAGGAGTTCAGTCCATTTGTGAGAGTGGGGTGTGGTTCAGGATCACACCAACAGGCCTGGGATCCAGCCTCCTTTTTATTATTGGACTTTGTGCATAGAGTTCTGTAGACTACTGCAATGCGCTCTATGTGGGGCTACCTTTGAAGGTGACCCGGAAACTGCAATTAATTCAGAATGCGGCAGCTAGACTGGTGACTGGGAGTAGCCACCGGGACCACATAACACCGGTCCTGAGAGATCGGCATTGGTTCCCAGTACATTTCCAAGCACAGTTCAAAGTGTTGGTGCTGACCTTTAAAGCCCTAAACGGCCTCGGTCCTGTATACCTGAAGGAGCGTCTCCACCCCCATTGTTCAGCCGAGGGCCTTCTGGCAGTTCCCTCATTGCAAGAAGCGAGGTTACAGGGAACCAGACAGAGGGCCTTCTCAGTAGTGGCACCCGCCCTGTGGAACACCCTCCTATCAGATGTGAAGGAAATAAGCAGCTATCTTATCTTTAAAAGACATCTGAAGGCAGCCCTGTTTAGGGAAGTTTTTAATATTTAATGCTGTATTATTTTTAACACTTGATTGGGAGCCGCCCAGAGTGGCTGGGGAAACTCAGCCAGATGGGCGGGGTATAAATAATAAATTATGATTATATATTATTATTATTTTGTAAGATGCAGGTCCAATGAGTAGAGCCACTATGTGTACAGCTCTATGTTTGCAGGCTCTGTGCATAAGATCGGATCAACATATGGAGCTCAGACCAGGGTTTGGACCTGCAGGTGTGATCTGGTTACCCACCCACATATTGATAGTACCCGCTTGGGACATCTGCTGCATGCGTCACCTCATACATACTTCATCTTTATTTATTTTTTATCTGCTTATTACTCGCTTTCTGATTCCTTTCCTTGTGTTATGTTGTTGTATGTGGCCCTACTAAAACACGTGAAAATGATCTCTCCCAGATTGTATCCCTTCATGGAAAATATATGAAATGATCTTTTTGGATTGTACCTGTCAGGGACTGGGCAGAGGAGGAGACCGCCTCCCCAGCCTGACCCTTCCAGAGAAGAAGACAGTTCAGGATTACAACAGGGGCTTGAGGGAGATCACAGCTCAGAGGAAGATGAGGGGAGAAGTTGGGAAATAATGGGAGAGGAGGCAGAGCCAGAGCAGCTGGCTGACGTGTTATCACTAGGAAGCATTCCAGACCCAACATCTCCCAGAACCCGGCAAGCCTTAAAAGTAGGAGAGCAAAGGACTCAGAAGCAAAGGGCTCTCAGCACCACCCATAGAAGGAATGGAGAATGGGAAAGTGGGAGAGAAGGGGAGGGAAGATTTACACCATTAGTCCAAGAGTCCTCTCTGTGAATATTGAATAAAACGAGGTGGTGAGAACATTCCCTTGTCTTTTCCATTCCTGGCAACCTGCCATGGGGATTGGTTCCTCTGCTGCCTGACAGTAGTGCTTTATGGAAAGCATAGCATATGGCTGCCCAAGACTGCATCACTTCATAGATGCAGGCAGCATCCCTTGTTTCAGACCATGTTGTTGCTGTTGTTGATGGTGGTGATTAATGGGTCTAGCATGGTTGTGGTGCCCCAGTTCTGGAACACTCTCCTTGTTGCGAGTTTGCTATTCATTGCAAATTTACTTGTTTCCCCTATCTTTTGGTGGTTATGCTTTTTGAGCATTGAGTTTATTTGTTTTTATAGCACTGATCGTGTAGCTTTAAAGGCTGATATACTACGGTTTACATATTGTGACTTTATTATTGAAATTGATGTTGTTGGTGTTACTTATTGATGTTACTTTTTAGCTTGCTCATGTTCTGTGATTTGCAGTAATGTGGCTTTGTTTGTAAACTCCTTTGAGGTCAATTTGGACAAAATGTGGTACAGTACATTAAATCATCATCATAATCATTTTCATTATTACAAGATGCTAAAAAGTAAATTATGGAAGGGCTGTGGTTCAGTGGTAGAGCAACTTCTTTGTATGCAGGTGACAGGTTGAATTCCTGGCATCTCCACGTAGAACTCAGAGATGCTCCTGTTTGAAATGTTGTGGAGCCATTGGCATTCATTGTTGAACTTGGTCCTGTATACCTGAAGGAGCGTCTCCACCCGCATTGTTCAGCCCGGATACTGAGGTCCAACATCGAGGGCTTTCTGGTGGTTCCCTCGCTGCGACAAGTCAGGTTACAGGGAACCAGGCAGAGGGCCTTCTCGGTAGTGGCGCCCAGCCTGTGGAACGCCCTCCCATCAAATGCCAAGGCAATAAACAACTATTTACTTTTAAAAGACAACTGAAGATGGCTCTGTTTAGGGAAGTTTTTAATGTCTGACGCTGTATTGTTTTTAATATTCGGTTGGAGGCTGCCCAGAGTGGCTGGGGAAAGCCAGCCAGATGGGCGGGGTATAAATAAGAAATTATTATTATTATATTATTATTATATTATTCCTGGGACATTCTGGGATCAGATCAGAAGCCAGGATGGCTTCTGTAATTCCAGGAATGTCCTGGGGAAATAGCGATGGTGGCAGATTATGAAGCTAGCATGCTGCAAAAAACCAAAACAAACCAAAACAAAAAAAAAAAAAACCAAAACAAAGCACCTTTTAGCTACGGTAAGCTTTATCCCAACTTTGCTGGCTTGTTACACACAGGGATGTGTCTTTTTTTAACATGCAAAAGCATGACAAACCTGCAGTTTCAAATGATCCATTACCAGACGATCTCAACTACATATGTTTATACATATGTGAACGAGTCTGAATATGTTAAGTTCTGTGATCTGCTCCTTTAGTTTTCTAGACCACTTGCCATGGTTGAGCCTACATTGGCTCCCAGTACGTTTCCAAGCACAATTCAAAGTGTTGGTGTTGACCTTTAAAGCCCTAAACGGCCTCATCCCAGTATACCTGAAGGAGCGTCTTCACCCCCATCGTTCAGCCCCGACACTGAGATCCAGCACCAAGGGCCTTCTGGTGGTTCCCTCACTGCGAGAAGTGAGGTTACAGGGAACCAGTCGGAGGACCTTCTCAGTAGTGGTGCCCGCCCTGTGGAACGCCCTCCCATCAGATGTCAAAGCGATAAACAATTGCCTGACATTCAGAAGACATCTTAAGGCAGCTCTGTTCAGGGAAGTTTTTAATGTGTGACATTTTAGTGTATTTTTGGTCTCTGTGGAAGCCGCCCAGAGTGGCTGGGGAAGACCAGCCAGACAGGCGTGGTACAAATAATAAATTATTATTATTATTATTATTATTATTATTATTATTATTATTATCATCATCCGTTTTGCCTTTGCATGTTCAAAAGAGGTAAGAACTCCCCCACTTAAAGATTAGAAAAATGGGAAAGAAGCAGAAATGAAGGCCAAAATCCATGTAGGTTATATTTTATCACTAAATTTCATGCATTTCCCCCATGTCGTTCCTTCTTTAGTGCTACACAGTACTTGACAGATGAAGTGGATCTATTCAAAGCTACAACACGAAAAGCGCTCTGCAGATTATGCCAAGGCTAAAGAAGCACACAAAACACATTTATTCAGCGTGAGAGAAAACCATCTCCTGATGGATATCACATAAAGGGATGCTCCAGAAGATGCTGTTATTCAAAGAGGAGCTCAGGAATGCAAAGTACGGCAGCCCATCAGATTGTTCAGGAAGCCATTGCAATTCATAGCTGAATGAATGTGTTGCTGGCATAGATTGCTTGAACAGCGCAGAAAGTCGCTGGAGGAAATTTAGCTGCTCTTACAAAAAGGGGAATTAGTTTGTTCATAGCAAGATTGTTCAGGATCAACAGGAAGCCTATAATGAAGAGGAAAATTAAAATGAAGAGTCTAGACAGAAAATTATAGGAGAGGCTGAGTCAAGTCGCCCCAGAAACAGAGAAATATTTAAAATGGACATGGGCTGCTGAAAATAGAACAGTGCTTGTATCTGCCTTAATTGTGCCATGAGCCTATCATTTCCCACTACTTTTGCCCAATCTTATGAAATTGAGTGATTATGGAAAGCCCACAGTTACGTGGGTGGGAATCCCAGACTAGGATCCAAAGAGCTGCTTTAGGGCTTTCATGAAACCTAAGGGCTTTCATATACTCACTGGTTTTCACAATATATATTTTCCCCACTTTGAATTGAACAGTTTATCCAATCTGCTTTTAAAAAGATGTCCGACCTCTGCTGGTTGATAAAACACAAGCCAAAAGCTGCATCCTTTTGGCTTGTGCCCTAGGTTTCTGAAGAAAGAACTGTTCACAGCAATGGCTACATTCAGCAAAGAGATAGCTAATGATTTGGCTAGATATATATTTGAATGTTGAATGTGTAACTACATGTTCAGAGCCAATGGATAAAACAAACACCATTAGAAGTTCTTCTGCATAAGTGTTCAATGGCTATTATATTTGTATTTGCTTAAAAAACAATAAAAATCGGTTTTTGTTTTTAAAGAGCAACAAATGAGTTAAATAATGTATGGTGGAGCTGGAACAGAACAAAATTTTGTTCGTTCACATAACAAACAAAAGGGAGAGGAAGGAACATTAACCTAATAAGAGATACTCAGGCCCGCCAAAGACATTTTGGTACATGAGGCAAACCACAAAATCACATCTTGCTCTCCAGCAGCCAAGAACGGGTAAATGAGGATCTACATCAGGGGCAAGGCAGGAATAAAGACTTACATTGTGATCTGCTGACCCCATGGATCCTGCCACCAGAGATAGTCACCTCACATTGTCTCTTGGGTGGGTTGGCACCTTGGTGTACCTCACCAAAGACTCTTGAGTGTCCATAACAATCTAGACATTCTTGAAAAGAGCATGTGCAAATGCACTGTAGTAGGGGAAATTGCTTTGCAAAAATGTATATATTCATCTAAATTGCATACTAAAATGTGTTCATTAGAAGAAATCTCCCAGGACATTCAATACAGGCTCTCAAAGCAGCTGTCTTATTACAAAAGAATTTCAGAAATAGACTTGAAAGAGAAGTTGCTGAATTACAACTTATGACTTAACTGAAAACTATGGAGAGACCTGGTCTGAATAGAGATTTTGGATTCTTGTCTCATTACATATGCTAAAGCTATTTTTGGTCATCTGCATACTATCCCTTGCTTTTTCCTGTAGGACTAATTGCAGTCATTAACAGTAGTCAACAAGTTTTACCATACCCACTGAGTCAATCATCCATCACCTACTACCCTCCTGAGAAAAACCCCACCCCATCCTCCCACTATATATAAGGGTCTGGTGGCTTCTGTTTCAGTGTATCTGAAGAAGTGTGCATGCACATGAAAGCTTATACCCAGAACAAACTTTGTTGGTCTCTAAGGTGCTACTGGACAATTTTTTAATTTTTTTATTCATTAGAAGAAGTTTTGGTGAAGGGTTTTTCTTTAAAAAAATTAAATTAAATAATTTTATTTTTAAATAATTCATAATGTAGGAAGTGATGTAGAGAACTGAATGTAAATAAGAAAATGAGAAACTGAGAGAACCAAAACTGACAGATCTCTTCATCTGTATCCATGGCCCAGAAGAGGATGAATGACCAGCAATGGACTTTCAGGATCTCTTATCAGTGATAAACTTCCCCATCCCACTGATCTTTTGGTTGAGTGGGGTAGGGGAAATAAAAATAATGGCAGGTGCATTTGCAGCACTAACCACACTCGGGAATGATTTTCTGCTCCTTCTCCAGCTGTGAAGCCATCCAACATGCTCAGGGGATCTAATTAGACTGCAAAGTTTGCTTTCCTGGTGGGCTTTAATAAGCACCGTTCATTCTAGAACTTTACCAACACGAGTCAAAGGTCTGCAACTGTGCAGGACGGATGCTGTGAGCACGCAATGCGCCGTTTAGTCATATAATTGCACTTAACACTTCCATCATTACCAAGACACTGCTGGAACAAGAATGGTGGCCACAGTATTGGAGGCAATTGTTCCATTAATGCCAATCTGTGGGGGTCAGAGGGATAATGAAGGGGCTAAGGGGCTAATGTTCAGGCTGAGTGCAAACACTAGCTTTATAGAAGTTATACGTAGGGAAGCTCTTTTGTGTTAACCATCTATTTATTATACTGCCACGGCTGGCAGTTATTTCCGCAAGAATTGCTCGTTTCATAAATCACTCAGTTAAAAAAAGATATTACGCTACAGTTGTTTTGGGATACAGGGGGCAGTGTGTGTCTCTGGTTCCTGAACTACAGTAAAAATAAGCCCCTTCCCTTTTTTTCTCAGCTGGTCTCTTTGCAAATTTCGGGATGCTACTCCTAATTTGTTTTGCATCAGGTCCCCATTAAGTCTCTGTGGGCCATATTTTCTGAACATAAGAAGATTCCTTGCTGAATCCTTTTCCTTAGAAAAAAAATATATATATTTGAATTTTCAGATTATAACAACAATTTTTCCAGAAAGCTTAATTGAACAATTTATATATCCATATTTCTCCCCTACCCCCTCTTTGGCTTCCTCCGTATTTCTGTATTGATTTATTAAACAAATTCTATACCCTGCTGATTTTACCTCTTATATAGTTGTGAAAGTTTAGTCAAAACCTGCCAATGGGTCCAAATCTTTATACTCTCTTTTTATATAATTTATAAATGGTTCCCACTCCTTTTGGAAATCAATGTTGTCTCTCTCATGTATCGTCTCTGTCAGCTTAGCCAATTCCACATAGTCCATAAGTTTGGCTTGCCATTCTTCCTTTGTTGGCGTTTTCTCTGCTTTCCATACGTGTGCTAATAAAATTCTTGCTGCTGTTGTCACATACATAAACAATCTCCAATTCCCTCTCTTATATCATGATCTAAAATTCAGATCATGAATCCTTTTCCTAAGGCTGCATGCATACATTTAAAGCAAGCGGTTCCCTCCAGTTAATCCCAGGAGCCATCTTTTGTAGACTAGGATTTGGGAGTCCAGGACACAAATCCACTCTTGGTTACTGAGCCAGTTACTGCCTCTCAGCCTAACCTTCCTTACAGGATTGTTGTAGAGATTGAAGAGGGGGAGAACCACGTATGCCACCTTTATCTCCTTGCAGCAAAAGGTAGGATATAAACACAATAAAAATAAATAAACTTGCTCACCTTAAGAGCCTGACAGGATTTGGGAGGCTTGAGACGTGGTAGCAGAGCAAAAAAGACAAAGAGAAATTGAAAACCTACTTCAATGACTGCAAATATCCTCAGAAATATCTGGAATAGGTAAATTGTAATGGCATAATCCTGAACAGTGCAATCAGACTCATTTGTTGTTAGGCCAAGTAGGAAGTACTTTTTCTTGAAAACTATCATAGTTACAAGAACAATTGCTTTTGCTTTCCCGCTGAATACACAACTGAAAGTTACCGATAGCTGAAAATTGAGAGAAATCCCCATTCCTGCCTAAGTGTTCTATAAAAAGAACAAAACAATCCATAATGAACAAGCTCCTCAAACACACTGGCCTTACTTAATAACCTATACAGTGGTACCTCGGGTTACAGATGCTTCATGTTACAGATGCTTCAGGTTACAGACTCCGCTAACCCAGAAATAGTACCTTGGGTTAAGAACTTTGCTTCAGGATGAGAACAGAAATTGTGTGGCAGCGGCGGCCCCATTACCTAAGTTGGTATCTCAGGTTAAGAACAGTTTCAGGTTAAGAACGGACCTCCAGAATGAATTAAGTTCTTAACCCGAGGTACCACTGTACTTCTGAACCACCAAAGCACAATGGAAAATGCTTTAGTCTGCAGTCAGCCATTATAAAATCCCTCAGATCCAGTAAGTAGCAACTAGATCGATTTGACAAATGTTTGAACAAATGGGAGGATGGAGGAAACTTTGGAGTTGCAAGTCTTTGCTCTGTGGGATCTTTTGAAATGGATTACCTAGTATATATTTAATCAGAAATGTAGCTCTAGCATATTCAAGTATTTTTGACACTGAAGAAGAGAAACAAGCTCTTCAAAATTTCCATGTTAAAGTACCATCTGCCCATTTCAGATATCGATTCAGATTTTGCTTCACAGTAACAGCAAAAGTGGTATTTTTTATGTTTTATGAAGTACAAAACAATGAATGGTGTGAAGAACCCATGAGTCTAATTTATTTAGCATTGAACTCTTTTAACAGAGTTGTAAAGCCCATTATAACATTTTTTTCCTATTCTGGTTTACTGAAAGAGTCTGGGAAATCTGAAGCTATAGGCAAAAGCATTTGGAAGAACAACAGAAGGGCTAACTCATGCTTTCTCAACAAAAGTGATATGACTATAACCTTTTTCATGTATTAGACTCTAGTTCCAAAGGTTCCACACCATGACAGCTTGTCAGAGAAGGGAATGATAGGCTATTTGACCCTGATAGAAATTGCAATCATACTATTAAATTGTCAGAGTAATCCTCTGTCAATTTGCCACCCACCGTGTGTTATGAACCATCAAGAGCTCATACTCTTACAATTTTTGCCATCTACCTGGGACTGCCAAAGCAGGGGTGATGATGACACATTGTTGATAGCCTGCATTTCACTTTGTAGATCACTAGTTATATAGATGTATAGAATAGTCAGAAAGCCAGCTGATCTCCAGGCTCCAGCAGCAGAGCAAAGTTTATCTGCACATATAATAAAAATGTAAATATGTTACCATGCTGTAATTCTCTTGGCCACAGATAGGTGGTGTTATGAACTACAGTGCTCTCAGAACTGGGCTCTCGGAGCTATTGCAACAACATAAGGGTGCAAGGAGGAGAGATGGAGATGTGAGTAGGCAACCTGGCCAGATGACTGAGTGGCCCAGGTGAGCTGTGAGGGGTTGAGGATATCTCAGGGGAGCAGTGGTTTTGGTGAGCTCTAGGTGGAGGGCTGATTTTGGCAAGATGTAAAGGGACAGGGTGTCTTTTGTTAAGGAGTAAAGGGGGGTTGACAAGCTCTGTGGAGAGGGCTGGTTTGGGCAACATGTAAAGGGAGGATGACTTTGGCAAAGTGTAAAGGGAAGGGGTAAGTCAGTTTGTTGGTGGGGTCTGGGGGTAGGATGTCTCAGGTTCCACATCCCTGAAAAAGGTCAGATCAGTAGAGTCACCAGGAAAACACCAGGAAGTGTATGCATTTGCATGCATACTAGAGTTTATGGCAGAAAGAAAATACTTTTTTCAAGGAGAAGGAAAAAAAGAATTTGATGGCATTTCAGCACAGCAATTTAGGGTGTGCACATAGGTAGTTGTTGTTGTTTTTTTAGTATACACCTAAAACATATAACGTGTGAGTACAATGAGCATGTATTTACAAACACACAAATCATGTAGGTACACAAACCTGAGGGATTGTGCATGTTCTTTTGAATGTACAGATGGTGACTCATCTGGGTGTGTTGGTGCATAATGTCTGAAACAATTCTGCGACTCTCAGCGGTGAAAAATAACCACATATCTAAGACTGGAATTGGGTGTTCAAGAAGATGTAGCACTATTGCTGAAAATAGCACCCTTTGTCATCTCCTTTCACCTCTGGGACACCTAGGGCAGGGCTTGGGACCATGTGGCTGTCCAGATATTGTCCAGACTCAACTTAGCCCCAAACTTCATTGTCCAGACTCAACTTCCATCAGCCCCAAACTTCATTATCCAGACTCAACTTCCGTTAGCCCCAAACTTCATAACTAATGGTCAAGGACTATGGGGTGATGGAAATCATAGTCCGGCAATAGCTGTACAGCCACAGATCCCCCACCATTTGAGTTTTGGGGGAGAGATGCAGATTAGTGGTAGACCCCTTGCATGCAAAGGGTCACAGTTTCAGTCCCTGGCATTTCCAGGGGATCTTGGAAAGACCTCTGAAACATGGACAAGATGCTGGTAGACAATACCTGGCAATGGTAGACAATGGTCTAAGATGCTGGTAGACAATGGTCTAAGGCAGATTTCTGTGAGTGACATGGCAATATAGTAGTGCTGTGATCTTCTCCCTTTCCACCCACATTACTGGCTGTTCTTTGTGGGGCAGGGGACCTTGAGTGCCCTAGTATCTCATCACACACTGAGTATCCCCAGACATCATGGGGGGAAAGGAGGAAAAATGAAGATCAGGGTGGCTTTTTTGGCTGCAGTTCCACATCTGCTATGTCTACTTCCACCCTAACATTTCCTTTACTGACATTTACACACACGTTAGGTCACTTGTCTTAAGATGCTTATCTGTTTCACGGTGCAAGTGAGGTTGCAGTCTCTGAAATGTCTTGCTGCAGGCTGCCATTGCAGACTTCAGCGGGGATATACAATACAACTGCCTGATTGCCGTCAGCGGAACTACAAGATCTGAGGGCTGAGATAGAAAACAAGAATCCTCCACATACAAATGCAATGATTAAAGGTATATCAGTACAGTGAAGATTTTGAGAAGGGAGATGAAAAGGTTAGGAGTTTTCATTCCCTGTCGGGATAGTTAAAATCGATACCTATGTTAATCAGGGATGAGATGATACTAGATATCGAAGAGTGGTGAAACTAGATCCCTGTTTTCATTTAAAATAAATCAATGCATTTAGCATATGGGGGATTTGTGTTCTGGGAGGCCAAAGAGGCACTACTTTTTCACACCTGCTATATTGACACAGCAGGAACCTCAAAGAGACAGCAGCAAGGGAATGGGATATATTTCAAAGCAGCATCAATTAACTTTAATTGAGCTCTCCTAAGGCCTACAAGTTTATAGATAATTTTTCTTTCCGCTTCCTCACTAAGCATCTTTCTTGGTACAACTTCTTACAAATTTCTACTTTAAGAAAAAAAAAGACAGCTAAAGAGGAACAAGCAAAATGGCGATGCCTTTCAGAAAGCTTCCGCTGCTCAGTCAGGGCTCTTCCAGGAAACAAATTTATGAGGCTCCATCCTGATTTGCCTGCACAAAGATTACACAGAGATTGAAGTATGGGCCAGATTCAGATAACCCAGTGTGCTAGTGGAAGCCAGCACAAGTTTGGAGGGTTGGGGAACCAACTGCGGCCACTTAAATTTGCTCTAGAGGATTGAGGAGGAGAGGGGAAGAAAGTCCCATTTTGCAAGTGTTTTTCTCTTCATCTGTGTAACAGTCTTTCACTTATTTGACGTTGGCTATCAATGCAACCTGGTTGAATCATTCTATTTTGCTGAATTATCCATATTATTGATGAGAGACAGAATCTGATCGAACCCAGAATTACCCCTTCAGCGCTAATTCTCCACTAAGCATAAACCGGTAGTTATTTGCGTGAAATGGATGGTGGACAAGCTTATCATTATTATAATTTCCACCAACACAACAGAGTACAGACACTTGTTCCCTTTGTTCTTTGCCATTAGACACATGTTGGCTGGTTTTCACAGAGCATTAGAACTACAGCTGATATTTAGCAATTAACAATGGCTGCAGTCACGCAGCAGGTGCCACAACCCTGAAAATGGAAATGGAAATTACGTCCACTGGGGAGTCTCGTTTTCGTCTTCCAAGGGCAGTAAGAGATTGTATGCGGGATGCATTAGCATGGAAGAAAATATATGGTTTTGAGATTTCTCCTCAAAACGGAGTTATCAACTTCTCACTTTCCAGTCTTTTGCAGGAGTGGGGTGTTGGGAATTGAGAGATAGTGGCTCCTGCTACAATGAAAAATGCAAAAAAAAAAAAAAAGGATAGCTATGTGTAGAATAAAATCAGCATCAACGTGATGAATGTTAACATGCCAGCAACATCTCCCAGGTGCATTTCAAATGGGCTGAAGGTGCAGTCAGAACATGCAAACTCAGGCTGCAACCCAGAGCCTATTTACAGGAAAGTAAGCTGTCATGAAACCAATTGGACATAGGGTTATACTGCACAAAGTACTTTGATGACCCGTAAGCACCTGCTCTTGGTTGGAGCAAGCCAACTGATATTCTCTCACTGGCAGTTCTTTTTGGTGTATCTGTGTGGCTTGACCATCTCTTTCCACTTGGTTTGGGGCAGGGCCTGACAGGCTCTTAAGGACTGCTGCTGCTGTTGCTGCCCAGGAGGACTTCCTGCCGAGGGCCTGAAGCACCCTGCCCTTGCCTCTTTCCACCTGGCTTGGGGTGGGGCTTGACAAGCTTCATAAGGACTGCAGCTGCTTTTAAATTGTTTTTAAATTTTTATCTGTTTTGTTTTAAATGAGACCATCTTGGCTGTGAAGACCTGCACCCTGCCTTGCTGGCCTGGGAGAGTGGAGTGCCGACTGACTCCAGATACAAAAGCTGAAGCTGTCTGGAATCGCTGTGGTTGGCAGTGGCGGCAGCCCAGATGAAAGTTTTTAAATAATAATAATAATAATAATAATAGCCCTTCTGAAAATAGTTTTGCATCTTAAAACAACGAGGAAAGGGGGGGTTGATAGAGACATCACTCAGAAGCAAGCTAACTTATTGATAGTCTATTTTAGAACTACAGAAGGTTTATAATCGGAGTGTGTGTTTGATCCATGATTTATCAGCTGTGGGAGCTGATGTATTAGAAGTGGCTTTTCTGGTAGTACCGATGTGCCTCTGCTCTCTGGCAGGATCAAAGACAAGGCACTCAAAATAACAGAGCAGGAGGAAAAGAGAAAGAGTTGGTTTCCCAGAGAGCTTTGAAAAAAGGACACTGTGAAATACTTGTTCAGGTATACTTCAAATCAAGGAAGGGGCATGTTAGCAGAGGATTTCCAAACCCAGCACAAAGGTAAATTCTGTTCGAAGCAATATTGTCTCTTTCAGGTGCACCATTTTCTATGTCCTCCTGGAGGAAATAACACAACCGCCAACCGCCATTTGTTATCAAAAACCAGGCTGGTTCCCCTTACATGGAAGATGCTCTCTCCCCTACTCAAACATATCTTTTCTGGCTCCAAAGCACCATTTTTGGGAGACGGGGCAACCAGAACAGCCCACAGGATTCCAAAGGTAGCCTGCTTCCTCTAAGAACATATTGCTTGTCTCCTTATTTTTATTGTTGGTTTACCTACAGCACAATAAACAAAGTTAGAGGACTGAGGGAAAAAATAAACTCTTTTGTGTGAAGCAAATAATGGAATTTTATGTGATGCATACTTCCTGAGAAGCCAGTGTATATCAAAGTCATCCACTTTAATAAACTGCAAGTACAAAATTAAGTGCCTGAAACCTTCAAAGGAGTTTGGTTATTTGTTCTTGATGGCCATCATTGCTCCTTGTTCTCATAATCATTCTCCTTAGGGAGAAAATCAAAGACCATTTCCCCGTCCATAGTAATATTCAAAAGAGGAACAAAAAATGTTGTATTAAAGAAAGTGCAACACAATAGTGTTGGTAATTGCTCGCTTGGCTTGCCAAACAAACATAAATCCAATATGTCACCTCAAAGGGGCGTTTGCTGATTATCAGCATTTGTTCAGTTAATTTATTGGCACAAAGGTAAGAAAGCTGTTCACACCAGTGTTTTATTTTACTTTTATATGAATCAGGCTTATGCTAGACTGAAAAAAAAGATGATTGACCAAATTATTGTTTATTAGTATAATTAAATACACACAATCTTGTAAACAGCCACACAGTGAGCAACCTGAGGCAAGTAAATCTTCAGCTAAGCATGAGAGAGTTTCACTCCTCTGAGGTATTTCTTTGGAGAACACAGGGAGCCATGTTTTCCAGTGGATTCCAAACCCACTCCAGAAATTCTGGAAGCCTCCACAACAAGGCGAACTAGGCATTTTTCTCTCTTGTGAGCCTGAGCGGAGAGGCACACAAGGCAGGAATCAAGCACTACAAGGCCAGCACCACACTCCATTTAAGATGGAGGACAGCCACATGGATGGGAATGAAGCTTTGCTCCCATTCAAAAGCAGCACTATTACCCTCCCACTACTAAAATGGCTACCTAGGTAAGGAGGGCAATGAATGGTGATATGGCTGAGTCAGGCCAATGAGGGACACTTCTGAGCCACTGGGGTCCTCAGACAGTTCCCAACCAATCACCAGGTCTGGACTGGTCTTGCCGGAGAGATTTTTGACCTCCACCTGATAATCACACCCTAAGACTGAACCCCTCAGATCCACCAAGGAAAGTATAGCAACAGAAGACGCTGACTTATAATAAGCCAGAGCATTTGTGTATACATCCCAGTGCTAGGCACTCCGACTGCCACTCTTTCCCATCACCCACTATGGGAATCTTTCAACTACAGCTGCAAGAGGCTGAGGTGGAAAAGGTGGGGAAATGAATGTGGACGAATAAATACATGGAACGGCAGTGAGATGCGGTTCTGGATATTGAGGGTACTAGACTGAGGGAGTCTGGCTCAATGGCCGGTAAAACAGCTTGCCAGGAGAAGCAGGTTGGCCTTGAAAAAGAGGATTGTGATAGAGAGTGGTCTAGAAGAATGAGGGGAGAGGAGGACCAGAGAAAAGGGATGGGAAGGAAAAATTGGAAAGGAGAAGGGATAGACAGGACAAATGTAAACAAGTAAGAGCTTCTGAGGTAAGGAAGACAATGAAGGTGAGGTTCAGGCATAGATCAAGGAGGAGGAGGAGGGGACACCATGGCTTCTGAATATACCATGCCCCAAAATATTTAAAGAACATTTGAACACAAAAGAAGCATAAATGGTTTACTGCTAGGCCCAACTACCTTTGAGACACCTGGTTTGCCTAATCATATATTAAATGGATTACCAATACAGCCACATTACAGAGCAATAGGGAACATGCTAGTATTTTGGGTGAGACCAGTTGTTAAGATATTTTAGTGCCTGGACTTTAATGTCCATGGTTAGTTAACAATGATTTATTCCATGTAAGTAATTAGAAACAATGAATTATTGAGCTGTGGAAGTGAACTTAGATTCCTTCATAATGTGATCATGGTTAACCTGAAGAATATAGTCACTTTTCAGTTTCTTTGCAATCTTCCATTTGATTTAAAGACTGGGGAATAAAGCTGAATAAAATTGTGTCAAGATGGGATAACCCCCTTTGGCTCAATTTGAAACAACCTTGGTGTTTATGATTTTTTTTAATTCAGAAAAAAATGTGTCTATTTTCTAAGAGTTCTCTCCCATCTTGTAATGTTTTTCTTAAATAAAGAAATAATATTATATACCACCCTTTCTCCAAAAAAAGCCCCGGTTGGGGTGGTCTTTTCAGTTTTGCTTCTGCTTTTGTTATTTGTTTTTAATGACCTCAATTTTCCGTGTTTTAAAAACTACCACTCACAGACCAGTGTCGTTGGAAGGAATCTTGAACCCAGGGCCACACACCTTTCCCTCACAAATCAGTGTTAACAATGTGTCAGAAGCCTTTTATTTTTCCAGTAGTTCATGTCACTCTAGAATATATGCTGGCATTGCGGCTACTTTGCAGCTGCCATTTTTACTGTAAATCAATGGTTGCTGCCAATTTCTCAGTTGTCAAAAGACTGCCTTCCCAGTCACCCTGCTCAATGCTGAATTTTGCATGGATCTAACCACTTGCTTCCAGCCACAAGGTGCACCAGGTAGATGTATATTTGACACTCTGCCTGGTATACTATATGGTCATAGATCACAACCTTCTTATTCTCCAACTCAATGAGAAATAGCCATTTTAAGAGCAGGAAAAATAGGAAGGTGGGGCAGGAGAGCAAAAAAGAAAGGTGGACAGAGGAAGAAAAATAGACAAGTATGTAGAGGAGGAGAAAAGGAGACACTTGTATTAAGGATATTGAAGCTTGGGGGATGAGGACTATATTATTATTATTATTATTATTATTATTATTATTATTATTATTAGCCTTTTGGGGTATAGCCCACTTAACAGGATCATGGGTGCTATTCAACTAAGTTTTATCAGAGTAACACGCTGAAATGAATGAATGCAACCTAACTTAGTTGGTAGAGCATGAGACTCTTAATATCAGGATTGTGGTTTCGAGCCCCACATTGGGCAAAAGAGTTGGGCTAGATCACTCTTGTAGTCCCTTCCAACTCAACAATTCTATGATTCTAGTCATCATTAATTTCAATGGGTCTACTCCGAGTAACATTTAGCTGAATACCACCCCATAAAACCACCATACAGATTCAAATTACCAAGGCAACAGTATTAGCAATTGTTTAAGACAGAAGACACAATATAAAAGTTGGCATTTAGGAAAGGAAAGCTTGTATGCCTTAAAAAGAGAGATGAAAAACCAGCCAATCAAAATGGGGAGGCAAGTTTGTCATCCACATTATAAAGCTCCTGGGACAACAGTGAGATGGGGTCCAACAGGAATTGGGCTCCAAGAATTCCAGCCAGCCGAAAACCTGCAAGGCTCCTTCCCCTTCATTCTGCTTTCCTCTTTGCTCAACCAAGGCACTTTCAGTCCATCTACTGCAATAAGGAACCACTGCAGGATTAGCCTTGTCCCGTTGTTGGGAATGTGTGTGCTCTTTAAAACATTCAGTATAGGAGTTGTGGAAGACAGAGATTGATTAACCAAGGATTGGGTTCTTTAACAGATGACAAAGAGAGCTAAGGGAAGAACTCTTTATCCACGTTGGCAACAACCTTTTCTGCAGCTTTGGCACTTGGAAAGCCGAAGAGACGTTAATGGATGCACAGTGTTTAAAAGGCTCTTGGAAACAGCAAAGGTCAAAACGGTTTGCTGTTCTGGAGCCAAATGACAGCAAATTCTTGAAAATATAGCTTATTACAAAAATACATACAAATATGTTTAGCGTTGTTAAGTAAGGCAAGAGCCAAGGAATAGATGAATGTGCTAAAAAAGAACCCCAAACAAAGCCAGAGAAACTCATTCCAACATAGACACGAATTCATAGATTATCCACATTGCAAATATCAGTTCTAAATCTGCTTAACTGTCATGATTCTGCCAAGGAATCTTGGGGTTGTAGTTTGATGAGGCTGAGAACTCATTGTTTAGGATAGATTTGGGAGGCCTGTTCCCAGGGAGAAATTCTATCTTGTTCCCTATTGCAAAATACATAAATGTCTGTGGAAGGTGTTGTAGGTAATGTATGGCAGTCTGACTAGCAGGTAGTTTACTGGTCCTGGGGTTGGCACTGAATAATAATAATAATAATAATAATAATTATTATTATTATTATTATTATTATTATTATTATTATTATTATTATTATTAATTTATTATTAATACCCCGCCCATCTGGATGAGTTTCCCCAGCCACTCTGGGCGGCTCCCAATTGAGTGCTAAAAACAATACGGCATTAAATATTAAAAACTTCCCTAAACAGGACTGCCTTCAGATGTCTTTTAAAGGTATACTTAAAAAAGGTATTTAAGTATACCTTTCCCAAGAAACCAGAGGCCTTCCTCCTGGGCATTGTCGGCCAGAAAGTGTTAAAGAAGGATAGAACTTTCTTTATGTACGCAACTACAGCAGCAAGAATTTTCATCGCAAAATACTGGAAGACACAAGATTTACCCACACTGGAAGAGTGGCAGACGCAATTGATGGATTATATGGAACTGGCTGAAATGACTGGCAGAATCCGAGATTTGGGAGAAGAAACAATGGAAGAGGACTGGAAAAAATTTAAGGACTATTTACAAAAATATTATAAGTTATATGAATGTTAAGAATTTGCATGATTTGGAAAATCCAGCTTCAGCAATAAGATTTGGTGATATGGGAAACTAAGTTATAATTATGAAAGTACTAAAGTTTAAAATAACATTATATCTATTTTAGGGTAAAAGTAAATTGATAATAAGTATTTTAAACCTAAAACATAATTATCTGAAAGTACAAAGAATATACGAAACAAGGTAATAATTTGCTGATATTTTTATTGTAAAGAATGCAGGGTGAGGGAGACGTGGGGAAGTCCGGTAGATTATGAAGAAACGTTTTGGAAAGATGGATTTCTTTTATTTCTCTTTTTCTTTTTTTGTTACTTCTTTTGATATCTGACTTCGCATCTGTATCTGGGAAAAATAATAAAAATATTTTTTAAAAAAATAAAAATAAAAATAAGATAGCTGCTTATTTCCTTGACATCTTGTGGGAGGGCATTCCACAGGGTGGGCGCCACTACCGAGAAGGCCCTCCGACTGGTTCCCTGTAACCTCACTTCTCGCAATGAGGGAACCGCCAGAAGGCCCTCGGCGCTGAATCTCAGTGTCTGGGCTGAAAGATGGGGGTGGAGACGCTCCTTCAGGTATACTGGACCGAGGCCATTTAGGGCTTTAAAGGTCAGCACCAACACTTTGAATTATGCTCGGAAACCATCTCTGTCCACCCCCTACCCCAAAGTGCCCTTCCCATAAAATTAGTTGCTGGCTAGGGATTTAGCGGAATCAGTGGGAGGAATTCAGCACAGCACTAAGGAGATCACTCCAATCTTTTACAATCATAGAATCGTAGAGTTGCAAGGGACCACGAAGATCATCAAGTCCAAGCCCCTGAAATGCAGGAATATTTCACCAAACATGGGGCTTGAACTCACAGGCTTGAGATTAAGAGTCGCATGCTTTACCAACTGAGCTATTACGTATGTAATATTCCCATTCCCATACAAAGAATCAATACCCGAGGACTGCCATGTTACATATTGCTGAAAGACGGGGTAAAAGGTAGAGGTAAAGGGACCCCTGACCATTAGGTCCAGTCGTGGCCGACTCTGGGGTTGCGGCGCTCATCTCGCTTTATTGGCCGAGGGAGCTGGTGTACAGCTTCCGGGTCATGTGGCCAGCATGACTAAGCCACTTCTGGCGAACCAGAGCAGTGCACGGAAACGCCGTTACCTTCCCGCTGGAGCGGTACCTATTTATCTACATGCACTTTGATGTGCTTTCGAACTGCTAGGTTGGCAGGAGCTGGGACTGAGCAATGGGAGCTAACCCCATCATGGGGATTTGAACCGCCGACCTTCTAATCAGCAAGCCCTAGGCTCTGTGGTTTAACCCACAGCGCCACCAGCATATTGCTGAAAGATAGGGGTACCCAATATGTAATCCTCCAAATGTTGTTGGATTCCAGCGCCCATTTTCCCTGGCTGACTTTGTCTGATGGGAGTTGTGGTCCAGTAAAACCAACAGGGCACCATGTTGGCTACCCCTGCTTTAATCCATCTGCTCTCTGATACTGGATATTCATTTCATCCGCAATAGCCCACTCTGCCTGTTTTTCAAATGCCTAGAAGGTGCTTGTCATCTAAGGTTAGAAAGATATGCTAAAACCAAAATTAGAATTGTCCTGCCGCCTGTTATCAGCAGCTCAAAATGAGCCTCTCCATCATGGTAGGCTGTGCACAGGGGATGTTGAAGGAATCAATTGAAAACACACTATCAAGAGGATTTCCTTTCATTTGACCCCCATCACAGCACAGATTCTTGCTATGAATAATTTTTGCCTTAGATCTTTATGACAAGTGTTCGTTTCCTAAACATGCACACATTATATGTAAATAGATCTGTAAATTGCCTTGCAATGTGCATTATTTGCATATTCATTGATGTATAATTGCCACTGTCCTGACAGGTACCTCATTGTCTCTTTTTTTCTGAAGTGTGCTTTGTTCAAGTAGTTTGTTGTTAGATTTTAAAGAGGTATGAAGACATGGTCACAGGTTGGATCCCAGGCCAGCTGCATATTCCTGTATTGCAGGGGATTGGATAAGATGAACCTTGAGATCTCTTCCAACTCTAAAATTATATGATTCTATGTCAGTAAAAGCAAGTTCAGCCACCTGAAGCGAAATATCTGATTTTCCAAGCTAGCTCCAATTGTATGCTGCAGGTAAGTGAGACAATGCACTTTTTCCAAAACGAAAAAGCGAGGAAGACTTAATTAATTTGCACAATTTGCTGCCATAATTTGTGCCAATCCTACTGGTTTAGTTGACTTTAAGAAAGGAATGATACAAATCCATGAAGGATAAAACTATCAATAGCTGATAGCCACTGGCAACAGAAAGCTGGACTAGTTGGCTACCCTTAATTTAGAAAAGTAAAATAAAAAAAACAAAAAAAAATTACCATTGGTTCATATAGCTCTCTCTCTCTCTCGCACACACTCATATCCAGATATTTTTTCATATTTTAAAAGAATATGAATCTTTGTTTTTTTAAAACATTGTATCTTAATTTTCATAACCCCTGAATACTGTGAAATGTTCAATAAAACTCAACTGGTTCATTTGGTATTCTGCGGCCAGCCTTTGGGACTTCCCAGAACTCAGATCAAACACATGTTTGTCAATAAGGCCTCATGAATTTTTCACAAAATAGATGTAGCTTGTTCTTAATATGTCAGTCTAATTCCTGTTGTGTATTTTTTAAAAAAGATACAATATCGTTGGACCTAAATGTATGCGAATGGAAAAGGAATGCAAATTGTATATTGTATTGCCCACCTGGTTAAAAAAAAAAAAGCCCTGAGAGGAATATTGAGAAGGGAGGAGAGTGAAACCAAAATGGAAATAGGGAAGAGAGGAGATATACTCCCTTTCATATGTTTGCGGCATAGGCAGTTGCCCTCAACTCCAAAAATGTGTGAGCCAAAGTTTCTTCAATATTGTCTTCATGTGCCAGAGCCCCACAGAAGTGATGCTGTAATCTCCCCCTTAGATTACGCTTGTCCCCTAAAAAATCTCATCCCAAACTCTTACAAACAGACACAATGGCTGGTCTACAGTGGTCCTCTGAAGTCCATGAAAGTGGCCTATCCATTTCAATACTCGCCACAAAAAGCTTCTGATGCAGCTGTAGTCCCTTTCTCTGGAAAGTGGTGAATTCAATGGCAGAGCTTGATGCTTGGGCACCAGGGGATGGAGAGCAGGTGGTGGCGTGGCTTGCGTCTTGGGGGCGTGACGCCCCACCTGTGGGGGTGTGGTGCCCAGCATGGGCAGGGGGCAGCTGTGATGGCTGCCAGGGGCAGTGCCGGGGGCGGTGCGCTCCCCCTGCCCCCCTCTTCCTCTACCAGTGGGTAGATTGGAGCATACTATTCGCACTGAAACAATCGGGTTTGAAGTAAGGACTAACATGTCCTACTGATTTCAGTTCAACCAGTATAAACATTTAAAGCACATCCCCTCAAGAATTATGGAACTTTTAGGAATTGTGCCAGAAATTGTAGCTTTGTAAGGGGTAAGCAAAGGGATGTGGGTGGCGCTGTGGTCTAAACCACAGAACCTAGGGCTTGAAGATCAGAAGGTTGGCGGTTCAAATCCTCCCGTTGCTCGGTCCCTGCTCCTGCCAACCTAGCAGTTCAAAAACACATCAAAGTGCAAGTAGATAAATAGGTACCATTCCAGCGGGAAGGTAAACAGCATTTCTGTGCGCTGCTCTGGTTCGTCAGAAGTGGCTTAGTCATGCTGGCCACATGACCCAGAAGCTGTAAGCTGGCTCTCTCGGCCAGTAAAGCGAGATGAGCGCCACAACCCCAGTGTCGTCCACGACATGACCTAATGGTCAGGGGTCCCTTTACCTTTAAGGGGTAAGCAACAGTTCCTAGGATGTGCTTTAAGTGTATGATGTGTGCACAACTTTAGTCTTCGGTCCACTGCCTTGAAATCCTAATAGAAGAAGAAGAAGAAGAAGAGTTTGGATTTGATATCCCGCCTTTCACTCCCTTTAAGGAGTCTCAAAGCGGCTAACATTCTCCTTTCCCTTCCTCCCCCACAACAAACACTCTGTGAGGTGAGTGGGGCTGAGAGACTTCAAAGAAGTGTGACTGGCCCAAGGTCACCCAGCAGCTGCATGTGGAGGAGGTGGCATATAAAATAATTAATTCAATAAAATAAATATCATCCATTAATTGTGGCTTTTGTTGTGTCCTTTCCAAGAACAAAAGAAAACACTATCAGGGGAATAATTTCATACTCAAAAAAACCCCAACCCCTACAATGCCTACCTATTAAGATCACATTCTCCTTGCACAGATTTTGAAATATTTCCAAAACCGTTATATCTGATCTGGGGACAAGTGTGACCAGGTGAGAAAGAGGCTTTTTGTTGTCCTACATACAAGCTGTGTATCTGGAGGCTTAAAGCTGTGCTGTCTTCAAAAGGAAAACAAAGACCAGTGTCTGGCGAGCTATTTGCCTTCCAAAATTGGAAATAACACAATCATAGCTTCAGAAATAGCTTGGGAAAGGCCGTGGCCATGTTATTTCTTGATAATGCAAGATCGGGGCCTGACATTTCTCAGAGATTTTTGAGAGAGCAAGGAGTCCAAAGGGGGCTGGAAATAGGCTGGCTTCAAAAAAATAGGGTGCGGGGGGGGGGAGAGAAAGAAAAAGGAAGTATTCAAAGGAAATAGAATTGACAGATGAGTGGCCATGGTGCTGGTGGAAAAGAGACATTTTTAAAGGGAGAAAAAATGAAAGAATTTTATCATTATCCCAATCACTTGTGGAACAGCTACAACAAGGATGTCCCATTTTGTAAGCTATATGGTGAAGGGAACAGAAAATTGCTTTACCTGAACCTAAGGCATATGGTAAGTTTGTGGCCAAGGCCGATGTTTTTCTTACTTAAACAATTGAAACACTGAAGACCTAAATATTATATGCACAGCCCAATCCTATGCATGTGATTGATTTCCACACTAGTTTACTCCCAGTATTGCAGCTTTTACTCTCATGAAAGGGGTGGTGTTTTCTGAATTTTTCATTGTGCGAACTCCACTACAGTATGAGATGTATAAATGGACTGACGCCTTATTCAAAATTTCCATGTATTGTACAGTCTTTCCTCTCTCTCCATGTGCTTGGTCAGCAGAGACACGTTGGATGTTAAAGCTGAAACAGTACCGAACATGAGGAATATGATGAAAAAACCAAGAGGAAATCTGTCAGTCACCCAGGAAATGTGTAATGTAGGGTAAATAATTTATGGCAAGACAAGGATGTTCTAAACATAAAAATTTAAACTGTAGCTTAGAAGTCCTAGCTCAGTGGTAGAGCTGGTGCTTTGAATTTATCAAGATGTCAGACGAAATCCCTTGCATCTCTTATTTGGGAGTTTCTCTTGTGAGGGAAATGCTTGTCATAAAGATAGACCCACCAGAGTCTGCTCCACCACTGCAGGGAATTTTGGGACTGTCTTCCACTTGACAAGAGACTCGGGAAAGTAGGAGTCAGCAGCCTGCTGAAATCGGCCCCCTTGAGAACGATGGACACTGGCAATTGCGCAGCTTTGGCATCCCCTGGATTGGCCGTAACCTTGACAACATTATCCACGATGTACAAGCATTAAGAGCTACTTGGTCTGCATCAACCACGAACAAATCAGAAGCACAGCCCTCAAAGTCTCAGCAGCAGATGCAGCCATTTCAAGCCAACACTGGGTTCAAAGACACTGCGAGTGTGGGGGGCACATCAGGGCTCCGGGATGTGTGATGTTGTGGTGTAGCCGCCCCTCTGCATTTAATGCAATTTGCGGAGGACATTCAGGTGACTCCCCCTCCACTTCACAATCCATTCTGTGGGGCTTGGTGTTTGTAAGGGAAATCAGTGTAATCAGACTGAGTCTCTTTTGAGCAGCCCAAATTAGGGAGAGGCAGATCACTTTAAGCAGAGGCCATAGAAGTCAGTACATTGGACAGCTCCTGGTAAGCCCTCCTGGCTGGAGCTCTTCCTTCCATGGTAGGTACAAAGGGATTCTGTTCATACACAGCCCATCAAGACAATGACAAAAACCCACCAACAACATACAAATCAATATGGCTAACCTGACCCAAAACACCCACCCACCCCACTCACACATGAAAACAAAGATCACCACAGCCAATCACAAACAAACAACCACACCCTAGGCCAACCCCAACCTCTCTCACCACCAAAGAAACACAAGTGAAAAGCAGAGAACCTGCACAAGCGACGCTGGCACAAAACCCCACAAATATTAAGGAAAACAGAAACATTGCCACCCCACCCCCACTTACCTTCGCCCCTCCACCTCTTTCCCCCTTTTCTTCCTAATGTCGCAACAAATGAAACTGATCTGTAAAAAATGTTACTTAAAGACAGACAGACAGACAGACAGAGAGAGAGAGAGAGAGATTGCACATACTTTTGTAAACCAAGAAAATCTTTAATAAAAAACCCTTAAAAAAAATAAATAAATAAATAAATAAGGGATTCTGTTTCAGCAGAGAGCTGAAGGCACCTGAAGCCTTGCTTACCTAAACTGACAGAGTCAAACCTAAAATTGGCTTCTCCTCCTTGGAGATGCTTGCTGTGCTTATTACACGGTCCTTGTCTGGTTTTGTATATGTTGACTTCTGCAAGGTTGGGAATGTGCTGTTGAGGACTTCTGTTTGAGAACACAGGTAGGGTCTATCCTTTGGCAGGAAGAGCTTGGGAGATGTTATTGGAGGTTGTCCTTTATATAATTCTCTGCTTAGTCTGTTCCAGGATATTGCGGAGCCTAGTGTCACCTTGGGCATTCAAGGGAGACCCAGCCAGATGGACGGGGTAATAATAATAATAATAATAATAATAATAATAATAATAATATCAACTACCAAAGCAACCCAATGACTATAGACTGGCAGTAGCCCTGCAGCTTCTAAGGGTCTTGCTTTCAGACTACTTAATGGCCTTCAGTCACTTGAATTCTGCATACAATAGGTTTATAGAGAAGCAGATGACACATACTGCACAATCACATATTAAATATGTACAAATTCAGATAAAGGTGGGGATTACAGGAGCAGATGGTCTGCGTGGGTGAAGGAATGCCCCATCAGGTCACAGGGAGCCAAGACCATTCAGGCATCCCAGGTAATGAAATCTGAGAAGCTTTTTTTTTTGGGGGGGGGAGTTGCAAGAAAGGTAAGGGTAAAATTGTAGTGGGCAAGCCTGCATAGCCAACGCAGATAATTTAAGCACTGGGAAGATAGGGGTGAAGTTTGCAGGAGAAGATGTGTGAGGAGTCCCCCACGGTCCCTGGGAAATCAGGTGAGGTGTTGTCAGTTGGAAGACAGTATTAAACTCTTCATCTCCTTCCCTGAGTCTGGGGTGGCTTTGGAACATAGAAAAGTGCTATGTAGCAGATCAGACAAGTTACCCATCTAGGCAAATATTGTCTACTCTGACCCTCAGTGGCTCTTCAGGGTCTCCAACATAGGTTTTCCCCCATTACCTTCTATCTGATTATCTTTTTTAAAAGCTGGAGATATCAAGGATTGAACCCAAAACATGCTTTCTGTCCTTCAGTGGTGGTACCCCTCTCTCTCTCTCTCTCTCTCTCTCTGTGTGTGTGTGTGTGTGTCTGTGTGTTTTACATGAATTCTGCCAATTCTCTCTCTGCAAGTGGTTCACACATTAGATATTCACTGATGTCCAGACACAGATATCACTAGGGGTGGGTGGGTTGCCGTGTGTTTATTGCCTCCCAAAGCCACGAATTTGGCAGAGCAGGAATCTACCCCTTATACATAAATCACACTTCCTTTACTCTTCATTTATATCTTGCAGCATGTCTCCATTTTGCAACATGTCACACGGGCAGGAGGGGAAGCACTCCAATGTCGTGGCCCTCAGCAGTGAGCTGGAGCAAGGGCTACAGAGTAAACAGATGGTAGTCCATCATATATGAGTTACTTTCAAGGTCCCGGTTTATAAAAGCACAGCTCTGTGCAGGCTACTGGCTGTTGTGGAGCCTCTGCACTGTCAATGATTTTAAGATACGAGCAGCGTCTGAGCAGCCGCTGTGCCCCAGGGGGCACTGCTGTGCCACATTTAACATAAGCTTCAAGGCTGCAGCAGCTCCCTCCTGTTTTCAAGCCTGGGCACACTGAGTCAAAATAAGTCAGGGCTTACTTTTCTTAAGAACTTCTGGGCAGCTCAAAACTCCAACTGCTTTTTTATGATTATTAAAGGCCATTGGAAAACAGCTGTTTGAACCTATGCAGCTGATATATGCTATACACCCCTCAATTAAAGCATTTTTGTTGTTGCTTGCTCATCTGCTTTTAAACTGATTAATCAACTCCATATATATATATATACAGTGGTGCCTCGCAAGACGAAAAGAATCCGTTTTGTGATTCTCTTCGTCTAGCGGTTTTTTCGTCTTGCGAAGCAAGCCCATTGACGGATTAGCGGATTAGCGCTATTAGCGGCTTTTAGCGGCTTATCTGCTGATCGGATCAGCTGATAAGTGGCTTAGCGGCTTAGAAAAAGGGGGGGAGGGAAAAAACCAGCAGGAACTCGCAAGACATTGTCGTCTTGCAAAGCAAGCCCATAGGAAATTCGTTTTGCAAAGCACCTCCAAAACGGAAAACTCTTTCGTCTAGCAAGTTTTCCGTCTTGCGAGGCACCACTGTGTATATGTATATGTGTGTGTGTGTGTGTGTGTGTGTGTGTATATATATATATATATATATGCAGGTTTTGGTGTCTTCGGGTGTCTTCCCGTGTAAGAGTCGGGGTGTCTGTGCGACGTTTCGACGAGGTCTCACTCGTCATCTTCAGGCTGGTGCTTTCGGCTTCTTGTTACTGGAACAGAGCAGAGTCTGGTGTTTGAGTTCCTATAAATACTGTTGAGGGGTGTGGTGTATAGCCTCCAACGTTCTGGGCAGAGAGGAAGTTCCTAGATTAGTGTGCCTTTTCTTCTTTTGTTCCTTAATTACTTGAGGGATATCTTGGGTGATTTCATGAGTGATATTCTGAATACCACTGGGTGGGTCATTAAGTGTAGATTAGTTGCTAAAGCTTTCGTGTCTTGACCTCTTGAGCTTGTGAAGAGTTTTTCTGAGAAGATGGCTGTGCTGCATTTAGTTGTGCTCTGGCTTGGCTTCGTGTATAGGGGCGAGCTGTGGTTTTGTGCCTTGTGCCAGCCAGATCTGTGTAGGGATTGCAGGGGGGTGCAGCATCCGGAGGTGCCACTATAGTTTGGCTACTGGATGGAGTCTGTAATATGTCTGTGGAGAGGGTCTGGGTTTGGGTCTGGTGTGGTTGATTGGTGACGGCGTTCTGTGTGCCTCTGGTTCTGGTGTCGGTTTTTGTGGGGAGGGCTAATTTCCAGATGTCTGGCAGGCGGGACGTGTCGTCACGCTTGTTCATGTTGTGAGGGTGTTTCTCTATCTCGATGGCTTCCATGATTATTCTCTTGTGGTGATGTTCCATGTTAAAGAGCAATTTGGAATCTGCAAAATTAATTTCGTGTCCTGTTTCTTTCATGTGTTGGAAAAGAGAGGAAGTTTTTTCTTCTTTTTTGACGGCATTCTTGTGTTCTGCGATACGTGCATTTATTCGTCTGTTTGTTTGTCCAATGTACGTGGCTGGGCAGACTTTGCAGGGTATTTCATAGACCCCTTGGTTTTCCAGCTGGATTTTGTCTTTTGGGTTTCTGAGGATATTGGCTATTTTTTGGTTGGTGCAGAAGGCTGTTTTGATATTGTGTTTATGGAGGATTTTGCTGATTTTGTCTGTAGTGCCCTTGATATAAGGAAGGAGGGCCATGCCATTGTTTTCTTCTGTGTCTTGGTTTTTGGGGGGTGTTTCTTTTTGGATTAGCTTCGTAACCCTGTTTTTCTGGTATCCATTGGCGATTAACACATTTGAGAGATTCTATGGTTTTGTGCCTTGTGCCAGCCAGATCTGTGTAGCTCGCCATAGCTCGCCCCTATACACGAAGCCAAGCCAGAGCACAACTAAATGCAGCACAGCCATCTTCTCAGAAAAACTCTTCACAAGCTCAAGAGGTCAAGACACGAGAGCTTTAGCAACTAATCTACACTTAATGACCCACCCAGTGATATTCAGAATATCACTCATGAAATCACCCAAGATATCCCTCAAGTAATTAATGACCCACCCAGTGATATTCAGAATATCACTCATGAAATCACCCAAGACATCCCTCAAGTAATTAAGGAACAAAAGAAGAAAAGGCACACTAATCTAGGAACTTCCTCTCTACCCAGAACGTTGGAGGCTATACACCACACCCCTCAACAGTATTTATAGGAACTCAAACACCAGACTCTGCTCTGTTCCAGTAACAAGAAGCCGAAAGCACCAGCCTGAAGATGACGAGTGAGACCTCGTCGAAACGTCGCACAGACACCCCGACTCTTACACGGGAAGACACCCGAAGACACCAAAACCTGCATATATATATATATATATATATATATATATATATATATATATTACAAAAGCCTACTGAACCTACTGAAGTCCATGTTTTTCATCAGACCTTTTAAGAGGAGTTTGATATCCCTCTCTGGATCTGTGCTGGAGCAATTTTAAACTTTTTTTGTATAAGGAATTGTTATTAAATGCTTGTAGAGCATTTTGGAACTGTTTTTACTGGGGGGGGGGTTAATAGAAAAAGGTGCCAATTCTCATCATGAAGTTGTGACAGTAGGTGTCACACTTTTAACAATTTTTTTTGAGGGGGGTGTGCCAGTATTGCATACCATTGAGTACCCCCAGAAAAAAAAAAGTTTTGTGGTTGTGACTATTTTAATATTGTGTTTTTTGCTGTTCTTTGGGACACTGTGGCAGAAGGCAGGTAAAAAAAAATCCACAAACAAACAAACTTTTTTATGATTCAATAAGCAAAGCTACAATTCACTGTTGGAAGCAAATGAAATCTTTAATATTTTCTCACTCATTTCTTTTGATGACAACATAGCAAAAGCCAGATAGCCTGAATAAACATAATACAGTGGTACTTTGGGTTACAAACGCTTCAGGTTACAGCCTCCGCTAACCCAGAAATAGTACCTTTGTTTGCTTCAGGATGAGAACAGAAATCGCATGGCAGCGGCACGGCAGCAGCAGGAGGCCCTATTAACTAAAGTGGTGCTTCAGGTTAAGAACAGTTTCAGGTTAAGAACGGACCTCTGGAACGAATAAAGTACGTAACCAGAGGTACCACTGTAAACACAATAAACATAATAAACATAAACATAACAATAATAAACAGCGGCCCCCTCCTGATCTCCAGGGAAGGAGTAAAATTTCTGTGTGATGGCCACTGATAATTATTTTTTACTTATCTTGAGAGATTTCCCCATGTCCATCATCTCCCTCTCTAAGGTACCTTCAGCCACTTCCTTTCACTGGCCAGCTCTGGCACCCATCAAGTACCACCAGCTCCTCCCCTAAAGACTCCAGACCAGATCTGAATCTCAGGAAACCTGACAGTCATACCTCCAGCCCATCCCCACAAATAAGTCTCAAAACCATTCATTTTTTACATAGGCTGCCTTACGTTGCCAGTGAAAATTCAACCCAATCTAAACAGCAGATTTTAATTTTAAAAATCTTGACGCACCTGAAGATTCATCCTCATCCTAATCTCTCTCTCTCTCACCCACCCACCAATATTCTTTTAATTTTCCAAAGTGTAGCGCTTACTCAAGGTTGAGTATTGTCCCCTATTTAATTTCCCCTGTGACTTAATTTTCCACAATCCTTCTATAACTCTTCACATAGGACCTTGTGCTCAACTACCCAGAACCATTTTTCCCCTTGGCCATCCTCAGATTCTGCTGCTCCCTCTCTGTTTACTCTTTGCTAGATCATTAGCAAGCACATTAAGTGAAGACCTTGGGAAAAAAGCCTGCTGTTTCCTTTGCTCCAGTGCAGAAACCACTTGGCTTAACGTAGGGATTAATTTGGTGCTCCACATCTCACTTTCTGTATCATCAGACAGTAAAAAAATAAATAAAAATATAAATAAAAAAATCAGGGTGGGGGTGAGTTGCTAATAACTACCAGCCAGTTACCATGGCAACCCATCAGGGAAATATTCTTATCCAAATAGTTCTGTAAATCAAGACTAGAAGCGCAGTGTAATATTTTCACATAGCCTCCTGCAAATAATTGGCTCCTAATGCAATAATATAATTCTTCATTGTATCATATTAAAAGTAGTTGGTTCTAATTTTCATGTTTTACACTTCTCATATTTATTACATATTTAAATACATATTTTGTATTTTATTACCTTACCTTAATAACATTGTTATTACCTTAGTAATATTATGCTTGCAGAGAACAGTAAAGGCAACATTATCACATAATAGTGATCAACCTGAAGCACCATAACTTCAGTGTGATCAGAGTTAGGTTGGTCATTCCCTTTTTCAGTCCCCTCTTTCAAGTTACAGTTCTGTACAAACCTACCTGGCAATAGGTTCCATTGAGTGCAATGGAATTTTAATTCTGAATGGATACATCTAGGGCTATGCTGTTAATTAATGCTGTTTGGGTCTGGATTTATTGTGTATTATGTTTTTCATAGCCTTTATTGGCATAAGTTTAAACAGTGAAATCATAAAATCATACCAAGTCATCCAAATACATTAATAATCCAAACACATATTACATATAAAAGACTAGATAGCCACCATTAAATAAATCAGGCAACTTTGGACTTAGCTTTAAAAATCTTGGCTATTTGTATTTTATGCAAATTACTATTTGTTGGGGAATCACAAGGGCATAGCACTCAAGGGCATAGCATGGGTTGCCGGTGCCCGAGGTGGGGCAAGTGTTGTGCTCCCCCCTGGCAGACTGGACAGTAGTCAGTCACTTTGCCAGCCAGCAAAGGATACTGCCAGGGAGACAAAGTCCATCATGGCCCCACGTCGCCTCCAGACGTCCATCGATCTCCCGTAGACACGCAGTATCAGCAATTAGCGACATGAGCTCCAGAAATAACTTCCCACATTCCAGGGCTGATGCACGCTCTTATCAGCAGATAATGCACAGCGAAAGATGCACGCAGGAGAGCATTATTTATAAGTTTATTCTGCGTTAGTCAGAACAGAGAAAAACATGACCGCCTGCTTCAGCGTTCAGGCACCGAGAGAGAAAAACGAAAGCAACAGAAAACATAAACATCCTGTGAACAGGAAATACGCAGACTCTGTGACTCAGAAAGCCTGCTCCCTTTTAAGGTGGAACGGAAATATCCTAACAGACTGGACAGTAGTCAGTCACTTTGCCAGCCAGGCTCTAATCAAGGGAGTCTCTCCTTGTAAACTAGCCCCAACCTGGGAGCAGAGATAAGGCAGAGAAATGTGAAGCCAGGAGATTGCAGTGTTGCCTCACCCTCCTGTCCTTCCAGCGAGGCATTCTGGGCAACAAACATGGCTCAGGCAGTGCCTTCCTCCTCCTTCCCTCTTGGCCGGCCCATTGGCAGAGCATGCACAGACCATAGCTGTCCACCGTCCCTTATTTAGCGGGAAACTCCCTTATCCCAGCGCCGTGTCCGCTGCTGTCCCTTATTGATGATGTCCCTTAAATTTCCTGGGTTTCAAAGGAAGCAGCTCCTTTCCCTCCCTCCCTGCCAGCCAGGGAGGAGGGAGACTCCAACTGTGTTGCTTGGCTGCCCGGCCTGCCCCCTCCGGCCTCGTCTCACCAGCCTTGGCCCCTGGGAGCCCCTCCCCGCCTGGACTGGCAGGAGCCTCAGGCCCTTCCGCCACCATCCTCCTCACGGCCGCTGAACTGAGCGTCTTTGCCTGTGGCCTCCCCTCTGCCCGCCCCCGCTGCCCCCGCTAGGCCGTACTGTGGCTGCACCGCTGAAGGACCCAGATGAGATGGGCAGCCTGTTGTGGCCTATGAATTGCTGAGGAGCCGTGAGAGGAGAGCGAGGGCAACCATAGAGAAAGCAGTTCAGAGAGAGGAGGAGGAGACGAAGGTGGAGGTGCGGGCAGCAGTTCCAAGGGCTAACCATAAAGGGGGAAAGCAGAGGAAGGACCGCAAGCGTTTCTCCCATAGATTTGAAGTGATAGACTAGCATAGATGGTCTGATCTGTGGGTTTACTTCAGGCGCTATCCCCCCCTTCCTCCCGCCCCGCCTGATGGAACTGAGAGCTGCAGATGGAGCACGAGAGAAAAGATACAGAACTGCAGCAGCATCTTCGTAGCTTGCACTTCGTTTTGTGCGAAAAGTGGTTGCTGCTTGTAGTTATTTAATTGCAGTGTTTCATCAGCTGGTGTCTTGAGCAGCAACCTCTGGAAATGAAGGGCTAAAAACCGGCGCTGCTCTCCAAAATGATCTGGTCCCTTTTAACTTCGTATTTCAGCTGGTTGACTAAGATCCCTTATATTGGCTGCTGATCCCTTATTTTCGAGGCTGCTGGTTCCTTATTTTCAAATCTGTAAGTTGACAGCTATGGCACAGACATCCCTTCGTCAGCCACAAGGAGGTGCCACCCTAGCCTGGACCAGGTGCAGCGTGCCTCCCTGACAGTTCTGGCCTTGGTGAGGTCATCTGGATGTACCCCCTCATAAATTTGCACCTGGGGTCATGGTCCCCCTGACCACGCCCACATCATACCAGTGGCTGCACTTGCATCTTCATCAGCAGTGTTGGTTCTAGAAGCATCCCTCAACTGCTCCTTCTAAGGGAATGAGACCCCACCCCTAGCTCCTGGACACCAATCCATAGCACTTCCATCTTGTTGGGATTATTGATTCTCATCCATCCGGGCCACCACTGCACCTGTAGACTGGCCGAGGACAAACAAAGCCTCTTCTGATGTTGCAGAAAAACAGAGTTGCATGCTGTCAGGGCTGCCTCAGGTCTCAGCTCAGAAAAGACCAACGCCAAGCTCTTCTTATATACAAGGATGTTTATTGCAGTTCATTATTGGTTCCACAACCGAGGCGTGCAGCCCCGCGTCTCTTTCTCCTAGACATTAGAAGTCCCCTCTGAATCGGTCCCTCCCCTACACCAGTTTAATAAGCTAACGCTGCTCCACCTCTTTCTCTCTTTCCTTTTCCGCAGGGTCTTTCTGCCCGTCGGGGTTCCTCCCCTCCTGCTTTCTCCTGAAGCAGAGTCTCCAGACTGCTCCTGCCCCCTCCTGCGGGCTTTGGGTCCTGGTCCCTCCTCCTCCGGGCTCCCTGTTCTCCCGCGCGCCTCCTCATTTGAACTTGGTGCGCGCGCCCAACTTCTGACCTTCCTTTTGACAGTTATGCTGCTCTCCTCACTGCCTTCCTCCCCTTCCGGGAGAACGGCTTGCTCTGATCCCTCCCCTTTCTCTGTCGCCGGAGCTGCTCCCTCTGACACACTGGAACCTCCCCCTCCCTCGCTGCGCTCTGGTGGGGAGGTTGGCCCTGGTTCCCAGCTGCCGCTCTGGGGTCCCCTGCTGGCCCCCCGCTCCTGACACTTTCCACCCGGGGCTCCCCTTGCCCTTACCACAGGCGCCCCTTTCTGGGAATCCTCTGATTCGCTGGAAAGACTCATGGAATCCCCTGCGTCATTCCTATCCTCTTCCTCGCTCTCCTGGGATTCCTCTCCATCGCTCTCCATTTCCTGCCTTCCCTGTGCCTCTGTCCCTGTACCCCTGACATATGCTATCAGCATACTGGTGATATTTCATTCCAGATCTTCTGATGAGCACTCTTAATAGCTCCCCCCAGTTCTTGGTAATATCCACACCTGGTTCACACACAAAATTAAATGGTAGATGTTTATTCTGAGCTGACATTGTGGGGACTTCCGGGTTAGCGCCATCGCCGAATGGCGGACTCCCTCCGAGCTCCGGAGGGAGTCGGCTCGGCAGGGGTCGGGTCCTACCGCGCCGGCGACGCGGGGACCCTTAAAAACCACGGGAACGGATCCCGTGGACATGGTGACTCGGCTGGCACCGTTATCGCCCTCCCGGCTCGTGAAGGAGCCTTTTTAAAGGCTACGGATCGGGCGCCGGGGAGTGGCGTGGTGCTTTGAGTCCTCCGCTTCCCCTGCCGGGTGCAGCCGCATGCCATCCGGCGGAGAGCGCTGGCTTCTTCCAAAGGAAATTCGGACAATTAACAACAACCCGTGAGTAATTGGGCAACCGGGTATAAAAGGAGGAAAAAAGAAATTTTTTTCCGGATCTGGCACGAGCGGGAGGGGATCCAAAAAGGAAGTCAGTCCCCTCCCTGATTGTAAACATGTTAAAACAAGGACTGAGAAACCAAGATTGATTTAGAAGTTTATTGATGACAAAAATTACTAACTCCACGATGTGAATTATAAGAACTGTGCTGGAGGAGAAGAGTCGAGGGTGAGAGGAAAAAGGCAACCCCCCCCTGGGAACCGGGGCGATTCGGAGAACCTGGCGAAGAGATATGGAGAATTTGACAGCTGTCAAAGGAGCTGTCAAAGCTGGAAAATATAAAGAGGACTTTGCTATAATTTTTTTGCTGGTTAATTTTGTTACAATTTGATATAAATATGGATATAAACTGTCGGGAAAAAGAAACAACAATTTGACTTTTGGACTAGAGGATACAAAGTTATTGCAATCCCCCTAGAGGGGTTTCGGGACATTACAAGTGTCGTATGTGGAAAACTACTCTGGGATGTGCATAGGTCTTATCTCCTGGGAAAGCTGCAGAACTGAAATATTATTTTGTCTACAGAGGTGACCATAATACAATAGAATCTTCTATTGAAGCAAGAAAGGAACTGGACGTAAGTCTTTGTCCCTGAATAACAAACCTCTGTAGAGACACTAAGTTTTGAAACAAGAATGTTTTGACAGCTGAACAAGACAGAAACCTGAGAAAACAAGAAATAAAAGAGTGAATGACTAAATACGACACGGAAAGAACAACGGGAGGAGCAACAAAAGATTAAGGAAAATTAAAGGCCTCTATTAGACTGGATTTATGAAGTTAAATATTATTAAAACAACCAAATCTGAAGAAACCGGCAAGATGGACTGAGAAAAATTTGGCTGTGGACTTAAGATCTCCAGGCCGACAACATATAGACAAATGGACATGGGGAATCAAAACCGGGGAAGGGAGGGGGAATCCTAGAATCCAAAGGCTTTGTAACCAATTTTTTTTGAACTTTTCTATATATTCTATCTTATATCCTTTATAACTTTGATCCTATATGTTTTCGTTTTTTCTTTTTTTAGAAAGGGGGAACTCGTGGAAGGAATGAGAGCTGATCTTGGGGGGAAAATTTTGTTTTATTATAAGACGAGGAGTGATGTTAAGATTGTGTAAATTTAAATTGGTTTATGAGTAAAATATATTAGGCTTAAATTTGGGGATGAGAACTTGTGGAAC
Organism: Podarcis vaucheri; assembly: GCF_965113315.1. NCBI lineage: Eukaryota > Metazoa > Chordata > Lepidosauria > Squamata > Lacertidae > Podarcis > Podarcis vaucheri. The sequence goes on along the minus strand of NC_138764.1, from coordinate 20,846,046 downwards.
CAACTTAGGGAAAGGGGAATACAGTCGGGAGGGGAAGGAGGAAGTCCCAGAAAGAAGGCTATGAAAAGAAGGGTCTAAACTAGTCTCTCTTTTTCTTTTTCTTCTTTATCTTTTTTATCTTTTCTATTCTGTTATTATTGGAAATTTTAATAAATATGATTATAAAATAAAATATTCTGAGCTGACATTGTGGACCGTCAAGGAGAACAGAGAGCAGGCTAGCAGGGCAACCTAAGGCCTGATGGAGGGCATACCAAGCTGGTCCATCCACCCATACTATTTTGCCCCACCACCTGGTGGGGCCAGTTCTTAGGTGTCTCTCCTGGAAGTAACTCCAGGCTTGTAGTTATGGAAGTATCTTGCTCAGTGTCCCAGCCTCACCTTCACCTTACACAAAGCAGTGGCAGTCAGTGATTGTAGTGAGCAGCAGCAAATGGAGAGCAGGAGATATTTAGCCTCTCCCTGCTTCATTCCCCCACTGCTTTGTCCTCCTGGCATGCTGGATTGGTTCTGCTGGTGTGTTTGCACTGCACCAATATACACACCACTGCACCCATCTCCCTCCAGGTGAATAACAGTGATCTACCTGCCAGCAAGCTAGCAGTGTGGCTCTGCCTCACTTCTGGGTTTAACCCTCTGCTCCTGGGCTGAACACATAGGGACAAGAACACAGCAGGCATTGTTGTTGTTTAGTCGTGTCCGACTCTTCGTGACCCCATGGGCCAGAGCGCACCAGGCATAATGCACCCTATAGGATTGCTCTGTAAGGTTGCCATCCTAAACTGGTTTACCTGGCAGTAAGTCCCATTAGATTCAATGGGGGTTTCTTATGAGGTGACATGTATAGGATTAAATTGTCAATTACTTAAAATCTGTTTTCTTTCTTTTTTCCTCCTCATAATCAACAATTTGTGCCTGAAATTTGTATTTCCTCTCCTAATGAGATTTCCAAAGTGCAACGCATTGATTTTTATTTTTTTAAAAATGAGGGTGAGGGTGGGGAGGAGTTGCTTGTTAAATCACGGCACATTCTATCCAGCAACTTCAACTTAGAAATCCTCAAAAGGTTTATTGAATAGAATGGAGCAGATGCAATAACCTGTTTTGTCACCCCCAAATCATAGGATAAATGCACGTCAAAGTAAAAAATAAAATAAAATAAAGTGGTGATAAACTTCGGTTACATAGAAGGAAACATATCATTTTTTAGCAGTCTACTTGCCATGCTGATAAATAGCTTTAGTCTCCCTCGTTCTCCACACTTTTTTTATTGCAGACCCCTTTCACCATGATAAACCCTTTGAAAGGCACCCGGTTCTGTGATAAAGAGATTTCTTCAGGAGCAGGGAGCTGTTGCCTAGTGAGAGTGCTGTGCTGTGAGACTTGATGAATGAAAAGCAAGTCAGTTGTGGCAGGGTGCCAGGAGCCAACGGCAGAAATGCACTTGGCTGAAGCCAACGGCAGCTAATCTGACATCCCGAAAACATTGTGTATTCTAATACGGTGAGCAGACCTTATGAAGTCTTTTACAAAGCTAGGGATTTGTTTGCTTTTCACTTGTAAGGGCGCATACCCCTTGCACTAGGTGTCAGCTCAAACAGCTAGCTTGGAAATCCAATCAGTGCAGTTGGCGGTAGGGAGAGGAGGGAAGCAGCCACCTTATCGTTCCTTTGCTGCAAATCTTCAGAGCTGTAGCAGGTGGATTTAAATCAGGCATGGGCAAACTCTGCCCTCCAGATGTTTTGGGACTACAACTCCCATCATCCCTAGCTAACAGGACCAGTGGTCAGGGATGATGGGAGTTGTAGTCCCAAAAACATCTGGAGGGCAGAGTTTGTCTATGCCTGATTTAAAGGCACCTTGGGTGTACCTATGTGGACACATAGATCAAACAATGCCTTCCAATATTGCACAGATGAAAATAGGGACATGAAAACAGGGACATTCTTGGGCATTCGGGGGAAGGGCCAAAACTCGGTGGTACAGCCCCTGCTTTAAACCCATAAGGTCCCATTTTCAATCCCCAACATCTCTAGGTAGGGCTGGGAAAGACTCCCAAATGAAAACATGGAGAGGTGCTACCAATAAGTGTAGACAATGCTAATATGGATTGACTCATGTTTGGAGTATGAACCAGATATATGAATCTACTTGGAAGGAAAACACTACTATGAAAACACCTAGAGGCCTGTGCTCAAAAAGGAGATAAATATGAAGGAGAATAGGGGAACTTTAAGTTACACTGACAGTAGGTATAAACTAAACAAACAAACAAACAAAAAACCAAACCCTAGAAAAAATTCAAGACCTGGTAGCGGGTTAGTTTCAGTATCATCAAGTCAATGACTTATTTAAGAAGGATATAGTAAATGGTTTTATGGAACAAAGGCCTGATTTTGAAAGGGGGCTGTTTGAGAGCAATAGAAAACCGATTTCTAAAATGTTATTAGAATGGGATACTGAAGATGAAATGGTTAAGGCACAGTGTTCTCTTAAAGGAGTTGAATTTTCTCTCCCCCCCCCCCATTCTGCCAATTGTTGAAAGTATTCCTCAGTATTTGAAAACATTTTTCAGTGTTCTGCTGTGTGATTTTTCCAGCTTGGTTGGGGATGTTTTTCTTTCACTGCAGCCTGGTTTGCAACTTTGGCTTAGTTTGATTGTGAGTGTATGTGAGTCTCCTAGAGAGGAAATCACAGCCACTCTGCTCATCCTCTACAGCTCATGCTCAGTCGGGAAGGACATTAACCATGAATCTTGGTTCAGACAACACACTAAGCCAAACTTTAGGAGTCTCCTAACAGTTCCCAGCACCCTTAACAAACGATAGCACCGAGAGTTCTTTGTGGGGTCTTAGCCAAAAGGTCGAGAAGCGAACACACACACACACACACACACACACACACAAATTTGTCTTTTTCTGACTTCCCATCCCATTTTCCATGGTGTTTTAACCCCCCCCCCCGCTGCACAACACCTTCTATTTCTTATACCATCACTTCAGTACTGTATTCTCTAATTCCTTCTGTCACTCATATTTCAAATCCTGCTCGTGAGTTCATCAAGCTATAATATTTTCCCAAATAGTCCGAGAAGGGCTTCCAATTTCCCACAAAGCAATCATCATTAGAGTCTCTCATTCTGGCTGTTAACTTTGCTATTTCTGCATAGTCCATCACCTTACTTATCCATTCTTCTTTGGTGGGAACGTCTTCCTTCCTTTGTGTGTGTGTAAAGAATCCTAGTGAGTTAATTCTTTCACTCCCTCCACGATGTCTTGTGAAAAATAATGGAAGGGGGCAAAAGCATCTAAAAGTGAGCCCATTTTAAACCAGCCCTAAATAAGTCTACACACAGATATCATATTCTTTTAATGGGTCAGTTTGTTTCTGAGTCTAGAAGAGGATATGAAAGTTGTTGCCAAATGATCTTAGCTTTCCGAATTCATTCAAGTTATTATTTCTTTTCAAAAAGCTATTAGCAAATTAGTTCTTAGCAAATCAGCAGTTGGTCTCCTGGCTTCTATTAAAAGTAATAAACAGGTGAACAAACAACTGCTGTGCTGACATCAGCAGTGGAGGAGCTCTTAACTCTCTCTCATAATAAGGCCATTTCCAGCTCTGATTTTGCCTCTCTCTGCTATAAAACTCTATTATGTTTTGATTGTTGTTTGCTTCCCTTGGACAGACATAACTGTTAATGTTACAGCACTGCCTGTCCTAAGCAATCCCACAATGAAATAGTATTGCTTAGCTTGGAACATTTTATTTGCAATTGTCTGTAAGCACTTGCTGCTTCTGCAATCATGCAGAACCCCCAACCACCCCCAAAAAAGCATTGTGCATCAGCAAAATGTTAATCAGATTCAACACTCCCCACCTCTTGTCCCCGTGAACTGTATGCAACTGCCTTTCAATTTTAGAATGTTACAAACTGCTTTTCTAAAGGTGTCTGCAACAAGGTTACAAATGCAGGCTTTGATTCAATATAGCACACAGAAAGTGACTATGGCAGAAGAAGAAGAAGAAGAAGAAGAAGAAGAAGAAGAAGAAGAAGAAGAAGAAGAAGAAGAAGAAGTAGTTAATATTCTAATCAGGTGTTTGGTAAAGAGTGGGGAACACGGAGACCGAGTGAGTAGCTGATCCCTGGGAATTCAGTTTTTTTTAATTATAAATGGGCTGCTCACTCACAGCCCTGCTTGTGGAATCAGGGTGGGGAATCACCAGTGCAGAATCTATTTACATGCACAATTGCCCATGCAACTAGGAATGCAGAGAGAGAAATCTGCTTCCACCCAAGTATCGTCCCCAGTCGGGAGAAGGCAGTAGTGTGTGATGACTCAATTCCTTCAGACATCTGCAACATTTTGCCTCTTGATGATTTACTATCTTTATTTTTCTTTCTCATCCTCCAGGTCAGGGATGGGCTACAAGAAATCTACGGGAGAAGGAGTGAAGCAAAAGAAGGCACAATCAAAAATAGAACCATCATCAAATATAATTAAACTGAGCAGTGTTGAATGAACTGTTTTGAACATGCTCCAAAGGCCTTTTGGAAAGGGAACATCTTTACCCTTATTTGAGTCAAAACAAGACTTCCACAGCTGCATCCGGTAGCCCTCAACCTCATTTCAGAAGCAACTGAGACATGGAGCAAGGCCTCTCCAGAAAATCTGAGGTGGTGAGGAAGTTCACATGGGAGAAGACATTCAACAACAACAAGGGTAGAGAACCTGGGACATTCTAGATGTTGTAGGATCCCAGTTCCCACGAGCTCCAGCCAGCATGACCAATGGTCCATGTGAAAGGCCACAGGTTCCCTAGCTGAGCATACAAGATATTTGGACCACAGCAAACTGTTTCCTGGTGTTAAAATCACTGTCCTTACAACACTCCTCCTAGTCACAACCTGCAGGTACAAATCATAGACCTCCGCACTCTGCATGAATTGTTTTGTTGATACCTAGCAGAGGATGAATACCATCCCTCTGCATATTTCATTGTTTTAGCCTTGCCTTCCAAACTTCACCTTTGGGGAGATACAAAGCTCTCGTCAGGCATTTTGCTTTTAGAGCCAATTGGACAAATGGTGGAAGGGAGCAGGGTCAAGAGCGCTAGGCTTTCCCTCAACCCAGTCATTCATCTGCTTTCCACAAATAAGAAGGCAGAACTTTTGTAGCAAACTTATGCACCCATGGAAGCTCCCTGCATGTTTTTGAACTCTGAATAATTGAATTGCATTTAATTGTTTCGGTCACAGTCCAGTTCCAGCTCACATACAAGATCAAGGAAGTCATAAAACACGATAGGGATACATTTGAATTTGCAGTTAGGTATAACAGGGACCAGGGGACGCAGATGGCACTGTGGGTTAAACCACAGAGCCTAGACCTTGTCGATCAGAAGATCGGCGGTTCGAAACCCCGCAACGGGGTGAGCTTCCGTTGCTCGGTCCCAGCACCTGCCAACCTAGCAGTTCGAAAGCACGTCAAAGTGCAAGTAGATAAATAGGTACTGCTCCGGCGGGAAGGTAAACGGTGTTTCCGTGCGCTGATCTGGTTTGCCAGAAGCAGCTTAGTCATGCTGGCCACATGACCCGGAAGCTGTACGCCGGCTCCCTCGGCCAATAAAGCGAGATGAGCGCCACAGCCCCAGAGTCGGTCACTACTGGACCTAATGGTCAGGCGTCCCTTTACCTTATAACAGGGACAATACAGATACAGTGGTACCTCGGGTTACATACGCTTCAAGTTACATACGCTTCAGGTTACAGACTCCACTAACCCAGAAATAGTATCTCTGGTTGAGAACTTTGCTTCAGGATGAAAACAGAAATTGTGCTCCGGATGTGCGGCAGCAGCAGGAGGCCCATTAGCTAAAGTGGTGCTTCAGGTTAAGAACAGTTTCAGGTTAAGAACAGACCTCTGGAACGAATTAAGTACTTAACCCGAGGTACCACTGTATAGCAACAGTTAAAAATATATAAATTTAAACTTAGTCACTAACATATAACCTAAAATTTGGGATGTGGAACTGCAATGCCACATGAGCGAGATGACTAAACACCCAGCAATAAAAGATAATGGGAGAGGATTTACCCCAGCAAATTATTTGTCAAATCAAAAGAAATGGGACAGGGCAATCCTTTGTGTCAGCTAGTGCCTTCTCCTTAATTAGGTATGCTTAGCATTTATTTCACTGTATGCTTTGCTTCACCTTTTTGGGTAATCTAGGGAGCAAAGGATGCTTAAACTGTGGTTTACCAAAGTAATGCAGCAAACAGCTAGAGCCAGAGATTTCTTTGAAGTTTTCACAGTATATTGAAGACACAACTTATTTCCTCCCTCACCTTAAATCTAAATCTCAAACAAAACAAAAAAAACCCTTTCCTTTCAGTGCAAGCTGCTCTCATAGAACTTTCAAAGAAATATCCAGCTGTGAACATGATTTCCCCCTCTGCGTACAATATCTCTTTGTAGGATCATAGCCACACTGCAACAGTTCAGCTGCATTTTGTTTATGCACTAGATTTATGTCCTATTCTACTGCTTTCTCTGAGGAGCTCAGGACAGTTGAAGTTTATTAAAGTCATCCTAGTGCAGCAAAAAAGAAAGAAAGAAAGGATTTTGTGCAGTTAGGGGAGTGATAGCGAAATGCATTCAAAAGTGTGCAATGGACCAATGTTTAATGAGAAGAAATGGGAACACCTCATGTATGCAAATCAGGATGGATGCTCAAGAAAGACCAGACATAGTCAAATCACTGTGTATGTTTTGTGCAAAGCCTCTCCTCTTCCCCGAGGGGAGGGGTTGTGAGTGGGTCTCGCTTCTCATGCTTCACAGTGGGCGTGGATGACCCACTGCATCACAAAAGAGTCCCTGACCTGCGTCATGCCCTCAGCCAGTCGATACGGCTGCTGGGGGGCATGGTTTGTCGCTCTTAAACGAGTGTGGGACTGTGGCTCAGCCTATTTCTTTCCTGCATGCACGGATCTCCTTCGCTCCCTCTATTGTCATGCATTCCACACTTGACCTTGCTATGGACCTCAGTTGGTTGCCTTGGTTGTCCAAGGGGATTGGTAGGAATTTTTTTGGCACCAGCCATTTTGTTTTTTGCCTTCCTCGTAGCAAATCGTCACAACTTTGTAATAATAATATCAACGATGTTTTATTATTTGTATCCCACCTATCTGGCTGGGTTTCCCCAGCCACTCTGGGCAGCTTCCCACAAAGATGAAAAATACATTAAAATGTCACACATTAAAAACTTCCCTGAACAGGGCTGCCTTCAGATGTCTTCTAAATGTCAGGTAGTTGTTTATCTCTTTGACATCTGATGGGAAGGCGTTCAACAGGGCAGGCGCCGCTACTGAGAAGGCCCTCTACCTGGTTCCCTGTAACTTCACTTCTCGCAGTGAGGGAACTGCCAGAAGGCCCTCAGTGCTGGACCTCAGTGTCCGGGCAGAACAATGGGGGTGGAGATGCTCCTTCAGGTATACTGGGCCAAGGCCATAAGGTTTGGCGTAAGGTTTGGTGGTTAGGCAATGGAAAATGTGTTGTGTGTTGGAGGGGAGGTTGTGGCCATCACCTACCTCTCCCCTTGAAGGGCATTCCATTAAAGGAATCCGGTGGTCGTGGTTCCTGTCCGATGCCCAGGTGGTGGCTATGGCCATGGCACAACCCTCCGGTGACTCTAGAGGAAAGCTTCCAGTTGATTCGCACCAACTAGCTCCCCCTACAAGTTGTTAACCCTTGTGTGACTCCCTGCAGAGTGTGCAGGAGTCAAGTCTAGTCAGTTTGGATCCAGTGCCTAAGCCAATACCATTCACATCCTGTAACCCACAAAGTTGTGGCCTTTTTTATCCCATTAACCTAAATTACTTTTGTCCATGTGTCTTATTTCATCACGAAGCGGGGAGTGGGGCCTTGACTCACAAGCAAATCAGGATGAATGATGAATAAAAAGGTCACCTGGGGGGAGGGCGAAAGAAGAGGATGGACAAGTCTCCCTCCAAGGGGAATTCTAAAATCTGACCACAACCACTTAGAAAGCTAGGGTGAGCCTTTACATCTGAGCAGAGCTCTGAACTTGGTTGTCCCTGGTTTGACTTTCTAACTCCAGCACTACAGTGGCAGAATGAGGCCAGAACAGACTTATGAATGAGCCTGTAAAAAATGGCAAGGACCAGAAAAAGACTCACTCATCCATCTCTAGTTCATGGCTCACAGTTGACAATGCTAGCCGCTCCAATCCACTAGTTATACGTTTACATTGGGGGTGTGTGTGTTAAAAGTAAGCTAAGATCCAGTGATTGGTAAATTCCACTGGAACTTTGGCTTCATAACAGGAACTGAATAAATGGTGCCATATTTTGTTCCTGTCCTAACTTGCACATATTTGGACTGACACAGCTCATGTGAGTTTCATCCAGAGACAGAACTTCAATCCCCTTGAGCAATGGACGCAGTTATCATATCATAATTTAACCTTGTTTTCAGGGATTTGCTATCATTTATTTTATCTCACTGCGCGCATCAGACCCTCAAGCACCAGAATAATTTATACCAGCAAGAAGCCCAGCCTTGGACAATGTAAAATGATTTCAGGGCCCTTTTGCAAACACCACAGGCTCTACAGTGCAAAAGCTAGATTTATTTACTTACGGTATTTATGTACAGGGAAGCTGGCATTTTCAAGGCTATAAATGATGTGCCTGAGGAATACTGGGCCACTGGTCCTAGTGTTCTTACTCAAACAGTATGGAACTGCACCTCTGAATGTTGCACCGGAGAATTTTTTGGTTAGGAAGACAAGTGGTAGTGACTTCAATATGGTAGAGAGTGGTACTTGAACATACTGAGTCTGACACTGTCCTCTTCGCTGTTTGAATGAAAAGACTAAAGGCCACAGTTCAGTGGTAGAGCACATGCTTTGATGGCAGAAGGTACCAGACTGTATCTCCTTCAACTTCACTTAACCTTTTCTTGTACCAGACAATGACAAAAGGCCTCTCTTTGAGGCTTTGCAGAGCAGAAAAAAAACTGGGATGGCTGGACAAGTAGTCTGACCTGTGTAAGATTTCTTCCTGTATTTCCTTACACTTTTGAACACACCCCTCTTCTCATTATCTCCTGGTTGTGTTCCCCTTCCTATGCTAATCTTGCCTCTGGCAGGGTTTGAAGTATCAGCAAAGGAGAAGTGCCTCAAAGGTATTGGCACTCTGGAAATACTTTTGTGAGAGGTTGTTCTGTGTTGCACCATGCTGATGGGGAAAGCAGCAATCTAGAACAGCAGATCTAGAAGTTGACAGAATATACACAACTCACAGACTTAACATATAGAATAAGAAATCAAGAAGAACATACATTTAAAGAAGATTGGAAAACGTTTATTGGATATATGGGAAATAATTGTGTGCAGCTGAAAATGCTGGCAGCATTAAGATTAATTCAACAGTGTAAACAAGTTTTGATGGGTGCAGTAATGGAATACTGAATGGTATAGTTTCTGTAAAATATGCAGGGATTTATGATATGTAAAATGAACCGTGGAAAGAGAAGGAGGGAAGTCATGGATATCTTAAGGATGTAAAATGAGGATTTTAAATTGTAGAACAGAATGTTAAATTGTGAAACAGTGTCACTGGCCCAGAAGAGGAGGAAACACATGTGTGGGGCAGTGGTGAAAGCTGAAGGACATCTGAAGCCTCGAGACCACCAGTTGCTGAGGTTGTAACCCTGTGGGTAAAAGTTGCTGTGCTTGGTCCCTGCTCCTGCCAACCTAGCAGTTTGAAAGCACATCAAAGTGCAAGTAGATAAATAGGTACCGCTCTGGTGGGAAGGTAAACGCCGTTTCCATGTGCTGCTCTGGTTCGCCAGAAGCGGCTTAGTCATGCTGGCCACATGACCTGGAAGCTGTACGCCGGCTCCCTCAGCCAATAAAGTGAGATGAGCGCCGCAACCCCAGAGTGGGTCACAACTGGACCTAATGGTCAGGGGTCCCTTTACCTTTATACTTAGAAAACATTATGATATGAGGACGATACTTTCTTTCTCTTCAAAATTGAAGCTAATTTTTTCTTGCAGTCTAGCTTAAGTCTTCAAATGCTTTTCTTCCTTCAGTAGTTTGGCCAGGAGAAGACTGCCGCAGGCCACCCACCCCGTCTTCTCAAGTTATAACTTTATCGGACACTTCTTGACAACTCTGAATTAAAGAATTCAGACATAGACTGGGGGTTATTTTTTGCCCTTTTTAGAAGATAAATCTCCTTGCGGAAAGTTAAAAAACAACAATGTTGACTTTATTGTTGCCTGTTGTTCATTCCCGCCCCCACACCTCTTATATTATATATAAAACCGTTACTGGGCAGAAAATAATGGTTCAGAACACATAAGTAAGGGCACATTGTGAGGTTTTTGTGTGTGTGAAAAAACTATTCCCAGGGGTACTATTGCAGTTATTGCGGGGAACCAACTGTGAAGATTACACAGACTCTGAGGGTCATTTAGTAGTCTTGTTGACCTTGTGGATTATCAGGGTCTGTATAAAAGGAGTAATCTCCCCCAGAGTGCAAAACTTCAGGTGATCAGTAACTACTGGAGTCTACAAGGAAGGCCTGGTGACTGACACCTAGGGGTTAGGGGCAGATTATATCTCTGCAATGTCTCCTGGAGATTTTCACTGGCTCCTAAATTTTGCCATGTTTAATGTTTCCCTGCTTAATCATGATGTGCGACTTGGTTCACATTTGCAAGGTACTTTTCTGTGCTCAGGGAACAAGCCCATGTGCAACAAAAATGCAGATCGAAAGACTGGGCGGGAGAAAACGAATAAGCTTCTTCTTTTTATTATTTAAATGCCTGTTTAAATAAATAACTAGGTAGGACCCAGATGGTAGGACCCAAACCAATGGTTTCGAATTACAACAAAGGAGACTCTGACTAAACACTAGGAAGGACTCTATGATGGCAAGAGCTGTTTTACAGTGGAACACACTATCTGAGAATGTGGTGGACTTTCATTCACTGGAAGTTTGTAAGCAGAAGCTGGAGGGCAATCTTTGGGGGTTTGTAGTTAATGGGACATAGCTCTAGTGCGGCTGAATTCCCGGCATGGTGCTTTGTTGAAAGAAAGCTTATTATGATGGCACTGCATCCTGGGGTGGATCTAAGGAAAACCCCCACTATAAATAAGTCAGAAATTAAATTGTTATAACAAAAGGGAGGGAAAAACCAATATGGAAAATTACTTAGAATTTTTTCTTTGCTCTCCTGCGCCCTTTGGTGTTAAATGTTTATAACACATTCAAAACACTGTTGTTGTTTTTGGCTAATGTAGCTGGGTCCCTGGTCTTTTGGGTTAGACTGTGCATCACTATGAACTTTCTCCAGCTCTCAGTGCCATATTGCAAGATGCACATGAAGAATGGTTCTGTTTGTTTCCCTACTGAGTTAGTTAACAAGCTAACACTTCTTCAGAGGATTTGTTTTGTTTTTTCTCTTTGCAAAAAAAAACAACCCAGAACAAAAACAAACAATCCAAATCACACCATGAAACAGCACATTGTGATATGGAAGAGGAAGCTACCCAGGTTTATAGCAGCAAAGAAAATATACACCGTAAAAATGATAACGCGAACATAAAAGTTGAGACAAAAAATAAAAATAAAAATCAATATTTGTTTTTAAAATCTGGCAAATGGGAAAAGGCAGCTTCCAAAATATTCTATTTGTACATTGAGCCATAAATCAGAAATAAAGCACTTCCATAAACCAAGACTGAACATCATATATATTGTATGTATGTATTACACACTCATATTTTGATTCACAGTTGTTCAGAGTTTGACAGTTCAATGTTAGAATTTTAAATCAGTTCCCAAAAGGCCCCCTTTTTTACTCTTCCTAAGGAAGGGAAATAAAAGGGGAGAGCATGCGGGTCTTACTTACTGAATATTACACAATTTATGGGGAGCGTTTCGCTGTGACAGTGATATGGTTTTATCAAGAGGTCTCTGCCATATACCTCTGGTTAATAACCCATAAAAAAGGCTTTCCCCAAAATTTCTGAATACAGAACAATATTGAAGACAGATGTCGCTCAGTCACAGTGGAAGTTTATAAAATAATATTCATAAGCATGTTATTTATGTAGAGATGGAAATAAAATAAAGCCCTCACAAGAGATTCCTTTCTTTTCTTCTTCTAAATCCCAGACAACAGGCAGCAACTGTACTGGTCAACATTCAAAAGTGAAAGAAATGAAATCAGAGTCAAAATTTGCTATACAACTTGAGCCCCATCTTTAGGAGCAAAGGTCCTGATATTGTCTCCAATTTTCACCCCAAAAGCCTCACTAGGAATGATGCTAAGTCTGTCTGGAACAAGGCTTCTGCAGCACTCCTAAATCCTTATGTGTGCTGGTCCCAGGGGGCGGCTACCGTGCAGCATGGTCTGAGTCCGGTCCTAGGACGAGGGTATGGAGGCTGTCCGTCAAGCGCAAAGCAGGGTCCAAGGCAAGGAGCTGGGTGTGGTCAGGAACTCTGGAAGAGCAGGACAGGGTGCTGGCAGGAACAGGTTACCAACAATGTTGTTCCCACAACCTGGGACTGGGCTGTCTGGTCTTTATCTCCTCTGAGCCATAGGGCGGTCCCGGCACACAGGTGACTCGCCTCTCCTGGCCTGGAGGCGAGCACTCCTCCTGCAAGAACTTAGTTCCCTCCGCCTCTCTGCCCTGAGCCTCTGCAGCTCCGGAGAGGCTGGAGGGTTACTGGACCCAGAGGCAACCTCACCTTCCTCTGACGGGGCTGGGAGAGGAGCACCTGAAGGCAATGGGTCCTCCATCACCTCCGGAGCCAGAGCAGATTCAGCTGGTGTCTGCTCCTGAGGATCCAGCACAGGTGAGGGCCCTTCAGATTCAAGCCCCTGCCCTGGCTCAGCCGGCTCTGGAGGAGGGGACTCCTGTGCAGGCTGGGATTCCTCAGGTTCAGCCTCTGAGTCCGAATCCCAGGCCATCACATTATGTAATAAATCATTCCCAGCTAGGCATTCTGGATAAACAGGGCAGCTCCTCAGAAAAAGCTCACCGGGCAGAGGCAGATTTAGGGCAGTGTGACCAGTTCCCCCACACTGGGTGCAGGGGCCAAGGGGGTGTTGGGATGCTGCTAAGGAATCGGGGGCAATTGGCAAGCCCCCAGCTGGCTCCAGCCCACCGGCCGATGTGCCAGTCGAACTCCAGTCCTTGGTGCAGCATGAATCTGCGACCCAGAGCTTCAGAAGCTTCAGAAGCTGGTCACACAACTCAGCAGAGTAAACGCACAACAGAAGTGGCAGGGAGAAGCTGTGTAAAGCATATTTACAAGCAGTTTATTGAGCATACATCAGGACAAAAGGAAAAACATGTCTCCTCCCTTTCACGTCCAAGCAAGCAGCATAAGCAATAGCTATACACACAATATCACCTTGCCAACAAAGGTCCGTATAGTTAAATAATAATAATAATAATAATAATAATAATAATAATAATAATAATAATAATAATTTATTATTTATACCCCGCCCATCTGGCTGGGCCTCCCCAGCCACACTGGGCGGCTTCCATAAAAACCAAAAATACAGTAAAATATCACATGTTAAAAACTTCCCTGAACAGGGCTGCCTTACGATGTCTTCTGAATGTCAGGTAGTTGTTTACCGCTTTGACATCAGCTGGAAGGGCGTTCCACAGGGTGGGCGCCACTACTGAGAAGGCCCTCTGCCTGGTTCCCTGTAGCTTTGCTTCTCGCAATGAGGGAACCGCCAGAAGGCCCTTGGCGCTGGACCTCAGCGTCCGGGCAGAATGATGGGGGTGGAGACGCTCCTTCAGGTATACTGGACCGAGGCCGTTTAGGGCTTTAAAGGTCAGCACCAACACTTTGAATTGTGCTCGGAAACGTACTGAGAGCCAATGTAGGTCTTTCAAGACCGGTGTTATATGGTCTCGGCGGCCACCCCCAGTCACCAGTCTAGCTGCCGCATTCTGGATTAGTTGTAGTTTCCGAGTCACCTTCAAAGGTAGCCCCACGTAGAGTGCATTGCAGTAGTCCAAGCAGGAGATAACCAGAGCATGCACCACTCTGGCGAGACAGTCTGCAGGCAGATAGGGTCTCAGCCTACGTACCAGATGGAGCTGGTAAACAGCTGCCCTGGACACAGATTTGACCTGTGCCTCCATGGACAGCTGTGAGTCCAAAATGACTCCCACCTGGTCCTTCAGGGGTACAGTTACCCCATTCAGGACCAGGGAATCCTCCACACTTGCCCGTCTCCTGTCCCCAAAAAACAGTACTTCTGTCTTGTCAGGATTCAACCTCAATCTGTTAGCCGCCATCCATCCTCCAACCGCCTCCAGACACTCATGCAGGACCTTCACCGCCTTCACTGGTTCTGATTTAAAAGAGAGGTAGAGCTATGGTTTTCTCAGTAGTGATGTATGGAAGTGAGAGCTGGACCATAAAGAAGGCTGATCGCCAAAGAATTGATGCTTTTGAATTATGGTGCTGGAGGAGACTCTTGAGAGTCCCATGGACTGCAAGAAGATCAAACCTACCCATTCTTAAGGAAATCAGCCCTGAGTGCTCACTGGAAGGACAGATCGTGAAGCTGAGACTCCAATACTTTGGCCACCTCATGAAAAGAGAAGACTCCCTGGAAAAGAACCTGATGTTGGGAAAGATTGAGGGCACAAGGAGAAGGGGACGACAGAGGACGAGATGGTTGGATAGTGTTCTCGAAGCTACCAGCATGAGTTTGACCAAACTGCGGGAGGCAGTGGAAGACAGGAGTGCCAGGTATGCTCTGGTCCATTGGGTCACGAAAAGTCAGACACGGCTAAACGACTAAACAACAACAATAACAACACACACCAACGGAAGTTCCCAGCAAGCTGTGCTGGAGTGTAAACAGACATGTGACATGCAACAATTCCACATGTCTGTTAAGGTGGAACAGAACATCCATATCCTAACGGGGGCGTCTTCCTGCCTCCTTCCTGAAACCTAGTAAGTGCTTGTCCAGGTTTGTGAAGGGGCTGGGAGGGCTCTAGGACATTGCCAGAGCCTCGTAGCTCTTTCCCAAAGCCTAGCACCTCCCTTGTCTGACTGTGGGAAGAGGACTTTGAATATTGGCCTTGCACATGACATCATATTATCAAGATCCGCCACTGCACTAGTTCCCTGACAGATGGGTCGCTGTTGCTTACTGAAAAGGAGAGAGAGGAGGCAACAGGAAGGTCTGCATGGTGGATAGATAAGCAACTGGAGTGAGGGGTGTGTGGCGGAAAAAGGTAGGTGGCTTTCTAACTAAATCTTCTGCTGTGCTACTGATGACAACCGTGTAGCACAATTTGGGGCTGTGCCATTCACGCTGCTGCAGAAACAACAAGATAGCTCAATTATGCAGGGCTGAATTCTCGCTTGTTCCTCATTTGCCAACAGCACAATTGTGGCAGGAATGAGCTGTGGCCAACTTTGCAGTCTCTAAAACCTTCCCTAAGAAGTTTCTATACCCTTATAAATTCTTCAGTGGAGGGAAAAATGAAGGGGTTTTTTTATTATGACATTGGAAAGCTTATTATTTTCCCTTGTTCTCCTAAATAAATTGATGGTGACTTCACAGACACAAAATCTTTACTTGCATGACAAGTGTGAGTCTGGGGTTCAACCTTAAAGCATGGTCTGACTTCTGGGGTTGTTTGAGGACATCTGATTTTACCTGGAGGGTACTGGAAGTCATTATGTCTGGCAGGGCATATTGTGAGTTCAGCCAAAATAGGTGGTTGACAGATCAGTTGGAAAAAATATTTAGTTAAGAGTTATAAGCCTCTCCTCCACATGGCACAACATTGCAATCATCCAGTACTGGTTTTTCTCTAGTGCAGTGGTTCTCAAAGGATGTGCTGTGCCATGCTAGTGTGGTGGGAGAGAATGGCAAGTGTGGCAGATTCAAGGACAACCAATATTATATTCTGGGAATGATTCATGTTCTTATGTATGTATATTGCTTTATACTCTCTGGATATATTGTGATCATATTGCAAAGTACTTGTGCTCTCTTTTACAAAGCAAGCACTGCTAGCAGTTGTTTCTTTTTGTTTTCCAAGGTATTTCCTTTTTTTTAAAAAAAACATCTTTATTATATTTTCAAAATTTATAAAACAAACATATAGAAACAAAATCATCATAAAAATACAAAAAATACAAAAAGAAGAAGAAAAAGAAAAGAAAATATTTGTCCAGTATAGCATTACTTAAGGAGTAGAAACCATCACTTGAATATTCTATACAAAAATTTCAATGAAATAAATTACCTTATTATTTCTCCTCTCCTCCCTCCCCCATTTCCTTACAGTGATTTCCTTTCTTTTCCACTTTATTGGTTTGAGTCCCTTATAAATTTGTTGACTTCCTTCTATCTCTTTGTGGTTCAATTAGACTATTACACTTAAATATTCTGTTTTCAATTATTTATCAATACAATAGGGGGGGAATCCCTTTCTGTGAAATTAGGCACAACCAAGTGTTGTTGTTGGAACCATATTTAATCAGGTAATTTTTAAAGCAGTCCCATTCTTTTTTGACCTTATCTCTTGTGTGGTTTTCCAAGGTATTTCAATGGTGATTGATGCTAGAAGACTTTCGCTAATATTTTTTGTGTGAGGCTGACTCCCCTCCCTGCTTCTTTAGTCTAGTTGTGGCACTAAAAGCGCAGCAGGGAGAAGGGACGGGAATCGTGTGGCTCCGCAGATGTTGCCGAGGTTTTAGCCATAGTCTGAAAATGAGGCCAATAATTTATAGTTGGAGGTCCATATCCTTTAATTATCTCTCAGTGGTGTCTGTTAATAATACATTATTAACACTTCTTCAGGGTCACTTCCGAGTGAAGTTCACCTGTCTAGGTGAGACATCCAAGGAATTTCAAGGGCAGTGCAAATAATTTCAATAAGACCCTTGGGGGGGGATATTAGCGAAAGTCTTCTAGGAGTAATCGCCTTTCAACGAAAGAGGTCTCTAATCTCAAATGGTATTTTATAAACCGCAGTGAGAGGCTGGTTTGTGTGGGCCCATTTGAAATCAAGTTGTCTTAATGGGGATCATGTATAAAAAGTATTTGACTGCAGAAGGCAGACTAGAGCAAACCAAGGACCAAGTAAGCAGTGATTCAGGCACACCTGATTTCACACAAATATCACTATGACCTACACAGATTTCCAGATATTCTGGACTTTTAAAAAATCTTTGGTCTTTAGTTGTCACTAAATCCCTTGTGTTCTCTCAAATCGTTTTGATTCGTATCCTGGCTGACCATGTCACTGACAACAAGATAGCAGCAACCAATTGCAATCTCTGTTTTGGTATAGCTGGAAGCTTTTTATACTGTGTTTGGCTAATGCATCTACTTCATTAAGTCGTTGTGTCAGGGAATAAGTTTTGGTTATTAACTCTGAAAAGAAGAAAGAAAAGAAAATGCTTGGATACTGTTTGATGTCAGGCTAATTGATTTCTTCCATTGGAGAGATTGGCACTTTCTAGTAAATAGTTGGTTCGGCTCTATAAATGGAAGGGCCATCAGATAGAGCGCCTAAGTCAATTAAATGTATTGCTTGCAGCTGATTAATCAATGAGTTAAAATTAATAATGCAGTGTCTTGACATGGAAGATGTGTTGAAAATAATTAATTAGGAGGCTAATGGGTTTTCACGGATAAATAACAAAGACTGATTGTGTTTAGCCTAAGGGGTAATCATCTTCCTTGATCCTAAACATTTCCACTTGTTAAAACCCCTACCTTGCTGACACAAAGTCCTGTTTTCTGGGGCACTGGGAGCTTTGTTTCAGAGTCCCTTCAGACATCCTTTTTCTTGCACATTCACAAAGATTTTGTGCTCTTGATGCTGCCAGAAGGCTTTCAATGCTGTTTGTGCCTGCAAAGGTTTTTGGGGTGGTCACACAGATTTACGTCCACTCATGTGTTCTTCCTTAGTATTTATTAAAATATGTAGAGTACTTTTCCATGTATATGACGAGGTTTTCTTACTCTAAAATAATGTTTAAAATCGGGGGTTGTCTTATACACGGATAGTGCAGAGGGGAGATGGGCGACTGGTTGCAGCTGCGAGCAGGAGCTTGTCAGTGGCGATAGGGTGGGTGATTGGTGGCTGTGGCAAAGGCTGCTTTGGATTGGCTGCTGCTGTGACAATTGGGTTGGTGATTGGTGGCTGTGGCAAGGGCTGCTGTGTCGTGGCTTCTGCTGAGGCAATTGGGTGTGCGCTTGCAGTCTGCTGGTAGTGCACGGTCAGACGCTTTGAGGCTTCTGTGATGTGTGCGATTAGCAGCGTTTGTCATTGTGGGGCATGAATTTTGGCATCCCCCCAGAAAAGCTAATCAACTATGGGCAATCCCCCCCAAAAAGCTCAACAACTCTCAAACCCATCTCCCCCCATTTTCTTACATTAGAGTCCCCCCAAATAGGGGTCGTCTTATACATGGGGGCATGTTATACATGAAAAAATACAGTATGTGCATGCATTCATCATTATTGATGCACTTACATTATGAAAGAAAATAGGTTGCTAATGGAAAGGGGCATAGCTCAGCGGCAGAACATTTGACTGTTTTGCATGTAGAGTGTCCCAAGTTCAGTCACAGAGATCTCCAGGCAGGGCTGGGAATAATAATAATAATAATAATAATAATAATAATAATAATAATAATAATAATTTTTTATTTATACCCCCCCTCCCCAGCCAAGGCTGGGCTCAGGGCAGCTAACAAGCAATAATAAAAAACAAGTTGAATGAATACAACTTAAAAACAATATTAAGATACAACATTAAAATATTGAAACATTAAAATATTAAAATGCACCCTCATCACAGGAGGAGAAAGGAAAAAGAAAAAAAAAGAAAGAGGGGGAGGGAATCAAACTGGCTCCAAGCCAAAGTCCAGGTGGAACAACTCTGTCTTACAGGCCCTGCGGAAAGAAATCAGATCCTGCAGGGCCCTGGTCTCATGAGACAGAGCGTTCCACCAAGTTGGGGCCAGTGCTGAAAAGGCCCTGGCTCTGGTTGAAGCTAATCTAACTTCCTTAGGGCCCGGGACCACTAGGGTGTTGCTATTTATGGACCTTGAGGCTCTCCGTGGGGCATGCTTGAAACCCTGGAGTGTCACTGCCAGTCAGTGTATACAATACTTAGCTAGATAGAATAATGGTCTTACTCAGGATCTAAAATTTACAAGGGATCTAAAATTTACAGTGTTGAAGGAAAACTATATGAAAATGATGTACCGTTTGTACTTAACTCCCAGTAAATTAGCAAAAATGTATAAAACAGGGTCAAATATATGTTGGAAATGTAGGGGAAAAGAAGGAGCCTTCTATCATATGTGGTGGACATGTAAGGTAGTAAAAGAATTTTGGGAAATGATATATAATGTTTAAAATAACTTTTTTCTAAAAAAAACCCCAAAGCCTTTCTTTTAGAAATTTTAAGTGCTGAAATCCCAATGGAGCAGAAAAGACTATTTATGTATATGACCACGGCTGCTCAGATGTTATTGGCCCAGAGATGGAAAGAAGATAAAGTCCTGACCAGAAAAGAATGGCAGATTAAGTTGGTGGATTACACCGAAATGGCAAAAATGCCGGAAGAATCAGAAATCAGGAAGACTAAAATTTTAATAAAGAACAGGGAAAATTTATAATTTATCTTAAAAACCATTGTAAACAGTCAAACTTGTTAGTAGCATTGGAAAAACGCTTGTAGTTTAATGGTGAATTTTGGATATAATGGAGATGTAAAGATTTGGATTATTATAAAAGATGCGGGAGGAAGTGACTAACAATAGGACCCACAAAGGAGGGAAGTCCAGGAGATCCTTTGGAATCTTGTTTCTGTGTTGTATGTTGGATATGTGATTGTAAAACTGTAATTTGAAAAACAAAATAAACAAGTAAATAAAAACCCATCACTTTGATAACCTCTCCAAAAAGAGAAAAAAAGGGGGGAGGGAGAATAATGATCTTACTCACTACAAGACAGTTTCTTATACAGTGGTACCTTGGGTTAAGTACTTAATTCATTCCGGAGGTCCGTTCTTAACCTGAAACTGTTCTTAACCTGAAGCACCACTTTAGCTATCGGGGCCCCCCGCTGCTGCTGCACCGCCGGAGCATGATTTATTTTCTCATCCTGAAGCAAAGTTCTTAACCCGAGGTAATATTTCTGGGTTAGCAGAGACTGTAACCTGAAGCGTATGTAACCCGAGGTACCAATGTACTGTGCCATTGTAGTACTGCGGCTTTGGCAGCGTGGTGTGATCAGCCTTTCTGAATTGAACAAAATCTGGTGCTATTTGGTGACACCTGCCGTTCTTTTCATAGTGCTCAATTACTCCAGGCTAAGAGAAGCTTGAATTGTTCAGACTGTGAATATTGATGCATTTTTCATGGGCAGTGAGCCCGAGGGCTAATTGATCAAAAAATATGTAGCTGTTTTACCAACAAACTGTGACCAGCACTGGGAGAGAGAAGAGGTGGCCGTCTATATACATAGATCATAATCTAATCTTCTGGATCTATGAACAAAAGTAGGAGGACACGGTACATTACTATGTGATAGTAAGTGATAAAGCAGGTATCAATTTAGGCCTGTTCAGACATGCAAGTCTCTCCCTCATGCTGTATCACGTCCTATATTTAGGAAGATCTATAAACTCAGACAAAATATGTTTCAGCGACTTAAAAAAAAAAGTTTCTTCTTTCAAGCAGAATTCATTCACAGAAGTCATGAAAACTCTAAACATACTCTAGTTTCTCTTTTACAAAGGTCTACGAAACATTGTTTCATACTTCTCTGATTATATGGCTCCCTTAAATGGTTCTACACACCTTGCTAACTCCCAAATAAATCTGGCACCCGCCAGTCTTATGTGACTGGGAAGTCTCATAACCGGTAGGTTACTGCAATTGACTTTTCTTTCTTGATTAGGATTCACAGGGCAGAGAACAAGTGGATTGAGAATATGATATGGCATGACAACCTCTATCCTCTGGGAACTGCTATCAGATTTCCTACTAAATAAATCTGAAACCTGACAGCCAGGGACTGGAGTAAGGAAGCCATTAGTTCTGCAATTGAAGTACTAAGCAAAATTCAAGAAACCCAAGCCTTTGGCAAGGTCTACTTTGAATGGTTGTCTGCAAGAAGTTTTGGTAGCAGAGTTGAAAGAGTTCATGGTCAGGTTCATGAAATGGGATTAAATAATTTCCTTTTAAAAAATGGCTACAGAACTAGTTATTTTAGCCAATCTGGGGTGGGTGGCAGGACTGGACACAATCCAAACAGATTTAGGTATCCCGTGAATTTATTTGGGAGAGTTTTAAGGTAAAGACTGTTGTGGAATAGTGGGGCTGATTTGAAGTTAGGAATGGGTGAAGCTATCAATTTTGCTTATCATTCCCTGCACCCAGTCTTAAGATAAATGAACATTTCCACAACAGTTTGCAATTAAAAAACAAAAACAAAACTTTGTCAAAAAACAATGGAATTGTCCATTGCTTTATCTGAGAAACTAACTAAAAGCGTACACACCCTGAATGATGCAAATATCATTTGAAATAAAGGCGTACCTTGGTTCTCAAATGCCTTGGTACTAGGACATTTTGGCTCCCGAACGCCGCAAACCCAGAAGTAAGTGTTCCAGTTTTCAAACATTTTTCAGAAGTCGAATGTCTGACGCAGCTTTTGATTGAGTGCAGGAAGTTCCTGCAGATAATCTGAAGCTGCGCCTTGGTTTTCAAACTGTTTTGGGAGTCGAACGGACTCCTGGAACGGATAAAGTTCGAGAACCAAGGTACGACTGTATTCCAAATGTGGTTGCACCATAGGTTTCCATAACAACATTTGATAGCAGTTTTATTTTCAATTCCTTCCCTAATGATCCTAGCATGTAATTTTCCTTTATTCACAGCTGCCACGGACTGGGTAGACCTCTCCATTGAGCAATCTGTTAAGCTCAAGGTTTCATCCTGATCCGTCAGTATGGACCCACAGCTTCCTCTCACAGATCAGTTGAGGAGGGAATGATCCCCCCTCCTTGATTACCAAAATGATCAAATGTCTGTGGAGGGGGCAGTTTGTATCCCCCCAAGGCACTGTGCTAGGTAGCTGAGCTCTAGATCTTTTGAAATTTTTCTGCTGCAACCAAAAATGTAGTTTTTTGCGGGGGGAGGGGGAAAGGGGGTAGAAATTTTGCTTAGGGGGCCAGATAAGTCCCCTGGGCTGGGAGCTATCTACCCCTGCCAAGGGGCATTAAGATGGGCCCAGATTTCTTTTCTAACATTGACTGGTAGGCCTGTGATCAACCTGCCATTTCTCTTCTGCACTGCTTCTAAGAAGTGAAATCTTTCTTCACCGACTCTATCAGTCACACTATCATTAGTACGACTGCCTTTGATAATTCTGGCTTATTGCTCCCCATTGTTGAATTTGACGTTGCTTTTGCAGAGGCTTTGTAAACAACAGATGGAATATGAGCAGGCTGTTTTCAAGTTCCTCTTCTCCATCTCACCTGCATGCAGGGCAACCCACGCTGCACACTGGCACGGGTGGGAGCTAATATTTATTCACCAGCTCTCCTGACATCCTTATGTAGCCATATTCCACGGCTGTGTTTTTTTTAATGTTAGCTCGTGGCATATCCGGTTCAAAAAGGGCGAGTGTGTTTTGGATGAAATATTCATGCTGAGTTATAGATCCATTCCATCTGCAGCACAGAGCTGTTGCATGGCTGTTGCTACATCTTGCTCTGGACCGAAAGATTGTACCTTTAACAACTTTTTTTGACACAGGGGTGGGCAGGGATGGGGAGGAAGCAGACAACACACATGTAACCATTCCTGCAAGAAGTTGCTACTAGATTTTCTCTTCTGGTGGCCACACTGTCATAAGAAAGCCCTTTGAGGCTGGGTGTTGGAGACTGTGCATAATCTTTAAAATATTTTTTTTACTTTTCCTTAACTTTTAGACCAAAAATATATATCAATGCAATTAACAAAACAGCAGGAATAAAAGGCAAGTGAATCCAATATAAGGGAACTAATGCTTTCTCCTCTACAGAGAAGTTGGCTACTGATGAAAGAGCGTCTCCACCCCCATCGTTCAACCCGGACACTGAGGTCCAGCGCAGAGGGTCTTCTGGTGGTTCCCCCATTACAAGAAGTGAAGTTACAGGGAACCAGGCAGAGGGCCTTCTCGGTAGTGGCGCCCACCCTGTTGGGATACTGCCAGGG
This sequence comes from Podarcis vaucheri, assembly GCF_965113315.1. Taxonomy (NCBI): domain Eukaryota; kingdom Metazoa; phylum Chordata; class Lepidosauria; order Squamata; family Lacertidae; genus Podarcis; species Podarcis vaucheri. Next base: position 20,822,722 of record NC_138764.1, on the reverse strand, counting down.
AGATAAAGTCCATCATGGCCCCAAGCCGTCTGCCGGACGATCCATCGATCTCCCGTAGGCACGCAGTATCAGCAATTAGCGACATGAGTCTCTAGAAAATATCTTGCCACATTCCAGAGGTCATTTAGGACTTTAAAGGTCAACACCAACACTTTGAATTGTGCTTGGAAACGTCCTGGGAGCCAATGTAAGTCTTTCAAGACCAGTGTTATGTGGTCTCAAGACATTGACATTGACTCGTGCAACCACTTTGAGAGAAGCTTGTTTTCTTGACTAGAAAATGTGTGTGTGCATACTGTTGTAACTGGTCACTGATAAGAGTCCAGGAGAAAAGTGGAGGAATAAAGACGAAGTTCGGGTTCCCTCTCACTTGTGGAATATGAAAGAGAAGGGCTGGTTGGCAGCTGAAGCCCAAATTTTGGTTGCACACTTCAGTCATGGTGTCAGTCTGACAAAGAGAGAGAAAATTTACTGGTTTTCTAGTGCTCAAAAGTGTTCTAAGTGCTTCACATCCATCATTTCAGTCATCCTTACCTTGTTAGGCGGGCCAGTTGTTTTAAGTCAAGACCTGCCAGGTTTGATGCCAGACGAGAGGGAAGGAGAAATCAGCACAGGCTTCTCTGGTGAGGGAGCAGCACTGGAACACTGGGAGAGGAGGGTGAATTATTGGGAACTGGCTTTTATAGGGAGAGACCCCCAAATTACAGTGTGAGGGATTGTGGCCTGCTAGTGCTATTGCATAAAGTGAGGAAGCAGCCTCTGGTAGCATATGCGAAGCAGACAGACCTGTGTGTTCCCCATGGTCTGCCTCGCGTCCCCTAAGCTAGCCTGCTTTCTTGTGTTGATGAACTAAGATTCAACAGTCAATCCACTGGCCTTCTGTTTGTCATTTGCCACCGGCAGAAAATTTCATTGGGTTAGACCCTACATGGCTGAAGTGAAATTAAACCAGGAACTTCCTGAGGTGAGCTAACATTCTTACAGTGAAATCCAGACCCAAGATTTGACGAAATGCCTGAGTTTGGAATAGCTGGATCTTGCGTTCTCCCAGCTGACCTGGTGCTATGGTAGCTAAGTTGAGGCTCAGCTGATGGAACTTAAACCAGTATAAGTCCCAAAAGGGGTGTGGCGGGGGCATGGCACAGCAAGGAGAGACCGCTTTCAGGTCAGTCACATGACCTGGCAACCCAGTGGAATATATGCTGGCAAGAAGGGTGGTGTAAGTGTAAGTCAATCCTCTTTCCCCTCTGCTAGGCTTTGGCTGGCTCAGGCTGCAGTAGCCCCATTCCTGAGTAGAGTTTGCAACAGGGGCAATGAATGCTGATTTAACTGGTTTAAGTCCTGCCAGCTTCCTAAATTTAGGATTGCTCTGACTACCACCAAGCCACAGCAGCTTTCATTTATTTAAATAACTGAAGTGGTTCAAGCGCATATTCCATACCTGCCAAGTATCCCAGAAAAAAACCAGGACATCCCATTTTGTGTGTGCGAGATCACAGTGGCCATTTTGGGTGCTGCAATCTCATGTGCTCTCATGCCACGATACTGTCCCCCCCAAACCACTTTTGGAGGATGGATACACAGCGCAGGTCACATGACTTGCCCAGAAGTTCGTTCTAGAAGACGCGCATCCTAGTTCTTTGTTCTGAAAAAGTTGGACTGTGTGATATTCTGTGCAGAGACAAGACAGGCCAATGCTTAAAAGTTTCAGGCCTGTTTCGTAGTGCAAAGTTCCCTGTGAGCACCCATGTATTTTCCATTTCGCAAAGTTAAATCACCCTTGTCAACAAATATCAGTTAATGAGCCTGCAATTAATATGGAATGGTTGGCTACATTCTTCCCACAGCGATGCTCCGAGGGAAGCCTAGGAGAGCCCCTGCCTTCTCTCAGTTGCGGATGATGTATGAGCTACAGAAATAAAAGCTGTCAGTAAGCAAGAAAGCATGAGTGGATAAATCATGACAGACTTATGTACATGCTACGTTGTCATCTCAGCTGCTGCTTAGTACAAGAAGGCAAATCTCTTTTGGCTTCAGAGAACAGCAAGCAGGTAAGCATTTGACATCCTTTGTGAAGAATGCGTCGCCCATCAGGGCTCTGTGCTTTGTTTTCTGCCATGGCTTTTCTGCATGATCTGCAGGGAAATGTTCGTTTCAGAAGGGGGCAGTTTTGCATGTCGAGGTCCCCAGGGCCACCTCAATAACTCACACATCACACAGAAATTTTATTTAAAGTTTTTGGCATAATTTTGGCCACAACTTTATTAAAATACAGTGGTACCTCGCAAGACGAAAAACTCACAAGACGAAAGAGTTTTTCGTTTTTTGAGTTGCTTCGCAAGACGAATTTCCCTATGGGCTTGCTTCGCAAGATGAAAACGTCTTGCAAGTTTGTTTCCTTTTTCTTTAAACTGTTAATACCCAGGGAAACCGTGCTTCGCAAGATGAAAAATTCGCAAGACGAAAAAACTCACAGAACGAATTAATTTCGTTTTGCGAGGCACCACTGTACAAACATGTGAGTGGTTGCGTAGGCAATGGTTGCAACTATCTGCCCCCCCCATGGGGGACAGACTGACATTCCACACGCCTGCAAAAGTCAGAAAAGGGGAATACACTTGGGGTAGCGATGGAGCAGGGAACCTGCCCTCAGCCCTCCCCAAATGCAACCAGGGGCTCTTGCATGGCCCGAGCCCCTTGACAGGGTGGACAAAAGCAGTAGTGAGCCCCTGTATTCCTTTAATGGAATCCCTTGCAGCAGCAGCATTAGAGGGGCAGGCACAGCCAATCCATGCCCCTCAACCAACCAAACCATAAACCAATGCCTAACCGCAACCTTACAAGTTGTGACAATTTGCTACACAGTAGGCAAAAACCAAATGGCACCAGCCAATCAGCCAGATGGACAAAATTCCTACTGGGCCCCAGCCCCAAAACAGATGACCCCATGAGAGGCATAGCAAGGTCAAAGCAAACAACCCTAAATATAGGGGGGGCGGGCAATCCGATGCACGGGACGAAAAGAGAAAGCTCTACGCCTCGTGCAGGGAGTTCTAGCATTTATGGCTGTCAATCAACAAATGGCAACATTAACTTCTTCCCAGCAACAAGAGAAGCCCAATCACAACATTGGCCAATGATCAATTAGCCCGCCCCACAACTTTGGAGTGTCCTGTCGGCCCCCACCACAACATGTTCTCTCCATGAAGGAGAACACACTATCTCCAAAAGTGTGGAATCAAGAGCCAACGTGGTGCATTGGTTAGTTGTTCTTGGTCTTACTATGATAGTAACAAACAGAAGTGAAACAAAGAATTATTAGTTGCTGAACAAATCGGCTCTTGAACGTCGCAAACCTGGAAGTGAGTGTTCCAGTTTGCAAATGTTTTTGGGAAGCCGAACGTCCGACATGGCTTCCGCAGCTTCCGATTGGCTGCAGGAAGCTCTTGCAGCCAATCAGAAGCAGCACCTTGGTTTTCGGACCACTTCAGGATTCGAATGGACTCCTGGAATAGATTAAATTTGAGAACCAAGGTATATACTAATTGTTATTGACTGGTATATAGTGAGCCTCCTATGTGGGGAAGGTAGAGGAACTTTTCACTCCTTGCCCCCTTCTATTTTTTTTAATTTTTTAAAATTAATTTTCCATTTTTAACAATTTTAAAGCATCATAACACTTTTTATACAATCTTTTGCTCTGTCGAGCTCTCAACTTCCCTCCACCCGTCTTCTGGTTTTCTTATAACGCATTATTATCTCCACACATTTATAACATCTCAATTCTTCATATGTCTTAACTTATTAAACAATCTTAATCACAAATAGAATCTTCCTTTTTTAAAACGTTGTGAGTTATATCTCAGTCCTGCTAGTGTTCTCTATATGTGTACAGTGGTATCTCAGGTTAAGTACTGAATTCGTTCCGGAGGTCTGTACTTAACCTGAAACTGTTCTTAACCTGAAGCACCACTTTAGCTAATGGGGCCTCCTGCTGCCGCTGTGCTGCCAGAGCACGATTTCTGTTCTCATCCTGAAGCAAAGTTCTTAACCTGAGGTAATATTTCTGGGTTAGCGGAGTCTGTAACCTGAAGCATATGTAACCTGAAGTGTATGTAATCCGAGGTACCACTGTACAATGATTCTCTATGTATTGTATAAATTTACTCCACTCTCTCTGGAACGCTTGGTCGCTCTGGTTTCAGATTTTCCCAGTCAGCTTTGCCATGATCTTCATCTGGCATTCTTCCACTGTCGGTAACTCCTGTTGTTTCCATTTTGGGGCTATTAAAGTTCTGGCTGCCGTTATGGCGTACATAAACAATTGTTGATCTACTTTTAATATTTCTGCTCCTATCATTCCCAACAGGAACCACCCCTTGCCCCCTTCTAATTCCACCTTCCAAAGCTACAGATAAGGCCTACAAAAATGCCCCTTTTTAAAAAAAAGAAAAGAAAGAAAGCATGATTTTCTCCTGAACATTAAATTTGAAAATAGAACATGCACGTTTAGTATGGCTTTGCTAAAGGCCATGCCTCATCACTTTCATTTCTAATCCTATACTCCCATGTCACATTTGTAAGGTCACTGTGATTATAATTGCCTGATCCCTTCTGGTTCTCTCAGCCTTTCCAAAACATGTTCATCAGTCTTGCATCACTACACTATTCAGCATTGTGCCATTAAGCCTCGCTTCACCATTCCCTGAAACTCGTCTTCTGCCTCCCACCCAGGTGTGCACGTAATTGGAGAACAGAAAAGGAAGATCATAACATTTCTGTGTCGGCTGTCTTTTCCCTCCCAGAATTTTCGAACAATATGGCTGAGATACTCTGCCACTGATATTTAGATGGGCGGCAAATCAGAAATGCATATTAATGCAAACGTTAGTGCAATAAATTTCAATTTCATTCTCATTTATGCAGAGGATACACATATGTGTGAGTCAAATACATGATTTTCATCTGCGAATTTGAAAGAAACATAAGACTCCTGCTAGATTCAATGAAAGATCCAGTCCAGTCTAGAATCCTGCTAGATTGAATGAAATATTCAATCTACTCCAGCTTTCTGGTTCTAAAAGTGGTCAAATGTAGATGTATCTCAGAAGATTATGAGCACAACATGAAGGCAACTACTCACTTCTGTCATTTCTTCCTCAGCAGCTGATATGGGTTGTTATTGACTTGAACCTCTGAAATTAGAATAGCCTTCTCCAACCTGGTACCCACCCTATATATTTTGGATTACAACTCCCATAATCCTAGCCAGCATGAGCATGAGGGATGATAGGAGTTGTAGTCCCAAACATCTGGATGGCACAAAGTTCAGAGATACTGAGATGGAGTCTTCTTTAGTTGACATCACTCGCACTGACTTCAGCCCCAGACTGTGGGGCCAAAGGAAGATAAGAAATTATCCAAATTTTGTTATATGTTGGAAGGTGTCTAATGGAGCCAGATCCCATGGTACAAAAACAAAAAAACAAAAAAAACCCCAGCATACCTAAACTACATATTTGATTCCCCAGATTTGATTTAGTTTGTACATTCTCTCCTGACATTTCTATCTGGCAGCTTGGGACTTTCCCTGCACCTTACCCATCACTTGGCCCAAGGGCTGAAAAGGGTTCCCAGTCCTTGGTTTAAAAGCATAGTGCCGATGTCAAATAAGTCTTTATTACTGTAAGGCAGTAATTGAATCTGTAAATCAGATTTAACCATGCTAAAGAGGTAGTTCAGCAATTCTTGCAAACAACAGAAGCAATCTGTTGTGTCAACTTCAGTTCACACACACACACAAAGAACAAGTTGTAAGGAGAAAGAGAGCACAATATTAACCACTGTTTCTCCTGTATAAAATATCTATTACATCCTCAAAGCAAAAGCCAAGGCAAATTAAATGAGTGTGGTCACCAGAGCTATTACTTCCATTACTTTGTTTCTAAAGTGGAACTTTCTGCATTTCTTTATGATCGCAACATGCCTCATCTCTATGCAAATAGGAAAGTATGTGAACCATGGCAGCACTCTTTGATAGGCTGGCCAAGGAATAGTGGCAATTTCACCTGCAGCGTCCCACATGGTATATGATCTCATTTGTCTAGTCTAACAGGATGAAAACAGCAGGCAAGAAGTTCACCTCAGGTGTCTAAAGATAGGTGTCAAGTGAGCAGAAAGACTATAATTGTAAAGCAAAATAACAGGGTGTGTGTGTGTGTGTGTGTGGTTCTGAAAGAAAAGATATTTATTCTTAGTATGAAATAAAGGCTTGATTGAGACACGTCACCACAGCTTTCCCAAGGGACGACGAGAAACAGTCAAGCCGTTTGCTATTTTGCATTTCACAGGGCAAAACTACACCCCATAAACAACAGAAAAAATTGTATCCCCAGGTGGCAGGATGGCTCCAGGTTTGAGAGTGCCCTTGCAGAAATCAACTGAAGTTAGTGATGGTGGGGAAACGATTCCGATTGCATTTTAAGGCAAAGCAACTTACACTTTCTGAAACAATACAGAAACTTACCGGTAATCACGAGCTGGCCTTCGAAATTCACCCATCCATGAATTTTTCAGTGCAGTTCTCCAGCCAAGTAATGTGTACCAAAAATGAATAAAATATGACAAAGTGTGCAAGAATGGGAACTAATTTCAGGTGTAGCATTGCTGTTGTTGTTGCTGCTGTTGTTGAGAAGTTCAGTTTTCAATTTGTTCAACTGAACTTGTTTATTCCAAGTACTGATGGTGACCAGTGTTCCTGTTAGAGCATGAGACTCTTAATCTCAAAGTCATGGGTTTGAACCCCATATTGGGCAAAATATTCCTTCATTGGAGGAGGTTAGACTAGATAGCTATCATGGTCCCTTCCAATTCTATGTGGCTATCTCTTACTTAGAGCCTTAACTTTGGGAAGGAGCTAAACCCTGAAGAACGACAACTTTAGCTACTCAGCCTGATAATATTTTATACAACTCAAAGTGTGTGTTGGGGGAAGAGAGATAATGGTTTTAAAAACAGGCAGTGATCAATTAGGGACCAATGCCAAAAAAAAGGGCTTGGAGCATATGAATTATAGGAAATTACTCTATAGCCAGTTGAACCATTGGTTCTTCTAGATCAGCACTGGCAAGGAGGTTTTCAGATGAAGTAATTCCTCATTTATTTATGCTTAGCCTCTAGTTGAGTAAGCATTCCAGTCAAAACAGCCTTCAGTTTGTTCAAAATAAATCCCAGGGTTTGACTGTGTGTTTGCACTTTTTAAAAAATGCTCCAGCCTCTTAAATACCAACAATATACAGTTTGGTGCTCTTATGTGAACTGAAAATGCCAGTACGTTTTTTTTAAAAAAAATAAAAATAAAAAATATTCCAGATGCCCGCAGAGCACTTCATTCTGTTCTTCAGGGGACAGAGAGCCAAAAACATCAACCTCTCACCTTCTTTTCCCTCCTCCCCTGAAAGTAATTGAAATTCTTCCAAAGTTGACAGAATTTGAATTGTGTTTTATATGAAGGTGCATGTTAAGGTCAGGAAACGCAGCTGGAATTTTCCGTACCTTGGGAAGGTCATGAAATGCTAGTTAAGTCACCTCGCAGCGCAGCAAGGAGCGACACTGAGCCCGGACTCTGTGGCAGCAAAACTGTGATGTATGTTTAGCCCTGCCAAGGGGGTTTTATTAGATGACTTTACTCGACTTGCCAATCACAGAGGGGCGCTTTGGCTGTCACAGGGCACACCTACTGGTAAAATGTCTGGTTTTTTAACAAGCGGGGGGGGGGGATATTTTCTGGAATCCCAGAAAGAGCAAGCAGGCCAGATGGCCTTGGCTTCTTCACACAGAAATCTTCCCTCCCCTCCGCTATCAAGCAAGGCTTCTGCTGTGCCAAGGCTCAGCCCCTGGCATGCGTTGCTGGAAGAAATTTTCGCCGCACAAAGCAGCACACAGACAGACTTCAGGTGACAAGATTAAAAAAACTTGATTTGTTCTTTTAATAATTCAGAGCAACCCGCTCCGGGGAATGAGAGATAGGCACTCCTAGGCACTGCATACAAACATTTTAAATCATTAAAATTAGGACCGACCCTGAAGTATTTACAGCTTGTTTGGGGTTTTGTGAAATAATTTTGGCAATGCCAAAAAGTACCCCCTCGATATCATTAGTTTTTCTTTGAACATGTTTGTCTCTGTTGTCTTTCCTGGTCTTTGACTAAATTATTTCCTGTTACCTTGGCTCTGGTTTGTTACCATCATGGGGAATATGCCAAGTTTATTTCAGTTTAAAAATATTAAAATGTGTCCTTTCTACTTTTATTAGTTAAAACATTTTCTCCTCATTCTTCAGGGATGTTCAGGATCTTCAGAAAAGGGTACCCACATCGAGATACACAGATGCATTTAAATTTACTCAATTGCTTATTGTAATTGCAGAAATCAGTGGCTAATTGAAGATTAAAAGTTGTAACTGGTTGCCAGCCTTTCAAAAGCTCTTGGTGTGGTTGTGGAGAAGAGGGACAAGAGCTGAGTTCATCTCAGTATGTTTGTTTATTGTATGTAAATGTAAAAGGGAACTTATAGCACTATCCAATGCATATTTTTTCAGATATGAGTCCCACTGAGTTCATCAGAGCCATCTCCCAACTGCACAGGATTGCAGCCTCAGTTAATATGTGCTGGATGTTATATAGAGCATGCCCTCAGCAGATGGTGCTTCTGTTCACAAGGTAAATTCTAAATCAGTCATTTCCATACCTGGATCTCCAGCTGTTTTTAGACTACAATTCCCATCATTACTGACCACTGGAACTGCAAGATAGGGATGATGGGAGTTGTAGTCCAAAAACGTCTGGAGGCCCAAGTTTGGGAAGGTAAAGGTAAAGGTAACCCCTGACCATTAGGTCCAGTTGTGGCCGACTCTGGGGTTGCGGCGCTCATCTCGCTTTATTGGCCGAGGGAGCCAGCGTACAGCTTCCGGGTCATGTGGCCAGCATGACTAAGCTGCTTCTGGCGAATCAGAGCAGCACACGGAAATGCCGTTTACCTTCCTGCCAGAGCAGTACCTATTTATCTACTTGCACTTTGATGTGCTTTCAAACTGCTAGGGTGGCAGGAGCAGGGACCGAGCAACAGGAGCTCACCCTATCACGGGGATTCGAACCGCCGACCTTCTGATCGGCAAGTTCTAGGCTCTGTGGTTTAACCCACAGCGCCATCCGCGTCCCCAAGTTTGGGAAACCCAGCTCTAAATCAAGGGAAAAATTTTTCAGCGGGAGGCTGGCTGCATGTTAGTGGTGGTTGGGGTGAAAGGCAAAAGTAGACAGGCCCAGTGGGAGGGATGGCTGGGGCAATGAATGTGATTTTTACGCATTTCAGCACACAAGAGTCAGAGGTTTCTACACCCACAAACATCTCTCCACCAAGGAAAGCAAAAAATTAGGAATAATCACAGTTCAAGGACACATTCCAGGCACGCAAAAGCAGCTGAAGAGGTCACTGCGCAGGACTGATGGGGAATGTGGCCTGGGAAGAAACAGAGAGTCTTTGGGGGTTGTATTCAGCTCCCACTCCAGATCAAAGTAAAGATTGATGAAGAATACATTTCATCTTGAACTAGTTTTGAGTTCTGATATTCTATCTCATGGGTAGGCAAACTAAGACCCGGGTGCCAGATCCGGCTCAATGGCCTTCTAAATGGAATCAGCATGTTTTTACATGAGTAGAATGTGTGCTTTTATTTAAAATGCACCTCTGGGTTATTTGTGGGTCATAGGAATTTGTTCATTTCCCCCCAAAAAATATAGTCTGGTCCCCCATAAGGTCTGAGGGACAGTGGACCAGCCCCCTGCTGAAAAAGTTTGCTGACCTCTGTTCTTTCTCATTCTAGGCTCATGCAGGGTTTCATTGTAGTACATCTCTCTCTCTCTCTCTCTCTCTCTCTCTCTCTCTCTCTCTCTCTCTGGGGTTGCGGCGCTCATCTCGCTTTACTGGCCGAGGGAGCCAGTGTACAGCTTCCGGGTCATGTGGCCAGCATGACTAAGCCACTTCTGGCGAACCAGAGCAGCGCACGGAAATGCTGTTTACCTTCCTGTTGGGTTGAAATAAACGACAGACGAGTGACAAGTGTCATATGGGAGGCATCTCCCGAGCATGTCTCGGGGAGTCCCTTTTATTGAATATTACAGCATTGCCACATATGTGCTTGTTGCTGATTGGTTAACACAAATACAATGCAAGGGTTGCATATAGGCATTAATCATCAATAGATTAAAGGTTGGGAAAGGGAACACAGAGTTGGACAGGCGTGAAGACCTCATATTAAACAATTACTAGTGATTGATATAGCAAGACTTAAAAGAGCATAACCATCCCATTCCGTAGATGTAGTCAACCATGCATTAAGAACAGGTCAGGGTACAATGTTCCATGAACTCAATGTGAACTAAACATTCTAGGAAGTTACAGATAGGTAGCCGTGTTGGTCTGCCATAGTAAAAAAAATATATAAAAAATCCTTCCAGTAGCACCTTAAAGACCAACTAAGTTAGTTCTTGGTATGAGCTTTCGTGTGCATGCACACTTCTTCAGGTATCTGAATAGGCAACAATGATTTTAGTAGGTGGCCGAGGAGGAGAGAAGAGCTGAGACCAAAGACGCATGAGACCAGAAATGCATTGGATGAAGCAACATAGCAAAATTAATATCCATATTATGACAATAGCATACTGAAAAAGATTACGAAGCCAATTCAGATTTGGCAACCAGCCAGTGAGCCACTGGGCGAACAAATCCCAGAGGCCAGAAAATCCAAGGTCCTGTTTAATGTGGTGTGTAAGATTTTGCAAATGAGAGATTTGCTTTTGAATGGCTTTAGAATTATCAGTAATATTGAAACAACACATGTCGTTCACTTGTTCACAGCCATAATGATGAAGCATGAGTAAATAGTAAATAGCAGCACAATTTTGTAGAAGTCCATGATGAAGTTCACTCTGTTCTTTATTCAAAAGGTGAAGAGCTTGTGAAGTAAAATTCAGAGCTTTTGCTGCGGAGCAAGCTAAAGAGTTAATGTTCATACTATTCCGTACAGCCAATCCAGGGACTCCTAAGAGAGAAACAGCTAAGGAAATATATTCAGATCTACTGGGAAGCTCCTGTGGGAGAGCACGCAGGGGCTGAGGCAGGTGAAGGAGGGATGGGGGTGATGTGGGGGGGGTGGGCTGAGGCGTAGGGAGGGGTAGGCAAGGTTGCAATGGAGGCAGAAGCTTTGGGTAAGGTGGGGGATTGTCTGCTGCGGCTAAAAGAGCAGGGGCCGACGGAGATGCCTGTGGTCCTAATTTAGTGACGGCACCTGCACATTTCTGCCAAGTGAGCAGACAATGAATCAGTGCCCTCGGTTCTGTGAAGAGGGCTTTTCCGATCTTTTGCAAAGCTTCTGATCCCAGAGAGCTGGACTCTGGGTACCAGGGGCACTGGCAAGCAGTCTCACATAACAATTGTTCAATCTCTTTCAAAGAAATATGAGCACCTGCCACCCGCTGTCTAACGAGATGAAGCAGCTCCCTGGCATGCTCCTGTTGGAACTTTGTCAGTCCCCCCCCCATACTCACGAAGTAGCGCGCTGAGACTTTTCCAGTCGAGTGAAGTACAGAGGCTGCGTAAAGGGATCTGGCACGGGGTCACCGGAGCGGTACCTATTTATCTACTTGCACTTTGACGTGCTTTCAAACTGCTAGGTTGTCAGGAGCAGCGACCGAGCAACGGGAGCTCACCCCGTCATGGGGATTCGAACTGCCGACCTTCTGATCGGCAAGTCCTAGGCTCTGTGGTTTAACCCACAGTGCCACCCATCTCTCTCTCTCTCTCTCTCTCTCTCTCTCTCTCTCTATATATATATATATATATATATATATATATTTCCAGGTTTTTTGTTGTTTTTTTTACAAATTAAAGTTACATTGTTTCATGTATTGACTTCTGCTGCTCCTATCTCACATCCTGCCTGTAATTTCTTTTGACTGGCTGTCCCGTCCCCCCCAATAGTCCAGAAAAGCCCTCTATTCTTCTATAAATTTCATCATTTCAATCTCTTAACATTGCTGTCAGCTTTGCCAAATCTGTTCAAAAAAGATGATCTGGATGACACCAGGTCAGGGAAAGCAGACCTATGCTTAATTCCAGCCAATATAAAACCTTAGCACATGTTAAAAGGAACGTGTTGGTTGTAAGCAAACTTTGTCCTACATCCCCACCTCCTCATTTGGTCAAATAAATTATTGTCATGCTCACATTTCCCTACTTCTCTGAAAAAGGCAGTCAATGAAATTTGAGCAGAGGTAGGTGCAATGATGTCTCATTATGCAATTTTTATGAAATGTTAAGGGTAGTAGGTGTGATGGGCCTGTAGCGCATAGTTAAGGCTCCACAATACATTTACACTTTCCTAACAATTCCTGCTTTGATCAAGGACAGGAAAGGAGAAGACACAGTCAGTAAATATGAGGTGCACGTGCCTCACTATTGATAAAATAGGCAATGTTTTGACAAGCATAAATATAGCAGCTGGAAGCAGCAGTGACCCTGCTACCCAAAGTCAGTTTCTGCCCATGTGGTTCATGCTTGTATATGTCACTCAATCTAATAGACCTTATAATCCTAGCAAAAATGGCACCACGCACAAAACATTAGAGATCAGCAAGAAGGTTACCAGAGCTCTAGATTGAAGATGCAAGATGTTAGATTGAAAGAATGCAATTGCTTTACGATCAAGTGTAAGTACTTTCGATAATGGAATAGCTCACCTTTGCAACAGCTTAAAAGTCATTGAAATGGGAGAAAGCCACATTAGCGACGGAAAAAGCAAAAGCTGGAATCTAATCTCACTAAGGAGAACAGGTCATTTTTACTGCTGAACTATTTTCAACACAAACAATCATGTGCTACACGTAATTTATTGATGCCATTCCTTTAAGTGCAAAGGAAAATAAGATTTTCATATTCTTACCTGATAAGAAGTTCCGCTGTATTGATCTTGAACTTCACGACTTTGCTATACAGTTAATAAAGTTTATTATCTCCCTCCACTATAGCACATCACATCAATAATAAAAAAGTGGAATGTGCAGTACTATTCTTCGGGTGGTGGTGGTGGGGAGAAACGTTCAAAGGATAGATTTTTTAAATTGTTCCTTTTATGTTACTGTCAGAGCCTCAGCAAAGAATAATCCTTTGAACAGTTTTTACTGCACTGAGGAGCTGTAGATTAAAGCGTAATCACTATCTAATCAATATCATCAGGGGCTGCTCTTTAATTTACTGATGTACAGTAATTATCTGCAGGTGCTACAGACAGACATTTTCGACACTGGTGTGTTAACAGGTCTTTGAAACAGACCTAAGACAATGGTTTTCCATTATGAAAATGAAAAGCTTGGCTAATATCTGGCATCGGCTTCACTTCAATAAGTGCTGATAGAGTTTCCAATTTAAATATAAAAGGGAATTTAACAAAAGGGCATGACTCAGATCATGCAGAAATAGATGGAAAGAGGCCCGTTCACTTTGGGAGACATTGGAATGGGCCTCGAGTGCACAGAATGATTTGTGCCTTCCTGGGGCCATATGGTAAAGCACAGCTAAATGACAGCAACAGATTTTTATGTGCACTATTACAGCAAATATTTGTCACTTAGCACCTCTGAGCAGTTCAGCATTTCCACAGCTTCATGTTTCTGTGCAATTAGACAAAATGGCTGTTTTGGAAAACTGACATAATTCTGAATCATGAAGGGCTGATTCTGCCAAGATTCTTTTTTTTTTTAAGTTATAGGAGTCCCTTAAAAAACAACCATACAACCACCTCTCAGACTCAGAAGGCTTCTTTGTAGAAAAACAACACCGTCACCTATTTGGTTGAATTTTAGCAGGCTTCATACCTACAGGGTCTGCAAATGTAAACTAGTCTGACAAAACGTTTTTTAAAAAAATAGCCATTTGTTGATTTCTCGATTATAGTCCATAGGAAGACACCCCAGATTTTAGATTTTCCAAACCAAGGGTAAGTGTTACACTTGAAACAAAACATGCAATCTGGAATGAAGTCAAAGTGAGTCCCAAATTCCCCTTTTGTCTCTGTGCACACATATTTTCTGTATTGCTGATTACAGCAGAGGACACAAGTATGAACACATCACTTCCATACTGTTCTCGTGGGTTGCTTCTTTTATGAGATCAATCCACTCATTCCGCTATTTCTGGAATCTTACCATCACAGAAGTGAGGTAAGAGCATGACAAAATTTCTCAGATGTTCCAACAATTGCCCTACTGAAATGCCCAATCACACCTCTCATGTGAGTCCAAATGATGCTAAGATTGGGGCTGTAGGATGGTAGCAGTTTCTGTTCAGCACTGTTTCCATTTGGCAGTAGTTTGCTTTCTGTCAAATAAGTTGTTATTCATCTTGCTATTCACTATTTAATATAAGTTTCTGGTTCATTCCTGACTAGACATAGAGGAGACTTATGGCTATTATATCTCCTCCATATTTAATATTCAAACTTTTAATATTCAAATACTGTGGTACCTCGAGTTAAGAAATTAATTCGTTCTGGAGGTCCGTTCTTAACCTGAAACTGTTCTTAACCTGAGGTACACTTTAGCTAATGGGGCCTCCCACTGCCGCACCACCACCACCGTGTGATTTCTGTTCTCATCCTGAGGAAGAGTTCTTAACCCAAGGTACTATTTCTGGGTTAGCAGAGTCTGTAACCTGAAGCACCTGTAACCCAAGGTACCACTGTATCTAAATGGCTGTTGCATGGAAGATGGAGCAAGCTTGCTTTCACCTTATCCAGAAGGTGGGAACCAAATCTGTGGCATTGTTACAAGAAAGGAGATTCTGACTAAACATCAGGAAGGACTTTCTGCCAGAAAGAGCTATTTGACATGGGAATGATCTCCCTTGGAAAGAAGAAGAAGAAGAAGAAGAAGAAGAAGAAGAAGAAGAAGAAGAAGAAGAGAAGGAGGAGTTTGGATTTGATATCCCTAAGGAGTCTCAAAGTGGCTAACAATCTCCTTTCCCTTCCTCCCCCACCACAAACACTAGCCCAAGGTCACCCAGCAGCTGCATGTGGAGGAGCAGGGACGTGAACCCGGTTCACCAGATTACTAGTCCACTGCTCTTAACCACTACACCACACTGGCTCAAAGTGGTGGAGTCTCCTTGATTGGAGATTTTTAAGCATTCCTGCAATACAGTGGGTTGGACTAGATGACTTCCAACTTTACAATTCTATTATTCTATGAACAATGTGAACTGACACAATTTATGCTTCTTTTTCCATTTTTGTTGAAATTCTCTGACCCCTATGTGTGAGCTTGCCACAGGGAAGCCACAACTGTGCCACAAAGTTAAATTTGACTTCTCTCTCATTTTAGTGTTTTCCCCCAAGCAAGACAACAATAACAGCCCATCTCGATGTGTAGTGACTAAATGGTCCTAATTTGCTTGGCAAGACTATTTTAGGACAATTGGGATGTTCTTAATTTCACAGGAAACCTGCATGAGTAGAAAAGGCTCTCCACTGCAGAAGTTACACTAGAACATGGATATGCTGCCTTGTTCGGGTCTTGCAGAGGAGCCTATAAGGTATGACCAAGCAAATCACCACCACAGGGTGAGCAACGGGTTCCAACCAAGGCTAGTAGCAGACTGAGGCATTCTGAATCTCTGCCTTCAGCCCACATCTCCTAGGGGTCACTCCTTTTTGGAGAACTGCAGTTCATAAACGACCAGAACTCTAGCCTGCATGAGGACTTCTACATTCCCTGGCCTCCGGCCTGGGGTGGTCCCTTTGGGGTAAGTTGGGAGGCACTCAGTTCTTTGAGCTCAGGCAAAAGTGCTCGTGTTGGTCACAGCTCTGCCTATATGAGCTCTTGTGAGGTGGGTTTTAGTCTAGGGAACTCCTCCTCACCAGCCTAGGTATTTAGTGGTCTCCTGGTCACCAGTAGCAGGCTCAGAGTCAGGAACCTGGTCTGACTCCATAGGCAATGATTCTGCAGCCTCTGATGTGGTGTCTTGGTCATTGCTGAGCTATGGGGTCATGGCAAGAGTTTGCATGAGCTCTGCAATGACTGAAGAGGGGCTAAAGGCAGCCCTCACCCCACAGCCCTTTTCTACTTTTGTTGCTTTTTCATGGCAGTAATGATTGAAGAGCATTTCTGTTGAAGGTGTGGTGATGAAAAAGCATTCAGAACCCAGAAAGTGCGGCATCTCAGAAACTCACTTTATTTGCTGATCTCTCATTGAATCCCCTCACTAAATTAGTTCCATTAAGTAGCACTTTGAAAAACCCACAACAAAACAAGAAACACATCCAATAATTTAACAACTCAAAGCCTCTCTTGTTTGCAACCTTTGTCCTGATTTGCATGACCCTTTCCTCCTGAATAAAATGTTCAGATGTTCTGTCTTTTTTTTCAAATGCACTATAAGTGCATCTAGTGAATGACAAACAAGGCCTTTTTCCTCTGTGCTCCCCATTAACCTTCATTAATACAACATCCCAAATTTGTGGAATGCTTCTGAGTGGATGACAATATTTATTCATGCTTACTTGACAGAGTTCTTTAGCATCATGCCCCTTCTCTCATCATTTAAACTGACTGATAAAGAATATCTGGCAATGCCTTCCTTTATTTCACAACTAAGAGACTAATAACATCAAGTTGTACTGCTGACAGCTTAATTACGGCTGCACAGAATATTCACCAGATCTGATTTTGTGTTTGTTTGAAACCAACAATGTGTGTGAGGTAGAAATTGCACATGTTCACCTAGTTATTGTGAAAATAGTTGACTTTTTCAATACTGTTCGGAATCATTATTTTACCTGGCTGATTGCATCAGATTGGAGGGGGGGGGTATATTGAATGGGATGGCGTCACTTTTCCTTAGGACATCCCTATTTTCATCGGAGAAATCTTGAAGGATATGGAAAAGCAACATGGCATCTATTGATCCCATGCTGTTTGTGAGCCTTCCCCCACCAGATGTTTGGGACTCCCTCCAAGCTTCCAGATGTTTTGTGAACTTCCAGATGTTTTGAACTTCCAGATGTTTTGAACTCCATCCTCATCATTCCTGATTATTGACCATGCTGACTGATCAGAGGTGTGGTTCCCAGAACAGGGAACCATGTTAGGGAAGACTATTCTATGCCACACACAGAACAAAGGAACAAAGGAAAATATCTCTTAAAATTTTATGGGATAGGGCCCATATTATGTCGGAGTCATAAATTGTACACTGTATTAATTGATATTGTTTTTAACATTAGTGACCATGTGATGATTTTAGCTTATGAATTTTATTGTTTAATGTTTTTATTTGTACATTGGGGTACTTTTATAGCTCTGTTTAGAGTACGTAACGTTTTAATAATATAAATGTTTTAAGTCTTTTTTATCAATTCAGTATATTTTCTTTTAATTGTCAAATAATTCTGTGTACATTGCGGCAGCCTTTGGCTATGTGCAATAAAACTGAGACTGAGACTGAGTCATTCTCAGAGTTTGTTTTAAATATCTGAGCTTTCCAGCTCTCCATGCTATTTTATTTAATTCATTATGGTCAACACAATTGACCAGATGGGTAGAATAAAAGCTGGCTAAGAAATGGCAAGGAAAAAACAAACAAACAGTAAATCATACACAAAGCTTTCATTAGCTGCTAAAAAAAAAAAGCACTGCCATATTGATCGAAAATGTGATTGAAAATATAGCTGAAACCAAGAGATCCTCTTGGAACTGATGAAACAAGTTTATGAACCTTAACTGTGGTGACAAAGGAATGAAATATAAAAACATACCCTTGCTTTGAAAATAGCAGACTGTGGGAGATTAAAAAAATGTTTTCTTTTATGTCATGCATTTCACTGTGTGCTAAAATAAATGCTTATTGATTTTGGCTCCGTAGTGGGACAGAGGAGGGAAAGAGGATTGTGAAGGTTTGAGGCAGGGGAGGAGGAGAAAGAGGCCGGACCATTCCCCAAGGGCTAGAAAGCTAGAGAGCTTTGACACTAAGAGTACAATCTGCTCAGCGAAATCAATGAGTAACACATTAGAGTATCACTTCATAAACAACACCAGACTGTATTAATGTAGAGTATTTTTTAATTTTTTTAGAATAGCTTGAATAATTTCCAAATATATTACCCAATGTCTTTTTCAGTTTTAAGTCAATTCCCTTCCTTTTATTTCCATTAGGAATGATCCAAGCAAGTAGAGCAATCTTATGCAAGTTTATTCTAAAGTACGTCCCATTTGGTGCAATCCTATTCATGTTTGCTTAAGTCCCATTGAATTCAGTAGGGCTTACTTCCAGGAAACAGGATATCGGTCTACAGTCTTAATTCCAGATAAGTGTACACAAAATTGCAGTCTACGTTTTTCTAACCTAAGTTTTGCTGCCTATGTTTTCAGACTGCTGTACGAAAAAGCACCTTTATCTGACCTTTGAAAGGTTTGTAAGTAAAAACCTTTTTTTATTATTTACCAAACTGTGTGGTCTTTTCTATGCTAAAGGGGAAGAAAGGGGAAATTTGAAAGTGACTTAAAAGGGATATTTTAAAGGTCTAACAACCTATATTTCTATGCTTTGCTTCGTTGCATGATTTTAAAGATCTCCGAGTGCTTGCCCTACAGCTGGATTTAGGCATCCAGGGGGATTTATTATTATTATTATTAAACCACTGAAGTTACCCAGAAATACTTCAATTATGGCCCAGTTTAATTGAGTATCTAGGTAACCTGGGTTTTTTTATATGTGGTCTAAATTTCTGGGACTGAAATTCAGGTTTTAATAGACACAGCAGTTATTTGTTTGCACAGAGAAAGATTTAGACTAGTACTATATATTTCTAATATTTTCTGTTGTGGGACAGTGTAGGGATATGTGATCCTTTGATTTCCCACCCTCCAAAGAGGCAACTGGCAATATCAGAGGTAAGAATGTTGACCATCAGCCTAGTGTTCATCTCACACTCCTTTAGTTCCGCAAATGGCAACAATCACATAACCCTGGGTTGTTGACAGGTCATTTTGCCCAACCTGGTAGGATGTAGAAACCTTATCTGATGGGTTGTTCAGGACAAAATAATTGTTTGTGAACTGATTGAAAATTGCAATGTGGAAGTTATATTATCCTTGTAACTATCAATATTTATCCCCATGTTTGTCCTCTCAAATCTGTTGTTGTTGTTTGAATCATACGGTTGTTTCCCAGCAATGTTTTCAGTATACCTTATGTCTGGGAAAACACAATACACATGCAACTTGGTAAATACAAAGGTAGAAGAAAATCACAAAATGAGCTATGAAATCAGCTACACTGGTACCTCGGGCTAAGAACTTAATTCGTTTTGGAGGTCCGTTCTTAACCTGAAACTGTTCTTAATCTGAGGTACCACTTTAGCTAATGGGGCGTTCCGCTGTCGCCGCACAATTTCTGTTCTCATCCTGAAGCAAAGTTTTTAACCCAAGAAACCAGAAGCATTCCTACTGGGAATGGTCGGAAGTGATATAAATAGAAAAGAATGTAAATTTTTTTATATATGCAGTAACAGCAGCTAGAATATTATTAGCCCAGAAATGGAAGCAAGAAGAATTGCCGACGATTGAAGAATGGAGAATGAAGTTGATGGACTATGCAGAATTAGATAAATTAACAGAAAGGATCCGAAACCGACGGGACCAGAAATTTACCGAAGACTGGAGAAAATGTATGAATTATATGAAAAGTATTTGTGATGAGCAAACGACGTTTGTAGGTTTGCAAGAAGTTCTATGAGGAGTATTATTAGAAATATTGTAAAATTGGAGAAGGGGAGATGATATGTTAAGAGAGGCAAAGACAATATAAAACTAAGTAATGCATATAAAGTGATTAAGACGGAAGATCAAAGGAGGTGCTGAGGGAAGTCTAAAAAGAATGTATTTGTAATAATTTGTGTGGTATGTTTTATAATTTGTATGTCAAAATTAATAAAAATGTATTTTTTTAAAAAAAGCCAACAAATACACAAAGTTCTTAACCCAAGGTACTATTTCTGGGTTAGCGGAGTCTGTAACCTGAAGCGTCTGTAACCTGAAGCGTCTGTAACTCGAGGTACCACTGTATATCTAAAATAAACATCTACGCAATCTACAACAAGGGGGAAAGCCATGCTAAAGAGGAGCAATATTAAGTTCCTAGATGTTGGACTACAAAGCATAGCTAGTGGTTAGGGATGATGGGAATTGTCATTCAACATCTAGCAATCCAAGGATGGGAAAGATTGTCCTAAAATGTGTTCTTGGTATAATAGTTCTGAGGTGCAGAAAGAACAACTTTGTCAACTAAAAGATTATTTCTAAATAAAGGAAACATCTTTAAAGACAGTTTCATGACATTCTGTTGTTAGGCAGACTTTTCTATGTTCTGCCCTTGATTTTAGTTAGCTTATAACAGTGTTGCCTACCTACCACTGCATAAAAGTAGCTGGTATAAGCATCCTTTAAATTAAATAATATTGAAAAAGGAGCAAGAAAGAAAAAGCAGGCAAAGGTGAGTCTTATAATTTGTCCATCAGCAAAAAGAAAAGGAGAACTTTGTACTTTGTTTCCTTTCATATATTCAGATATCAAGGTGAGTGTGTGCAGATATAGTTAACCAGACTATCAAGTCTATCAGAGATCCATCAATATTTTTGCCAAAGTTTTCAAAGATTTGTGAAATAAATGGATATGCACAAATGTAATTTTATTGTGACAAACCAGCTCATGCATTGCTTGAGCAATGTCTCCAAACTAAATTAGTTTTCAACCGTGGTTTGGAGGGATTGCTCTAACCATGGATTTTTAGTTTTGATGTTATGGCCAATGGTGGTTTGACAAAACCAGAAAATATTCTATTAACGTGAACAAGAGCAGGGAATATGGAAGGTGAAAAGAGAGGAGGGTGGTAGACCTCACAGCTCATTCCCCATTCTCAGATTGTGATTTGGAAGATTAGGAAGATGGTGTTGGGATATGGATATTTTTGCTTCACTTTTGACCAACTGTGTTCATGGGAACTCCTGCATTTCTGAAGACTCAATTAGTGATGCAGGTAGAACGATTACCTCAGCTACTTTTAACTCACTAGGGCATTAAGCCACATAATTCAAAGAGAATAAAAACCCTCAGTTAATCATTTGGGACATTTTATCATTTGTGTAAAACATTTAATTTTCTCAATGGCCCTTTATTTCATAACAAGCTAACACATCTATTCAAAGAAGATCCAAGATTAACACAATATTGGTGATATACAGCAGTTTAAATTTTCCCCACTATTTGTCTAATGGTCCATTCTGATTTCCTATTAAGGGCAATCTAATTTATCAATTGGCAGAGGAAGATCATTTTCTAAATGTTTTAACATTGTTCATGCCACCATTCATTGTCACCAGACTTCTCTTCAACCTAGCCCTGTCACACACAAATTTGCAATAACCCCAATAAGTAGATCGATAACAAAAAAAGAATGACTTAATAAATTGTACAATTTCAGAGAATGCCAATTTTGTAGAGGGTAATAAAAAAGACAGTTATCTAATGAGCACTCTTTGGTATCCAATTGCTGTCTTGTTACAATCCCATTTATCACCTGTGTTATTTCCCATTACCTATAATGGGACTTCTGAAAACTAATCAAAAGGAGAGTAGGCGTTGTTATTGTAGACAAGTCTTCACTTGTCCGATGGGTTTTCTGGGGTCCTTAGGGTCCCTTTAGATGTTCAACAAGTTGTGGGAAACAGGGAGAGCAAGAAGTTCCCCAAACAGGCCAATGAGGAGTGAGCATGTTCAGTGGCTTAAAAAAGCTAACTATGGGGGGGGGGGACTGGGACTGGGAATCAAATGGAGTAGACTGGAAGTGGGCGTGGCTGGCTGGAATAATGAACAAGAGCACTCGACTTTGCCAGATTTTTTTGCATGGTTCACTCTTTCTCCTTCATGAAGGGTGAAATTTTGGGCTCTGCCCCATTAAAGACTCCTGTCTCCCAGATGTCTACCCACACTATAATAATAATAATAATAATAATAATAATAATAATAATAATAATAATAATAATAATAATTTATTATTTATACCCCACCCATCTGGCTGGGTTTCTCCAGCCACTCTGGGTGTCTTCCATCCAAATATTAAAAACAATACAGCATCAGACATTAAAAACTTCCCTAAACAGGTTCGCCTTCAGTTGTCTTTTAAAAGTAAAATAGTTGTTTATTGCCGACATCTGCTGGGAGGGCGTTCCACTGGGCAGGTGCCACTACCGAGAAGGCCCTCTGCCTGGTTCCCTCTAACCTCACTTCTTGCAGCGAGGGAACTGCCAGAAGGCCCTTGGCGCTGGACCTCAGTGTCTGGGCTGGATGACATGGGTGGAGACCTGGAGATTAAGATCTTTGGGGTGGCATGTTCCCCTAATATTTTAGTCCCTGTATAACCAAGTCAGATCTTCTTCAAGAGTAGGATCCCATTTATGAAATCCCATTGCCGAGATGATTAGATCTGCTGGCTTTGCAGTATTTTATTCAAAAGAGGGGGGCATTTATATTAGTATTTGCTTCCCCTTGACAAATCTTGCTCAGATTCTGCTTCTTCTCCTCGCTATAGTTTGGCCGGTTATTTACTGTCATTTTTTTTAAAAAAAAATCTGGTAGCTCCTTTAGACATGTTGTTTTCAATTGATAGGTGGTATAGAAATATTGTAATATGAACGTTCATTCATCTGTGCCTTAGTGGTGTTCCTGGGTAGGGTTTTCCATATAAGTGTTCCGTTGGTACCACCTTTATGTGGCATACTGATTCAGTAATGGCAGAAGTTGACATCGCCCCCCCCCATCCAGGTTCCATTGATGGGGATTCCACAGTGTATTGAATAATGTATCTCTCACACCCAGGGATTATTGCACACTCATGCTTAAGACGTGCATTTTAGCAAAAGAAGTATAAACGCAAACAATTTGATTCTCTGTGACACTGCTGCTGTCCTCACTGACTGTTATGGAGGGGATTGCTGCCTCTCAAATTGCTTTTTTCACTGCACTACCATTCTTCACTTGATTTTTGTTTTTGACAACATATTCTAGAGTCACAGCATTAAAATAAAGGAAACCAATCTCTCATGCCCTCTATAGTACGGTTTGAAGACATTTATATCCTCTGGACACGGCAAATCAAATGGCTCCTGCTGTCCTTTTGATAACATTTCTGAGCTGAACTTTTCCATCTGTGCCTGCCATCCTGCCTCTTCTTAGCCAAGAAAACTGTCAACTGGGGAAAGTGTCTCATCCTCCCAACTTTATCTGTTGTTGACTAAGGCTAAGTAGTAAGATGGTCGTATGAAAACTGACACACACTTGACACCTTTGCACCGGCTGTTGAAACAGATTGGAACGACGGCATGAGGACTGAACGATTAGAAGTTATTTATACATGCCTATCTCTAAGTTAAAGACTTATTTGGATAGAGCTATAGGAGACGTTCCAATCAATGTTAGGTGCTTCTCAGTCTCAAAAATTTAAATGGGTACAAGCTCAGAAATTACATGCCTGATTCTCTCATGAATTGTGATGAAAGATAAAAAGTAGCCAAATGGCTAACAATTTAAAAAATGGACCAAGCTCTTAATTATGAGCACAAGAAAACTATATTCTCTTCCATTTCAAATTGAAGCAAAATATATCACATTAAATACATGATGGCTGGCAGTGTGGACATTCAATGGCCATTTACTGCTTCTACTGCACATGTAAGGAAAATATACCCAATTAAATACATGATTGGCTGGCGGTATGGAGAGTTAACATCTATTTTGAGCTCCCCTCCTCATTTATAATAGGGACGCGGGTGGTGCTGTGGGTTAAACCACAGAGCCTAGGACTTGCCGATCAGAAGGTCGGCGGTTCAAATCCCCACGACGGGGTGAACTCCCGTTGCTCGGTCCCTGCTCCTGCCAACCTAGCAGTTCGAAAGCATGTCAAAGTGCAAGTCGATAAATAGATACCGCTCTGGCAGGAAGGTAAACGGCGTTTCCGTGTGCTGCTCTGGTTCGCCAGAAGTGGCTTAGTCATGCTGGCCACATGACCTGGAAGCTGTACGCCGGCTCCCTCGGCCAATAAAGCAAGATGAGCACCGCAACCCCAGAGTCGGTCATGACTGGACCTAATGGTCAGGGGTCACCTTTACCTTTTTTCCTCATTTATAATAGTAACGGATGGTGTTTCATCTGGGCATCCATTTATCCACTTACATAGGGAAGGACTGAGAATGGGAGATGATGCACTTGGGGCAAAGGGGTTAAACAGTTGGAGGGAGACTTTATACTTGGTAGAGATGGGTGAACTTCTTCAGGTTCAATCTGAAGTGTGCAATTAGGAGCAGCTGGGGCAAAATACCTTTCTTTTCTGAGAGTTCTAATTTTGCTCAAAATTGCTGCTTCTGTGAGTCGGCAAATCCCTTAGCTGACAGGTGTGGCTGCTCCAGCTGGGCTCTCTCACTCTCCTCATTAAATCAATATGGTGATTGCTCCTGCAGAAGAGAAACAGATCTCGCTCACATGGGTATGCACTAGATCAAGACTTGCCCTTCCACAAACAGAAGGTGTTATGTACTGAAGTTCTCACCCTGGGCCAGCAGGAGGATACTGTAGATAGTTATACAAATAAGGGATTGAAAGTGACGTTCAGTGATTGGATAGTTTTAGAAAATTGTTACAGTTACATTGTACTGGAGCTCTATATAAGCAGGCTGACTGAACCCTTCTGTTCAGTTCTGTCCTGGCCTGTGAATAAACAAGAGCTGTTTGAAGAATCGCTGTGTCGTCTGATATGTTCACCCACAACTTAACAGAAGGAGTCATTTTGTTCACCAAGAGAATTTTGACTCAATGGAGTAGGAATGGAGAACCTCAGTTCCAGGGATCAAATGTCACGCTCCAGACCTCTCTCTCTGGCCCCAAAGACTCTCATCAGGCCACACACCTCCAATTTCCCCAGGCCACACACCCTTCTTGCCTGGCTGCACCAGACCTCTGATAATGCCTATTGGATGGAAAATGGAGAGAGGTGTGTGATCATGTATGTATATATGGAAACATGCCTACTGTATTTTTGGAATTCATTGCTTTGCTCACTTTTACCTCTGCAACCCCACAGCCCCTAGAAGGTTGCTGAATTCATCCCCCAGGCTGCAAAAACTTCCACACCACTTGATCTGTCCTCCTCGCCTCCTGACACATGAATCAGTCTAGAGCAAAATGTGCAAGAACCATGGAAAATAGAATTTCTCCAACCTGTCCTTGGGTATGCTACTTTCCTACTCTGTGTTGCATGTGCCATGGATAAGAGGGACACCAAAAGCTGCAGACCAGGACCTCATTCCTCCCTCAGAGCTGGAAGATAATTGCGGGGGGGGGGGTGGAGGAGGAAGAAGGAGTTCTTCATTGGATCTGAACAAAATCCAAGTTCATGAAGAATGCAGGGCTCTATCATGTTTATGCTTATATTATGAACCTGAAATTTAAATACAGTGGTACCTTGGGTTAAGTACTTAATTCGTTCCGGAGGTCCGTTCTTAACCTGAAAGTGGCCTTAACCTGAAGCACCACTTTAGCTAATGGGGCTTCCTGCTGCCGCCGCACTGCCGGATCACGATTTCTGTTCTCATCCTGAAGCAAAGTTCTTAACCCGAGGTAATATTTCTGGGTTAGCGAAGTCTGTAACCTGAAGCGTATGTAACCCGAGGTACCACTGTATGTCATTAGCATTTCTAAAACTGGGCATTCCACTTCTTGATTTTTATTTTACATCTTGTTTTTCTGTGTAAAGTTACATATTTAACACTAGAAAAACTTTGACTTAACATGAACTACCAGGATGTGGTCAGATAAAAATAGAAATGTATACATGTGAGGGCAGTTTAAAAGATTTGGAGTTAAAGTGCTAAACAACAATGCATTAAATTGGGATAGAAAACTTATTGGCAATGCCACTGTCAGGCTATTTTGTGCCCTGGGCGAGACTGACTACTTGCACCCACCCCCCAAAATGGGTTGATTGATTTCGAAATGGATGTTGTACCATACAGCATGAATCACCAGAAACTTGAATTTACAAATTAAATCTTAGGGTCTTAGCTTCAAATCGAGAAGTATTTCCAGACAAACCTTTTAGGCTTGTGTCGTCAAGTATCTTTATTTAAGCATCATATACTAGATACTACCAAGATGGTATCTCAGTAGTTCCAAAGTAGTTCTGTGTTTTGCTCAACAGCGTAACAGTTATGCCTAAGTCTGATACATGGCGAGTTAGAATTTGCCAACACTGAGTCAATTCAGAGAAATAATTATAGATCTGTGGAATCAAACTGAAGAAACCAGTTGTTTCATTGACTACCAGGTTTAAAGGGTGTGAATTCAGGTTGAATTCAGGATTACCCATAGTAATAATAATAATAATAATAATAATAATAATAATAATAATAATTTTTTTTTCTATCCCACCCATCTGGCTGGGTTTCCCTAGCCACTCTTGGTGGCTTCCAACAGAAGGTTAAAAATATAGATGTGAAGCTGTTTTTCTAAGGTACGTCTTCACTTTGGGAGCATGTGAAACTGTTGTTCCCTCGACTCTTTGTCCTGTTTCAGTTAAATGGTTTCAGCCTTGTCCTTTGATAGCCAGATCTGATGTTTACTTGCACATAGTGCTCTTAAAAGGTAAAGGGACCCCTGACCATGAGGTCCAGTCGTGACCGACTCTGGGGTTGAAGCTCATCTTGCTTTATTGGCCGAGGGAGCCGGCGTACAGCTTCCGGGTCATGTGGCCAGCATGACTAAGCCCAGTGGCGTAGCGTGGGTTGTCAGCACCCGGGGCAAGGCAAGTAATTTGCGCCCCCTAACCCGTGGATTTGCGCCCTCTAACTCTAACCCCCAGATGTTGTGCCCGGTGCAGCTGGCCTCCCCTGCACCCCCCATGCTACGCCACTGACTAAGCCACTTCTGGAGAGCCAGAGTAGCGTACGGAAACGCTGTTAACTTCCCGCCGGAGCAGTACCTATTTATCTACTTGTACTTTGATGTGCTTTCGAACTGCTAGGTTGGCAGGAGCAGGGACCGAGCAACGGGAGCTCACCCCGTCGCAGGGATTCAAACATCCTACCTTCTGATCGGCAAGTCCTAGGTTCTGTGGTTTAACCCACAGCGCCATCAGTCTATGCTTTTAGTTGCGTCCTGATCCTGAAACAAACAGCTCCAAATAGGACTTTCTAAACAGTACTTTCTTAAAGTTCTCTCTCCAGCCAGAACCAATTTCCCCCCTTTTGTGTTTTAATTTTAACCTATATAGATCTTCCTCCTTATCTCTACCCCCTTTAAGAAACAAACAAATCAGAGTGCAATTCCATAGCACAGCTATTTTAAGCAACTTACAACAATTTTTGGGGATGTACCGTATCTGCAATGGATAACATAGGATGTCATTCACATGCTTTACTGTTTGCAGTGGCTAAAGCCAATTCCTTTGAACAGACTTCTGGGGATGTCAGATTATTAAGAGTTCTGTAGGTCACAGCAGTCACCTTGAATTTTTGCCCAGAAGGTTGCTATGGAATATATTGATTAACCTGCTTTGTGCTTATGCCTGTGCGGCTGATAAATTCATGATCCACACTAATATACCTGAACAAATCTCTAATGCTTTTACAAGAAAATTGGGATTTGTTTTCTGTTCTATGATTCCAGCTGGCAATTGTCTTACACCCTGAAGCATGGGATTGACTTAGTCTTATCATTATCTCGCTGGGTGTGCGTAGTACCCAGGAGAGACAGAAAAATAAAAGCCACTAGAATGTTAAGTACTATGAATCTGTTACAATGGATAAATATAGCCCCTGTATCAGAGTTGCCTGCTGGCCCAGATACTGTTTCAGGGAAATGAGGTGCATTTTAGAATCTTCAAGAGAAGGGAAGCCAAAAAAAGAAGGAAATTGGAATAAGAAAGAAAAGGGGGGAAAACACTTGGTTATGGGAGGAATTAAAAGGCAAGGGGTAGTTGGGATCAAGATAAGGTAAAGGTACCTCTGCCCGTACGGGCCAGTCTTGACAGACTCTAGGGTTGTGCGCTCATCTCACTCTAGAGGCCGGGAGCTGGCGCCGTCCAATGACACTTCCGGGTCATGTGGCCAGCGTGACGAAGCTGCTCTGGTGAGCCGGCACCAGCGCAGCACACGGAAACGCCGTTTACCTTCCCGCTAGAAAGCAGTACCTATTTATCTACTTGCACTTTTAAGGGTGCTTTCGAACTGCTAGGTCGGCAGGAGCTGGGACCGAACGACGGGATCTCACCCCGCCGCAGGGATTCGAACCGCCGACCATGCGATCGGCAAGTCCTAGGCACTGAGGTTTTACCCACAGTGCCACCCGCATCCCTTGGGATCAAGATAGAGGTCTTCTAAACTCTACCTTGGGCTGCTGATAAAGCGACCTTCTCTTTCTATGGATACAGGAATGATGGTGGGTTGCACTTGCCTTTGCGAGAAGAAATACTTACATGATCTGCAATGATAATTTCTGGCATCATCATAGGGTAAAAAGAACGTTTACGTACAACTTTGGCTTCTTTGGGGGGCTTCCAACTTTAGCTATCATAAATATGCATAATTTAGGGATGGGTGTAGGTAGCTTCTTCCTTAAATACAGAGTGGGGTTTTCCCTGGGTTGGGGCTCTGAAAACTGTGGATCTCTTGCAGGCATGACCATTGGCAGGATACTAGTATGCAACAACAGCAGCAAGACTACTCATCGTGAAGTATTGGAAGACCCAGGAGGTACCCACACTGGAAGAATGGCAGATGAAAGTGATGGACTACATGGAATTGGCAGAAATGACTGGCAGAATTCGTGACCAGGGAGAAGAGTCGGTGGAGGAAGACTGGAAGAAATTTAAAGACTACTTGCAGAAGCACTGTAAAATTAAGGAATGTTAAAATGATGTCTGGTTGAAAAGAAGTGGTACTGGTAAAAATATTTTTAAGAAAATGTAAATGGGGATTGATAAAGGATAAATGCCAGAGGGCAAGGATTTGCTGAATTTAATATTTGAACTGGAATACAAAATGGGAGGTGTGAGGAGGTCAAGAAACTAGCGAATGAAGTATAAGAGATGAAAATATTAACCTATTTTCTGTTTTGTTTTTTGGTTGTTCTTTTCTTCCTTTCTTTTTTCCTTTTTTTCTTTTGCTAATTGTTTCTTACTGTGTATTTTTTATATGTTTTGGTCTTGTATGTTTTTATTCTTGAAGTTTTTCTTACGTTTAAATTTTGAAACTTTTTATTGTTTGTGAAACTTTAATAAATTATTTTTTAAAAAAAAGACCATTGGCAGGATACTAGCACCCTGACAGATCACTGCTTGAGCCTATGTTGAACCTCCCTGCTTACCTTGGTTGACAAGGGAACGCAGGAAGGGATGCAAAAGGTATAAACTGAAATACTGATACAGCTTTGCTTGTTGACAAATTTCAAAGCTTCCCCACGGGGATTCCTTTCCTTATGTGCTTCCACAATACCACCTGCACGACATTGTTCAGAAATGATTTGAAGAGGGTTAAACGCTCTCCCAGGTTGAGCTCATCAAGTTGACATTTTTTTAAAAAAATAAAAATAAAAATGTATAAGAATCCTTGGGTGGCGTTGAGTCACATTATAACTTTTGCTATAATGATCCCTTTGCTGGTTCAGCTCTACCTGATGTGACCTATTGTACTGGCTTGAAAGGCAGAATGGCATTTTCTAAAAGCCGGGAGAGGTTTATGATTAGGGGACAGAAGAAAGGTTGGGAAATAATAAAAGCAAAGAGAGAAGTTATGGCATTTACGGCACCTGCAAACAATAGGGACAGAGTAACATTTCACTTGTACATTAGGCAACCTATGTTGCATCCCTAATATAACTCCAGGAGACAAGCTTGATTTGTTAAGAATAACTTCAGGCAGGTACCTGGGATCAGTAGGCGTGGAACATGTAGGAAAGTTACATGGCAGGCGGTTGTTAGAAGAGTCGCTTTTCATTGCGTTCCCAGCACTCGGCTCACACCATAATGTGCTCATTTATTATTAGACCCTGGCTTTTATGGGCCCTGGATTTTATAGGCACTGTGAGGATAGGAAGCATTGTGCATGTCAGAGGAATGCATGCAGGATACCAAAAAGCAAAGCAGGAAGGGAACATTTGCAGAAGAACAGGCTGTGGAGACGGAAAGCAGGTTTTGCCTGCAGGAGTCTCTGGAGCACTTCTCTCGCTTTCTGTTTTTGCACTTGTGGACAGAGATATTTCATAGGATTGTAGAGTTGGAAGGTACCCAGGGTCATCTAGCCCAGCCCCATGAAATACAGACATCTCAGCTAAAGCATCCCTGACAGATGGCCTTCCAGCATCTGCTTAAGAACCTCCAAGGAAGGAGAGTCCCAAGGGAGTCCATTACACTGTCAAACAGCTCTTCCGGCCAGGAAGTTCTTCCAGATGTTTAGGGCCCTCGTATTTATGGGACCGCCTCTCCTGGTATGCCCTGCAGAGGACCTTAAGGTCCATGAATAACCATAGTTTAGAGGTCCTGGGCCCTAAGGAAGTCAGACTATCCTCCACCAGGGCCAGGGCCTTTTCAGTGATGGCTCCAACCTGGTGGAATGCTCTGTCCCAGGAGACTAACCCCCTTCAGGATTTAACCTCCTTCCCTCGGGCCTGTAAGACAGAGCTATTACACCTGGCCTTTAATTTGAATTCAGCCTGATCTTTTATTTCCCTTCTCTTCCCTCCCCTTCCCCTTTTATGAAGATTGCCCGCTCTGAGACCCCACAGCTAATTCTCCCCTGGCCTCCTCGCTGGCCCAAGTAGGACCAATTCAGCCGAAGCAGGCTTCCCTCTGGTCCACTCCTCAGATTTAAAGGAGGCCAGAGGTCTCTGGGCTAATCTATTTTGGTATTGGTATATGGGGGGCTGGGCTAGATGACCCAGAGTCCCTTCTAACCTTGTTTTCAGTAAAACGAGGGAAGGATACTGTTAATTAGTTATTCATTAGTCATGAGGTCATAGGCATGTGCACACATGGGGGGTTACAATGTATGGTTAGTTTGCACGTGATCTATAGTACTCTTTATGTGGGAGTTTGCATTTATGTATTCTCTTCTTCGGCGCCTGGTCAGCTCAGCTGATTAAAACATGATGCTGATGGGGCCATGGTTGCATGTTGGATCCTTATGTTGGGGTAGTGGGATATTTCTGCATTGCAGGGGGTTGGACTGGATGATTCTTGGGGTCCCTTCCTGCAGTTCTACCTGCACAATTTATATCTGAATTGTTTCACAGTCATCTCGTCTGTGCTGTCCCAGCATGGAATCTTTAGCTGCTATAATTGACTATGCTTGTCGGGCCTGGGTATGGTGTGCCCCTTTAAAGAATTTCCCTCCCACCTGGGAGGTTTCCGTTGGCTTCTAAGAATGTGCACACATTCAGATGGTAACGGTTTCTGTTTTATATTCACAGCTTTCCCTAAGCGCAGGCTTATATTCTGCGGCTCTGTGGCTCTTCCTTCTAATTCTTTACTATATCACTTCCTAATTTTTTCAGTCCTTTTCCTTATTATGATAATATTAATATTGTACTAGTAGTGATGTATGGAAGTGAGAGCTGGACCATAAAGAAGGCTGATCCCTGAAGAATTGATGCTTTTGAATTATGGTGCTGGAGGAGACTCTTGAGAATCCCATGGACTGCAAGAAGATCAAACCTATCCATTCTTAAGGAAATCAGCCCTGAGTGCTCACTGGAAGGACAGATCGTGAAGCTGAGGCTCCAATACTTTGGCCACCTCATGAGAAGAGAAGACTCCCTGGAAAAGACCCTGATGTTGGGAAAGATTGAGGGCACAAGGAGAAGGGGACGACAAAGGACGAGATGGTTGGACGGTGTTCTCAAAGCTACCAGGATGAGTTTGACCAAACTGCGGGAGGCGGTGGAAGACAGGAGTGCCTGGCGTGCTCTGGTCCATGGGGTCACGAAAAGTCGGACACAACTAAACGACTAAACAACAACAATATATTGTACTAGTAACAGTAGCAACAATATTAGCACCATCATGCTGCCTGCTAGCAGAACCGAACAACAAGGGGTCATTTCTCCACCTCACACACGTAAGGGGCGCTCCTAGCTGAGCTGTGCAGGTCACTAAAAAGATTAAGAAGAGGGCGCTCTCTTCAGGGAGGAAGTGTACCACCACAAAGAGTGTTTCTATTGGAGGCATGAAGGCAACATTGGTTGGCTCTCCGACCGCATCTGGAAGCCTTGTGGCCACCATCAAGCGGTCAGCTCTCTCCTCCAGACGTTGGGTGAGTCCTTCCCCCCTTTCTCCCCTGATTATTCCTCTTCTAACTGTAATAAAAAATGTAAGGTCTTATATATATATAATAAATGTTCATAGGTTTACCAGCCAAGCATGTAGATGGATGTGGGGACCACATGTCTGGAGCAGCACAGGAAGACCGACGTGAAACTATTTTGACTCCCAAACCGCCCAAATGTTTTCTCTGCAAGGAGGGAGGGTGTGAGGGAATTGTCTCAGGAATTGGGTAATCACCATTTCAAGGGAATGGCCAGACTACCAGGAAAGGCAATCAGATAAGGCATTATTAGATAACCCAGCAGACAGGAAAAACAACAGCATTCAAATTTCTGTTGTAGACCACCTTTTCTGTGATGTAGGTATGATGTTTGTGTGGAGTGGTTTTGGGTTACACCCCTTCTGTGATGATTGTATGATGTATGGAGGGGTAGTCTTGAGCTCCAGGGCAGGGAATTTAAAATGTCTATATAAGGGCAGGCACACCTTTGTTCTGGGTCCTCCTCCGTCCTCCTGTGTGTGAAGGGAGCACCCTGTTGCAACCGTTTAATAAAGATCAGGCTTACTAGCCGCTTTGCTTCTCAATATTCTCTGGTTGGCCTCTGTTATTTTCTCCTACCAATAGGGAACCCACTTAAAGACTCTATGCAGGCTCTTGCATACCCCATAAGGAAAAATGGCAGATTTTGTTTACAACATAACAAATATTCCTTTTCTTGGTCACTAGGGAAGGGACAACAGGGACAGAACTATTGCCCGTTTAAGGCAGTGCTTGGAGCAGGCTGAGGTGCGCATAGCAAAATCTTGTTCTTCTCATCGCCGTTCTCAGATGGTTTGGCGCAGAGGTAGGTCTCCCGCCACTAGTTTTTCTGACAGTTCCTTGTGTCCTGAATCTCATAGGTCACAGCGCAGGAAGAAGAGATCCCGCCGGACCAGGAAACGCGGACGTGAGTCCAGGAGAGATTTTTTGGATTCATCAGAGACCCCAGTATGTCTGATTATTCTGATAGTGACTTAGAAGATCAGATAAAGGGGTATTGGGTTAACCAGAGGTTCGATAGCCGTCTGAGGGCCCCAGTCCTGCCACTCAACTCCTGGCCTAGGGCGGGGCCTGACAGGCCAATAAGAACTGCTGCTGCGGCTACCACCCAGGAGGACTCCCCTGCTCAGCACCTGAGGGCCCCAATCCTGCCACTCACCACCTGGCCCAGGGCAGGACCTGATGGGCACTATAAAGGACTGCTGCCGCTGCTGCTGCTGGACAGAGAGGGCTCCTTTTAAAAAAATAATTTTTGAAATGCTGTTATTTTTCTACCTATGCCATTTTAAACTGTGATATTAATGCTGTATTCTTCGTTTTAGACTTTATGTGGAAATTGTTTCCCATTTGGTTGTGTATTTTTTATGTGGTTTATTTATTGTTTATGACTTTTGTAATTATGTAATTAAGCTGTAAGCTGCCTTGAGTGTGTGTGTTTTTAACTGTGGAAAGGTGGCATACAAATAAAAAATGATGATGGTGATGATGATGATGATGCTTTGGCTTAGGTGCCTGCCTTGCAGGGGGTTGGACTAGATGACCTTTGGGTTCCTTCCAACTCTACGATTCTAGGAGTTTAATGAGTCTAACCTAACCTACTTCCAAGGGTTGTTATGGGAATTAAATGAGGAGGGGGAGGAGAACCATGGATGCCATCTTGGACTCCTTGGAGAGAAAGGTGGCAAAATAATGTAATAAAATGAATAAAAGAGCTTGGTAGAAGAGGTACCTTAGCTGCTAGTTTCCTGGCAGTAGCATCACTGCTGCTTAAGGAGAAAGAGGGGCAAGGTGGGTGGGAGCAGGTGAATGCTGACAGGAATGCCCTGCCTTTCTCTTTCTTATATATATATTATTTATGGTTTTCTGTTTTATGCAAACCATACATCAAAAAGAAACTGCAGTCTCTGTTGTGCCTCATTCCTTTTTAAATTTTTTATGATTTTCAATTTCATAAATTTCAATCATTTTACAATCATCTTAACATTTCAAAACCCTCTTTCTGCAATTCCTTAAATTTGTTTCTTATATTTTCTGTCTATCCAAATTAATTTTTTTTGCTCATTCATTCATCTTCTTTAAATATATACTCTTATAAAACTGCAGGTTATTACAATAATCCTGCCAATCTTCTTATCTGTTTATAGTTTATTTCTAAATATTCAATAAACCACTTGCATACATGAATAAATTTCTATACAGTTTGGGTAGTTCTGTCCCTATAATTCCCAAAAGGAAAGCTCCTGGTTTTCTTTGCAAACATTATTTTAAAGATCGTTTTCAATTCATTATATATCATTTCCCAGTAAGCTTTAACCTCACTGCAAGACCACCACATATGATAAAAATAACCTTTTTTCTCTTTACACTTCCAATACTTATTTGATTTTTATTTATACATTTTTGCCATTTAGGTACCATCAATATAACATTTTCATATAATTTTCTTTCATGCTGTGAGTTTTATATTCCTATTCCACAATCGTTCCCATGCTTTCTTTTCTATATTATAACCAATATCTATTGCCCAATGTATCATTGAGGAATTTACTTCCTCATCCTTTGTGTCCCATTCCAATAATGTCTTATACATTTTAGACAGCACTTTTACATTACATTCCAAGAGATCTCTCTCCAGTTGTGATATTTCTTCCCCAAACCCTTGTATCCTATCTTTCTTAAATAATTGGTTCAAATGATGATATGATATCCATGTTGTTAAATTGCCTGATAATTCCTTAAATTCTTTTAATTGATACTCTTCTCCCTCTTGTTTTAATAAAAATATATAAAAAGTTTGTTATCTTGATTTCTAATTTTTCCGGTAAGATTTGCCATTTCTGCATATTCCATAAGTTTTGGTATCCATTCTTCTTTTGCTGGGACTTCTTCTTCTTTCCATTTTTGGGCAAGTAACATTCTTGCTGCTGTAGATGCATTCATACTGTTAGGGAAAAGAACCGTCAAGGTTAAAAAAAAGTGACCAAAGACCAGCATATTTATAATACAATCTTTATTAGAAGAAGAAAAAATTAATTAGGGAAGGGGAAAACTGGGCCTTGGTGGGAAGAGCTCAGCTTGAGCTGCTGGCCTCATTGTTGCCGCTGCCTGGAAGAGAAAAGAAGAGAAAAGATTCTTAATATTTTCATTTATTATTACTGCAAGGATCTCCAAGTGGCCCGCATTACTCTCCCTTCCTCATCCAAACCCTAAACTCTTCTTAAATCAGGGAGCTGCCTCCCCCCCGCCCCAGCCAGCCAGCCAGATTCTCTCTGGCCTCCCTGTTCTTCGTGAACAAAGATCAACACTCACCACTGGTGGAATCACTGGTGGCATCCATCCCCTGGTCCTTCGGCCTCACATAGATGGTTCTCAGTTTAATTTTCCTCCCGTCCACGATTACACTTTCTTGCCTCATACAGTCCAGGGGATGGATTTTGATCGAGCGGCAACAGGAGGCCAGCAGCTCTCTCATCCTGCGCAGACTGGAACATCTGGTGGCATCCATCCCCTGGTCTCTCGGTCTTGCATAAATTGTTCGCACTTTAATCTTTCTTCCATCTACCACCACACTTTCTTCCTCCAAACGGTCCAGGGGATGGATTTTGATGGCACGGCAACAGGAGGCCGGCAGCTCTCTCATCCTGTGCAGACAGTGGGATCTAGGGAAGAAAAGGAAGAAGGTCGCAAAATGGATTATAGTTATTTCCTCGATACTCTCTATCCCTGCACTGCAAGCCATTTCCCTCAAAGCATCTAAGGTGGCCCTGAGGACAATCTTTAAAAATTAATCTAACCATGACCTGGTTCCCTATGTTTCTAAATCTTAAGGAACAGCTAAAGAAACAGGGAGAAGAATAAGAGATCCTACTTACAGATGAGCTGATGGAAGTTTCATTTTCTCCAAAACCACAATTCTCTCACTAAACAATTCACCTCTCACAATTCACCTCTCTCACTCACTAAACTCAAATAGATGCTCTGCCCAAAGTTCTCGGCCAACCAATCAGCAGGGGATGTGTCACAGTGGAAAACATGACCCCATTACTTTAGCTACCTTGCTTAACAATGGGCGTTGTTCCCCTTAATATTTATTTTTCAAATATATCTTTCAGTGGGTTAAGTGGTTTTATTCAATTTATTTAGAAAAGATCTAGAGCTGGCTTCATCCAGCACGGTGCATTTCTGGACAGGACAAGAAACACCTTGCAAACACACACACACTTTTCAACATGGAGGGGTCACCAAGGGAAAACACTTCTGGCCTAGATGACGGCTGCTGTTTCTCACTTAAGAGTTAAAAATAACCCCTCTCAACACCCTGTAGTGATCTGTCCAGTATTATGAAGGACAGGAGCAGGACTTCACCCTTAGACCTCCTCATCCCCCTGTTTCTTTGAGTTTCTGCCTAGTGTGTTCTGCCAATAAACAGCTTTCCTTAGGCTGCATGGAAGTGAAATGTTATGAGTTTGTGGGCGCCAGTCTCCACTTTGTCATGAGTTTCTGGGTGCCAGGCACTGAACCCCTGGAGACTGAACCTCTGGGGAGTTGATTTAAGCTTTGTTTAAAGGAACCCCAAGCTCTAGATTTGATTATTGGCTATTAAAAACTGGTTGAAACCCTTTTATTTCATTCACCAAAGGAAGTCTGATGTGATTATGATAAAGGTTTATAGACAATGGGTGGCACATTTATTGATCCTTCTTGTAAGTTATTTGTCTACTTTAATTTGTTATTTATCTATAGTAATCAGTAAGGGATTGGGGTGGGAAGCAGTTTTGAATATGAACTGGTGGATGACTGTCATTAATTCAGCTCAACTTCATAGAATCATAAAATATTAGAGTCGTAAGGGTCATCTAGTCCAACCCCCTTCAATGCAGGAATTTCAGCAAAAGCATCCATAGCAGATGGCCAGCCAACCTCTGCTTAAAAACCTGTCAAGGAAGGAGAGTCCACTACTTCTTGTGGGAGTCTGTTCGACTGCCAAACAGATCTTACTGCCAGAGTTTTTACAAATGTTTAGTCGGAATCTCTTTTCTTGTAACTTGAAGCCACGGGTTCAAGTCCTACCCTTCAGAGCAGGAAAAAACAACCATCCTCCCTCGTCTGTGAGACAGCCCTTAAGATATCTGAAGATGGCTATCAGATCTCCTCTCAGTCTCCTCTTTTCCAGGCTAATCCTTCAACACCCTCCTTAAATTGTGGTGCCCAGAACTGGACACAGTATTCCAAGTGTGGTCTGACCAAAGCAGAACAGAGTGGTACTATTACTTCCCTTGATCTGGACACTAGACGTCTGTTGATGCAGCCTAGAATAGCATTAGGTTTTTTGTTGCCACATCACATTGTTGACTCATATTAAGCTTGTGGTCCAGCAAGGTTTGCCCCCCTTGCCCAAATTTTGGACTGCTTGGGAGTTCATTGATTTATGTTAACACTGGCACCCTGTCTTTCCTCAAAGGTGCCACACATGGCTCTCTCCCTGCCCCATTTTGTCCTCACAACATCCCTGTGACACAGGTTAGGCTGAGAGACAGTGATTGGCCCAAGGTCACCCAGTGAGCTTCATGGCTGAGTGATGATTTGAACCCAGGTCTCCCAGGTCCCAGTTCTGTAGCCCAGGCTGTACCCAACACTGGCTCTCACTAGAACTGGCTAAAGCATTTATGAGGAGGAAAGATGAAAAGGGGAGGTGTCCTTGGGGAGATCATGGTTGCACATTTGAGGTGGGGGAGTTAAGGGAGGAATTCAATGTTGTGCTTGTCTGACCGTTCTCTCAGCGCAAATATTTCTGTTTGCCAGATGGAAAGATCTCTGGATTTGGGGGAGGCATGGTAGTTTTCAGGCAGAATAGAAGGGAGAAAACCCCTCTTGTTCAAGAAGGAGACTTTATGCTGGTTTCTACTACTGCTCTGGGTTAATTGAATTCAGTCCCTCATTTAAATTTCTCAGAAACAGGGGCTTCTCTCAGCCCTCCCAAGATCCACTTGAGATTTTGGGTAGCACTGTGTTTATTTCATCACCATCTCCTACACAAGAGAGGTTATTGATTGCAAAAAATTGGAAATCAGAATAAGTACCAACATTGAAAGCTTGGCAATATAATTTTTTTGAAATGATTGAATTAGCAAAAATGACGGCAACAATTAGAATGCAATCTAATCAAAATCTCAAACAGGAATGGCAATGTGTAGAAGAATACATGACCAAAAGGTGCTCCAAGAAGAATTTATTGATATGTATAGACTAATTTCACAAAGTTAGGTTAATCAGATATATAAGATTGAGTGTTTAATTATTAAGATACAAGATTAAATCTCAATAATAAAGTTACAAAATAATAACAAGGAAGCCACGCACGGGTGCAGGGAAGACACAGGGCAAGAAATAAGAAATGATAAATGTTGGTACATAATGAAATGTGAAAATGTGAATTTACGAATATAATGTATATGTATATGTATATGTATATGTATATGTATATGTATATGTATATGTATATGTATCAATATGTATTGATTTCATATATGTATTGCAACATTAATAATAAATAAATTAAGTGCAAAAATCTGAACGGTATTTGATTGTAATAATAATAATAATAATAATAATAATAATAGCGTATACAGTGGTACCTCGGGTTAAGTACTTAACACGTTCTGGAAGTCCGTACTTAACCTGAAACTGTTCTTAACCTGAAGCACCACTTTAGCTAATGGGGCCTCCTGCTGCTGCCGTGCCACCGGAGCCCAATTTCTGTTCTTATCCTGAAGCAAAGTTCTTAACCTTAAGCACTAATTCTGGGTTAGCGGAGTGTAAATAGTCCTTACTGAAACACAGTGTTCTAAATTGATCAACCATTTGCAACAAACAAAACAAGCAAAAAGCAGCCCAAACATCTACATATTTGATTATTTTCTAGACTTTCTTTGATTTGTAAACATGACCTACATGCATTCTTTAAAGACTGGTTTTCAGGACATCTCTTAATTTGCATCAGAGATCTGAAAGTTCTTGTATTCTTTGGAGGGTTTTATCTACCCCATGTTTTCTACAGTGGAGGCTTTTAATTGCAATGTATTTATATTAAGTCATGTTTTGGAGGAGGAGCTCTCCATATGGCGCATTCTGTAGAGTCTTCTCTGCAACCCCCTGCTAACTCTCAGCTGGGTGCATTGCTATCGTGCCTGACATTTTGCAATGCAGTACCACTCTAAGGCTGACTTTAACAAGCGACTCTTCCACACCTTACAGCTATCCAACAGCTTGCTCCTTCACTGTGCACCTGAGTGCAAATAACTATGCCTTAGGTGAGAGGATCCTGCACGCTGAGGTCCGTAAAGCATATGATGGAAAAAATGTGTAAAGCCACAAGGGCACACATTGGCACGATTATTGTATGTTTACAGACACATACCTTCCTCTTCATTACTGATATGCAAAATGGAGATATGCCTTTCTCACATAGTGGGAGTTAGTCATGATGAAAACAATGTATTGTGTTGTTGTTTTTCTTTAAACATCTTTGCGTGTTCAGATCCAGAGACCTCCCCCCTAAATAAATTCACACTTGATCCAAATTTTAGTTTTGGTTTTTGGCAGAATTTAGGCCACAACTTTATTGATTACAGAAAAGTGAGTGGTTGCATAGGCTCTGGTTTGACTAGCTCCCTACACCCTTGCAGGGAGCACTGACCCAGGGCACCAGCATAGGTCAGCCAAGGGTGAACACCTGAGGTAGATGAAAAGCCCGGGAACAGACTCTGTTGACTCCCCCAGATGCTCCCCTGGACTCAACCTCTCAGAGGTTGACCAAACCAACTTGAGTCACTTCACACAGAGATGGCGAGACCGTTCTTCCATCCCTATCACATGAACCAGTACCCATCCGCAACCTTACAAGTTGTGACAATTTGCTAAGTGACAGGTGAAACAGGCGAAACCCAAATGGCAACAGCCATTCAGCCAAGTGGGGAAAATTCCTGCCGTGCCCCTGTCCCAACGACAGACAACACACAAGGGCATAGCAAGGTCAATCGCAAAATTCCCTAAAATTAGGGAGAGGTGGGAAGGTGTTTCGATGCACGAGCTGAAAGAGGAAGCTCTGGGGCACGTGCATGGGTTTATATAGGTCCCTCGATCCATTTA
The DNA here is from genome assembly GCF_965113315.1 of Podarcis vaucheri. Taxonomy (NCBI): domain Eukaryota; kingdom Metazoa; phylum Chordata; class Lepidosauria; order Squamata; family Lacertidae; genus Podarcis; species Podarcis vaucheri. The sequence continues at coordinate 20,782,065 of NC_138764.1, read as the reverse complement.
GACTGCGCCCCATTAGCCAGATTACACCCAGCAACAAGGGACCTACCAATTGGGTGTTGTGGCTATCCAATAGACCCACCCACAACAAGAAGGTCAGTCTCCAGGTCTCACCACAACACGTGCCCTCTTTTAGGGAGGACACGGTTTATTGAAAGTTCAAAAAGTACATAATTATATGTGCACCAGACATGGTGTGATGCAAACAAAAAAGAGAGAAAAAGAAGAGATCCTGTGCAAAAATGAAAACGGGGGTGGGGGGGAGGGAGGGGGGAGGGAGGGGGCAATGGGGGCGGTCCACCCTGGGTGTCATCCCTGAGGGGGGTGACAAAATCTCCCCTGGGTGTGATCACTGCTGCGCCGGATCACACCACCCAGACGTGATTGCCGCCGTGCTGATCACACACCCCAGGTAGATCACACACCCCCAGGTGGATTGCCCCAGAACCCAAAATTGTATATTTTGCAAGGTTTTTATTGTACTTCACCAGATGATAATAATAATAATTTATTATTTATACCCCGCCCATCTGGCTGGGTTTCCCCAGCCACTCTGGGCGGCTTCCAACAAAACACTAAAATACAATAACCTATTAAACATTAAAAGCTTCCCTAAACAGGGCTGCCTTCAGATGTCTTCTAAAAGCTTGGTAGTTATTTTTCTCGTGGGCATCTGATGGGAGGGTGTTACACAAGGTGGGTGCCACTACCGAGAAGGCCCTCTGCCTGGTTCCCTGTAACTTGGCTTCTCGCAGCGAGGGAACTGCCAGAAGGCCCTCGGCGCTGGACCTCAGTGCCCAGGTAGAATGATGGAGGTGGAGACGTTCCTTCAGGTATACTGGACTGAGGCCAGATCTTAACCTATTACAGTATTCGTAAGAATGGATTCCAAATATCATTGAATTTGTCCATGGCAAGTCTGCGTTTACATGCAAGTTGTTTATATGTTGCAAGTTTGTATAAGTCTTCAATCCAATCATAGAAGGGAGCTGCATTTTTATTTTTCCCGTTCATCAGTATCAGTCTTCTGGCTGTGGTAAGGGCACAGAGAGTCCACTCGTATTGCCCTTTTGTAAGGTTCCATGTGCTAGCTATATAATTCAAGAGGATATTTTGCTCTGTAAATGTAAGGTTGTTCTGTACATTCTGTTGATGGTTTCAGTTACCTTCTGCCAAAAACAATGTATTGTAATTGGAGTCAGGAATTTGAATTTTTGGCATGTGTAATAAATCATTAAATAGGCTAATAATGCTCAGATTCTTTTTTTTTAAAGTAAGAGTTAGTAATAAATGAAGTTCAAAGAAACAGGAGCATTAGTCTCCAATAAGTGCAAACTATTTACTTTTTGAAAAACGTCTTGCTTAGTCTATACGCTGAACTAACTTCCTATCTAATGCGTGTGTGTGATATACATAGATGCGTGTGTGCGCACACAGAGTGTATTAAAGATTTCTGTCCACTATTTGATATGATGTTGAATTAGTAAGATGTGATTAAATCTATTCTCTCGGGTTCCTTATTTGCCCATATTGTGGTTACAAATTATTAAATAGCAATAAAAACAAGCAAATTTATTAAAGAAAGGCTTTTGCAAGTCTCTCAGTTGGATCCAGAAAATTAAAACAAAACTGTCTGATTCTGAGCATTATAATATTTACAAAATAGAAATTGGCTGAGGAAAAGAGCAGCCTTGGGAACAACATGACTAACCATATCTGACAATCTTCTATGCATTCAGAATTTTAAGCAGAATGTGATCAGCGTCAGTGTAAATAATATTACAGAGAAAAGGGTGATTTCTGGAGATGGGCTATAGACTGAGTTCCTTAAAAGGAGTGAAAAGCAGTGGCGTAGCGTGGTGGGTGCAGGGGGGGCCGGCCGCACCGGGCGCAACATCTGGGGGGGCGCACTCGCAGCTCTGTGCCCCTATCTGGCTCACTCAGGGTTAGGGGACGCAAATTACTTGCCTTGCCCCGGGTGCTGACAACCCACGCTACGCCACTGGTGAAAAGAAAAGAAAAAGCATGAATTTACAAATGCCCCCTCCCTTCTAGTGTACCCAAATGCCATGCTAGATGTAGTTTTCCAGGCAGGGGATGAACCCTGGATCGTTACAAAAAAATCTCCTCCAGTGAATAGAGGATTGGCTTAGGATCTAGGCAGTGTAAGCAAAAGTATAGTATAGTATGGTTCAGCTCAGTATCTGGTGTCTGGCTTATTGTGCAATTTGAGCCATGGCACAGGATATACAGTGGTACCTCGGGTTAAGTGCTTAATTTGTTCTGGAGGTCCGTTCTTAACCTGAAACTGTTCTTAACCTGAAGCACCACTTTAGCTATTGGGGCCTCCTGCTGCCGCTGCGCCGCCGCTGCACGATTTCTGTTCTCATCCTGAAACAAAGTTCTTAACCCGAGGTAATATTTCTGGGTTAGCGGAGTCTGTAACCTGAAGCGTATGTAATCTGAAGCTTGTGTAACCCGAGGTACCACTGTATCAAACACATAGAAATGTTATGTGCATTTTGGGAAGCAAGAAGAATTACCGACCAAAGAAGAATGGCAAATGAAATTAATGGACTATGCAGATTTAGATAAATTAACAGGAAGGATTCGAAACCTGTGGGACCAGAGATTCTTAGAAGACTGGAGTAAAAATTTGAACTATTTGAAAAGCAATTGAAATAAACAGATTACGCTAGTAGGACTGCAAGAAGCTCTGTAAGGAGGATTATATGAAATATTGCAAGGAAGACTATGAAGAGAATTATTAGTTAATGATAATTAAAAGTAATAGAGAAATTAAGAAATGCAGAATAAGTGATAAAGAACGGAAAATCTTCAGAGGTTGTTGACGGAAGTCTAAAATGTTGTATAAGGTAAGAAGTTATGTTAAATGATGGTTGGAAATGATATGTTGAAAAATTAATAAAAATGTATATATATAAAAAGAAAAAGAAACGTTATGTGCATTTTTTCCTACACTCCAGTCTTTGAAATCTGCTTCTCTTGCGCAATGTCATCTTGCCTACCCAGCGCTGATTTATCCGGATGCATGATCCTAATGAGTTTCCCTTTGAGAAGCTCATTATCAACTCTGTAAATTTACTGCTCTTAAATGATAATTGAGATTTCTGAGCGGACAGAAGAAATTCAAATTTATGTTGTTCGTAGCAACGCTTTATGGATCCAATAAGGCTGGCAAGCTGCTTGGTAAAGTGAGAGGGTTTCAAACGAAACCAAACAACTAGTGGGGTGGTTGCCATATTGGTCAAGATTTGTTTTAATTGAAAAGGGTGAAGTCGGGAGGGAGGAACACGCCTTATGAAGGAAAGCAGGGGGACAAGAGCCCCAATGTTATCCTGTGCCCAAGCACCCCTAAAAACCTGGAGCTGGCCCTGGGAAATGACCTTGCTGCATTTTAAGCTATTTAATGTGTACAGCATCGCCTGAGAAACACAGAAAGGGGTTGATGGATGGTGAATTTTAATCTCTGCAGCCTCCAAGGCCCCCTCTTCTGAGCTTTATTCACAGAAGGTGCCTCTGCCTCATCTGAGAGATATCCCCACCACAGTTCACGCCACGTAGGAGAGACCCTGAACCTTTGGTCAAGGCACAACAACAATAATAATAATTTAATAAAAAATATTATTTATAACCCGCCCATCTGGCTGGGTTTCCCCAGCCACTCTGGGTGGCTTCCAACAGAATAGTAAAATACAATAATCTATTAAACATTAAAAGCTTCCCTAAACAGGGCTGCCTTTAGATGTCTCCTAAAAGTCTAGTAGTTGTTTTTCTCTTTGATATCTGGTGGGAGGGCATTCCACAGGGTGGGTGCCACCACCAAGAAGGCCCTCTGCCTGGTTCCCTGAAACTTGGCTTCTCGCAGTGAGGGAACTGCCAGAAGGCTCTCGGCACTGGACCTCAGTGTCTGGGTAGAACGATGGGGGTGGAGATGCTCCTTCAGGTAGGCCGTTTAGGGCTTTAAAGGTCAGCACCAATGTCAATGTTATGTCTTGCTCGGGAGCACAGGACTTGAACCAATGGATTCAAGTTACAAGAAAGCAGATTCCAACTGAACATCGGGAAGAACTTTCTGATGGTAAGAGCTGTTCAACAGTGGAATGTTCTCCCTCAGGAGGTCGTGGACTCTCCTTCCTTGGAGGATTTTAAGCAGAGGTTGGACGGCCATCTGCTATGGATGCTTTAGCTGAGATTCTTGCATTGCAGAGGGATGGACTAGATGACTCTTGAGCTCCCTTTCAACTCTATGATTCTACAAAGGCTTATTGAGATGCTTTAGGGTGTAGAAGAGGTTGGAAAGGCTCCTTCTGCCAACTCCAGTTCCATGAGTGCTGCTCAGGAGCCAAGCCTTTTTGTCCTTACATCCACCTGGAGTCTGGCATACAAGGCTGGACCATCCAATATCAGGCTCAGGATTAACCCGTTCAGCATCACTCACTCACTCACACAAACACAAACACACAGTAACTGGTAGCTATTTAGTTATGTCAAAAGTGGCTATCCTGAAGAAGAAGAAGAAGAAGAAGAGTTTGGATTTGATATCCCACTTTATCACTACCCTAAGGAGTCTCAAAGCGGCTAACAATCTCCTTTCCCTTCCTCCCCCACAACAAACACTCTGTGAGGTGAGTGAGGCTGAGAGACTTCAGAGAAGTGTGACTTGCCCAAGGTCACCCAGCAGCTGCATGTGGAGGAGTCGGGAAGTGAACCCGGTTCACCAGATTACGAGTCCACTGCTCTTAACCACTACACCACACTGGCTCTCCAGATATTTTTGGAGTCCAAATCCCTTCAGCCTTAGTCAGCATGGATGGTCATCCCATCAGGGATGATGGGAGTTTTAGTTCTACAACATTTGAAGGGGCACAGGTTAGCCACCACCACCACTGACTTATATAGAGGAAAAACAAACTGTTGTTCGCACTCCGAGACAATATTCGGATGAAGGCTAAACTTTCCACATTCCTCCAGAGTACCCCAGTGTCTGGCAAATGTCTTCCTGGTGCTTTTAAATGTATTCTGTTTAATGCCATCATTATTTTCACTATACACTTTTGCTACAATTTCTAGCTTTAAAAAAAACCCCCACAAAGTTAGAAAAGATCTATAATAAGCAGCTGTTGCTAGAATAATAAAATTTGGAAATTAAAGTGTATTGATTGAGAGGGAGCTGCAATTTCCCTGCCCCAATGTGTACAGTAATGCACTTTATTGATTGCCCAAGTGGATAAACATAATTCTCGATTACTTGTATCCCCCCACCCCAATTTAAAAAGAGGATTACTCAACAAAATGTTTGCAAGTCATTTTACACATCTTACCTAATAGTAGTCCAACTTATATGGGAAATTCTTCAAATTGTACTACTGTAACTCAAAGTCTAGATTCTAAGCAAAGGTGTTTTTATTAGTATTTTACCATTTCTAAGTGGATTTTCAAATCCCTTTAAAAAAAACAGTGAGCTTTTAAGGAAATACTAGAATAACTTAATAAGATTTTAGACTATCTTTGCTGTCAGCTCACTAACAGTGTGTTTGCAGTGGTAAAGCTATGAAATCCCTCCCTCGTGAATATTTCTATTTGTGGAAATGTCAGATGCCCAAGAGAGGCAAACAGGAAACTGTCTTATATCAAGTCAGACCATTGGTCCATCTAAGTGAGGATTATCTACTCTGATTGGCAATGACATTACAGAGGGGCCTCTCTCAGCTGTTGAGGATTAAACCTGGGATCTTCTGCCGAAGGGGAACCGGAGACGCCCAGCACATCAACTGGGAGAATGGCTGACACCCCCCTGTGACCCAAATCGAGCCAGGAGCGAGAGCACCCGGCCGACTGCCCAGCAGCACTCCAGGGCCAGTAAAAACCCCGGAGCCGATGCAGGGAGAAGGAGGAGAGAAGAAGGAGAAGGAAGAGAGAGAGAAAGAAGAACGAGAAAAAAGAGGGAGCCCTGACCTTGCTGCGCTGCCGCTGCCTCTGAGGAGGAGAGGTAGAAGAGCACCGGGAGGGCAAGGACATGTGGCCAAGCCCAGGTCCGACCCAAGCCTGCTCCATGGTGGCTAGTGCTCCAAGAGAGCAGGCCAGGGCCCTGAGGAAGACCATGCGACAGAGGAGACCACAGAAGATAAAATATTACTTATTTTTTAAAAAAATGGTTTTTTAAAAAACTTTTTTTCCCTTAAAAAAAAAAAAGGGTCCCCGGATTCTTTGGGGGGGGAAATCTGGTAACCTTATTCTAATAGTAATTCATTCTTTCGGAGGTGGATTAAGGGCCTGTGCGACCATTCTGCCATACTGGGTGCTGAGTCTAGGAGGTGCTGCAGGGAATTGCAACTATGACATAGTGACTTGTGTGGAATGGAAGGCGAGAGGTGGGGGCGCCAAATTCTGCCCTCATAAAGGGTGCTGCTGAGGTTTTTTAAAAAATGAAATTTTATTAAGAGTTTTCATAATACAATAAAAAAGAAACTAGAGAAAAGGAAAAGGAAAAGGAAAAATCAAAGTCCTCTCTCACAGGTATATCTTAACTTCTGTCCCAGGCAGAAAAAAGGTGAGCCCTCCAAGCTCTCAACTAGCAGATTCCCTTTCTTCCCCCAGTCTCCCACCTTGGGAGATTTCCCCTTCCCTGCATCTCACATATCCCTTAATCTGTATGCAATTCAATCCTTAAACCAGAATAGAGGGCTACAACAGCAGCAACAACAGAAAATGAATCAAAACAGAAGCAAGAGCAAAAGGAGGGGAGAGATATAAGGAAAAGATAAAGATAAAAATAAAAAGGGCTTCCACCTATCCGTCTGTCAGTTGTAAATACAAGATTTCCTCAAAGTATTTGAAATGGTATCCAGCTGTTTCTCCTTCTGCTAGGTAATATTTTTCTAATCTTCAATTCCCAGCATCTCAGGTTTGTTGTCCTTCCACACAAAAAGTCTAAAAGAGGTCATTTGAATACTGTAATTGATAAAGGTCAACCATAGTTTTCCTCTAGTCCAACATAACAGTTTTGCCTCCATTATTGAGAAACAATACATCCTTGATTTTTATTCCCTCAGGAGTCTTTTTGCTGTGTTTATATACTGAGATCGTAAACCATAATTATTCATGTATTGTTTACCTAATCAGACATGGAGAAGAATGACTAACTACTGCTAGCATAAGCCTTCTTCAGTCTAGCCCAGGGGTGGGGAAACTCTGACCCATATGTCTAATTCAGTCTGCCTGGCCTGCCAATCTGTCAGGGAAGGCTATTTCATCCAACTATGCCCACCTGCTCTGTGATGTCATATATGACGTCATATGTAGGGTAGGTAATGAATGAGCTGGCTCAGCTAAGGAGGGGGTTTGAAAGCACTGCCTATCAGCTGATCAGTGGTGCCTGCAAAGCCCTCCCCAAAGTGCTTAGGAAGCCTCTTAGGGGGCTAAACCTGCTGTCATTGGTAATGTCATGTGATTGGCAGGTGGGCAGTCCCACCCACCTGTCAATGGGTGGGGGAGAGACCCATTGGCCAGATTCAGCCCCCCACCCTTGATCTAGCTTGGCATCTTGTCTTGAGAGCCAGTGTGGTGTAGTGGTTAAGAGCGGTGGACTCGTAATCTGGTGAACCGGGTTCGCTTCCCCGCTCCTCCACATGCAGCTGCTGGGTGACCTTGGGCCAGTCACACTTCTCTGAAGTCTTTCAGCCTCACTCACCTCACAGAGTGTTTGTTGTGGGGGAGGAAGGGAAAGGAGAATGTTAGCCACTTTGAGACTCCTTTGGGTAGTGATAAAGTGGGATATCAAATCCAAACTCCTCCTCCTTCTTCGACAATGAAGAATACTGAATTCTGCAGAAAAAAATGGATTAAATGCACAGAAAAGCTATGTGTTTTTTTCTGACCAGTAAAACATCTACACTGGGCCCAGGGCTGAGTATTTGACAAACAGTAATGACTCCTTTCCTTATTCTATACCATTTTCACACTTCCCTATCCTTCTTTGCTGCCTTCTTTCTGTGCTAAGAAGTCTCATGCATCTGTAATCATTTTGGTTACCCTTCTATGCACATTTTCAATTTGTGATATCCTTCTTAAGAAGAGAAAAACAGATCTGCAAATTAGTATTCAAGATGGGCATTCCTCTTTGATTTATACCGGTGGCATTATGATATTTTCTGCATTATTTTTTTCCACTTCATTTGCAATACTTGAATTCAGCTCTCTCATCTTTTAGATAGATGCAGCACATTGAACTGATGCTTCAAGGAGCTTTTCTCATGGTGACTTACACTGTAAATCTTTAAAATAAAACAAAAACTGTTCAACAGGTAGGTTGCAATCCTGAAGACAGTCTTCTCGCTGTCATTGGGAGTCCCAAAGATTTCTAAGGAATTTAGGCTGCAATCCTATTTACAGTTACCTGGGAGTAACTCCCACTGAACCTAGTGAGTCTTACTTACTTCTGAGTAAACAAGTGTAGTGTTGTGGTTCTCTGCACAGGGTTGTTCTGAGTGCAGAATCACAGTCCAAAGGCCAGTTCACACGTGACAACATTACCTCCGTCGTTCAGGGAGGACTCATGTGGGGAAGAGTCACCACAAATTAACATTCACTATGGTGTCACCTAGGGACGCGGGTGGCACTGTGGGTAAAAGCCTCAGCGCCTAGGGCTTGCCGATCGAAAGGTCGGTGGTTCGAATCCCCGCGGCGGGGTGCGCTCCCGCTGCTCGGTCCCAGTGCCTGCCAACCTAGCAGTTCGAAAGCACCCCGGGGTGCAAGTAGATAAATAGGTACCGCTTACCAGCGGGAAGGTAAAAGGCGTTCCGTGTGCTGCGCTGGCTCGCCAGATGCAGCTTTGTCACGTTGGCCACGTGACCCGGAAGTGTCTCCGGACAGCGCTGGCCCCCGGCCTCTTGAGTGAGATGGGCGCACAAACCCCAGAGTCTGTCAAGACTGGCCCGTTCGGGCAGGGGTACCTTTACCTTTACCTTTATGGTGTCACCTAAGACAAAATGCTTCTTAGTGGAACCACCACTTCACATATTCTTTGTAAGCCATTGAGTGCTTGAGTGACCAAGTGGTTGACATACCTGTGCAAATTGGTTCTTAGCCTCTTAGCCTCTGGATACGAACTTAATTCGTTCTGCAGGTCATTCTTAACCTGAAACCATTCTTAACCTGAGGTACCACTTTAGCTAATGGGGCCTCCTGCTGCCGCCGTGCAATTTCTGTTCTGATCCTGAGGTAAAATTCTTAACCCGAGGTACTGCTTCCGGGTTAGTAGAGTCTGTAACCCAAAGTGTTTCTAACCCAAGGTGTTTGTAACCTGAGGTACCACTGTAATGTGATGCTGCATATATATTTTTTTCTAAAACAAGGTATGTTATCAGTCATTTTATTTTCCTGATTAGATGCAAAAATATTTCACCTGGTGTGAAAACAGCCATCCAGCAGGAGGCTAATGAGACTGGAAAATGTTCAATCTATCACTAGACAAGATTTGAAAATAGTCCAGTTTCCCAAATTCAGTGACGTAGCTTTTAGGGAGCTAACCAATGCATTTGTCTGGGATTTTGGAAGGCAAGTTGATTTAGGTATGACATGGAGTCCTGGGACATTGCATGAGTTGCATACAGAAGGTTCCAAGATCAGTTCCTGGCATCTCCATGTCCAGTGACTGAAACCCTGGAGAGCTGTACTAGTCAGTTTAGATCAGGAATGGGCCTCAGGACTGCAATGTCCACTTTGAGATTGATGTTTTTTCATACTAGAACTCCGGTATCTGTCTGCTGGTGCAAAGGAATTGAGAAATACTTGAGGTCAGGAATTCATTATGTACCAGAACTGCCATCCCAGAACAGCAGCAGCAGCAACCACCACCACCACCTCTTCCTCCTGGCTATACCATCCCAGCTTTCATCATTTCAACAGAATCATTTGAAGGTTGATTATAATCCTCTGGTTGCCCACTTATAATAACTGAGAATTGGAAATCCTTGTAAATCTACTTCAAAGTACCCAGAGATTTTTCTGCTTTTCCCTTTTGCCCACAATACTATTCACCAGTGGTTCCCAATTATTTATATTCTATAGACCTCCTGTTTTTGAAAAGCCTCCTGCTTTTGAAAAAAAATGATATCACTATGGTAGTTTTTGTTATGTGAATGGGGCCATGGACTCCTGTGTGGGTTACACTGGCTCCCTGGGGTCTGCAGACCAGCAATTGGGAACCATAGCTGTACAAAATACTGGGTTAAGGTGGACTAATGGTCTGACTCAGTAGAAGGCAGCTTCCTATGGTCTCCATTTAATTTGCAGGTGTCCATACTAAGCACCTAGGTGTCCTGGGAAAATAAAATTTCTCATGGTTCCTGGCACTTGAGTCAGTGTCAATGCAGTTCAGAGCACTAGGCAGGCAGGCTCATATACAAGGAATTCCAATTTGACCCAGAGAAGAACACTGTAAGCAAATAACATCATTTTCCTGCAGGGATTCTAGAATTTATTGTCGCAGTCCCATCCCTAACCGGAAAGGAGTCTGGGAATACCTGCTGCCATCTCCTGCTGCTACATTGGGAGAATGGGTGAGGGCGTTGTGGAAGAAAATCTGTGAGTTCCTTTGAACCTTTTGGAACTGCTTGAGCTTTTGTGGAAGCAGTGAAAGGCAGGGGAAAGGGCCAGAGGATACAGCCCTCAGTTGTTAATTGTCATAGAATATGGATGTTTAAATTCACTCAATGAAGTGCTATTTCTTTCAAAGCTGCACTAGCATGATTACTAAGAGAGATCCTTTCTCTTCAGCCGAGTTGTTTCCCCCCCCCCTTTAAATCGAATCTCTCCCATGAAACTGTATAAATATTAATCTGGTGTTAAAAGAAGAAGCTGTCAGTGCTTATCAGTCCAATTTCTGCCTTCAGCTTGCCTGGTTATTATAATAGCGTCACTCTGTTTGAATTGTTACAATGAGAACATTTTCGCTTTTCATTTCCCAGTGTTGACTGTCTTGAAGTGAGTTTGATAAAGGTTCGCACGGTAAAAATGTGAGAAGAGAAGAGACTGCCTGGGAAAGCAACTAGCACGTATGTTTTACGTGAATATTCAAAACTGGTAGACTGTCAGAATTCACACAGAATTCATTCACGTTTTGTGAATGCCCACAAGCCTAAAGACACATCAGCAAATGCTGACCATCACCTCAGTGTGATTGTCAATGCACAGTACTGACCTGTTGGGTGGGGTGGGATGAAGCCCTGGAGCAGGCATCCCCAAACTCAGCCCTCCAGATGTTTTGGGACTACAACTCCCATCATCCCTACAGGACCAGTGGTCAGGGATGATGGGAATTGTAGTCCCAAAACTTCTGGAGGGCCGAGTTTGGGGATGCCTGCCCTGGAGTCTTCATCCCAATACTGACGTCACTGCAGGTTACCTGGACAGGGCTGGCTAATTGAGAGGCTAGGGCTGCACAGGCATACCAGACAACACTACCACATCCCAGCCCTCTCCTGGGAACCAGGAATTACATCAGTGCGGGCAGGTGACTCTGCTCCACCATATGGGCTACATTGGGTTCATGTGAGCATTTTCCTTCCTGGAGCCATCACTTAGAACACAAGGTTGGAACTAAGAAACAGGATCATTAGCTGTTGCTCAGTGGGAATGCTTCTGATTTACATGGTGAAGGTCCCAGTTTTAAACCCTGAGATCTCCAGGTAGGCATGGAGTGATCCTAGTCTGAAATCCTGCAGAGCTCCTGTAAGCTACTGTAGACAATAAGTATCTACATGGTGCTTAGAGAATAACTTGCACCTAAATATTAGTAAGACAAAGGAGATGGTGTTGGACTTCTGGAGGAAGAGAGGGGAACCTGCCCCGTTGTATATGGGGGGGGGATGTGGGGAGAGAGTCTCCTCCTTTAATTTCCTGGGAGTTTACCTTAGTGAGGACCTCACTTGGAAAATCAACATAACTCAGGTGGTCAGAAAGGCCCAAGAGAGACTCCATTTCCTCAGGGTCTTGCGAAAGAATAATGTTAAACAACAACTGATTAACTCCTTTTACCGGTCCACAATAGAAAGTGTCCTTTCATATTGTATTACAGTGTGGTATGTAGGCTTGACAGCCATGGACAGAAAGTCTCTATCATGGGCTGTCCCTTGAGTCCGCTAGATGACATCACAAGTGGTCATTGCCTTAGGAGAGCGAGAAAAATTCTCAGGTGTGACTCATACTCTGGACAGCACCTCTTTAATCTTCTACCCTCAGGCAGGAGATATAGAAATATAATCAGTCATACCAACAGGCTAAAAAACAACTTCTATACGTGGGCTGTTAGGCAGTTGAACGGAAAATAACATAGCACAACTGACTTGCGAGGTGGTGTGTTGTGCGATAAGCACACAGAGTGCAATGAGATTGAGTGTTTGGGGGGGGGAGGCTCAGTTAATTTCAATGTACACAGGTTGTACACTGATAATAAAGTTGTTGTTGTTACAATACTGAACTCAATGGCCAATGGTCTAATTTAGTTTACAGCAGCTTCCAAGGTACCTTTTCATAGGGTCATAGAACTGTAGAGTTGGAAGGGACCCTGAAAATCATCTAGTCCAAACCCCTGCAATGCTGTAATATGCAGTTTTCCCATACCGGGCTGGAACCTGCAACCTTGGCATTATCAGCACCATGCTCTAACCAACTGAACTAAGATGACTCACTTCTTCTTGAATGGAACAGCTCCATCTCCTGGTATTGCAAGACAAACTGCTTTTGGAACTAAGCAGATTTTTAAAAATGTGGTTTGTGAAATAACAACGGGGGCCATTTAAAAATAATAATAATTTAGTTAGCACAAATCCCTTGCATGAGCCTGCCCACGCAACCTTTTGTTTTTCTAGTTGATGGGGTAAAGCTCTACAAGTGGTCTGAACTAGCACCACCATTGTCTTTTGGATTTTTTAAAACTGATGGAGAAAGGGCTGGAAAGGAATTTTCCTGCATTGGCAGGTTTTGCCTTCCCTGTAGCAAAATGTAACAACTTTGGTGGTTTCAGGCCTTGGGTGGAATCCTTTAGTCTTTCCTCCCTAAAATGGGCGGGGGCGTGAAGCGGTGACCCATGCCCCCCCAGCAGCAATCCCAGGGTTCCCCATTAAAGGGGTTGTTGAGAGGGGAGTCATTGGCCATATGCCGAGAGGCTGACATTGGTCTCCCCCATGTTGCAGCAAATTGGGGGGGGGGCAGGCTTTCTGCTTCAACAGACATTCTCCAGAGCCAGTCCAATCCCCACTCAATCTGGATAACTCTGATGTCTCCCAGATCCCTGGCTGGGGACTGGGAGGGATAAATGCCCAAGGCCTAAGCCAAGGTCTCCCTACATATGAATCTTAAATAGAGTTATGGCCAGTTTTAATCCCGTAACACAGTGCCATGTGTCTTTATTCCATGCGGGAGCCGGCCTTGCATTGAGGGGGTCTCTGCCTGTACGCGCAAAGCAAGTGAGTGGTTGTGAGGTCTCATGAATCATCAGGAGCAGAGGGCAAACGTGTGCCCCCACAGCCTCATCCTACATGCTTTCCCCCTTCATGTTATCAACCAGATGAGCAATTGTGTTTGTGTGTGCACATGCAACATAATCAAAGGTGAATTTCTGTGCAAGGAACAAACAGGTATGCCCTACCTGATTTGGGAGAAGGGTGCTTTATCTATTAAAGACTGCAAATGTTCACATTTGCTAAATGAAACTCATGCAGAATATAAAGAAAAAGGAGAAGCTATATTATGCAAAGGTATTTTTAAAGTAATATGAGAAGGAAATCTAACCTCCTCAAAGGCATTTGTTTAATGAGATGACTGTTCGATTCAGCGAGGAATCTGGATTCAAGTCATTAGAAACGGCTAACTGTGACACATATGGGTTTCACTGGGCCTATCTGGTTCAGCTCTGCTTGAAACCAAATGAACAGAAAGCATCCCCCTGACAAACCAAAAGTAATTTAAGCATGTGTTTTTAACTTTGAGCTGCACTCCAGTGAATAAGGCTATTAATGCACTTGCCGGAATTGTCTGAGGGTACATTATGCAGAAAGGGCCACTCTGGGTTTCAGTTATGCAAGCACATAAATAATCAAGCCCCTTGGGATATTTTAGCAGCAAGGATGTATAATAGATATTACACTGACAGATTTGTCCTTACTCATATTGCATTACTGGTATCCCAGCATTATGCGCTGAGTTGCCCTACCCATCAAGGCCCCATCCGTCTTTCATCTTAACAACTCTGCACCTCTTTAAATCCAGGGATATTGCATGGTTTATGCTGATATTATGCAAAGTGAAACTGTTTAAAAGCTTATTAACAAAAGTTGTGTGGTAGTGCAGTCCCTAGCTCTGTCCAAGCATCCACATCAATTTGTTAAAATAAAAATTCAAAATCTCAGTACTCAGCACACTAAAGAGAAAGGATAGGATTTCTGTCTTACTTTCCATGCAAACGCCTATATCTCATTGTCAGGGCATATCAGCTACTAACTTTGAAGAAATCTATCTTATTTATTGCAATCCTAAACTCCCCAATTCCAACAGTGTGGTCATTTTTTTTTAAAAAAAAAGCAAGGGGAAATGAAAAGATTGTGCTCCCTTGAAAATGTCCTCTTACAAAACAATAACTTGAAAAAAAACAGAAACAATCTGCTAGCTATTGATAGCATCATTCCATATGATTGTATTTCAGTTTTAGCACGTGAGCATGTAGAAGGGACACCTTTATAGGAGTAACTGAAGAAGGCTTTTCAGCTCAGGAAAGTATGGGCAGTCTGGACAGGTACGGCTACCCAGGTGAGCATCCTTGGGACCTTTGGGATGATGGGAAATTCCTGAGGCCTGCTGTCCAGGGCTCTGACACCCATGGGCATGATTCATATCACTTTGTGGGTTAACCTGCTTCACTTGCCCGGGCCAGAGTGGGCCTAGTTTCCAACCTTTAGAACTGTGAACTGCAGCTACTCCCCCTTCCCAGGGGTATGCTCACTTGAAGGGAATTAAAGGTAAAGGTAAAGGACTCCTGACAGTAAAGTCCAGTTGCAGACAACTCTGGGGTTGCGGTGCTCATCTTGCTTTACAGGTTGAGGGAGCCTGCGTTTGTCCAGACAGTTTTTCCGGGTCATGTGGCCAGCATGACTATGACGCTTCTGGCGAACCAGAGCAGCACACGGAAATGCTGTTTACCTTCCCACTGGAGAGGTACCTATTTATCTACTTGCACTTTGACATGCTTTCAAACTGCTAGGTTGGCAGGAGCTGGGATCGAGCAACAGGAGCTCACCCCGTCGTGGGGATTCGAACCACCGACCTTCTGATTGGCAAGTTCTAGGCTCTGTGGTTTAACCCACAGCACCACCCACGTCCCCATATCTGCTCATACGAGCACGCAAACAGCAGAGAAAATGAAAGCTGAGCTGTTGGAAGTATGTAGCATCACCTTTTATTGCAATACATCAAATCAAAACAAATCATAATAAAGACTATAACAACAGTGCGAGGAGCAGCTCACACAGACATTTTGTCTGTCCAGGAGACAGAACAAAGAGACTAAAAACAAAAGCACAAAGAACAGAAGTTCTGTGTCTGAGTTTCCATTCTCACACTTTCCAGAAGTGTGGAATGTAAATAAGGATCACATGATCCAGCAATGGGAGAGAGTGAAAATATTAACACTCTGCTGTCTTTTTAGTGCTTACTGAACAGGTTCCTCTTTCCAGAAGCCTGTTAAAGTAGATATCTTCCGCAGCATCTATATTGGAGTTGGTTTTAGATGTTTCTAGATGGTTTAAGATATATTTTAATTCTTTGATCATTTGTGCATTTGCCAACCTGGACTACTTTGGGAAGAAGGGCAGGGAAACAAACAAACAAACAAACAAACAAATGTATTTACAGGGAGGAAATCAGACAGCGCAGAAACGTTTAACTTGGCAGTTAACTTTACCAGTGTGTAATTCCCTTAGGGACACGGGTGGCACTGTGGTCTAAACCAGTGAGCCTCTTGGGCTTGCCGATCAGAAGGTCAGCGGTTAGAATCCCCGCGACGGTTCGAAAGCACCTCAAAGTGCAAGTAGATAAATAGGTACCGCTTGATTTGATGTACAGCAATAAATAGTGATGCTACATACTTTCAACAGCTCAGCTTGCATTTTCTCTGCTGTTTGCGTGCTCGTTTGAGCAGATATGGGGACGCGGGTGGTGCTGTGGGTTAAACCACAGAGCCTAGGACTTGCCGATCAGAAAGTCGGCAGTTCGAATCCCCAGGATGGGGTGAGCTCCTGTTGCTTGGTCCCTGCTCCTGCCAACCTAGCAGTTTGAAAGCGCGCCAGTGCAAGTAGATAAATAGGTATCGCTCCAGTGGGAAGGTAAACGGCGTTTCCGTGAGCTGCTCTGGTTCACCAGAAGCGGCTTAGTCATGCTGGCCACATGACCCGGAAGCTGTATGCCGGCTCCCTCGGCCAGTAAAGCGAGATGAGCACCGCAACCCCAGAGTCGGTCACAACTGGACCTAATAGTCAGGGGTCCCTTTACCTTATGAGCAGATATGAGTCACTGAGATACAGAACTTCTGCCGAACACTTCATGAGTGCCCTGTTACCGGAGGGGGAGGCCTCCATACAGAAATGGAACCTTTCTAATATTTAATTGGAGGGAATTCCATTATGGGGGGGGCGCCACTACACCCGAGGATTGATGCCTATATTGTATAGCACAGACTTTGTTTATAAGACAGTATCTACTAGAGACCCTCACCAGCAGAGAGCAGTGATCAGTTTGGATTATAAGGGGTGAGTTGAACCCAGCCACGTTCTCTTTTGTTCTTAGTCCTTCTTTAGGTTGCAAATGATTAAGCAGTCCTAAACCAGTCTCTGCTGTGGTCAAATTCACATCCCCCAAGAGAATGTATTTTCCTAAATGTGGGGAGGGAGCTGGGAGATTGACCATGAATCTTACAATGTCACATGCAATTTGTCCCTTATCTGTACTAAGGCAGAACCAGCTCAGTCTCAGTGAAAAGTATGTTTCAGGAGGGTGAAAAGATTTCCAATGCTCTCTGAATCAAAAGAGCAACAGACTTTGCTGGATTCTTGCCCTGAAACACAAATGTTTAAGAAGCTGCAATAGCAAACCTTGTATTATATTCATTTATGTATTAGGGTCTCCCCTTGAAAATATCTAAGGAGAACATACACTACATCCAAGGTTGAATAAGAGTATATCTGGGGCCTTCACTTGAGGTTATAGCAAATGGCTAAGGCAACTGGAAATTATAATGAATTGATATATGTACAATATGCAAAAGTTTCTGTAGTTTGTTTCCAATGATATGCGACACAACCACTAACTATCATAGTCTAGATCTCAAGCAGAGAGAAGAATATCTCCTACACAAAGGAATAATAAAATAGCTGCCCTTTCTATTTAGAAAGAAAAACAAGCAGCAACCTATATGTTCATAAGTGGCTTTGCACTGAAGGGAAAGTACTTCAGCTAGCAAACTACTTGCACTTCTCGAATTGGTGTTATTTTTCTCCACACTTAAAGAAGCCTAAAAAGTCCAGATGTCAGTGGAGTTGATGTTTTCCTAACTGAGATTTGCTTAATCTTCTTTAACCTTCAATTCTCTCTGTTTCAAAGTTCTCCAGGCAATTCACAACTTAATTGACCATGATCAATAGGGAAAAGTGAATGAGTGCCATGAAGAAGAGCTAGGATCATGAGTCGGAACAAAAAATATCGCACAGGAAAACACTTACAGCTATTCTAGTCTATTTTCTTCTAATTTTCTTCTAGCACTAGACATTTGTTCTAAATCAGCAGCACACTCGGATTCCCTGTTAACACTTGCGTCACTTTGAGGAGAGCAACACTGCCATACATCAATGTGCTTGTATCAAAGAGCTACCACAGATTAAGGATCACACATGGAGTTGGCAATCATAAAAAATAATGTTTCAGCAGAGACAGTTTACAGCCTCAGCAGCCTCAATTATGTTAGAGTGATATGTCAGAGGGTTTCAGTAACTTTGGCTTTTGGTTTTTGTGGAAAAACTGACCAAACTATTAGTTGTGATGGGAATGTTCTACCACTACGGTGAGAAGCAAAATGCTTCTGGAAACCTGTTGCTGAGTATCACAAATGTGGTGCACTTGTGGGCTTGAGGCATCTTGTTACCCTCTGTGTGTAAGAACATGATGCTAAACTAGGGTTCTACCAGAGGGCAGAAATTCTTTTGGGTTTCTGGCAAGGCAAATTAAGCACACAAGTTTATTAGTTGTTGTTGTTGTTTGTTTGTTTTTGTTTTTTAAAAAGGTAAAGGACCTGTGACAGTTAAGTCCAGTCGTGAACGACTCTGGGGTTGTGGTGCTCATCTCGCTTTACTGGCCAAGAGAGCCAACGTTTTGTCCACAGACAGTTTTTCTGGGTCATGTGGCCAGCATGACTAAGCCGCTTCTGGTGAAACCAGAGCAGCGCACGGAAACGCCATTTACCTTCCCGCCGGAGCAGTGCCTATTTATCTACCTGCATTTTTGGTGTGCTTTTGAACTGCTAGGTTGGCAGGAGCAGGGACCGAGCAATGGGAGCTCACCCCGTTGCGGGGATTCAAACCGCTGACCTTCTGATTTGCAAGCCCTCGGCTCTGTGGTTTAGACCACGGTGCCACCCGCATCCCTGATGCAACAGGTACTGTAGTGTAAAAGGAATGTTAGGAATCAGGATGCAAGTGCTGTTGATATAACATGGGAAACAAATGCCACCAACTGCATGTCTGAATGCAGCCATACAGAAATCTCTTGTTGCCTCAAGAATTATATTGTTCAAATACAGTTTTAAACTTGGACAACAAACCACAAAACAATAAAAATATATGCTTCAGCCACTTCTACACATGCATAGCAAGTGGGCAGTGTTGACACTATCACGACACCCCACAGTTCTGAAATGTTTCATCTGTAGATGGCCTGTAGTACATTCTTTAAAGCCTTTAGCATGTTGTCAATGTTACCTGTCAGATTAATGGTAGTAAAATAGAACTGTAGGCTCACTGGCAGCAAACACTGTGTGGAATCGAAAACAGATTATTAGTTAAGTTGCAATGATTCCTCCCACCCTCCTTTCATCAATTTCCAGCTTAGCTTGATAATTCCATTCCCATGTAGACAAACTCATGGTACCTGGGACTGTATGCGGAAGTCGTGGTTCCCTGCAGCCCCTCATTTTTCTTTTGCCTGCCAAGTCAGGAAAGGATTTTTCCTCCCCTCAGTACGAGACGTTTATTTGTAACAAACCAACCAAACAACAACCCTGAAGTGATTGATAGCTTTGGACTTTGAGAATTGTTGGGTTGCATGTCTAAATGTTATACCTGACTTAGGGGCAATTGTTTTGTTTATGCATTATAAATATAATGTAAGTTTATATATATATTTTGCAGCGGGCAGCAAAAAAGAATGCTACTTAGTTCCAGGTGCAAAAAAAACCCTCAGTAGCATTTCCTTAGTTTTGTAATTTATAAAGACAGATACGTTTCACATAGAAGCAAATTTCAAAAGGCCAGTTAATTAGTTTATTTAGGGTGTAAAGCTGCATGTATGTCCTTCGTATGAAACTCTAATGAGTTCAGTGGGATTCAGCGGAGTGTAAGCATGCATAGGATTCCACTGTAAATACCAATCATGAAAACACATTCCAGCAAGGCGTTAGTTTGGGATGAGGAAACCTTTTCACCCTGAGGGCCACCTTCCCTTCTGAGCCGCATGTGGCTCTTTTATATCTTTGCTGCGGCTCCGGGGTGGATACTAGCGAGGGGAGGAGGCGCATTGTGCGCCCCGACACTCCTCACTGTGGCGGGCGCTGTACTGGCTGTGACGTCGCATGGGGGAGGTGCGTGCATTAGTCACGCACCGTCCCGATGTCACCTTCCCGCCCGCTGTCAGATCGTGGCTCCGGAGATATATTTGTTTTAAATGTCGCAATGGTTTTGCAGCTCCCAGTTGTTGTTTTTTCTTCGGAAACGGGTCCAAGTGGCTCTTTTTGTCTTAAAGGTTGCAGACCCCTGTTCTAAAGGGTGCATGAGAACAGCAGGCATGTCCAGAGGCAGGAGCGGGCAAAGCGACTGATGTAAAATTTACATTTGTAGAATAGGCTAGTTTCTACACACACACACACTTGCTTCTCTCTCTATCCTCTAACCAGACAGCCAAGAGGAATCAGCAGAGTTCAATGACACATTACAGTCAGCCAAAAATACAATGTGCAAAGCACATCCTGTGTTGGGTGTGGGCTGGGAAGAAGGGGCTATTTCTAGGAGCTAGATAGAGAAGCCTAGTGGGTTTAATTTGGCCCCTGGGCTTGAACCTTCCCACCCCTGTATTAGGAGCACAAGATAGTTTACAATGCAGCTGACCTGAGTCATATTAAGATCTTATTAATATTAAACCTTGCCAGGGATTTCCTCTGGGTTTTCTGAGGGTTATTGTCTGTTCTAATTCAGCAGTACACAGTGGGTTTCCCCTGGGGAAACCCAGTAGTTCCTCAAGCTTTTTGAAATCAGTCGCCTTAAAGTTGAGAGTGCATGTCTGACTACCCTCGCCTTTTCCTTGCCTCTGTATCATAAATCCCAATAGGACATGACCACTTGATTCCAAGTTTCCCAGTATTTCTATTTCATCGGCCAGTTCCTCTCCGTTGGTGAGGACCAGATCCAAGATAGATGACCCCCTTGTTGCTTCTTCCACCTTCTGGGAAATGAAATTGTCAGCGAGGCAATTGAGGAATTTGTTGAACCTTACATTTGTGGCATTTGTGTCCCAGAATCGGTGAGGTCATGAAATGAATTTTGCAGCTCTAGTGACATAGCATGTTTCTTGGAAGTCCTGTTTCTGTGTTTCAGTTACAGATAGGTAGCCGTGTTGGTCTGCCATAGTCAAAATAAAAAAATTCCTTCCAGTAGCACCTTAAAGACCAACTAAGTTAGTTCTTGGTATGAGCTTTCGTGTGCATGCACATGATACACTTCTTCTGTGTATCGTTGTCACGGTCCAGGTTACGGGCAGTTGGAGTCCTGGCTTGGTATGTCGGGACCGGAGTAGAGATCGGGAAGCAGGAATCAGCAGTCCAGGGTCAGCAGTCCAGGGGTCAGGAAGCTAAGAGTCCATGAATCAGGAAACCAGGAGTCAGGAAGCTAAGGGTCCAAGAGTCAGGATACCAGGAGTCAGGAAGCCGAAGCACAGCTAGGTGAGTAGTGTGTTGCTGTGGCAAAGAGCCAGAAGAAAATGCTGGTCTTACATACCCCTCCCGGCCCTGGCCAACAGGTGCTCCGAGTCTCACCTGTGCAGCCGTGCCTTGCCCTTCCAAGCCAAACTCAGGGAGGCCCTACTAGTCACAGGGCCTGGCTCCTGCACGCACTCCTGACAGTCGTGTTCCTCCAGGGCAGCCTTCCTCAACCTGTGGGTCCCCAGATGTTGTTGAACTACAACTCCCATCACCCCTAGCTAGCAAGGCCAGAGTTCAGGGATGATGTGAGTTGTAGTTCAACAACATCTGGGGACCCACAGGTTGAGGAAGGCTGCTCCAGAGGTTCATCTCCTGCAACGGTAAACCTTCTCCTCCCTTGAGGCACCCTACCTGCATCACTGTTCCAGAACAGAGCACCCTTATATCCAACTAAGCCTGTCCGTCGAATGAAGAACGCAAACCTGCATCTCCTAGAGCCATGAGAAAGTGGTGACTTGAATGCCAAGCCAGGAAGTAAAGGGAAAGAGGAGTCCCAGAAATGCCTTTCAATCAGGAAGAGGGACTTGGATTGGCATTGCTAAATTAAGGCTTATTTCCTGTCTGCTATGTTTAGGCATGGAAATAGAGAGAAGGAAATTGCCTCGGTTGCATAACAGAATTGCTAGAGACCCTTCTGCAGCCAAAGTTAATCATGTAGGCCCATCATAACTAGGAAATATATGAGCAGACCATATATACCTGATTCTGGAAATTACTCTCATATTTTCAGTTAAGCCCTTTCTTTTTAGAAACTACCCAGTTTAAAATGAAAGCTAACATTTAATATACATAAAGGTAAAGGTAAAGGGACCCCTGACCATTAGGTCCAGTTGTGACCGACTCTGGGGTTGTGGTGCTCATCTCGCTTTATTGGCGGAGGGAGCCGGCGTACAGCTTCCAGGTCATGTGGCCAGCATGACTAAGCCGCTTCTGGCGAACCAGAGCAGTGCACGGAAACGCCGTTTACCTTCCCGCCGGAGCGATACCTATTTATGCACTTTGACGTGCTTTCGAACTGCTAGGTTGGCAGGAGCAGGGGCCGAGCAACGGGAGCTCACCCCGTCGTGGGGATTCAAACCGCCGACCTTCTGATTGGCAAGTCACAGCACCACCCGCATCCCATGCCACAACATTTATTTTTTGTCAAAAATTGGAGGACTTTTGGAGAAAACTGTGGAAGCATGGAAGACTTTGAGAAAAGCTTGTCTGAGGTAAGTTGCAAATTTTACAAGACTTCTGGGCATAGAGAACTCTGGCAGTTGCAGGACTTTGAAAGCAACTGAAAGTACTTGCCTTGTAGACTTTTGCACAGCAAGGTCTTTGAAAGCAAAGAACTCTCTCTGGGCTCAGAGAGCAAGGACTTCTTGTATCAACAGTGTAGTATGTAATGTGTGTTTGCATTTACCAAGTGAAAGCTGTTTCTGCTACACAGGATTTGTGGGTCTGTGAGGGGTATAGGGGTCTCTGAACAACTTATGACACTTAATCACAGTTCCCAAGATTCTTTGAGGCAAGTTTTACGGTTTAAAGTGGTATGACACTGCTTGAAATGTATAGTGCAGGTGAGGACCTCAGAAAAGAAAAAAAGAGCATATGGGAGGTTTATACTCTTGTGAATTCCATCACTAAATGGCTCTCTACGTTCTCTAGTAGTCCAGAGACTTGGCACCCAGATGATAAGGCAAAAGTCTGTTGTAGGCTGATAAATGAGGTTTTCTTGAAAAAATCATTTAGGGCCCAAACTGTTCCATGTGTTTATAAGTTGAAAGCACTGTCTCATGACTCAAATCTTGCCCAGATTGCTTGCTATAGATAGCTGGAACACAATTTTGCAGCGCTGATATAATTTGTTGTTTGTTGGTTATAATTTAGCAATAGTTGTTGATGGAGTCTTTGGATATGGCCCGTTCAGTGCCTCTTTGGCTAGTTGGGTCTTAAACACACTTACCTGGGAGTAAGCTTCATTGAATTCAACGGGACTCCCCCCCCCCCGAGAAGCCATAGTTAGGATTGCAGCCTTTTTCATATAAAAGATCAGCAATACAACCCTATACATTCCTAATGAGAAATGAGTCCCATAGAGCTCAATGGATCTCTCTCCCAGATGTGTATGAGACTGTAGCCTAAGACAGACCTTCACAGCTTGTGACTCAAGTAAAATGCAGACCAGGCAAGTATATATAGCAGTATACCCCAACTGGTATCCTCTGACCACTAGCTATGCTGCTGGGGCTGCTGGGAGCTGTGCTCCAAAACATCTGGAGGGTACCAGATTGAGGAAGGTTGGTGTATAGGATTTCAGCTAAAAGTAGGCCTGTATAGCTAGTGACCTATCAAATCAAATGCAGTCTATCACCCATTCACTGTGTCCCAACAGGTACTTGACCTGATTTTGTAGTCCCAGGATTCATGCACCCTATGGTAGGATTACAGCCTGTGTCTCCAAGTTCCACAGTGTTTATGAGAGCGTGCCTATTTCAGCTAGCCTGAACTTAAAACTGTTATAAAAGGGGCTACACGGTGGCATTTCACTCCCTTGAAGACAGCAAAAATTTATAGAGCAGCAAAGGGTAGCTGCTGGTTTTGTGATGAAAAGAGAGCTGGCTTTTCCCACATGTGGTGGTATTGTAGGAAAACCCATAACTTTGGGGAAATGGTAGCACACACTATTACTGATATGCTAAAAAATTCAGTCCCATTGGATCCATTATTCTGTTTACTCAGTTCTATACAACATGCAGTAAAACTGGACAAAGTAAAACTAAACTTCCTAGTTATGGAGAAATTTGATGGCAGGCAATGGGAAACATGCACCTTCCTACTCCAAAGCAGAAATAGTTACAAAAAGTGTGGAATATGCCTCCTCTCTTCCCGAGTCCATGATATTTATGAGTTGTATCCATTGTCATACTCAGCGTAGTCAAGTTAGCCACAACCATTGATTTTAATGTACTCTGAGTTTGACTTACTTGGATTCAACTCTATGGTTCATTCATTTCCACCTCATAAGTTCAAATACTTGAGTATAAGGCATCATGTATGTTTTAGAAGTTTTTGTAGGTGTTTTGTAACTTTCATCTATGTAAGCTGCGGATTTGTATGGCTCCTGGAATTTAAATACTTGTGTATAATAAAAAGTAAACGAATGATGGGAGCATTGTCACAAACAGTTCACCACACTCCTGGAGGCAGCAAGTAGCAGCCTGATGGCTAGAGCTGAAGTCACATACTAATCAATCATATATTTTGGTAGTGAGATCAAGGTCTATGTACCCCAACTTCAGGAATTAGAGTGGTACCTTGTTTTGCGACCGGGATCCATTCCGGAGCTCCAGTCACTAGCCTAAAAGGATGCAGGGCAAAGCGCCGCGTCTGTGCATGCGCACGGAGCGGTTTGCGCTTCTGCACATGCATGAAGCGTGATTTTGCACTTCTGTGCATGTGCAAGCAGCAAACCCGGAAGTAACCCATTCTGGTACTTCCGGGTTTGCCACGGACATTCGACGGAACAGACGCTAGACAAGGCGGACGTTCGCGGAGGTATTAATGTACATTAGAAGCCAGAATTCAGAAGTTAATATAATTACATCTTCTGAAACCCCACCCCATTGTGGCATCGGAGGCTCTGTACATGTTATCATTCACTCCAGCTCCAGTGCATTCACGTCTTTTAAGATGTACACAGGACACCAGACACAATTCATATGTAGTTTGTTGAGAAATACTTATGTCTGATGCATTTCCTATCAAATCAGCTTCCATCTGATTTGCAAAAGTAAGCTGCAGTTAAGCTGAGGTGTGTACATTGCAGGCATTCATTGCACATGTGCAGATGATGGCTTCATTGAATAGAAGTTTGGGAGGGGGTTGCAGGCATGGGGAAACAAATCAGGTAATGTGCATCAGGTGAAAACTTCCCCACCTTCCATCTGGTGTGTCTTCTTCTTTAGCGATCACTCGTAGCCGGGTAAGTTGTCTTCCATAAACACGGTTTTAACAGTGAGTCTGTAAGTGACTGTGGAGGCCAATTCTGGATCCACACGTCCTTCCACAGTGGGGACAAAGGTTTCTGGGTGGGAGTTGATCACCGTGAGGGTTTGCCAAGCGTGCCTTCCTCTTAGCACGTTTCTCCCTTTCGTCCTGAGTTTGAGTGTCTTCAAAGCCCATGACACCTTTGGTTAAGGCTGTTCTCCAATTGGAGTGCTCACAGGCCAGTGTTTCCCAGTTGTCGGTGTTTATACTACATTTTTAAAGATTTGCCTTGAGAGGGTCTTTAAGCCTCTTTTGTTGACCACCGGCATTACACTTTCCATTTTTAAGTTCAGAATAGAGTAGTTGCGTTGGAAGTCAATCACCAGGCATCCGCACAACATGACCAGTCCAACGCAGTTGATGTTGAAGAATAATTGCTTCAACACTGGTGATCTTTGCTCCTTCCAGTACACTGGCATTAGTTACACTTCCCAAGACACTGTTGATGGAATCTATCGAGGATTTGGAGTTGGCATTTATAAGTGGTCCATGTGTGCTTGTGAAACATGGAGCACAATCTGGTGTGCACAGCATTGAAAATGTGATGTGAAGCACAGCAGGGGAAAATGACTTCACTGTGTTTTAAACCACCAATGTGCACATAGCCTAAATCAGCCTCCAGAATGGTTGTGGCATTCTGCCCATTCTTTATTTACCAGTTCTTTTGTCAATGGGCAGGTTTTGATGCCAAATGGAACTGCGAGCCAAAACAAAAACTGAAAACACACGCCCCTTCCACCCTCGCTGGGTGTTGTTTCCAAGAGCTGTGTTGAAAAGAGTGTTGGAAACTCTATTGACTTAGTAGGTTTTCAGCTCTCCTACTCTTTATAATTACTTATTGGGCTTTGGCTCAGAGGTTAATGGAAAGCAGCATGATGTCAGGGTAATAGATCTAGAGCCAGTCAAACAACTAATATTAGCTATTCCCTAAAGAGCTCTAACAATGTTTAGAGCTTCTATCAAACCCAGAACAGAAGAATTTC
This sequence comes from Podarcis vaucheri, assembly GCF_965113315.1. NCBI lineage: Eukaryota > Metazoa > Chordata > Lepidosauria > Squamata > Lacertidae > Podarcis > Podarcis vaucheri. The sequence continues at coordinate 20,755,740 of NC_138764.1, read as the reverse complement.
AAGGAGGCACTGAATTTTTCAAATGGTCACAGGAAATGAGTTAGAGGGCTGACTTCCAGCCTGAAGCAAACAGCCAGAGGGAATAATAATATTTTTTAAAAAAACCAAAAACGCACCCGCAAAACAAAATTTTGTATCCAAGTCTGTGCACAAGAGCATCCAATAATCAAATCCTGCAATACAAATATCTGCTCTGAGCAACTACACTGCAACACTTCATTATCAATATTTTGCCGCTAGAGCCTTTGTGACCCCAATTACAAAAAGTAGGCAGCTGCAGCAAGTTGAATGGTTCTGCTGTGTACCTGGATCAAAACGGGAGAAGCAAAGTTCTGATGCAGAGCTTGCTACATTATGTGGTGGGTGAGCATTGCGTCGACTCTACATAATAGTGCCCATCGCTTCTGAAGGGGCATATCCCTTTTCTTGACCCTACGTATTCTAAGTAGGCTCTGCTCCAGCCAGGTCAAGTTGTGCTGGTGTCTTTCAGTGCATGTATTGCTGTGTGGTCAGAGATTCTGCTGGCCAGAAGTGTGCCTAGGATAAGGTAAAGGTAAAGGGACCCCTGACCATTAGATCCAGTTGTGACCGACTCTGGGGTTGTGGCGCTCATCTTGCTTTGTTGGCCGAGGGAGCCGGTGTTTGTCCACAGACAGCTTCCGGGTCATGTGGCCAGCATGACCAAGCTGCTTCTGGCGAACCAGAGCAGCGCACGGAAATGCCATTTACCTTCCCACCAGAGCAGTACCTATTTATCTACTTGCACTTTGATGTGCTTTCGAACTGCTAGGTTGGCAGAAGCAGGGACGGGAGCTCACCCCGTCACGGGGATTCGAACCGCCGACCTTCTGATCGGCAAGTCCTGGGCTCTGTGGTTTAACCTAAAACATTTCCCCAATAGTTTCCTTTTGCTGTAGAAGACAGTCATATCCTCAGGCTTAGTTAAGAAGAGACACTGGTTCTTACTACTAGAACGTAACTGCTTATTTTAATTGTTGTGTTGTTGTTGTTTTTAAAAAAGAACACAGATGAGACTCAGGGCCTCAAATAGCTGCTAGTCAATTTACCAGTACCATAAACGACCACCAGGGGTTCTTCTTACCATGCTGCCTTTGAAAGCACATAGCTCCGCCTACCATTATTAACCCTTCAGTCTCCCAGTACTGTTGCATCCACTTCTCCACTTCCTTTCATTCTTCGCCTCAGGATGAATGCCTGCTACCCTCTCTTCTAGCTATTCAACTTCAGCATGAACCGTAGATGGACCATGGTTGGATCCCTTTTCAAAATCAGGTCCATTGTGTTTGAGTATAATTTGCAGAGATCTTAACGTTAATTGTTTTATGTAGGCCACTGTTTGGAGGTTGAGTGGTCCTCCCTGCCAGCAAAGGAGGACTACAGATAAGCTAGGAAAAGCCATGTTGCTCAACCAATTGAAGTGATACCCTCATCCTAGAAACAATTAAAAGGATTCAAGACAGTGAAGAAATGTGTGTCATAGCTAATAACCACTCACCTCTTCCTGCCTTCTCTTAGGTATGCTCATATACATTACAGATGCACACTGCACCATAGAGGATGGTATGTGTTTTCACAATTTAAATTAAAGAAATGATCACTGACCCAGAATCCATGTTTGCCCCAGCACTGATGAGTTGGAGCAGAATTTTAATGACTCAGATTCTGCTGTTTCTGTATTCACAGTGATAGCATTATAAAGAGACAAGCTTATTAAAGAAGACTCTAATAACTGAGTAGAATGCTTTGTTGGTAGCACAAAGGGAAAAGCTATAAGATATTTGGAAGGAGGAACTGCCATTCAGGCCAGGATAACAAGAGTGTGTTTGATGTTGCCACCTAAGTCATACCTTTTGTAGAGACACCAAAATACTTATGAATTTTCATGATGGTTTATTATTATTATTATTATTGTTATTATTATTATTGCAAATTGCTGAATATTTTCAGCTAGTAAACTTATTGTTACATTTGCCAATCTATCCTTTTTGTCCTATTCTTGGAGTTTGCTTCTGGTCTGTCTTTGTTTATTGCCTGCCATAAATCATCCTAGGAAAGGACATTTCAACATTAAATGCCCGTCACTGATAATTCATATTATTCAACTGAAAATTTGAATTCGGAGCTGCTGGCCATGCTTGTTCTTCCCTTTTGGGGGGAAGGGTCACAGCTCAACCATAGAGCATATGCCTTGCATGCTTCTTATGCAATGTGAGAAGACCCAGACCACATGGGTGCACTCAGGTCAGGCTCACAATTGCATTGATGCCAGGGTCAGCTATTTCAGGATCTGGAGCAGTTCTGGCATAGGAAGTGCCACATTATGAACTTCTTCTACGTGACCTGGAATTTCTGAAGTTTCATGGAACAGAAACACATGCTGCAGTTTCTCCCACATCATTATGGAAACATAGGAGGCAGCCTTGACAACCACTGCTGTACAAATCACATCTACAATGGGGGTGGACAGTCTGTGGCCATAGAATCATAGAATCATAGAGTTGGAAGAGACCACAAGGGCCATCGAGTCCAACCCCCTGCCAAGCAGGAAACACCATCAGAGCACTCCTGACATATGGTTGTCAAGCCTCTGCTTAAAGACCTCCAAAGTAGGAGACTCCACCACACTCCTTGGCAGCAAATTCCACTGTCGAACAGCTCTTACTGTCAGGAAGTTCTTCCTAATGTTTAGGTGGAATCTTCTTTCTTGTAGTTTGGATCCATTGCTCCGTGTCCGCTTCTCTGGAGCAGCAGAAAACAACCTTTCTCCCTCCTCTATGTGACATCCTTTTATATATTTGAACATGGCTATCATATCACCCCTTAACCTCCTCTTCTCCAGGCTAAATATGCCCAGCTCCCTTAGCCGTTCCTCATAAGGCATCGTTTCCAGGCCTTTGACCATTTTGGTTGCCCTCCTCTGGACACATTCCAGTTTGTCAGTGTCTTTCTTGAATTGTGGTGCCCAGAACTGGACACAGTACTCCAGGTGAGGTCTGACCAGAGCAGAATACAGTGGCACTATTACTTCCCTTGATCTAGATGCTATACTTCTATTGATGCAGCCCAGAATAGAGCTAGATGTGTATCTCATCTTAATTTCAAGGGCTCTCTGCAATGCATCAGTTCAGACCTTTGGCATGAGTGATCTGTTCCTCCTCTGGCAGTCTAGCAGGTGGCAGGGTAGGGGAGATCATAGAATCAATTGTAGAGTTGGAAGGTACCATGAGGGTCATCTAGTCCAATGCCTGCAATGCAAGAATCTTTTGCCCAATATGGGGCTGGATCCCATGACCCATGCTCTACAGTGCTATCCAGAGAAGTAAGATAAGGGGGTGAAACAAAGAGTGAGAGCGATGGAAGCAGGAAGAACTTCCAACAAAAGAAGAGTGGCAGATGAAACTGATAGACTGTGCCGAGTTGGCAAAATTAATTGGGGAAATTCGGAACCAGCAAGAACACACTTTCCTGAAAGACTGGAAGAAATTTATGATATATTCGAAAGACAATTGTAATCAATTGACATCGCTTGTAGGGTTGCAAGAAGTTTTGTAAGGAGTAAAAAAGGTAAAGGTACCCCTGCCCGTACGGGCCAGTCGTGTCCGACTCTAGGGTTGCGCGCTCATCTCGCTCAAGAGGCCGGGAGCCGGCACCATCCAAAGACACTTCCGGGTCACGTGGCCAGCGTGACAAAGCTGCAGCTGGCGAGCTAGCACCAGCGCAGCACACGGAAACGCCGTGAATTATTGCGAAAGAGGAGTAAGAAGGAGTTTAGTTAGGATAGAGATTTTATAGCAATAACTATTAAAATAAAATGCAAAATCAGAAAGTAAGTTAGAAAAGGTTGACGGAAATAGCCGAAGGTTTGTTATGTTGCATAGGATGGGATGTTATGTCTGGAAAATATGTGCAAAAACCAATAAAAATATATTAAAGAGAGAAAAAAGAAACAAAGAGTGAGAGAGAAAACGCAGTAGCAGAAAAATAGAAAGAGAGGGTGGAATAGGAAGGGTGAGAAAAGGGGGTGTCCACTATCCATTCCCCAGCAGTGTGATCCTGAACAGATCATCCCTCAGCAGAACATCCATCAACAGGAAAATGTTTCCCACCCCTGATCCATAGAATGAATGAATGTACGATCTTTTATTGGCTCTTTTCCCTTCAACAGTTGCTCCACAAGCTATAATTTTTGTAGCCGAAGTGACAGAAATTACATACATTGTACGGTTATTTGAAGAAAGGCATTTTTTAATGTAAAAAAAAAAAAGTGCCGCAGTTACATTTTCTGTCACGTTACGAAAGGTTGACGTTGTAGCTCTGCCAGAAGAAGTCCCAATTACAGCAAAGCATATGCTGATGTTGCCACACAATTATAACCAGTAAACTGTGTCATGCCTCAGAGGCAAGAAGCATGTCTCGTCCCCTCGTTGCTCGGTGGGGAATCCACTGTGCGCCATTCCTAGCTTAGATGCAAATTGCATTCCCTACTGTGTGAATGGAACTCTGCCAGGGCTAGATGAGATATCAAGTGGGGAGCCAGAGTGAAAGCAAGAGGGGTGTCTTGCTTATTGTGGTCTTCCGTCTAAGCAACATAATGGACCCTATTACCTCTTATTTTCAGCATCTCTCAGATATCAGGCAAACATACTTGGTACATATTCAAAAATATGAAGTCAGCCTAATTAACATCCGATTGTTTCTGTGCCCAAATAACTTACAAACACCCAATTGCTTCTGCAGCCAAATACACTAAGCATACACTATATCTGTTAGATATTTGAGCTAGTGTGTGTGTGCACATGCACACACATTGCACAATCCAGAAAAAGAAATTCATGAAGACCCGGGTCACATTCACACCTTACGTTCAAAGCACTATGATATCACGATAAACAGCCTGGCTTCCCCCAAAACTTCCTGGGAAATGTAGTTTGTTAAGGGTGCTGAGAGTTATAATAGAACAAAGCAGTTGTTCATGGAGGATTCCAGCACCTCTTTTTCTATAAGAATAGCCCTGGTTGGGAGATGCTACTCTGTTCTCAGGGTTACAGTTCCCAGAGTTCCCTGGGAAGAGGGATTGATTGTTAAACCACCCTGGAAATAGCATTTCTCCCATCTCATTGTCTGTAATGTGACTGAAGTCCCATTGTTGTTGTTTAGTCGTTTAGTCGTGTCCGACTCTTTGTGACCCCATGGACCAGAGCACGCCAGGCACTCCTATCTTCCACTGCCTCCCGCAGTTTGGTCAGACTCATGCTTGTAGCTTCGAGAACACTGTCTAACCATCTTGTCCTCTGTCGTCCCCTTCTTCTTGTGCCCTCAATCTTTCCCAACATCAGGGTCTTTTCCAGGGTCTTTTCCAGGGAGTCTTCTCTTCTCATGAGGTGGCCAAAGTATTGAAGCCTCAGCTTCACGATCTGTCCTTCCAGTGAGCACTCAGGGCTGATTTCCTTCAGAATGGAGAGGTTTGATCTTCTTGCAGTCCATGGGACTCTCAAGAGTCTCCTCCAGCACCACAGTTCAAAAGCATCAATTCTTCAGTGATCAGCCTTCTTTATGGTCCAGCTTTCACTTCCATACATCACTACTGGGAAAACCATGGCTTTTACTATATGGACCTTTGTTGGCAAGGTGATGTCTCTGCTTTTTAAGATGTTGTCTAGGTTTGCCATTGCCTTTCTCCCTAGGAGCAGGCATCTTTTAATTTCGTGACTGCTGTCACCATCTGCAGTGATCATGGAGCCCAAGAAAGTAAAATCTCTCACTGCCTCCATTTCTTCCTCTTCTATTTGCCAGGAGGTGATGGGCCCAGTGGCCATGATCTTTGTTTTTTTGATGTTGAGCTTCAGACCATATTTTGCGCTCTCCTCTTTCACCCTCATTAAAAGGTTCTTTAATTCCTCCTCACTTTCTGCCATCAAGGTTGTGTCATCTGCATATCTGAGGTTGCTGATATTTCTTCTGGCAATCTTAATTCCGACTTGGGATTCATCCAGCCCAGCCTTTCGCATGATGAATTCTGCATATAAGTTAAATAAGCAGGGAGACAATATACAGCCTTGCCGTACTCCTTTCCCAATTTTGAACCAATCGGTTGTTCCATATCCAGTTCTAACTGTAGCTTCTTGTCCCTCATAGAGATTTCTCAGGACACAGATGAGGTGATCAGGCACTCCCATTTCTTTAAGAACTTGCCATAGTTTGCTGTGGTCAACACAGTCAAAGGCTTTTGCATAGTCAATGAAGCAGAAGTAGACGTCTTTCTGGAACTCTCTAGCTTTCTCCATAATCCAGCACATGTTTGCAATTTGGTCTCTGGTTCCTCTGCCCCTTTGAAATCCAGCTTGCACTTCTGGGAGTTCTTGGTCCACATACTGCTTAAGCCTGCCTTGTAGAATTTTAAGCATAACCTTGCTAGCGTGTGAAATGAGTGCAATTGTGTGGTAGTTGGAGCATTCTTTGGCACTTCCCTTCTTTGGGATTGGGATGTAGACTGATCTTCTCCAATCCCCTGGCCACTGCTGAGTTTTCCAAATTTGCTGGCATATTGAGTGTAGCACTTTAACAGCATCATCTTTTAAAATTTTAAATAGTTCAGCTGGAATACCATCACTTCCACTGGCCTTGTTATTAGCAGTGCTTTCTAAGGCCCATTTGACTTCACTCTCCAGGATGTCTGGCTCAAGATCAGCAACCGCACTACCTGGGGTGTACGAGACATCCATTTCTTTCTCGTATAGTTCCTCTGTGTATTCTTGCCACCTCTTCTTGATGTCTTCTGCTTCTGTTAGGTCCTTTCCACTTTTGTCTTTTATTATGGAAATCTTTGTATGAAATGTTCCTTTCATATCTCCAATTTTCTTGAACAGATCTCTGGTTTTTCCCATTCTATTGTTTTCCTCTATTTCTTTGCATTGCTCGTTTAAGAAGGCCTTCTTGTCTCTCCTTGCTATTTTTTGGAAATCTGCATTCAATTTCCTGTATCTTTCACTATCTCCCTCACATTTTGCTTGCCTTCTCTCCCCCGCTATTTGTAAGGCCTCGTTGGACAGCCACTTTGCTTTCTTGCATTTCCTTTTCATTAGGATGGTTTTAGTTGCTGCCTCCTGTATAATGTTATGAGCCTCCATCCATAGTTCTTCAGGCACTCTGTCCACCAAATCTAAATCCTTAAACCTGTTCCTCACTTCCACTGTGTATTCATAAGGGATTTGACTTAGATTGTATCTTACCGACCCAGTGGTTTTTCCTACTTTCTTCAGTTTAAGCTTGAATTTTGCTATAAGAAGCTGATGATCTGAGCCACAGTCAGCTCCAGGTCTTGTTTTTGCTGACTGTATAGAGCTTCTCCATCTTTGGCTGCAGAGAATATAATCAATCTGATTTCGATGCTGCCCATCTGGTGATGTCCATGTGTAGAGTCTTCTCTTGTGTTGTTGGAAAAGCGTGTTTGTGATGACCAGCTTGTTCTCTTGGCAGAACTCTATTAGCCTTTGCCCTGCTTCATTTTGAACTCCAAGGCCAAACTTGCCAGTTGTTCCTTTTATCTCTTGACTCCCTACTTTAGCATTCCAATCCCCTATAATGAGAAGAACATCCTTCTTTGGTGTCATTTCTATAAGGTGTTGTAAGTCTTCATAGAATTGGTCAATTTCAGTTTCTTCAGCACCAGTAGTTGGTGCATAAACTTGGATTACTGTGATGTTAAAAGGTCTGCCTTGGATTCGTATCGAGATCATTCTATCATTTTTGAGATTGCATCCCAGTACAGCTTTTGACACTCTTTTGTTGACTACGATGGTCACTCCATTTCTTTTACGGGATTCTTGCCCACAGTAGTAGATGTGATGGTCATCCGAACTGAATTCGCCCATTCCCGTCCATTTTAGTTCACTGATGCCCAGGATGTCAATATTTATTCTTGCCATCTCACTTTTGACCACATCCAACTTACCCAGGTTCATGGTTCTTACATTCCAGGTTCCTATGCAATATTTTTCTTTACAGCATTGGACTTTCCTTTCGCTTCCAGGCATATCCACAACTGAGCGTCCTTTTTGGCTTTGGCCCAGCCGCTTCATCAGCTCTGAATCTACTTGTACTTGTTCTCCACTCTTCCTCAGTAGCATGTTGGACGCCTTCCGACCTGAGGGGCTCATCTTCCAACATCATAACTTTTATATGCCTGTTGTCTTTGTCCATGGAGTTTTCTTGGCAGGGATACTGGAGTGGCTTGCCGGTTCCTGCTCCAGGTGGATCACGTTTGGTCAAAACTCTCCACTATGACCTGTCCATCTTGGGTGGCCCTGCACGGCATAGCTCATAGCTTCTCTGAGTTATTCAAGCCCCTTCACCACGCCAAGGCGGTGAACCATGAAGGGGAAGCCCCATTATTCCCCTTCATTTGAACATGTGTAGGCTCCACTGAAAGGATGGAGGTCAAAAGGGTATAACCAGTGGGAATCAAAAAACAATGGGAGAATGACATAGGCTATGAGATTAACCCCACTCAATGGACCAGAATGTGGTCTAACCCCCCCCCCCTTTAAATCCATATCAACGAAAAGGAAAGAACTCATTCTGAAACTCACCTACAGATGGTACCTAACACCAAGAAAACTAGTGCTAATATGCCCAGGAACCTCACCAAAATGCTGGAGAGGGTGCACCTCCACAGGCACATACCTCCACATGTCGTGGGAGTGCCCCAAAATCCAACTATTCTGGACAACAGCCATACGAGAAATATGTAAAATAACTAAGCAAGTATTAGACATCACCCCAGAATTGGCCCTACTAAACATCTTCCAAGACAACAATGCCCATTTACACCACAAAGAACTCATAACCCACCTACTTTCAGCAGCCAGAAACACCATAACCAGACACTGGAGAGACCTGTCAGGAGTAAGCATAGATCAATGGTACCAAATAGTATGAGAAACAGCCCTACTAGAAAAAATAACCAATAAACTGAAACTGACACGGGGACAAACAGAAGAAGACACTTTCACCCCAGTATTGCTCCCCTTTATCACATACACAGCCCAACAAGACAATGACAACAATCCACCAACAGCATACAAATCAATATGGCTAACCTGATCCAAAACACCCACCCACCCCACTCACACACGAAAACAAAGATCACCACAGCCAATCACAAACAAACAACCACACCCTAGGCCAACCCCAACCTCTCTCACCACCAAAGAAACACAAATGAACAGCAGAGAACCTGCACGAGCAACTCTGACACCAAACCCTACATACATTAAGTAAAATAGAAGCACCGCCACCCGACCCCACCCCACCCCCACCCATTTCCCCCCTTCCACCCCTTTCCCCCAATGTCTCAACAAATGAAACTGATTTGTAAAAATGTTACATGGAAAAAATACGAGAGACATTACACATACTTCTGTAAAATAAAAAAATCTTTAATAAAAAAACACAACAACAATGCTGGGTCGATCAGGCATGGTCATAATCCCCACCCAGGATTAACAGTTTTACAAACCAGCAGTAACAATTTTATTTGTATTCATGAGATAAAAAGAAACAAGCAACTGTCAAGCTAAGTTTCTTGATGGGTGCAGTATGAATTACAATAGGCAATTCTGTTTCTCTTCCTTTTACACAATATCTTTCAGACCCATTAGACCGTACTCCATCCACCCTCCCACTTTGATCACAGACCCATCAAGTGCTTTAACTAACTGCTCACTCTCCAACTTTCTGCATTCTGGGGGGACTCTAACTCCCTTAACATTCCATCCTACAAAACAACTCCCCACTCCTTACAGTTGCCTGGGGCAGAGTCACATTAAGGCATGTAATCGTTGGTTGCAGCACCTACTCAACTTGTGTACCAAGACCTCATGACCCCACAGTTCCCTAAGGGTGAATAACCAGACAAGACAACAGCATATGGTTTTAGGGGATCGCATAGGCCACAACTTTTATTAGTTACAGATGTGAGTGGTTTGGCATAGGCACTGAGTGAAGCCAGATTATATCATGGCAGCTTGTCTGCTGGGACTGCATCTAAGAGTAAACTACCATTAGGGGGAGCCCTATGACCTACAACAAATAAGAGTACCCCCCGGGTTCCCCGTTAGAGGAGTGGGACATGGGTGGTGCTGTGGGTTAAACCACAGAGCCTAGGACTTGCCGATCAGAAGGTCAGCGGTTTGAATCCCCGCGACGGGGTGAGCTCCCATTGCTCGGTCCCTGCTCCTGCCCACCTAGCAGTTTGAAAGTGTGTCAATGTGCAAGTAGATAAATAGGTACCGCTCTGGCGGGAAGGTGAACAGCATTTCCGTGTGCTGCTCTGGTTCACCAGAAGCGGCTTGGTCACGCTGGCCACATGACCTGAAAGCTGTACACCGGCTCCCTTGGCCTGTAAAGTGAGATGAGCGCCACAACCCCAGAGTCGGTCATGACTGGACCTAACGGTCAGGGGTCCCTTTAGCTTTACCTATGGCCCAAGTCCCCGTCTCGGCGTCGGAATCCCATTAATCCCATCTCCCTGAATCCCATTAACAGGATACCATTAAGCAAGGAGGGGCAGGCAGAGGCTACAACCTCTCCTCCAGCCAAGACCTAGTCTTACCCAACATGTAATCATTGGTTACAGCACCTTCTCAACTTGTATGTGTACTGCATTATCTCCTCCTGCATACAGGATGAATAGAGTCAGGCCTCTTTTAGCATTCCTGTTGTAGGCCCACATCCCAGTGCTTCATTCATTGAGCAATGAATGTAAATGGTGCCGTGTAGACATGTTATTTCTATGTCCCAGTGTAGTAAAACACGGGTTATTTCCCCCCCTGCATTTTGGGAATTCTTTCTAGCTCCTTTGCTTCTAAAACAGACTATAAGACCTGTTTATAATCAATCACGCTTCCTCTCTCTTGCATACACAGAGCTACAAGTCTGTGCCTGGCACAGATCCTTTTGTATATCATTCTTTGCATACCACACTTTTTTCTCTTCTAGTTCACCTTTAGTTCACAATGATGTGTAAATCACAATGATGTGTTAATCCTCAATGTATAATTAATTGTGTGAGTTTATATAACAATCTAAACATTAGTAAATACCTTAGTTATAACATTATCAATCTTAGTCATAGGTGGATTAAGAGCTTATATGCCTGTCTAAATACAGCTCTAACATTCTGGCTTTCATGTGCCAAAGATCTATGGAACGATGTAAGCCCGCCTTACATACAAATGAGCCAATAAGATTTCAGTTTCTTTGTCTTGTGTTAAGCCAATCAGCCACTAGCACATTCGTGGCCATGCTTTTGTAACTTTGAATAAAAGGAGATGCTGTGGGCTGAAAGAAAAAAAGATCTCTCTCTCTCTCTCTCACCTTCATCTGGCACACACGCAAGCTCTCTGAAAGAAAATATCTTGTTGTCTGTCTTTATTCATCTCTACAAACCTACAAAACCAACATCTGGTGACCCCTTGACGTGATTCTGAAGAAAGGTAAGTAATCAGATCCCCATAGAGATCCCTTTTAAAGCCAAAAGCATTCCTCATACTAATCCGACTGGGAAAAAGTCTAAAGCGCTTAATTCGTTAGTATGGGAGGGGATTTAAGTAAGGTGCAAATGGCCCACGCGAAAGAACTTCTTTCGTTAGTAAGACAGACAATAGACAAAGTTCAAATTTCTCTAAAAGAGATTGAACAGCTAATACAGGAAATAAATCATCAATGTCCTTTTTATCAAGCAGAAGGCTCATTGCAAATTAGCACATGGGAGAAGATCGGCAAAATTTTATTTTCCGAGCCACGTGCTCCAATCAGCTGTCTACTCACATGGCAAAAATGTGCAACGGCCATTGCAAAATTAGAACAAGCCTCTCTTTCAATTTCTCCATTGCTGGCAACTGCAGAAACACCTCCCCCACCATACCCTCTGATTTTGCCTCCTTTATCTGCTTCATCACCCAGCCAAAACCCCCCTCCTTTTTCCTCTCCTTCCATTGCTCCTGTACCGTCTCAGTTTACAAATTCCCCCCCATCCCCCCTCACCCCCCTTCTCTGCCTAAACAAGCTAATCAGCATGCCTTTGTCCCTTCCTCTTTGTCTTCTGAACATGCTGCTTTGCCAAAACAATATGGAGCCGTCCGTGCTGGGCTTTTACAAGCTAAGCAAGATGGGCTTTTTTCATTGGAAGAAACAGCTGCATGGGCTGGTGAAATGCCATTAATTTTTCCTCTCACTTATCAAAATGCTCCTGGAGGTAATCAGCTACAGGTATATCATGAGAAATTGCCTTATGCTGTAATGAAGGACCTAAGGAAAGCCATTAGTGATTCAGGTCTTAAATCTTCTTATGTTACGGGTATCATAGAGGGCATATCCACCTCTTATACAATGATTCCGAGTGACTGGAAAGATTTAATGAGGATGATGCTAACTGCAGCGCAATTTTTAGTTTTTGAAAATGAATTTAAACATGCTGCCATAGCTCTGGCTGATCCAATGCATACAGCAAGCCAGCTTTTTGGTGCTCCACCTTTTGATACCTTGGCTGCCCAAGCCGTGTTGTCACCTTCACACTTTCAGCGCACTGCAACTTGCGTGCAGCGTGCATTCCGTAAAATTCCTGTTTCAGGACAGCCCCAGAGTTCCTTTGTAAATGTTAAACAACATAATACAGAACCTTACCATCAATTTATAGATAGATTAAAAGAATCGATTACTAGAGAAATTGACAATGTGACAGCTCAGGATGAGTTGCTGAAAAAATTGGCTTATGAGAATTCTAATTCTGATTCTAAAAAACTACTGCAGTCTGTTGTAACTCGCTCAAAATTTAGTCTTGCAGACATGATACAGGCGTGTGCAGAAATTGGAACGCATTCACATACAATGTCATTGCTTGCTTCTGCAATCCAGGCTTCAGCGAAACCAACAGGAAATTGTTTTAATTGCCAGCGTCCAGGTCATTTTGCCAGACAGTGCACAGCCCCAAGGGGAACTGCACGTAAGGATAATACTGCAAATACCACGACCAGGCCTTCCAAAAAATGCCCAAAGTGTGGGAAAGGATATCATTGGGCAAATCAATGTAGGTCTCAGGGAAACTCCTTAGGGCCCCAACTCTCGGGCCCCCAAGAATAGAGAGTTGTCAGCCTTTAGTTTCTGCTGCTGCAAAGGTTTCTAAAAATGTGCCTTCTGAATTTGTTATTGATTTGATAAATCAAGAGACCAAATACACTGCATTACCTGGTGAAATTGTAATTATGGCCAGCCAAATGGCAGGCCCACTCCCTTCTAAAGTCACAGGTTTAATTTTACCAAAATTTTCTGCTGCAAAACAAGGCATTCAGGTCATCCCAGGTGTCCTGCCTCCTGACTATGTGGGCACAATCATGGTTCAATTTTGGAGCCATATGCCCATGCAGTTAACAAAAGGAGAATCTTGGGCGCAATTGGTGATGCTGCCTTCTCCACCTGATGCTGTTTCTGCTGTTGACACTAATTTGCACAGGCTCTCTTTATCTTTTTCCCCTCAGCTTCTAGCTGTGACCCAACGTATTGGAAGAGAGAAACTCCTTCGTAAGTATAAAATTAATGGAAAAATATTAGAGGGTCTGATAGACACTGGTGCGGATGTTTCGGTTATTTCCAGTAATTTTTGGGAACCAACTTGGCCGCTTGAAACTTCTCCTGAAGTGTGGGGCGTGGGAGGTAACCAGACTTCTTACAAAAGCGCACAGTGGCTGCCTGTCTCTTTGCCTGATAGCTCTGAAGTTATTGCATATATTCAGCCCTGTGTGCTCAAAATCCATCTTAATTTGTGGGGAAGAGATTTGTTGCAACAATTACAAGCAACCATTCAAATAAATGAGTAAGTTTGTGCTTCCACTTACTTGGAAGTCCACTGATCCTATATGGATTCCGCAATGGCCTCTTACTACAAAGAAATTGATTGCTTTAAGACAATTGGTCGATCAGCAATTATTAGCTGACCATATAGAACCTTCTGTCAGCCCTTTCAATAGCCCAGTTTTCGTAATTAAGAAGAAAAATGGAAAATATAGATTTTTGCATGATCTGAGGTCCATAAATAGTATTATTGAACCCATGGGGCCTTTGCAATGTGGTATGCCTAATCCAAATATGATTCCACATTCATATCAATTGGCTATAGTAGATCTGCAGGATTGTTTTTTCTCTATTCCCCTGCATGAAAAGGATCGCAAATTTTTTGCTTTTACAATTCCAGAATTAAATAATTGTAGACCATCTGAGAGATATCACTGGAAGGTTCTGCCTCAAGGCATGATAAATTCCCCCACTATGTGCCAATATTTTGTGGATAAGGCACTTCAATCCTTCCGTCTTAAGTACCCACATCTTAAGATTCAGCATTATACGGACGATATCCTTTTCTATTCTCCAGTCCTTCCCCCTAATTGGAAACATGATTTAATAACCTGTTTGTCTATGTATGGCTTAAAAATTGCTCCAGAGAAAGTCCAGGAATCCCCCCCCCTTTCAGTATCTAGGACATAAAATGATAGCTAGCTATTCTATTCCAATAATCCCTGAACTTCATATTTCAAAAACAATGAAATATGTACAACTGCAACAATTGCTGGGAAATATTAACTGGATAAGGCCTTATTTTAAAATCCCTCTTGAAGTGCTAAAGCCATTGTTCTCAGCTTTAAAAGGCCATCGGTCTCCTGGTGAGCAAATCACCTTGACCTCTGATCAACTGAACACTGTTAAACAGTTGAAAGGAATCATGCGTACTCAATGGGTTGATAGAGCAATCCCTAATGTTATGCCTGATGTAGTCATAATGACAGATTCTGTACAACCTTTTGCTGCAATTATACAGATAGGTCCATCTAAAATTCACATACTAGAATGGCTTTATTTACATCATGCACCAAGGAACACAATAAACCCTTTAGTGGATCTCCTTGCTCAGCTCATTTGCAAGGGACGACGGCGTTGTAAGCATCTTTTTGGTATTGACTGTAATCAAATCATTGTGCCTATGCCTTTAGAACAATGGGAAACTGCTCTCTCCACTAGCATGGATTTGCAGTGTGCTTTAGCTGATTTTGTGGGTCAGGTGGATTGTCATATTCCACCCGATACTCGCCTGCAAATGAGCAAGCAATTTCCTATGTCTTTTCTTCTATTTTGTCCCCTGTTCCTTTGAATGCCCTGACTGTTTTCACTGACGGGGCTCCTTCTAGGGGAGTTGTTGCTTGGCAACAGAATAAGGAGTGGCATAGCCTGTACACTCTCCCACAAAAATCTGCTCAGCGTTCTGAACTTGCAGCTGCTGTAAAAGCTCTGCATCATTTTTCTTCACAACCAATTAACTTGATTGTTGACAGCTTATATGTTTCAAACGTCATATGTAGAATGCAAGGCAGTTATGTAAGTCCTTTATTGGATGATAACTTGTTGAGTCTTTTCCTGTCTTTACAAATGCTTCTTTCTGCTCGCTCTCACCCACTCTTTGTAGTCCACATTCGCTCTCACCAACCTTTTCCAGGTTTCATATCAGATGGAAATGCAAAAGCAGATTCCTTGCTAAAAATTTTGCCTGTCTCTCCTATTGAAAGTCATGCCTTTCATCATCAGAATGCAAAAGCCCTTAGCCGCCAATTTCAAATTTCGTTGGAAGCGGCAAGAGCTATAATTCAGCAGTGTCCCCAGTGCAGCAATCAGATTGGCCATCCCAGCCCTGGGGTTAATCCCCGTGGACTGGAAGCAAATCAGTTATGGCAAATGGATGTAACTCATTTTGCCCCTTTTTCACCCTGGAAGTTTCTGCATGTCTCTGTCGACACATACTCTGGCTACCTTTGGGCCACGCCTCAAAAAGGTGAGCAAGTTAAGCATGTTTGCAATCATCTTGTTCGTGCAATGTCAGTTATGGGCAAGCCTCATTCTATAAAGACTGACAATGCCCCAGCATATTGTGCAAAGGGCTTTGCTCAGTTTTGTGAAACTTGGGATATTCATCATCTGTTTGGCATCCCTTATAATTCTCAAGGCCAAGCTATAGTTGAACGCTCTCATCGTACCCTGAAAACTGCACTGATCAGGCAGGAAAAGAAAGCAGGCATTCCAAACTCACTTTCAGAAAAGGAAAGTTGGTTGTCTAGTGTGCTTTTCACTCTTAATCATTTGAATATCTCCATACAGGATCATCACTCTTACACACGTCTTCAAAAGCATTTCCAGCAAAAGGAAATTCTTCCAGCTCCACTGGTGCGCTATAAAATTCTACCCTCCAATGAGTGGAGTGAACCAGTAAAATTGATTACATGGGGTAAGGGTTACGCTGCAGTTTCTACTCCACAGGGTGCCCGGTGGGTTCCTGCACGTTGTATTCGGCTGCACCATGGCATGGCGACAGGCTCTTCTAGATCCACTGCCTCAATTCAACCACCAACTCCAGATCACCAGCGATGTGACGTCCAGCCCCCCCAGGATTCGTAAGCGGGGACATCGCAATCCCCCAGTGACGTGGGGCCAAATAAAATCGCTCTCTCTTCAAGCTGAACAGTATAGGAGAGAACAGCAGCTGGAAGCAAGCCCTACTAATCAGCTTCTATCCCTCATTGCTTGTCTTAATATGAATTCCATGATAATTCTCATTTTCAGTATTTTAATTTTGCCTCTCTCTACTTCAGCTCTCCCTATTGGTGATTCCACATCGTTAAATGTATGGGAATCGTTTGCAAGAACGCTCAATGTCTCAGCATTTTGCCTTACTCAGCAAGTAGCCATTGGTGATATCCTTGGATCTTGTCTCATTCCTGTTTGCCATGATCCTCATGACATACAAAATGATACTTGGTTTTACACATCCCTACCTCAAAATGATTCACTTCGCACTCTTGGATATACTGGCTACCATAATTGGGGCACTCAAGTGCGCCAACGCCCACCTTTAGCAATTGACTTGACAACACCATATGTGGCTTCTTATAACGTCAGCTGCGCCCGTATGGTAAATTGTACAAAGACAAATTGCATAAAAATGGGCAAAAATAACTTCAATTGCTCTGATTATGTAAACATTTCTTATGTATATAAGTACACAGAACTACCAGCAGGCTGGTTTTGGTCCTGCCCAGGTTACACATTCAATTACATTCCAGCGAACATTAGCCACGGTACACCTTGCTGCTTAAGCCGTCTGTCTATCATATTGCCTGAGAAACATCATTTCTCTTACTCTAGATATCAGCGCAGTGTTGAACTGTCTGAGGACTGTGATGATCTTGTCTCTCTCCCTAGCAGGTCTGAATACATCTCTTTAGCTGTTTCTCTCTTAGGTGTTCCAGGTTTGGCTGTACGTAATAGCGCAAATATTAATTCTTTAGCTTGCTCTGCAGCAAAATCCCTGAATATTACGTCTCAGGCGCTCCATCTTCTCAACACAGAGCAAGCTGAACTTCACAACGGTTTACTGAAGACGAGAGCTGCTTTGGACTATCTACTCATGATTCATCATTATGGTTGTGAACAATTCGAGGAGATGTGCTGTTTTAACATCACTGATAATTCTAAGGCCGTTCAAAGGCAAATTTCTCATTTACAAAATCTCACTCACCACATTAAAAAGGATATCGGATTTTCAGGACTCTGGGATTCCTTTTCCTTGTGGTCGACGGCGTGGCTACCTAATCTCAAATGGCTACGCGATGTCTTTTATTATACCATTGTTATTGTATGTATATTAATTTTGTTTTGTTGCCTTCTCCAATGCATTCCTAGCCTTACAAATCTTTTTTCTCGCCTTCTCTCTCCTCCACCACCACCTAGCGCGCTCCTTGCAGCCTATTATGCGAAATGGCAACGCCACCAGTAAGAAAAAACAAAAACAAAAGGGGAGATGTGGGTAAGATTATTTTGAGATTCGTTGGCACACCACTAATCTTGAAGTACTTTTGCCCCATCCACCCTAGCAGTTTTATTTCCGGCATTTGATGGCAAACCACTAATCCAGAAGTATTGTTGCTTTATTCACCTAGTTGCCTTACCTCGCAAAGAAGAAAAAAAAGGAGGAGATGTAGACATGTTATTTCTATGTCCCAGTGTAGTAAAACACGGGTTATTTTCCCCCCTGCATTTTGGGAATTCTTTCTAGCTCCTTTGCTTCTAAAACAGACTATAAGACCTGTTTATAATCAATCACGCTTCCTCTCTCTTGCATACACAGAGCTACAAGTCTGTGCCTGGCACAGATCCTTTTGTATATCATTCTTTGCATACCACACTTTTTTCTCTTCTAGTTCACCTTTAGTTCACAATGATGTGTAAATCACAATGATGTGTTAATCCTCAATGTATAATTAATTGTGTGAGTTTATATAACAATCTAAACATTAGTAAATACCTTAGTTATAATATTATCAATCTTAGTCATAGGTGGATTAAGAGCTTATATGCCTGTCTAAATACAGCTCTAACATTCTGGCTTTCATGTGCCAAAGATCTATGGAACGATGTAAGCCCGCCTTACATACAAATGAGCCAATAAGATTTCAGTTTCTTTGTCTTGTGTTAAGCCAATCAGCCACTAGCACATTCGTGGCCATGCTTTTGTAACTTTGAATAAAAGGAGATGCTGTGGGCTGAAAGAAAAAAAATCTCTCTCTCTCTCTCTCACCTTCATCTGGCACACACGCAAGCTCTCTGAAAGAAAATATCTTGTTGTCTGTCTTTATTCATCTCTACAAACCTACAAAACCAACAGTGCCGTTTACGGGTGTTAAGTAATCAAGTGACAAGGAATCAAGTAGTATATATGCAGATCTAGATTAGCCCTTACATATTTATTCCTCAACTTTGCTTATCAAGAAAGAAAGAAAAGGCCCACTCCAAGGCAGCTGCAAGCGCTTTCTATTCACAGGACAGCTATTCCTCATTTCCTCTTTTTCACTGTTTTGCATTAAGGAGAATGAGCCACCTTTAATTGTTATTAACTTCAAGATGGCCTGCAACACATAAGCATAAAAATATACCACAACCTATTATTCAGTATTGGCAGTTCACAAATCTCACGATTAAATATGCAGAAATGAATTAAATTAACATAGCAAAATATAATTAGCAAAACAGTTTGCCAGCATAATCATTGCCACAGGCCTTAATTAACATGAAAATTAATTTCAGAACCTGGTGTAAGAAACTGTAATCTTGTACATTACCATTGCATGAAAACTCCGACTGCCTTAGGACACAATTTCTTGAAGGAGATCTCAATGAATCTTTTAAGGTGTGTGTGTTGTACTGTGTATGTATCTTATAAATATCAAAAGGCTACTTTAAGGGGGATGACAAATACTTTGATAAGGAAGGAATGATTAGATTTTGTCCTCTAGCTTTGTAGTTGAAGAGAGAAACCAGAATGAAGGTAGTGGTGTTCAGTGCAAATCCATTGTTGTGTTCTAAATACAATTCCATTCTTTATTTGGATTCAGCCATTAACAGTCCACCATATCTTGGTGCCTTGCATACCCAAGGTCCTAGGATCAACCCATGACATTTCCAAGCAGGGCTGGATATGTCCCCATTGTGAAACTGTTGAGAGCACTTGAACATAATAGCAATAATGATTAAGATCAATACATTTATAAAAGCAAGTGAAGTACAGTTGCTAGAAGCTTTACAAGAATAAAAATACCTATTAAAAATGATATAACAATGATTTTTTTTTAAAGCCAAGAAGAATGGGAAAAGGAAATAATGGAGGAGGATATTGCAAAGCTGGTCATAAAATTATCCTCAAATCACCCCATAGGGTAACGGCAACCTATCAAAAGGAAACTATAGAATGGTACTTTTTTCAATCTGTACACTTATTATGAAGATGTAGCAGCAGTGAAGGCTCTGACCCTGCCTGGAAGACGTCACAAACCAACAAAGGACCAAACTAGATGTGATGTTAAATGTTTTTGTAAACTTACACAATAACCTTTTTTGGGGGGGGAGTTAATAGGTATCAAGATCACAGTGTGGGGGCAGGAGGGTCTTAACTGCTTTCCTCCATTCCCCAGCTCCCCCCCCCATAGCTCTTATTTCCTCCTGGAGATTTGGGTGGAGGAATTTCAGTGCACCCACAGTATATATGCGGGAGCTGGGAAGAGACGGCATATTACAGCTGCTGACTCCTGACTTTTAGGTCCAGTCGCAGACGACTCTATGGTTGCGGTGCTCATCTCTCTTTACTGGCTGAGGGAGCCGGTGTACAGCTTCCGGGTCATGTGGCCAGCATGACTAAGCCGCTTCTGACGAACCAGAGCAACGCATGGAAACACCGTTTACCTTCCCACCAGAGCGGTACCTATTTATCTACTTGCACTTGACATGCTTTCGAACTGCTAGGTTGGCAGGAGCAGGGACCGAGCAATGGGAGCTCACCCCGTCGCAGGATTCGAACTGCTGACCTTCTGATCGGCAAGCCCTAGGCTCTGTGGTTTAACCCACAGTGCCACCCGTGTCCCACAGCTGCTTGGAGGGGGGTCTAAATTGGGACCTTCCCACATCCACTGGTCTAATTTCAGACACGCACACACACCATGCAGCTGTTTCTTTCAAGCCTTGTTAAATGCATTCACACAACATCTGGTTTAGACTGGTGCTCTAAAGGTCCCGTATAAAACATCACTACATGATGCCTATTGGAAAGGTCTTGGGGACCCATCATTTTCTGTTGCTTCTCAGTGGCAAAGATAATGATGCTTACCTCTGGTACTCCATTGCCCTGATTGGGTGAGTTATCAGACATGTGAAGACACCCTCCTTGTTGAAAAGCAATATCTTTGTGCTTCTGGGAGAGTCATTTTAACACAGTCATAAAAGGAGAGCACTTATTGCCTGGTAAGCTAGACCACTTCTGCTCATTTAGAAACGGTTGTAGCAAATCTAAATTGCAAACAGCCATGCCAGCAGGTGGGCTTGCAGTGCCAAAGTGGCATCATTGTTTGTGATGCTGCACAGGTGTAGCTGTCAGTACTGGTTAATTTAAAAACTCATGTGTTGCCACAATAAATGTTAAGGGAGGGGAAAAACCCTTAAACAGTCAAAATCTTTTTTGACATAGATGTTTTAAGGCCTTTGCTCTGTGGGGTTAATGTTGGCTCCGTGGCCCTAGAATTCTATGCTTGTTTTGACTACAGGCATGGAAACTGCGTTCCACCTTGCCATTTGGGTTTTTGGTCCTAGTCTATATTACTGGAGCTTCTTTGATGTGGTCTGCATCCAGAAATCCTACTTAGGTGTTTCCCTGAATGCATGTTGGATATAAAGGCAGAGAGAGGGTGGGGTGCAGAGGCAAACCTGGCACCCAGTTTCATTTTCCACCTTGCCCATATGTGATGACTCTACGTCAGACCTTCTTGTGTTGAGAGAGAAAGTCTGAAGGAGGTCTGTTCAAGCTCAGTGTGAAAAGAACCCATTTTACAATCAGGAACTCTGCTGCATTATGGTTCCTGATCATGAAGAAAACTCTAACGCAATTCACTTGAATTCTCTTAAGAGTTTCCATCCAGACTTTATTTCACTGTACACTTTTAGATGCCCATGTAAAACATTTTTGTTTAGGGAAGCCTATCTAGGCATGTAGATGCCGACATGTTTAAACTTGATTTACTATTAATTTGAATTGTTTTAAACTGTTTTAAACTGTTTCTGTTGATCATTTTAATATTTATTGTAAGCAGCTTTCACTATACTCAAGCAGTATATAAGTTTTGCAAAATTAAATTCAAATTAAATACAAGTGTCCTCAGAAGCATAGATAGCCAATCTCTAGTCTGAATTCCTGGTAATTATTAAGTTTTCCATTGTTGGGCAATATTATTTAAGTATCTATCTAGGAGATGTAATTGGGAATAGTACAGAGGTTAAGAGGTTTATTTTTATTTATTTTTTGAAAGGTATATTGTTACAAACAGCAATTCTAATTCTGGCACTGAATGCACAAATCACTGTTAACAAGCTGCTCTTCAAATGAACTGTTATTTACAATATATTTTGGAGATAGAAAGTTCAGCTGCACATCATCATCAGATTAACACACAGTCACTGCTATGTGATTCATTCTTTCCTATTACTAACTAGCAGAGTCAACTTAAATGTAACCACTTTCCTAACAATGTATTAATTGAAGGCCTTTTTGGAAACTCCATGGCATTTATCAAAACTAAATTTATTAAAATTTTATTTCTTCCTCTTCATAATGCATCAACAAAAGCCAAAACATAATTATAGCAAATACCAACAGGAGAGACAGCTATTAGCACCAGTCCCATGGAAAGCCAGATGAAAGTGTGTGGATAGGGTCCTTATATCATTAAGTCATTAGGTGGCACTGGACTTAATTGTATCTGAGTCAAATAAGGTATTTCCCTATTGTGCTTCTGTTCTTGTTTAAGGAGGACAATAAAGTTATTTCCTAGCTTCTTGACTGGTATGTCCTATGTCCACTAGTGGGCAGTGTGGTGGGGCTATGGGGCTCACCTGAACTCCCAATGGCTGAGTTGCTGTGGCTTACTGGGAAGGAGAGGCAGAGTGGTGAGATAGCTGCAAGATTGTACATGTGGGGAGAGGGGGGAGAGAGAAAAATGAGGTAGGAAAAAAGACGTCTCTTTCACACTGAAATGAAACTTTCAAGAAACTGGAGGACAGAATTTGATACCTTCTTTGAAGGTGACCTGGTAACTGCAACTGATCCAGAATGTGGCAGCTAGACTGGTGACTGGGAGTGGCCGCCAAGACCATATAACACCGGTCTTGAAAGACCTACATTGGCTCCCAGTACATTTCTGAGCACAATTCAAAGTGTTGTTGCTGACCTTTAAAACCCTAAACAGCCTCGGCCCAGTATACCTGATGGAGCATCTCCACCCCCATCGTTCAGCCCAGACACTGAGGTTCAGCTCCAAGGGCAGTTCCCTCACTGTGAGAAGTGAGGTTACAGGGAAGCAGGCAGAGGGCCTTCTCAGTAGTGGCGCCCGCCCTGTGAAACGCTCTCCCATCAGATGTCAAGGAAATAAACAACTATCCAACTTTTAGAAGACATCTGATGGCAGCCCTGTTTAGGGAAGTTTTTAATGTTTGAAGTTTTATTCTGTTTTTAATGTTCTGTTGAAAGCCACCCAGAGTGGCTTGGGAAACCCAGCCAGATGGGCTAGGTAGAAATAAATTCCTTTTCTCCTTCTCCTTCTCCTTCTCCTTCTCCTTCTCCTTCTCCTTCTCCTTCTCCTTCTCCTTCTCCTTCTCCTTCTCCTCCTCCTCCTCCTCCTCCTCCTCTTCCTCCTTCTTCTTCTTCAACACTAATTCAATCACTTGCGTATAGCCATGTGGAATTATGTTTTCATACATGAGAACATCCAGACATACATTTGTCCATCTACACAGCCTGATGTAGCATAGCATAGCAAATCTGTTTTAGGTCACTTTCCTGATTGTATCTTTTAAGAATCTAAGAGCAGCCCAGCTGGATCAAGCCAAAGCCCATAATATCCAGCATTCTGCTCTCACAGTGACCGACCAAATGTGTATAAGAAGCCCACAAGCAAGAAGGCTTATTGATCAAAGGAAGAAGGATAAGCCCCTGTTCTTCTACAATGACATATTGTGGATGGAGGTGCAGAAGATGATGAATCTCTATGAGGGCTCTGTACCAGAAATTTATTTGACCGTGGAGCCTGCATTATGCATCCTACCACCCCTTGCCTCCACAACTGGAAAAAATGCCCTTTGCAAAGGGCAAGTTCAGCAAAGACAACTGGATAATGCTTCCAGGGCCCCCCACCCTCATGCGTTAGTACTGATGAGAATGAATGAGCATCTGTTGAGAATTTTTATGGCTGACAACCTCCAGACTGGTGCTGAAGGGGACGTTGCACTTTGTAGTGACAGCAGCGATCTCGCTCTTTGCATGGTTCAGCAAACACATATTCTTCTTGATATCGTCGCTCAAATGCCATCATTTAGAGCCAGGGGAGTCACAGGTTGGAAAGCACATCCCAAAATGATGATTTTCTGTTTTTCATCTCTCTCTATACCCGGGACAGATATTAAATTCCTTTTTTCTGTGATGGCAAATGTGGTCCTTGTGTACTTGTTTGTCCCTCAGGTGACTCCAGGCCATCAGACACTTTCAAAGTCTGCTTTCCCTTCAGTATTTTATGACTGTCCTGTTCTTGAAAGTATGTTCTTGAATAACCTCATCCAACAATTGCTTCATATTTGATATTGTTTCCAAAAGGACCATAATTCATCAGTCTACAAGGGCAATTCGACTGATAATACACACACACTGTGCCTCCCCCCCCCCAAAAAAAAAATGACAAAAGGGTTTTAGCTGACATTAGACATATTGAGAGTAGAATTGTACATTTGGAAGGGCCCCAAAGGGTCATCTGCAATGCAGGAATTACAACTAAAGAACGGCAAGACTGGCGGGACCAGTTTTGCAGAATATTCTCCAGGGCAGGAGTGAAATTCTCCAGCAGTTCAGGGGGAACTTGAAAATTTCAAAACTCAGCAACCAAAATGAATACTTTTAAGTGAGCTTCGAAAACTTTTCCAATTTAACACTGTATTTTATTGACTACCTGTGTGAGCTGGTATGTTTACTGCTTTAGTGTTCTCTCTCTCTCTCTCTCTCTCTCTCTCTGTGTGTGTGTGTGTGTCTGTCTGTTTAGTTCTGATGTGTTTTAACAAAATCTTTTAAAACACAAAAATGTCTACTTTAGTGTTTCCAGAGGCTAGCCATAGCTTGAAGGCTAGAAGTGATGAAAGGTAACAAAGCGTGTTCTCACTAAAGGAGAGCACGTGTTGCGGATGGGGCCTAGCAAGACACCCCATAGTTGCCAGGCAGGATAAGATAGAGGGGCCTGGCAAGGATTGGCTGTTTGTGTTGCTGGGGTAAAATTGATGTTGCCAATTTGGGGGTGGGAACAGAGGTTATTTAAACAAGGTTCACAGCAAGCTGCTTTCTCTTTCGATATGGGAACCGGATCACCCGCCCTCCCTCCCTTTTGGGCTTGTGCTTTGACCTTGCTATGCCTGTCATGGGGTCGTCCGCCTTGGTGCGGGGGCCTGGTAGGAATTTTTCCATTTGGCTGATTAGTGTGTGCCATTTGGTTTTTGCCTACTGCGTAGCAAATCATCACAACTTGTAAGGTTGGCGGTTAGGCATTGGTTTAAATTGGTTGGTGGAGGGGTAAGGATTGGCTGTGCCTGCCCCTCCAATGCTGCTGCTGCATGGGAATTCCGTTAAAGGAATTCTGGGGCTTACCATCCCCTCGTCCAAACCCCTGGAATCGGGTGCGGGCCGCGTAAGACCCCAAGGAGCAAGCGGGGAGGAACTGAAGGGTCTGTGTCACAGCCCCAGTTGCCCTGATCTTGTTCCTCCACACTGACTCTCGCTGGAATCCGGGAGTCAGTGCTATCCCCCAAGGCGGGGGGGATAGCTAGTCATAACCAATGCCTAAGCAACCACTCACAATTTTGTATGTTAATAAAGTTGTGGCCAAAATTATGCCAAAAACCTTAAACAAAAATTATGTGTGATGTGTGAGTTATTGGGGTAGGGGTGTTTTGGGGGACCTCAGCACGCAACAGTTCTCATCTTCCTTGGCATACTGTAAAGAGAGAGGGAGGGAGGGAGAAAAAGAGAGAGGTTGTGGAAGGGAGAGCACTTTCAGCAGCATATAATTGAACGGGAAAAGACACTTGCAATATGAAGCATGGCCTCAGCATGGGAGACACAGCAGGAACCAACAGGGATATATTTCTGGGTGACAACACAGTGGTGAGCCAGGAAAGTAAACTCCCTACAGAAGCAGGTATTCAGGGAGGACGGAAGGGAGAAAGAAATTGCACAGTACCCCAGGGAGAGCTCAGTGATAAGAAGATTCCCAATTCGCCTATGGTATAGAAACACAGGACAATTTAAGATGTCTCTGAAGAAAGGATGAGGTTTTGCAGCTTCAAGGGAACTCATAAACGGGTTGCTTATCCACTTATAAACTGACCGCTCTACTGGAGTGTGAGAATCCAGTATAAGAATCATAAAACAAAGTGTTTTATAACCCACGTTGGGGTGTGCGTGTGTGCCATGAAAAGTAGGGTGCAAATGTACTGATCAATCAATCAAATTCAGGATGCATCAAAATCTCTAATTTGTAAATCATAGTAATGTATGCTAACCATACATTGTCTTACTATGGATGAAACAGAGCTGTGTTGAATGCACGCACACTTAGTTTTCCCACTTATTTAGAGTGATATAATAAAATATTTATTGTTGCTATTGATGACAAAATACATACAAAGAGAAATGGGGGTGTTGGGTGCTCTGTTCTGTGAACTTTTCAGAGATTTTGAAATAAAACTAAAACTTTTTTTTAAAAAAAATCCCACTCAGCTCCAAAATAAATTGCTTTGCTACAACTGCCTTATCAGTAGGAGATTCAGACTTCCTCACACATTAAGAAACAAATTAATATTATTGAATAAAAATAACACAATAATTTTCTAGATGTAAAATGTACATACCAATTTGATAAAGATTTGGGGACTGTTTGGCGAATACAGTGGTACCTTGGGTTATGTACTTAATTCTTTCCGGAGGTCCGTTCTTAACCTGAAACTGTTCTTAACCTGAAGCACCACTTTAGCTAATGGGGCCTCCCACTGCCGCCGCGCCGCCAGAGCACGATTTCTGTTCTCATCCTGAAGCAAAGTTCTTAACCTGAAGCACTATTTCTGGGTTAGCAGAGTCTGTAACCTGAAGCGTATGTAACCTGAGGTACCACTGTACATGGAGCAATGTTCCTGCTCACTCCATTTACCACCAGTAGCGTAGCGTGGGGGGTGCAAGGGGGTGCAGCCGCACTGGGCGCAACATCTGGGGGGGGGCGCTCGCACTCACAGCTCTCTGCCCCTACCTGGCTCACTCTCTCTCACTGCAGTGCTGGCTGTGTGAATCCAATCCGAGCCGCTGGGTCGCCGCCCACTGTGAAAGGGGTGGGTGCCAGGCGTGCGGTGCGGAGAGAGAGCGAGGGACTATCTGGGGGAGGAACAGTGCAGCAGCCGCCCAGCGCAGCGCTGAGCGCGGGAGAGAACCAGACCAGACCAG
Organism: Podarcis vaucheri; assembly: GCF_965113315.1. NCBI lineage: Eukaryota > Metazoa > Chordata > Lepidosauria > Squamata > Lacertidae > Podarcis > Podarcis vaucheri. Next base: position 20,728,559 of record NC_138764.1, on the reverse strand, counting down.
ACCAGGCAGCAGCAAGAAGAAGCTGGCAGCGGCGGCAGGTGACACAGGCCAGAGAGGAGAGAGCCAGTGGTGACGGGTTAGGGGGCGCAAATTACTTGCCTTGCCCCGGGTGCTGACAACCCACGCTACGCCACTGTTTACCACTACCTCCCTCACTCCATGGAACTGAAAAACTGCCTCTTTAACATTGCCTACCCAAATTTATATTTGAAGGAGCCCTTTATTTGAAGGGCTGGTCAGTTCAAGTCCTGATTAAAGACAGAGAGCCCCAGGAAGGAAGATGAGGGCCCTGCAATTTGACCATCAATGGTCTGAACTTGGACAAAAGGCTGAGCACGTACATGGTCAGCTTGGTCCTAGTCCCACTATGGTGGGATGTAGTGTATTTTTAAAAAAAATACAGCAATTATTTCTAAGATTTGCATCTCTCTCTCTCTCTCTATATATATATATATATATATATACAGTGGTACCTTGGTTCTCAAACTTAATCCGTTCCGGAAGTCCATTCCAAAACCAACGAATTTCAAAACCAAGGCACGCTTTCCCATAGAAAGTAATGCAAAATGGATTAATCCCTTCCAGATTTTTAAAAACAACCCCTAAAACAGCAATTTAACATGAGATTATTTATCCATAAAATGAAACAATGTACTGCAGTCACACAATCAATCAATCAATCAATCAATCAGTAGCTGAACTGGGTTCCACACAGTCACAAAAACAGAAACAAAGAGACACAAAAACACAAAATAAATAGCAAAAACAGACAGACCTCAACGTAACACTCAAAACGGAGCACGTTCAACTTCCGAATTTTTTTTGCAAACCGGAACACTTACTTCCAGGTTTGCAGTGTTTGGGTTCCAAGTAGTTTGAGTACCAAGGCGTTTGAGAACCAAGATACACCTCTCTCTCTCTCTCTCTCTCTCTCTCTCTCTGTGTGTGTGTGTGTGTGTATCAGCACCTGCAAATGTTATGCAAATCTGCATCTTAAAAATCTTTTCCCTTCTGACTTCTTGCTGTTCTCCTCTTTGGGAATGCATAAAAGATGGTTCTATCCCCATTGCTCCCAACAAATTTTTTAGCTGAGGAGAACTTGCAGAGGGCAACAAGTCGATAAATTATATTGCTCCCTACGCACAAGAAATACTACTGCTTCCTTTAGCATACCACAATGTACCAGCCTGAGAGCACTAAATCCAGTTTTAATAATTTAGCTCAGCAATTATCTACTTGAAGTAAAAAAGCTGTATAAGAAAATATCCCCAAAGGGAGGTGATTTCTTCATCCATATGTTTATGCACCAGCCTCTTTACTTATGAACAGATGTCTGCTTTGATGGAGGAGTTCTCCCATTTTCATTGCACCACACATGTCATAACCCACTTGTGCTGATCGATGGGATGGATTGCATTAAGGCTGAGTTGAAATTAATAATGGCCAAACCGACTCCATAATTTGTTTAAGATTATGGATTATGTGAGATATCAATATTTTGTTAAAAATATTACTTGACTACCGTTTCCTCATAAGTGGTCCTGGCTTAGGAGCCAACTCCTAGGGGCTGAGGTCCCTTCATCCACCCAATAAAATATTTGAGGGTGCAACCCCCCTAAAGTTGATGGGCATTGCCCTTTAAATGGTGTGTGCATACCACATCATGTGATCAATTATGTGAAGAAGGGCTTACCTAGCCCCTACCCATATTGTATTCAAGATGGCACCCCTGGGTCCTGGTACGTTGTCTCCTTTTAAACCCTAGTTTATATCCTTTGACTTTTCAAGGACAATTTGCCATCTAGGTTGTTGTACATCTGATCTAAATGAATACAAGGAACATTTTCGAAAGCTACCAAACTGCCATTTTGCAGATGTTATCCAACGAAGAGCTGTACCCACATCACTGCCACATTGAGATGTGCCCTAAATTGAACCTAAAGAAATCACAAATGGGCTTTGTGGTGAAGAGAGCATGGAATAACGAGATGATTTAATATACTGAACAACAGCTCTTCTGTTGTTGTTTTTTAATGGCAATAGTGTGGCAGAGCAAAAAGGAAAAAGAGACAGCATAGCAATGAATGTCACCAGAGGCAGGGAAGTCAAAGGAAGTTTTGATGGAAGATTTTAATGGCCTTGAGTACATTGAAGAGGCTGACAGCACCATCACAAATAAAAATGTGGTGTTGTTGCTTTTTAAAAATGAAAGTCATTGTCATCTTGACCTGGCAAGAACTTACATATTTTAAATCTATGTGAGACTTGCCATAAAGTTTCTGTAAGTACTTTTGTGCTTGTTCTGTTCACCAAAAAGTGAAATTAACCTCTCTTTTCCCCTGTTTATGAATTAACATGCATAATTACATGTAAGGTAAAGATAAAGGGACCGCTGACCATTAGGTCCAGTCGTGACCGACTCTGGGATTGCGGCGCTCATCTCGCTTTACTGGCTGAGGGAGCCGGCGTACAGCTTCCGGGTCATGTGGTCAGCATGACTAAGCCGCTTCTGGAGAACCAGAGCAGTGCACGGAAATGCCGTTTACCTTCCCGCCAGAGCGGTACCTATTTATCTACTTGCACTTCATGCTTTTGAACTGCTAGGTTGGCAGGAGCAGGGACCGAGCAACGGGAGCTCACCCCGTCACAGGGATTCGAACCACCAACCTTCTGATTGACAAGTCCTAGGCTCTGTGGTTTAACCCACAGCGCCACCTGTGTCCCTTTTATATAATTTATATAATTACATGTACTTGACGATTATTCAAAGCAGGTGAAATTAGCTAGCAGGTCTTTATTTAGCACAAACACACACACAAACTGGACTTCTGGTGTTACATAACAGCCCAATTCAGATACATTCTGTGCGATAAATACTCTTTGTGTGGTGCAGCAAATATATGTTCCACATATCATAATGTGTGTAGCCATCTTCTGAGATATCAGTAAGCTTTTGCAGCACTAACCCCTAGATTTCAGTTCAACGTTAGAAGGTTCAGGAGAAACAAAAAAAGTATTTCTTCACACAGGGCAGAGTTAAACTATGGAATTTGTTCACACGGGAAGTAGTTATGGACAACAATTTGGCTGGATTTAAAACAACAACAACAACAACAATTTATTTATACCCCACCCATCTGGCTGGGCTTCCCCAGCCACTCTGGGCAGCTTCCAACAAAATATTAAAATATTGTAATACATCAAACATTAAAAGCTGCACTAAACAGGGCTGCCTTCAGATGTCTTCTAAAAGCCTGGTAGTAGTTGTTCTCTTTGACATCTGGTGGGAGGGCATTCCACAAGGAATGTGTCACTACCAAGAAGGCCCTCTGCCTGGATCAGGCAAATTTATGGAGCATAATTATTGATGGCTACCAACCATGATGGCTATCTTCTACCTCCACTGTCAGAAGCAGTATGCGTCTGAATACTAGTTTCCAGGAACTGCAAGTGGGAAGAGAGCTTTTGCACTCAGGTCCTGCTCCCAGGCTTCCCATGGGTATTTGGTTGGCTACCAAGAGAACAGGATGCTGGACTAGCCTTTGGCCTGATGCAGTAGAGTTATTCACAGAATCATAGAATTGCAGAGTTGGAAGGGACCATGAGGATCCTCTAGTCCAACCCCCCCGCAAGGCAGGAATCTTTTGCCCAATGTGGGGCTTGAACCCATAAACCTGAGATTAAGAGTCTTGTTATCTACCAACTGAGCTATCCCACCAATATGTTTTCAGCTCAGTGTGAATGCCTGCATTGGGGTCTTTCTGGCTGAAGGGATTGCAAGGTTGTGTTAATGAAATCATAGTCCATCAAGTTAAAACCATTTCAGTTTGATTAAATCATTTGTATTTTAGCCAATTAGTTGATAAAATTGTAATAAATTTGCATATTACCAATACGCAATAACTTTGGGGGCATGGAACAACGTTTTTAACCTAAGGAAACTGAAGTCTACACTGAGCTTGTTTTTAAAGGCTAAGTCTACTTTATAGATACCTTTTAGTGACTGCTGTTAGAAAAGTGTTTATTTTAAAGCAGGTGCCTTTTATTTCTTTTTCATAAACTGCTTTGTATATAATTGTGTAGAAAAGCAATTCGCCCGATTATGTGCAAATCTACTCAAAAGTAAGTTTATTGGGGCATAAGTCCAACGAAGTGGGTATGGTATGGTAGTGCTAAGAAAAGCATAAGTAAATTAAAGAAACCTATAAACCAAACAGGTATAACATAAATACTCAATATACTCCCCAACCATTAAAAATGTGGATGGCATCTTAATACATTTACTTCTTGTATTCGGCAAGGAATACTATTTGAACAAATGCAATCTTAAAATATCTGTCCTGGTGGTCTTGGCTTCAGGGTTTAGTGTAAACAAGTATAGAATTCACAGTTAAGGAAACATCCCCAAGTTTCCTAAACCATGTGATTCAAGCTGATAAATTCACAAACCTAGGCAGCAAGGCAAAGGCACAGAGTCAATTTTTGAGTCAATTTTGTCTTGCTTATGCCTGCCTGCTATTGATTGTTACCCTAGGCGATAGCTCCTAAACACCACCTTGTAGAAGTCCCCCAGCCCCCACCACCTTTCATGTTGTGTCTGTCTTATGCGATATACGTGAAGGCATTTTCCAAAGCCGACTTTGAATTAGGCACCATTTCCTGCAGCTAAACTACCCATCAGAGTTTGCTCACGCATATACATTAAATATGAAGAGGAAAAAGAAAAGAGAGGGAAAACCTTGAAAACTCTTTCTAGGATGCTAAAGGCACTGACTGGACCATAGAAGTGCCTGCAGCATATCTCAGCATTAAAGAGTTCCCCAGAACAAAACATATACGGTACATCCTCCTGTTGCAACTCAGGATACTCTGGAAAATAGTAGTCCCTCAGCTTAATAAGGTTCTGGTTTTCATTTACCTTTCTGAGAAGGTTGTTGGGAAACTGTGTACGTGCAGCTACTCACACAGAATCTATTAAGGTTTGGCAGACAGCCAGAAGGCAATCTGAAGGAGTAAGTCTGACTGGTGATAACAGAGACATGGCGACCGCTCCCTGATTGGTCAAGCTCTCTCAAGGGAGTGATAATTAATAGCCTACTAACTGGAATGTGTTGGTTCAGAGATCAGAGGTTCAGAGTTCTGTGTGTCTGTGTAGGAGTTGTGAGTCGTGTCAGAGAGAGCTAACAAAAGATCTGGGTTCTGTTCCTGTAAATAGTCCACTGTATATAATAAACACCTAACTACAAGTTCCTGGTTCCTGGTTCATCTATCCTGTCTGCAGCCAAGTTGCCAATTGCTTCCGTGGATTCTGCATTTACTCTGCTAGGTCTGGCTAAGGTCCTGCAAATAGGCAGAAAGTTGTGAAACATCAAATACAGTGGTGCCCCGCAAGACGAAATTAATTCGTTCCGCAAGTTTTGTCGTCTAGCGAATTTTTCGTCTTGCGAATCACGAAATCCCATAGGAATGCATTGAAAATCAATTAATGCGTTCCTATGGTCAAAAAAAGTCCAAACAAAGCCAAATTTGGTACAACAACAGTTTATTAACTGCTCTTTAAAGTCACACATACTGTAAAGAGCAGTTCAAAAATTGAAGGGAAAATAAATTAACTTTATAAACAAAACATGTCTTTGTTTTTAGACAAAGGAAACAAAGTCGCGAGACGTTTTCGTCTTGCGAAGCAAGCCCATAGGTGAAATTTGTCTTGCGAGGCAAATCAAAAACGGAAAAACCTTTCGTCTAGCGAGTTTTTTGTCTTGCGAGGCATTCGTCTTGCGAGGTACCACTGTAGGTTTTGCCAATAAAGGTGAAGAAAAGGGAGCATTCTTGGAAGTATTCAGATAGGAAGAGTTCATAAGATACAGTTTCAAGACGCTTCCACCCACCCACCATGTTTTGCTTTTCATTATCTTCACAGAAATATAAAAAGGTAAAGGTAAAGACCCCTGACAGTTACGTCCAGTCACAGATGACTCTGGGGTTGCGGCACTCATCTTGCTTTATAGGCCGAGGGAGCCGGCTTTGTCCCCAGACAGTTTTTCCAGATCATGTGGCCAGCATGACTAAGCCGCTTCTGGCGAAATCAGAGCAGTGCACAGAAACACCGCTTACCTTCCTGCCACAGTGATGCCTATTTATCTACTTGCACTTTTTTGCATGCTTTCTAACTGCTAGGTTGGCAGGAGATGGGACCGAGCAACGGGAGCTCACCCCATCGCAGGGATTTGAACAGCCGACCTTCCGATTAGCAAGCCCAAGAGGCTCAGTGGTTTAGACCACAGTGCCACCCACATCCCTCCCAAGGAAATACAGTGGTACCTCAGGTTAAGTACTTAATTCGTTCCGGAGGTCCGTTCTTAACCTTAAACTGTTCTTAACTTGAAGCACCACTTTAGCTAATGGGGCCTCCCACTGCTGCCGCGCCTCCGGATCACGATTTCTGTTCTCATCCTGAAGCAAAGTTCTTAACCCGAGGTACTATTTCTGGGTTAGTGGAGTCTGTAACCTGACACATCTGTAACCCGAGGTACCACTGTATAGGAAGTATGAAATTTCCCCCAACATTTAAGCAGAATGCTTCATAACTAGCTAAGCAAGGACCATGCTTTTCTAGTCTGGTGTGGTGTACAGTTGTACCTTGGAATAATAATAATAATAATAATAATAATAATAATAATAATTATTATTATTATTATTATTATTATTATTATTTATTTGTACTCTGCCCATCTGGCTGGGTTTCCCCAGCCACTCTGGGTGGCTTCCATAGAAACAAAAAATACAGTAAAATATCACAGATTAAAAACTTCCCTGAACAGGGCTGCCTTAAGATGTCTTCTAAGATGTCGACCTTGGAACTCGAACGGAATTTGTTCTGGAAGTCCATTCGACTTCCAAAACGTTCGAAAACCAAAGCATGGCTTCTGACTGGCTGCACAAAGTTCCATTGGACGTTTGGCTTCCAAAAATAGTTTGCAAACTGGAAGAGTCACTTCTGGGTTTGTGGCATTCGGGAGCCAAAACGTTTGGGAACTAAGCTGTTCGAAAACCAAGGTACGACTGTATTTTTCTACTAGTGGTGTGCCAAAACCTGAGTTCTTTTGGACCTGTTGTTTGAGGAGGGGCTTAGGATCTAGTATTTCCTCTGGAAGTTTCTTTTTGTTGTACTTCGAAAAACTTTTTTTGTGGTTCTAAAACATACGAGAAACCTCCACATGTGTGAGAAGCTCCTCACTTCACAATCTCATCCTCCAATTCATGGCGGTGTCAGGAGCAGTCACCAGGAGGGTGACATTAGCGCATGCAAGGCAATACATTAATATTGAAAGTAGAGCTGAATAACACAAACCACTCTTACACAGCCTATATACTGCAGCCATCTGTCTTAGGGAACTTTGACTTAACCACACAGTACGCTCTCCCAGATGGCTGATTACCCTTTTAATCCTTAGGAAGCTCCATACCTTCTTCCCATTGCTCCAGCCTGAATGAATTCCTAACATATGAATATGAAACTACACAAACAATGTTCATTTTCCAGCCAGATGAGGCTCATGCATAGACCAATTATGTGTAATCAAGTCATAAATGGACAAACTACTCTAAACAGTGTGTTGGGCCATATGGCAGATGGGGGGGGGGGAGCCATCCAAATAGATAGCACAAATTAATTTAATTTTTGTTACACATACCACCAGAATCAAGTAACAGGGCTTGCATGCTTTCCTGTCTTCTATCATTGCATTTTGTTCCAACAGTTTTTTCATCCTTTACCTATGCTATTATTTCTTCTCGAATGAATGGTAGACTCTAAGTACAGTAGTATCTCGGGTTAAGTACTTAATTCGTTCCGGAGGTCCGTACTTAACCTGAAACTGTTCTTAAGCTGAAGCACCACTTTAGCTAATGGGGCCTCCTACTGCTGTCGCGCCGCCAGAGCACAATTTCTGTTCTCATCCTGAAGCAAATTTCTTAACCTGAAACACTATTTCTGGGTTTGCGGAGTCTGTAACGTGAAGCGTATGTAACCTGAAGCGTATGTAACCCAAGGTACCACTGTAATTGAGATCTGCAAAGAAGGAGAGAGGAGAGAGGAGAAACACTATTTGATTTGATTCTCCAAACACACCAGCAATTCAAAGTGCCACAAGTATCACCATGTTTTAGGTCAAGCGATATTAATGAGTCTGCTGCATAGCAAGGAGGAAACTCGAAACGAAATCTCATTTTCTTCTGTTCTTAACTATGACAAAGGATGAGTAGTGTAGGAAAATAGGAAGCAGTCTTATACCAAGTCCATTGGTCCATCAGTACCATATACATGTGGGATGTGATCCATGAGAGGCAGTCAAGTACAACATTCCTTGTAATGCGAGAGAAGACATGCGAGGGGATGTTTAGTGCAGCCAGTCGAAACCTCCTGTCCCTCCTGGATGGAGCATCCTTCCTTTTGCATGTGATAGAAGGTGGGTGTGACCTAACCTGTCCAGGTAACAAAAGGACGAGTCACGCAGCATACTTCCTTCTTTTTGATTTCTTTCTTTGTTTGGCCAGCTTTTATCTAGGACTGCTCTGCTGGCTCTCACCTAGCAGAAGCACTGGGAATATTCCCCCATATGGGGTAGAGCCACATGTACATATTTGTAACTAAGTCTGCCTTCAGGAATCCAACTGTGAACTGATGTGAGTAAACTTCTTTTATTGACTTTGGATAAGATTGCCGCATCTTTATTCATTTAAGAGGGATTCAGGGGAACTGACCAGGAACATACAATTCAATCTGAGACAGATTGAATTGTATAATAGTGAGAGGCTCACACAAGCCTGCAACCAGCTATCTGCTGTGCATGTAAAAAGGGGGGTGGGTGGGAATGTAACTCTGCTACACAAAGGAACTTCCTAGTGCAAGTTAGGAAGGATATTAGTAAACAATATATCCTCTCCTGCCATCCTGAACATTGCATGTCGAGGTCCCCAGGGCCACCCCAATAACTCACACATCACACCAAAATTTTTGTTTAAGGTTTTTGGCATAATTTTGGCCACATCTTTATTAAAATACAAACATGTGAGTGGTTGCTTAGGCATTGGTTGCGACTATCTGCCCCCACCGTGGGGGTCAGACTGACATTCCGCATGCCTGCGAAAGTTAGAAAAGGGGAATACACTTGGGGCTAGCGACGGAGCAGGGAACCTGCCCTCAGCCCTCCCCAAATGCAGCCAGGAGCTCTTGCAGTGGCCCGAGCCCCCTTGACAGGGTGGACAAGCAATAGTTAGCCCCCAATTCCTTTAACAGAATCCCTTGCAGCAGCAGCATTAGAGGGGCAGGCACAGCCAATCCATGCCCCTCAACCAACCAAACCATAAACCAATGCCTAGCCACAACCTTACAAGTTGTGACGATGTGCTACGCAGTAGGCAAAAACCAAATGGCCCCAGCCAATCAGCCAGGTGGACAAAATTCCTACCGGGCCCCTGCCCCAAGCAGATGACCCCATGACAGGCATAGCAAGGTCAAAGTGAACAACCCTAAATATGGGGGGGGGCAATCCGATGCACGGACGAAAAGAGGAAGCCCTAGCCTTGTGCAAGGAGTTTTAGCATTTCTGGCTGTCAATCAACAAATGGCAACATTAACTTTTCCCAACAACAAGGGAAGCCCAATCACATCGGTGGCCAATGGTCAATTAGCCCACCCCACAACTTTGGAGTGTCCTGGCGGCCCCCACTGCAACACATGCTCTCCATGAAGAAGAACATGCTTTCCCACAATACACTCACTGAGAGTAGCTCCCCAAGGTATCTGGCAGGGTTCTCTCCCAGCCTAATCAGGCAAATTTGGCAATTTAGTCTGGGGTCTTCTGCATGCCAAACAGATGCTCTACCACAGAGCAATGGCCCTTCCCCAACATAGCGTGTCATGCGCTCCTTGGCCTAGTGTCAATTCCACTTGTCTGCTCAACTCACCTTGTCACAGAGGAGAGATGCTTTGTTAGCTGGGCTCTCTCCAGCTCATGGAGCTCCCTCCCTCCCTAGACCATCTTAAACTTATATGCTTGGCTAGTTCCCACCCAGTTGCTACTAACCAATGAGATCAGGGTATGTGGCTCACAATCCCATGAATCTGGTCAGTTAATCCGCTGGGAATGGGGAGGAAACAATGAGTGTTGATCAACTGGGCAATGGGTGCTGAGTTGATTAGGGATTAACTCAGTGAGGAGCTAGACCAGTGAGAGCTGGACCATAAAGAAGGCTGATCGCCGAAGAATTGATGCTTTTGAATTATGGTGCTGGAGAAGACTCTTGAGAGTCCCATGGACTGAAAGAAGATCAAACCTCTCCATTCTTAAGGAAATCAGCCCTGAGTGCTCACTGGAAGGACAGATCGTGAAGCTGAGGCTCCAATACTTTGGCCACCTCATGAGAAGAGAAGACTCCCTGGAAAAGACCCTGATGCTGGGAAAGATGGAAGGCACAAGGAGAAGGGGATGACAGAGGACGAGATGGTTGGATAGTGTTCTTGAAGCTACCAGCATGAGTTTGACCAAACTGCGGGAAGACAGGAGTGCCTGGCGTGCTCTGGTCCAGGGGGTCACGAAGAGTCGGACCCGACTAAACGACTAAACAACAACAGTGAGGAAGTTTCTTTTCTGATAAAACTCTTAATAAACTAATGAGCTGTTATATGATTTCTCATTTCTTTTTCATTTATATTGGACAGAATGCACTTTTTAAATTGCAAGTTTCCGCTACAGCAGAAACAATGCAAGCATTGCATTCTTGATTACAAAGTACAGAAGTAAGTCTCGAACATGTGGTCTGAGTCTAGAGCCCCAGTCTCAGATGTCTGCTCAGTAATATGGTTCAAATGGGGGGGGCAGGAAACAACCATTGCTTCCTCCCTCCCCAAAGGTGAGAAGGCATGGCCTAGTCTAGCCTTCTCTAGAAATTTACAGCTATGTGGTTCTTAACTCCTTCATTTACTACGTAGCATTCATATGTGTTGCTATGTCTGACTGCAAAATCTCCCCCAATTTATTTCTGTTAAACTTGTTCTATCCCACTCTTAGATTATCCTTCTACGCAGCTTACTACTTTATTTGCCGCTTTGTTTATCTGCTGGCAAAGATCACATCTACGGTCAAAACACTTTCAATTTCAAAACTGAAGTAACAGCATGATTAAAATTGCCAACACAATTCACATCACCCGGAAACATCTGGAGCTGTCCTCAAGCAACTTGCCGAATGACAAGTGGCAATTGTCTGACTGTAGGACCCGATAAAGAATTTCACCTCTCAGTCACCTTTTTCAAGAAATCTGGAACCACCCTATATTACAGCAATGGTATGTCTACCCTGTTCACCTGAGGGTTTGGTGATTTGGTTTTATATCATTTTTTAAAAATACTGTGAATGGCCTTGATCATGGATAAAATGCCTCTCCTTTGACTATTTATTTATGAGTTAACTAGTGGTCTAAACCACAGAGCCTAGGGCTTGCAGATCAGAAGCTCAGAAGGACAAAATTAAAATCACCTTCTCTTCTTATTAAAATCACCTTCTCTGCTTATTAAAATCACCTTCTCTTCTCTTCTTAAGACTCCTTATGGGGTCCTCGCTGCAAGATCACATTCACCCAGTGCTATACCAGCTGCACTGGCTCCCGGTGGGGTACAGGATCAGGTTTAAGGTGCTGATTTTAACCTTTATAGCCCTATATGGCCTAGGACTCTCGTACCTACGGGACCGCCTCTTCTAGTATGTCCTACAGAGGAACTTACGGTCTTCAAACAAAAACATCCTGAAGGTCCCAGGCCACAGAGAGGTTAGGCTGGCCTCAACTAGAGCCAGGGCTTTTTCGGCTGTGGCTCCAATCTGGTGGAACGCTCTGTCACAAGAGACTAGGGCCCTGCGGGACTTGACATCTTTCCGCAGGGCCTGCAAGACAGAGCTGTTCCACCAGGCCTTTGGTCAGGGCACAGCCTGACTCCCTCCTTTGGCAATCTTCACAGAACTTTAGCCTAATGGTTGCCATCAATTTGAGTTGAATTAATTTTATAATGAAATGATTTTAGAATTTGTACTATTTTATTGTTGTTAGCTGCCCTGAGCCCGGCTTCGGCTGGGGAGGGCAGGATATAAATAAAATTTATTATTATTATTATTATACAGTAGTGGATGCATCTGCCAAATCAAAATTGGACATGGTGCTGGATTTTACTCCTAGTGAATGCATGATGCTCAATATCAACATTTCACATCCAATGATTTTGCAGTAGTACTCAATATTTAACAACATTTGACATGTACGACTCAGCATTACATATCCATTCACATGCAACGATAGTCAACATTTGACTGTATTATATGCAGCAGTGCACATCTGACAGCTGTCGGCATTTACAATAAACATTTAGCCCTATCTGATATGCAGCTGTCAACGTTTGATGCTATCTGACATGTAATAATGAGTAATTGACAGTATCTGACAGCTGGCATGCAGTGCTAGGCAATATTGGACAGTATCTGGTATGTAAGTTAACATATGATAGTAGTAGACATACAACAATCAATACACAGTCATACCTTGGGTTGCAAACACTGCGGGTTGTGTGTTTTCGGGTTATGGACCACACCGAACCCAGAAGTACCGGAACAGGTTACTTCCAGGTTTCGGTGCTCGCGCATGCGACACGGCGCTGCAGGTTGAGAACGCTGCAAGTTGTGAACGTGCCTCCTGCACGGATCATGTTCACAACCCGAGGTATGACTCTGTGATGGTATATGATAACAGAACTGAACCAACATTCCCTAAATTTTGTATTATTTTTTTCATTTAAAGGTAAAAAAGTAAAGGTAAAGGACCCCTGGACAGTTAAGTCCAGTCAAATGTGACTATGGGGTTGTGGCGCTCATCTTGCTTTCAGGCCAAGGGAGCCGGCGTTTGTCCGCAGACAGCTTTCCGGGTCATGTGGCCAGCAGGGCTAAACGGCTTCTGGTGCAACGGAACACTGTGACAGAAACCTGAGCGCACAGAAACACCGTTTACCTTCCCACCACAGCAGTATCTATTTATCTAGTTGCACTGGCATGCTTTTGAACTGCTAGTTCAGCAGGAGCTGGGACAGAGCAACGGGAGCTCACTCCGTCGCGGAGATTCGAACTGCCAACCTTCTGATCAGCAAGCTCAACTCAGGGTATGTCAGGGACTGGGCAGAGGAGGAGTGGTAGAGACAGCCTCCCCAGCCTGACCCTTCCAGAGAAGACGATACAGTGGTACCTCGGATTAAATACTTAATTTGTTCCGGAGGTCCATTCTTAACCTGAAACTGTTCTTAACCTGAAGCACCACTTTAGCTAATGGGGCCTCCTGCTGCTGCTGTACTGCCAGAGCACGATTTCTGTTCTCATCCTGAAGCAAAGTTCTTAACCTGAAGCACTATTTCTGGGTTAGCGGAGTCTGTAACCTGAAGTGTATGTAACCTGGAGCGTATGTGACCTGAAGCGTATGTAACCTGAGGTACCACTGTAGTTTGGAATTACAACAAGGGTTTGAGGGAGATCACACCTCAGAGGAAGATGAGGGGAAAAGTTGGGAAATAATGGGAGAGGAGGCAATGCCAGAGCAGCTGGCTGAAACGTTATCACTAGGAAGCATTCCAGACCCCCATCTCCCAGAACCCGGCGAGCCTTAAAAGTAGAAGAGCAAAGGGCTCAGAAGCAAAGGGCCCTCAATGCCACCCATAGAAGAAATGACAAATGAGGAAGTGGGAGAGAAGGGGAGGGTAGACTCACTCGGGACAATGCCATCATTCCATGAGGCTGCATTCCCAATCCTCTCTCTGTAATATTGAATAAAAGCAGATGGTAAGAACTTTTCCTTGTCTTATCCGTTCCTGGCAACCTGCCATGGGGTTTGGTTCCTCTGCCACTGGACAGGGTATGGCAAACCTGTGGTCCTCGAGATATTGCTGGAGTACAACTGGAGCCTCAGTCAGCATGGCCAAGGGGTTACGGATTATGATGGTTGCAAATCAGCAACATCTGGGGCAGATACAGGTTCTCCACCCTGGTTTAACCTGTTGGATTGAAAATGAACGACAGACGAGTAGATAGGTGTCATACGGGAGGCGTCTCTCAAGCCAGCCTCGGAGACTCCCTTTTATTGAATATTACTGCGTTTGCCACGTGTGCTTGTTGCTGATTGGTTAACATAAGTTCAAAACAAGGGTTGCATACAAGACATTAATTATTGCATATAAGACATTAGTCATAGACAGGTTAAAGGTTGGGAAAAGGAACGCGGAGTTTACACAGGCATGGGTTCGGACTGCCCGTACCAGAGTGGTACGGAAAAGGAATGTACAAGGAGGGGTAAGTACAGATTGATATGGTGTGAACTCAAGGTGAACAGAACGCACCAGGGTGATGATGGAATGTCTTAGCATCAGCACAGTTTGTGCAGCGTGAGCAAAACAAAGCTTAGAAGCAAGACTTCCCAGAATGCAAGAGAAAGAAGCAATACTTCCCCATAATGCAACAGTTATGTGCGGAGAGAGCACTTCCCTTTATTAACCAACCTGGAATATGCTGCTAAATAAGGAAGGCAGCAAAGCGGTCAGATTTTGAATGCTGCTATCAAATTTCATTTGCAAAACCAGGAGGCTGAATCCCACAGTGTGAATTTGAGATCAACATTTGTCAAGTATAAATAAATATATTTATTTAAATATTATTGGTATTATTAGTATCATCATCATCATCATCAAATGCATTTCAGCTCTACCTCTCTAACTCACACTGGCCTTCGTTTCAAAGGTTATACCCAGTTGTCATTTCCCTCTACCCCTCATTGCATTTTATCTGTTACTTTATCTGTTGCTTCCTCATGGATAAAAGGAAAACAATCCATTCTACAGCTGTACCAGTGACGGATTTACATATAAGCTAAACAAGCTATAGCTCAGGGACTCACTCTCTTGGGGGCCCCCCAAAAAAATTAAAGGGGAAAAAACTGTATTAATTGTATCTCAGTCCAGCAATTACTTTGATAAAATACATATTTTGTTATGTGCAAATGGCTTTAGATACCTATTAGGTCCATAAATTACCATATAGCATACGGTATATTCAACACAAAAAAAGAGTGACAATTTGTTGTTGACAAAGGGCAGCTGGACTTATAAAGAGCCCCATTACCTTCAGTAGCTGAGGGCCTCATCAGACCTAAATCCGGCCCTGAGCTGCACATAATATTTGCTTCCTTAGGTGGATTATATCACTAGCCTGTCATTAATTTTATTTACTTAATTATTAATAGTTCTTGTAGATTTATTTATTCCCACTTATGAATCATTTCTGATAGAACATCTCAAAGAGGTTTAGCTGCTAAACATGCTAACAATAAAAATCAATTTCAAATTTAGAAGCAATGAAAACACTCATGTTGACAGAAACATCCAAAAACGAGTCTTCGGAGTTGATCTGAAGGACCAGGTAAGTATATATGAGAGGAGTCAGTTGTTAGGTAACCTGGCCCCAAAACATTTGGGGCTTTAAAAGCCATTTGAATCTGACCTGGAGAGACTGGAAGTGTAGCTGGGGGGAAAACAAAACACTCTACCAAGTCCCTTTTCAATGTGTTCTGGTTTTTAAAAGGGGTGATATACTTTATTTTCATAACATATCAATATAATGGGTCTCACTGAAGGCCAGGATATGTGAAATCTGACTTCCTTTGTTTTACTGCAGAAGCATAATAATAAAAAAACCACACAATTCTGATCTTTTTGAATAAAACAGGAATCTGTATATGCCATTCATTTTTTATCTAGTCACCCCCCAAATTATTTAAGTTTTAAGTCATTTTTTTGGAAAACCTTTGACTTTAATTCAAGCCTGTACCATAAAAATTGATTCAAATAGCTCAGGAGAGCACATGACAACATCAGTAACCTAATTTCAGAATCTCCTGGTTTATATATGCCTTTAAAGCATCAAGATTGCACCTCAGAGGAATGGCAAAGAATTCAAATGTGCACTGTGTACATTCAAGGTATCATTAAAGCTGTGTGATCATCCAAGCTCTTGCTTATCTGGATGCAGTAATAGAGGGGTCAAGAAACAGGAATGAATCTTCTAAGAAAGGTTTTGCAGTTTCTGAAATCCGTACAGCTAGGTCTAGCTTTTGTATCACACAATAGCTGATGAGACCCAGAACTCATCTTAGCTTATATTCAATGCTTCCCAGAGGAATTAGTTCACTCATTCAGCTGCCAGTCATTAAAACTGTTATGTACTGAAGTTCTCACCCTGGGCCAGCAGGGGGATACTGTAGATAGTTTTCACTCAGGTCCACATATGCAAACAAGGGATTGAAAGTGACGTTCAGTGATTGGATAGTTACAGAAAATGGTTACTGTTGTGTTCTAGTGGAGCTCTATATAAGCAGGTTGGCTGAAACTGTCAGGTTCTTTGCTGGAAGAAGTTTAAGAAACGCCCACTGACGGATTCTGCCAGCGATTGAGACAGCCACGGGTGAGTGGCTGTCCGGACAGGAAAGGTTCACTCAGGCAACTCAGCCAGGTGTTGGGACAGGCTTACACACGAGCAACCCCTAGAACCATTACAGAACCCTTCAGTTCAGTTCTGTTCTGTTCTGGCCTGTGAATAAACAAGAGCTGTTTGAAGAATCGCTGTGTCGTCTGATGTGTTCACCCACAGCTTAACAAAAACCCAGTTCAGATGACTGGTGCTTGATTGAGATAATTGATTCTGGAAGGCTCATAATAATAACAACATAACAGCCACCTTTCAGAATAACACCAAAGGCCCCTTTAGTCCAGCGTTGTGTTCTCATAACACACGACCAGATGCCCAGGGGAAGTGACTGGCCACTGGATGCCATATTCTCTGTGAATTTGTATTCACCCTCTTTTTAAAAAAAATAAATAATGACGTCATCAATACATGAAATTCCAAGTATAATAATAATAATAATAATAATAATAATAATAATTTATTTATTCCCCAGCCACTCTGGGCTACTTCCAACAAAAGATTAAAAATACATTAAAACATTAGTCATTAAAAAATACAGCATTAAATATTAAAAACTTCCCTAAACAGGGCAGCCTTCAGATGTCTTCTAAATGTCATATAGTTGTTTACCTCTTTGACATCTGATGGGGTTCCCTGTTTCTCTGCCTGGTTCCCTGTAACTTCGCTTCTCGCAGTGAGGGAACTGCCAGAAAGCCCTCGGAGCTGGACCTCAGTGTCCGGGCTGAATGATGGGGGTGGAGACGCTCCTTTAGGTATTCTAATAAATAAACCGATGACACTATAATAAATTAAAGACAGCACAGGGTTGTACATGGTTATTTGACTTACTATTCTGGGACATCAACCCCCCGCTCCAAAAAATGTAGGATGTCCAGCCTCATATAACCAACATGGTTAAGTCTAATTAATGCATGAAGGGGTTAAGACCACAGAGTAAGCTGTACTGCCAGGTTTAGCTAGGTCACTCCCCATCACCTAGGGAGGAAGGGCTATCAAAACTTTGTACTTACCCATTCCACCATATAAACCCTACCAGTAAGGAGACCTAAGCTGGATGCTCCAAGCTTAGACTGCATGGATTAAGCAAGAAATCTTTGTGTTTATATGCAATTTAGAAACTCACACCGCTTTGGAACCTAAGCCTTACTACCTCTGTTTTCTTACTTCTGCATGGAATAACACATGAATCTGACCTTTGAATAGTTTGTAAGTAAATCATTTTAAAATTGCAAAACCTTTGGTCTCTTTCTAAGCTAAGGTCTCAGCTGCAAATAAAACGTTTTATGTGCATTGTAAAGTGCAATATACAACTGTGTCACTAAATGGTGATAGTGAGCTATGGCAAATTCAATATATTTTTCAAAACTTTTTTTAAAAAATCATTTTCACAGCGGGGTTTTTTTTATATATATATATGTGTGTAGATTCCACCCAAGGGAAATGGGAAACCTTGGAAGCAACATAAAGGTCTAACAGTTTATATTTCCATGCTTTACTATATTTGCATGCTTTGTGGTTTTAAATCTCTGCTGAGGTTCTCTCACCGTAGAGGGAATTTTCTTTTTATTCTATCCAGTATTTCTCATGTAACCAAACCAGTATACAAAAACTAACAAAAAAACACCCTTTCCCAAGGTGTCAATTTGGTGCTTGTGTGTTCCCACACCACTGATCTTCCTACTGTCTCATCCCTCTTTTCCCACCTAGTAAGCAGCAGTGACTCTACTGATGGGGTGGCCAGGTGTTTGGCAGCTCTCCTCCTCACTGGCCACTACTGCAATCACATATAACTGCACAAAATTGCAGTGAGGGATGTGTCCCCTACTGCTTATACAATTGATCACTGTCGTTCAACCCCACCCCCCATGCACCCCCATACCCTAGTCTCTGTAATGTCCACAGAAACAGAATTTGTAGGTCGCTTTTTATATATGAAAACATCATTTACTTCTAAGCCAAATTTCTCTTTGCTTGAAAATGTAATGCATGGCTTTCCCGTACCTGATTAGCTTAGAACTTGATTGCTTCCATTCGAAAGGAAGGAAACAGGCTATTAATAACAGGCCGAGCCCCCAAACTGATAGGGACATCAATATTTGGACTGCAATTTTCACAATAAATCCAAGCCCATAAAGCCTTATGCATTTCAGAGGTGGGATACGTTTTATATCCATTTACATGGAGACAACACATTGATTGTCTGCTATGACATTATTAAAATGAACCGACAAGGCAGCTCAGATGGGGGGGGGGGTGAATACATGAAATAGTAATCCACCCCAATTAATCTCTATACTTTATAAATTTTAGATCTAAGATATTGACGTGGGTAGTTCATATTCTGATCTTGATCTTAAAGACATAATGAAAGAAGAATTCTGTAATTGACAAGAGAAGTTTGCACGTACAGCAATTTCAACAATGTCAATAAATATTGGCATTGCAGGTAACTACCATCATACTCACGATAGGTGGAAGAAGCAATGTCAAAGGATGCAGACACTATTGCCAAAGTTATCCCTGGGACCAGTACAGTTCAGAATCTAGTCCGCATTCCTGCATCAGGATAAAGATGGTGCAGAGTGAGGCTTCAGCCAAATGAAGGCTTTTCCTCCTTTTTTGAGAGCTGGGCTACTTTTAAAATTGACCACATTTCAAAATATGGTGCCCATCCCTCCTTATGGTTACATGCAGTCCATCTCCATTAAAGCCAATTGGAACATTAATGATGACTGAAATGGGAGGTACATAGGAAATTCTGGAGCAAGAGGGAGATAGATTAAAATTGCAGAGCTTTGAGAAATTAAAAAACAGAGTGCGAGACTGGCTCCATTATTATCAAATAATGGAGGCATATAATTTGGACAAAAAATTAGGCTTCCAGGTGGAAAAATCAAAATTGGAAACAGAACTGTTAGACCCCAAAGCTAAGAATCTGTCAAGAATGTATAACTTGCTGTTGAAATGGAATACTCAGGATGAAACGGTGAAATCTGCTATGATTAAATGGGCACAAGATGTTGGACATAACATAATGGTGGCTGACTAGGAACAGTTATGGACCACAGGTATGAAGTTTACGGCATGTATGCCTTAAGAGAGAATTTAATGAAAATGATCTAAAGGTGGTACATAACACCAGTCAAGCTTGCAAAAATCTACCATTTGCCTGATAACAAATGTTGGAAATGTAAGGAGACTGAAGGTACATTCTTTCACCTTTGGTGGACATGCCCAAGGATTAAGAACTTCTGGGAGATGATTTATAATGAAATGAAAAAGGTATTTAAATATACCTTCCTGAAGAAACCAGAGGCCTTTCTTCTGGGCATTGTCGGCCAATTGGTGCTAAAGAAGGATAGAACTTTCTTTATGTATGCTACAACAGCAGCAAGAATACTTATTGCAAAGCACTGGAAGACACAAGATCTACCCACCCGGGAAGAATGGCAGATGAAGCTGATGGACTATATGGAATTGGCGGAAATGACTGGCAGAATCCGAGACCAGGGAGAAGAGTCGGTGGAAGAAGATTGGAAAAAAATTAAAGTATATTTACAGAAACATTGTAAAATTAATGAATGCTAGAAGGATGCTGAAATGAAGTTACATGGTTTTAGCAGAAATGTTATAAAGAACTAAGTAAAAATGGATTGTTAATGGGCCAAAGTGTAAAATTTAAGGTCAGATTGTGTTAAGGTAAATTATAGAACAAAAATTGAGAAAGATGGAAAGGATTTGCTGAAATAGCTAATTGAATTAGAATACAAAAAAGGGAGGTGTGAGGAGGTTGATGAAACAAGTAAATGAAAGACAAAGATATGGAAATACTGGATGTGTTTTAAAATGTTTTTGTTTTAAAATGTTTTTTTATTGTTTTGCTGTATTGTTTTTTATTTTGCTTTTTATTTTTTGATGTATTGTAACTTTTTATTGTCTTTTTTTCTTTTTTCTGTAGCTGTTAAACTTTTAATAAATATCATTTTAAAAAAATGAAATGGGAGGTACATAACGCCACAGAATAGAGCACCACAGAATAAGAAGCAGAGATGATTATTTATTTTATTGACTCAAGTTTAGGAGGGTTCCTTGTGCATTTTCACACAGCTGCCTTGTGAAAGGAAAGGCTTTTCACAGCCCTAATAATTTTTTTATGACCAGGACTGAGTCCTTGACACAGTACAGAAAAGAAATAATTCAAAATGCATATCTTATATAGCAGTAGGGATGGGCAGAAGCTATCTATTTCTGGTCCGTTTCACTTTCATGTGTCTTCATTCATAAATCTGTTCTGTCCCATTTCTGCCTTAATCTGCTACTTTCATTTTTTTAAAAAAAAAGCCTGCATGAAGATTGAAATATGTATTTAAATATGTATTCTTGCTGCTTACTAGGAGAGGAAGAGGTGAGGCAGTGAAAAGATTGAGGCTGAGTGGGGACCCTGGCCTGGCAGGGCACTGAATTGGCTCCATTGGTGGGCTCAACTATTGTAATGGGTATGAGTTACTCGTGCGTAAACTGGTGCCTTTCTCGGCTAATTTGCCTTGTTAAACCTTTCTGACTGCACAGCCCTTTCTCATCATGGCTGCCTCAGTCACTGGCAGAATCCGTCAGTGGGCGTTTCTTGAACCTCTTCCAACATAAAAGTTGTTTGACACCCAGTCTCCTCCTCCTCTCACTGCGCAGGAGTCTTCTGCACAGGGAGGGCGTGGGTAGCGGAAGACCCGTGTGCTCCCCGCTGGTGTCCGGTGAAGAGTCCTGGAGCCCTCTCGCCGATTCCCTCATCTGCCCCCCTTTATCCCTGGTGTTGCACTGATTGGCTTCCCCCTCTACTGAGCTGTTTCTCCCCCTGCTGCTGGGTCCTTCGCCAGCATCATCTGGGAGCCTCCCCTTCGCCTCTCGCTCCGATGTCAGTTCCCTGACAACTATCATAGGGCAAGACCTACTGAGAGCGTTACTGAGTGTATGTTTGCTGCCTTAAATAAAAAAACAACTCCACAGACAACTGGCTTCATTCTTCAACATCATTCAGCATCATTCTTCAACATCAACTTCATTGGACTGGTCATGTTGTGCGGATGCCTGATTATCGTCTTCCAAAGCAACAACTGTATTCCAAACTTAAAAATGGAAAGTGTCAACAAAAGAGGTTTAAAGACTCTTTCAAGGCAAATCTTAAGAAAATGTAGTAGGAACACCGACAATTGGGAAACACTGGCCTGCGAGCGCTCCAGTTGGAAAACAGCCTTTACCAAAGATGGACTTTGAAGATGCTCAAACTCAGGATGAAAGGGAGAAATGAGCTAAGATGAAGGCATGTTTGGCAAACCCTCACCGTGATCAATTCCCACCTGGAAACCTATGTTCCCACTGTGGAAGGATGTGCGGATCCAGAATTGGCCTCCATAGTCACATATGGACTCATGGTTAAAACCGTGTTTATGGAAGACAATCTTACTCAGCTACGAGTGATCACAGAAGAAGAAGAAGAAGAAGAAGAAGAAGAAGAAGAAGAAGAAGAAGAAGAAGAAGCAGCAGCTGACCTGCATCTGACTCCAGTCCTGACACCTGGTCACATGTGAATGTATTCACAAGGATCTCAATTTAGGCTAAATGTTCTGCGTGTACTGGAGTCTACACAGCAGGATGCATTTCAGACTGGACCTACCATGAGATTGGTCCACAGCTGTGGATTAGGCTCAGAGAAGAGCTCTCCATCTACTAGGATGGCACAGATGTGGTTCAGGCAGTGTGTATGTGATGGGATTGCCAATTGTTTCATTTATATGCAAGGCCCAAACTGTTCAGGGCTTTAAAGGTCAAAACCAACATCCTAAATTATTCCCGGAAAGCTATAGAAAGACTGTGCAGTAGACCGTTGAGCTCTAATGTAATATGTTCCTGTAATGGGGAATGGGCACTCGGTTAAGTACCAACCCATTCACCCATGTTCACTGACAGCTTAATTTCACAAAGTAGTAAATACAGCTCACACCTTCAGGCAGATGTTCCATAGTCTATTTTGTCTACAACAGTCAATTATCCAAAGGTCATTAGGAGAGGATCCCCAAATCACTGTAAAGGCAACTGTTTTATGATCAGGAGATAAGGAAATCATCTGCAAAGAGCAAATGCTAGTGGACTGACAAATTGCCATTGGCGCTCGTGTTGATAAAGAAGGAAAATGAAGAGCAATTTGCCTGGACAACATATTCTTACACTGTAATCCCCCCCCCCCAAATTGGCTGTTCATTGACTTCAATGGGATTTCATGTGCCAGTCTGCAGGATTGCAAACATGCAGTCTGAGCCTAAGCATGTTACAAATACAACACATTGAGTTCAATGGGATTTCCTCCTGAGTTACTTTGCCTGGGATGTAATACCTAGTTTTCAGAATAAATGGATCACAGTACTTGAAAACGACTGGTTAAATCCTCTCCCCCCCACCCCCCAAAAATAATTCAATAGCTACTATTTAGATTTAAGATTTGGGGTAATTTCTCTGCTATTTATAGCTATGTATTCCATAGTAGCACCTGTGTCTTTGATGGCCTCAGCAAGCCTTATTATTTCTAATTTCCTGCTTATTGAATGTCAGATTTAATAACTATCTAATGGCTTTCTGTAAGTAGCTTCCATAAAGGGGAATTTTCAAAAACAAAAATATTGTATGCTTAAGAGCGGTAGAAAATACGTCCAGTCTTTTAAAGCTCCCTATAACTGTTGTCGTATTGTATCGTTAGCGAAATTTGTTTACAAATTTTCAGTAATAAATTGTTTTCAGCACAAAACATATTTTTTCCAAGCTTGTCAACAAATAAGATCAAGCAACCTGCAGATCAGTATCGTTAACACAGAATAATAGATTCATCTAGATTCATCTTGCAATGCAGGAATCTTTGCTATCAACTTGGTCTGGAGGCCTTCATTTGTATGTGTGTTTTTAACTGAGCCCCTAACCCTTTCTGCAAGAGCTTGAGTTGAGCATCTCCAGATGGAATTCAAGCTGTGCCTACACAGGAAGACTGCTCTTTTGCATTCCCAACTTGAACTCATGGCAGGCAGCAAAGGAATTTTTTTTAAGAATGCATACCTGGTTAGTCCCTTTGAAGTAAGATCCTGTTCCCCACCTCTATACTACCGTATTTTTCGCTCTATAACACGCACCAGACCATAACACGCACGTAGTTTTTAGAGGAGGAAAACAAGAAAAAAAATATTCTAAACGAAATAGTGGATATATGATTTTTGTGGTTCATGCTGTGGCCACAGACATGTGATCTGACAGTGAGTTTGGAGTAGCCCAATGCAAAAATCCTGAGGATCCATGTGGATCCATGCTTTGTAACCACAGAGGAGGGAAGGAAAGGGAACCATGGATCCTCTGCTCACAACTACAGCAGATCCCCCCCCCCCCGCCACCCGCAGGCATTCGCTCCATAACATGCACAGATATTTCCCCTTACTTTCTAGGAGGAAAAAGTGAGTGTTATGGTGCAAAAAATACGGTATATAAAAGGAATACAGAATCTCAAACCAATGGCTAAGCTATTTAACACAACCATTAGAAATTAGGAGGTATGGTGTGTATAAGTTGCTAAAGCTGAAATCCATGCAGTTAATTTATGTGGGCGAGGGGATTGACAAGAAATCGCAAATTTTTCTACCATGATTTCATGTAATCATTTCTAACTCTTTAATGCTCCCATCAAATAAGGGAAAATGCATGCAGAGATAATAATATAGATGTGTCTCTCCCACTTTTCTACCACAAGAATATTCAAGACAGCTATGGGAATAAATAACTAGCAATTGAATATCTCCCCTCATCAAAGCACAATAACATCACAATACGACACATGTAAATTAGGTCCTGTGGAGTTCAGTGGCTTTACTCTGCTGAAACTTAAAAAGACCCCTATCCATTGTATTAAGCCATATTGATACTCTGATCTGATTTTGATTTTTTTTAGGCTTAGAGGAATGAGATTTCACTATATCAACACACAGCCCTACCCACTTGGAGAGGGTTTTGTTGTCTTTTGCTGTTTATTTTTTTATATATATATTTATTTTACTACTGTATATTTATACACTTGTTAAGCAGGTTCAATAAGAGATGCAAAGAAGCATTTCCTAGCATGTACCTGAATTCTAATGTTTTATACACCTCATTATCTAGAATACATGCACAAAGTGAAAAGCCTTCAGGCACTCCAGTTGTTAAAATGATAATTTCATTTCCAATTAGACTTCACATTTAGTTCAGCTAAAAGTTCAGCCTGAGTTCAGACTTCAAGTTTTCCGCTAAGGTAATCCTGTAGTGTCAGCTTTGATGGTACACCTATGGCCTGTAGCTCAGCATGTCTGGCTACCATTAAATCTTGTCAGTTTCATCACATACCTGTGACAAACAGGGAGTGTCACATTTTCCTTGTATCCAAAGGGCAGAAAATAACACCATCAAGATAGGAGCCAAACCAATGTTAGACAAATGTTAGGGGAAGGCTGTAGCTCAGTGGCAGAGAATTTGCCTGGCATGCAGAAGGTTCCAAGTTCAGTCCCGGGTACCAACCAAAAACCCTAGAGGGCCACTGTCAGTGAGATGAAATAGTGGTCTGACTGAGTGTAAGGTGGAATTCCAATGTCTCTATGTAAAGCACACAAAACCTTCTCATCTTGAACTTCTTTCTCAATTAATCACTTGTTTAAAAAGCCACATCTGAGGCTGCTCCATGTACCTATTGTTTGTGTGATGTGTACAGTTGGTGGGGGATGTGGGTGGTGCTGTGGTCTAAACCACCGATCCTCTTGGGCTTGCTGATCAGAAGGTTGGCAGTTTGAATCTTCGCCACAGGTAAGCTCTTTTTGCTCTGTCCCAGCTCCTGCCAACATAGCAGTTTGAAAGCACACCAGTGCAAGTAGATAAATAGGTACCACTGTGATGGGAAGGTAAACTGTGTTTCTGTGCGCTCTGGTTTCCATCATGATGTCCCGTTGCATCAGAAATGGTTTAGTCCTGCTGCCACATGACCCAGAAAGCTGTCTGTGGACAAACGTCGGCTCCCTTGACCTGAAAGCGAGATAAGCACCACAGCCCCATAGTTGCCTTTGACTGGACTTAACCGTCCAGGGGTCTTTTACATTTCTTTTCTCTTTTTTTACACTTGTACAAAACTTGATCGAGTCTCAATGTGTCTTAATACTGAAGTAGTAAATAATCTGTATTGTTTTGTTTTTTAATCAATGCTAAAATGAATATTTAAAAAGAGCTCCATTTATTATTGAATAACTATAAATGTCTACCAGCACTGGAAAATACCCTCAAACTAAATATTAATATATGTATAAAACTTAGAACCATTATGAATTTTCCTAAATAACATGCACAACAAACAAACACACAGACACACACACACACACACACACACACACTATACAGAATTATAAGGGGATTTCAAAGACTCCAAAGTTTGTTTCCCAGAAACATCGCAAAAGGTCAAATTCATACTATAGTTATTGTCTGTAAAACCAAATGATATCTTCCTTTTCCTGTAATAGCATTTAAAAATAGATTGGGGGTGATGTTTGATGAGTTTTATATGGCTGGCCCTGAAGGCAGCAGCATCCAGGAAACATCTCAAATTTTTTATCAACCGGACTTTGCCAAGGGTAAGCTGGCAATTCACACCCCCATCACTTCCTTTATGGGCATAACAAACTAAAAACGAATTTCACTCTCTTGGAATTATCTCCAGTGTGACTGAGACTTTTGAGGATTCCTTCAAAGTCCTACAGCAATTCATCTGAAGGAAGGCACCCCACCCCTCGCATGGCAAATTTTGGTGGCAATTTCAAACTTGCTTCATCAGCCCTTGTATGTTTAATTGACAGTTTCAAACCATCTCTGAGGCACGCTGATCTCTACAGGTTCACATGAATGGATCCAAACACACATAACATTTCTGTCACATATTTTCACTAAGGCACTAGCTTTTACAGAAAAATCCATGCTGGATTCTCTTCTCTCATGATCACTTATTATTTATTTGCTAATTTTGCCAGTTGGCTTATCCTGCCCAGGGAAACGTGAAAAAACCTATGACCAAACAGACAGACAGCAAACCCCACTTAGATGCATTAAAAGCAAGAGGAAATAGAAATGCATTAAAAACATCCCACCCGCTTCTAAAAGGCCACTAATATTTGGCAACAATATCAATAATATCTGCTTTTGAATTATGGCGTTGGATGAGACTCTTGAGAGTCCCTTGGACTGCAAGAAGATCAAACCTATCCATTCTGAAGAAAATCAGCCCTGAGTGCTCACTGGAAGGACAGATCCTGAAGCTGAGGCTCCCATACTTTGGCCACCTCATGAGAAGAGAAGACTCCCTGGAAAAGTCCTTGATGTTGGGAAAGACTGAGGGAACAAGGAGAAGGGGACAACAGAGGATGAGATGGTTGGATAGTGTTCTCGAAGCTACCAGCATGAGTTTGACCAAATTGCGGGAGGCAGTGGAAAACAGGAGTGCCTGGCTTGCTCTGGTCCATGGGGTCACGAAGAGCCGGACACAACTAAACGACTAAACAACAAATCAATAATATCATTATTTGTACACTGCTCATCTGACTGGGTTGCCCCATTTGTACATCAAAGGCCTGGTTATAGAGGAAAGTTTTTGCCTGGCTCCTAAATATATATATCATTATGGTACCAGGCAATCCTCCCTCGGAGGAACATTTCACAAATGGGGAACCACTGTTTTTTTTATACCTCATCCCCCCCCCCCCCCCGGCAGGGACTCAAGGCAGCTTACAGGAAAAATATGAAGAGCTAACAGAGCAATAGGCGAACTAATGCCAGTATACTGGGAGAAGCAAAGATCACCAGTGTCGAAACAATGATTCCTCAACACATCAACTTCATTGGACTGGTCATGTTGTTCAGAAGCTTTATTATCATCTTCCAAAGCAACTACTCTATTCCAAACTTAAAAATGGAAAGTGTAATGCTGGTGGTCAACAAAAGAGGTTCAAAGACTCTCTCAAGGCAAATCTAAAAACGTAATATAAACACCGACAACCTGGAAACACTGGCCTGCAAGCACTCCAACTAGAGAACAGTTTTTACCAAAGGTGTCGTTGGCTTTGAAGATGCTCAAACTCAGGACAAAAGGCAGAAATGCGCTAAGAGGAAGGCACACTTGGCAAACCCTCACCATGATCAACTCCTGCCCAGAAACCTATGTCCCCACTGTGGAAGGACGTGTGGATCCAGAACTGGCCTCCACATTCACTTACGGACTCACTTTTAAAACTGTTTATGGAAGACAATCTTACTCAGCTACGAATGATCGCCAAAGAAGAAGAAGCCCCCCCCCCCGCTTACGATTTACCATTCTGTTTCTGTTTTTTTTTTAAAAAAATGATATTTATTAAGCATTTTAAAATTACAGAAAAAACAAAAAGACAAAGAAGAAGAAAAACAAGGGAAAAACAAACAGCAATCAAACAATACAAATCGATAAAAAGCAAAAGCAAAAAGCAAAAGCAAAACACATAACACATCAAAATCAAAAAACAAAAGTAAACCACAAAAATTTAAAAACAGATCCAATATTCTCAAATCCTTAACTGTCATTACCTTATTTCATCGACCTCCTCACACCTCCCTTTTTTGTATTCTAGTTATTAATTATCACAGCAAATCCTTCCCATTTTTCATATCATTCTGTCATTAAATTACCTTAATCTATTTTAACCTTATTTTACTATAAAAACCCTAAAACTTAAAACTTAAAAATTATTTATACCAATTTCTCATAACCATAACATATTCTTGCATAGTTCTTTTTAACATTTCTGATAAAGCCAAATAATTTCGTTCCAACATTTTTCTAATACTCATTAATTTTACAAAACAATCCTAAATACATTTTTTTAAAAACTTTCTTCCAATCTTCATCCAACGTCTCTTCCTCCTGGTCCCGGGTTTTGTCAGTCCTTTCTATCCCATCCATCTAGTTCATTAACCTGGTAATCTTATGTCCGAGGCCCTTAAGTCTCTTCCATGTCCCTTCCGCAGATCTTCTTCATATTTATACCTGTACTTTACTTTGTCTCCTGGTCCTTTCACTCGTGGAAACGCCAACTCTGGGGCTCCTCCCTCATCTGATCTGTCAGAGCACACTCCTGAGTTGATTCCTGGGTGGGCTCTATATAGATACCCACTACCTGTCCAAAATTTCTAATCGCAACAGTCATCAAATCCGTCTTCTCATGTAACTGTTCCAATAAAGCACTTGTCTTGCAGAAAGCACGCACCAGAGCCTCTGAATACATTGTTATGCAAGGTCAGAAGTCTGTTCCCACGATCTTAATCTGTTTGCAGCTGCGAAGCTCCCCAGTTCAAATTTAATAACAGTTTCACAAGCTCCCTCTAGGGGAAGAACTTCTATTTGTATCAATCTCTTTTCTTTCTTTCTTTTTTTAACAGCAGATCTAACAACAAAGTTTCCTTTTTCAGATATTTTGTCAATATTTGTTCCTTTAAAATGCGAAAGAGACAAATGGAATCACTATGTTTCTCTTCTTTTAACTATCTGTCAAAAACATTTGTCTATAGTCAATGAACTTCCAAAAAATGTCTGTCCTGACAACCCGCTCCCAGGTTCAAGACGGTGGAAAATTACTTTTCTTTACACTTTCTTCTGCAGGTTTAAACAGTCCGGAAAAAATCCCCCCTCTTCTCCTGCTTCCGAAGGGGGTTCAGTAGTTTTAGATGATGAAAGTTGATCCTTTAGTGACGATTTTCTAAACTCTAGTTTGCCATGTCTTTGCTTTAATCTATCTACAAGAAACGGAAGGCTGACTTCCTGTTTAGACCTTCCCGCTTCAGTGCCAAATTAAGAGGAATTTCTTAAATCCAATTTTCCATTCTACTCACAGATCGTTGTTTAAAGTCCCATTGTCCAAATTTGATCTGCTCACGGGTAGTTGTTTTTGTAGCCAAATTGTCCCAGGAAAAAGGTAGTGCTCTCCAGCAATGGCTGTGTGGCTTCGCTCCACGGAAGAAGCAGTTGACTCTCAGCACCGCGCCACTAGCCCCTCTTCGCTCCGGAGCCCGTAATTGGGTTCCTTTACGAATTGGGGGCGCGCGAAAGGTGCCTGCTGAGTCCCATGGTCACAGGCTTAATCTGCCTGTGATTTTTTAAAGGGTCCCCGCTTCGCCGTAGCGGAACAGACCCGTTTTCCGTGGAGCCAGTCCCTCTGGATCAGAGGGAATCCGCCATTACCGATGGGGCCACCCCGGAAGTCTCCTACCACTCTGTTTCTGACATCTTTGTACAGCAGAGAGAAGAATATGGATATGCCACTTTTATGGAGGCTAATACTACTCACGCGTATTAGCCATGCCAACTATGATCTCCACTGACGGAGGCAATATTGTTCACAATACCAGTTGCTGGAAACCATAAGAAAGGAGAGTGTGGTTGCACTCATGCCCTGCTTGTGGGCATCCCATAAGCATTTGGTTGTGAGAACAGCATGTCGGACTAGATGGGCCTTTGGCCTAATCCAGTCGTGCTCTTCTGATATTCTCTTCATTGCATTTCACTATAGTTTTCTGTGAAGGGCAGTGGAAGGTCATTTAAAATGGAACCAAGAAACTATTACTTACCGTTAACAGTATCTATCAGGTAAAAGGAGCAGGGAGAAGAAGTTGGCATGATCTGGAAGCTTCACACCATCCTGAGTGTTGTGCCTGCTTGCTTGGAAGAGTGCCTGCAGCTTTCGCCAACTCGCTTTTACCTCCAAGTTGACATTCATTCATGTAGCTTCCTGAAGCAGTGCCCTGGAAAGAGACAGCTTCCATTAAGCACCTGCATTAATAACAGATGACGATGTAAAGTAATGTTGAATGATGAATTGGTTAAATAAGCTTCTAGAGTCATTTTATTAATGACTTTACCATCCATGATCTGAAAAACAACAACCCACCTACACCAACAGGGGAGGAAAATATTAAAAAACTCCAGTTGTTTTTCAAGAGAAGACGCATTTTGTTTTTCTGTTCTGTGACATTATATTAAAAAAAATAAACTGTCTGATCCAACATTATAACGTGTTGTTGTGTTTTAAGAATGTGTGAGCCCATCTGCACAATAAATTGAAATCAGTCTCATACCACCTTATACAATCATGGCTTCTTTCAAAGAATTTTGGGAAATGTAGTCTCTTAAGGATGCTGAGAATTGCTAGGAGATCTCTGTTCCCTAAGCTACAATTCCTAGAGTTCCATTGACTGCTAAACCACATTAGGAATTTGTAGCTGTGGCGCTGTGGGTTAAACCACAGAGCCTAGGGCTTGCCGATCAGAAGGTCGGCGGTTCAAATCCCCGCGACGGGGTTAGCTCCCATTGCTTGATCCCTGTTCCTGCCAACCTAGCAGTTTGAAAGCACATCAAAGTGCAAGTAGATAAATAGGTACTGCTCCGGCGGGAAGGTAAACAGCGTTTCCATGCGCTGCTCTGGTTCACCAGAAGTGGCTTAGTCATACTGGGCACATGACCCAGAAGCTGTACACCGGATCCCTCTGCTAATAAAGCGAGATGAGCGCCGCAACCCCAGAGTTGTCCGCTACTGGACCTAATGGTCAGGGGTCCCTTTACCTTTACAGAGTCTACTAATGCCCTGAGGTCTCATCCCGTTTGGATTCCAGGCATGGGGTCATCCTGGCAGTAGTGTTAGATGGGAAACAGTTCCATATAAGCTTTGTTAAACACCCTCTCCTCCTAGCTTTCCACTCTTCATTGCTGCCACTCATGACAATTTTTTAAATAAAAAATGCACACAACTCTATACAATACAACCTGGTCAGGAAGGGACCCCATTCACATGGGTTTTTTGTTATGTAATGTATAGTTTTAATGTTTCTATGCCGTAAACCATCTAATTTATTTTTGTTTCAGTTCAGCTTGCTCTGAGCTGTACTTTGAATTGAGTGAAATAAAAAGAGTGGGGGTTTTTTCTGCCCACAAAAAAGTTGTCCTACAAAATGAATGAAGTGCAACACAACGCTGAATTTGGACTGAAGTGAGGAATTAAAAATCAATGGTGAAATACAGCCTCTCCACCAGTTTTCAGCAAAACCATGGGAAGCTGCCCTGAAGAGACTTCTTATGGAGTCTGCCAATTGATTTCACATGGATTACTTCAGAGTAGATGCTTGAGGAACAGGGGCTAAATAATGCCCTTCAACTCCAGGCATTCCAAAGAACCGGCAGGACAATTCTGACTTAAATATGAAACTCTTCGCATTTGCTGGTATGTGACAGGCCATTAAATTTTAAATGTTTTATGGTGTGACTTTCTATAATAGATCTGTGGAAGAGTCGGGGAATGCTAAAACGGGTTCCTTTATTTCAAGAACACAATGAACAAAGATGTGAGTGCAAGATGTGAATAGGTACACATGGTATCAGAAGAGTGATATAACTAGCAACATTGTCTCCCGCTGACACAACATTGGTACTTCTATCTGTGTGTGTTCTCAGAACTGTGGATTGCTACTTGTGCCCAGGTAGAAATTTGGAAGATCAAAGACAGAACCTGCCACAATGTGAATAGCAGCAATTCACAACTGCATAGCAAATATGAATCCATTAATATGGTTCTTTAATAATGCTTCTTCTTCTTTTTATTAAATGAAGTTTAGGGTTGCGGGGAATATCTGTGATTTTTCATTTCTCTTTGTAAAGAAAAATATATTCGCTGTTGTAGATGTTTTTCCTGAACAGGGAGCAAGCAGGTTTGAAATTCTGATTGCCAGATACAGTGGTACTTTGGGTTAAGAACTTAATTTGTTCTGGAGGTCCGTTCTTAACCTGAAACTGTTCTTAACCTGAGATACCACTTTAGCTAACAGAGCCTCCCGCTGCCGCCACACCGCCAGAGCACGATTTCTGTTCTCATCCTGAAGCAAAATTCTTAACCCGAGGTACTATTTCTGGGTTAGCGGAGTCTGTAACCTGAAGCGTCTGTAACCCGAGGTACCACTGTACAGGCAAACACTGATAGTTTTCCACTAACCCGTCCCATCTGTGCAAGGATTTTCCCTTGTGAAATGGGACTTTCCCTCCTCTCCTTGTTGCCATGCACCCTGTATACTCCCCAGATCTGCTCTGGGGGGTTAGGAGAACCCATAAAACAGATATAAAATGTATGCAGGAGAATGAAAAGGGGTGGGGGTGTTCTGTTGTGCTAAGGAACTATTCCTTAATGATGTGCTGAATCCCACCTTATGATTTGTTGCAAGCCAGGAAGTAACTCTAATAATAATAATAATAATAATAATAATAATAATAATAATAATTTATTATTTATACCCTGCCCATCTGGCTGAGTTTCCCCAGCTACTCTGGGCAGCTTGCAATCGAGTGTTAAAAAGAATACAGCATTAAATTTCCTGCTTGGCAGGGGGTTGGACTCGATGGCCCTTGTGGTCTTTTCCAACTCTATGATTCTATGATTCTATGAAATATTTAAAACTTCCCTAAACAGGGCTGCCTTCAGATGTATTTTAAAAATAAGATAGCTGCTTATTTCCTTGACATCTGATGGGAGGGCGTTCCACAGGGCGGGCGCCACTACCGAGAAGGCTCTCTGCCTGGTTCACTGTAACCTTGCAATGAGGGAACCACCAGAAGGCCCTCGGCGCTGGATCTCAGTGTCCGGGCTGAAGGATGGGGGTGGAGACAAAGGCAGGAGTGAATGTGGGACTTCAACAAGGATCTAGCTTCAAGCCATTTTCATTTGCACCTACATAATGTTAACATTGAGGGACTTGTCTATACTTGTGAAAGGAAAAATGATGCGCTTGACAGCCTGTTGCAGGAGAATAAGAGGAGAGGCATGTTTCTCCAGTCATACTTTATCCGCACCATGGTGACCAGGGCTTCTTGCAAGGTGCAAGTAAATTAACTTCCGAGAAGCAGGATTCAGGCCAAGTCTGACATGTTTTTAAATGAGGTAGAAAATGTAGCTTCTGTTGTGCTGCATCATATTGTTAAGCCTATAGGAGTGACCTTTAAATGTTGTACTGAAATGCATTCTTGATTACTTTCATTTAAAGATAAGTTATCTGCAAATCAAACCATTGGCTTGTTATGCAAAACATGAATTTTGAAATGTAGCTTGTATGTCTATCATCCATTACAATCATTCTGTTCATGATCTGAGGGAATGAACCACCAGGGGGTTCCATTTTTTTCATTTGATCAGCAGCAAAGAAAATATACAGATTGAAAGCAGCTCCACAAATACTTTGTGTATCTGAAATGTTGTAGTTACCAAAAGCAAAATAAATGAAAACAAAACAGGAACCTGTTTACTTGACACTCCTGCATACATAAATACCTCAATTATGAACAAATAAGAATGAGATATTTACTCATGTAGCATGTGTCCTTTGCAAAACTGATTTTTCATTTTATTCTTCTGGATTGCAGCAATGCTTTTCCCTAGAGGAACATGAAAATATTGGGGGGGGGAGAACATGAGCAGTTTTGATCCAAATTATCCTTACAATGCACTTCGTCAGCTGCCATTAGGGATTAATTTAATTATGAAGAAGAAGAAGAAGAAGAAGAGTTTGGATTTGATATCCCGCCTTTCACTCCCCTTCAGGAGTCTCAAAGCGGCTAACATTCTCCTTTCCCTTCCTCCCCCACAACAAACACTCTGTGAGGTGAGTGGGGCTGAGAGACTTCACAGAAGTGTGGCTGGCCCAAGGTCACCCAGCAGCTGCATGTGGAGGAGCGGAGACGCGAACCCGGTTTCCCAGATTACGTGACTACCGCTCTTAACCACTACACCACACTGGCTATTCCTCCAGATGAAACACACAGAAAACTTTGCATTCTCTTAAGTATTTAAGAGAAAGCAATGAATAAACCAGGTTATTTTTAGAAAGCCTTGTCGTCTTTGATGAGTAAGAGTTGTCTCCAGTTGACTAAGAAGGAACGGTGTACAACATGTTTAGATCACAAAATGGTGGACATGGGACACACCTGGGCAGGCATGCTTCTAAAGTGTGCTCCACTTGTGGGGTGGCCATAGAGAAACAGCACAGTGAGCTTGCAGACACGGTGCATAGCCCCAGATCGTTCCAGGTGGACTTGGCCTGCAGTGATCTGAGACAAATCCTATATCAGCCGCAAATGACCCTGTTTGGTGTGAGATCCAGTGTAATGGTTCTAGGGGTTGCCTTCCTCTCCGCGCTGGTCCCCGACAAGGAGTCATGTGACCACCTCTCTGATTCCCCCATCTGCCCCTCCACTGGAGCTAAGCTGATTCCCTTCCCCAGAAAGATGGGCTGCCTCTTCCAATCCCAGGACGCTCTCTGGGATCCCTCTGGAGCTTGCTCTCTCGCTCCGGCACTGATGGCAGTTCCCTGACATCCAGGATTAATCCAAACTGAATGACCAGTCCTACAATATTGCCCAACTAAGACTCTACTCATCCTGTCTTCTGGGAATTTTTGCTGTCTAGGACAGCCTTTCTCATCCTTGGGTCCTCAGGAGTTGTTGAACTACCATCATCCATGACCATTGGACATGTCAACTGGGAATGATGTGGGTTGTTGTCACCAAATCTGGTAACCCAAAGTTGGAAAAGGCTGGTATATACTCCCTAGGGACTTGCAGCTCTAATGGCTCATGACACAGAGCAGCTGTCCAAAGAGCTGGATTCTAATTCTAATCCTGATTGGTCTGAATGTAGTGCTGACAAGCAACAGAACACGAGACACAGTTTAAGCACTACTGAAATTATATGAGAACCTTGGTTCCATATTTCCTTAAAATCAGCCAAGGGAGTGATCAAGAGTCAAATGTGCCATGCCTATTCTATTGAAATCAATACATATCTTGTGTGTGCTTCATGGATGCCGAAGTGTAGACGATAATCTTTGAATGCTCTAAATTCTTTAGGCGTGGATGAATCAGTCTATTTCAGCCGTATGACACTTTTCAGTGTGCTATGTTCCATTCCATTTTTACAATAATCTGGAATATATATATTGCACAGTGTATGGTGCTGTGGTCTAAACCACTGAGGCTCTTGGGCTTGCTGATTGGAAGGTTGGCAGTTCAAATCCCCATGATGGGGTGAGCTCCCGTTGCTCTGTCCTAGCTCCTGCCAACCTAGCAGTTCGAAAGCACACCAGTGCAAGTAGATAAATAGGTACTGCTGTGGCAGGAAGGTAAACAGCATTTCTGTGTGCTCTGGTTTCCGTCACGGTGTCCCATTGCCCCAGAAGCAGTTTATTCATGTTGGCCACATGACCTGGAAATCTGTCTGTGGACAAACACCTGCTCCCTTGGCCTGAAAGTGAGATGAATGCCACAACCCCATAGTAACCATTGACTGGACTTAAGCATGAAGAGGTCCTTTACCTTTACCTTTTTATATATTCCATGCAATATATACATTACATGGACAAAAATCACATTTCAATAAGTATTTAATGTTGATGCTATTCAACTGAATCATACTCAGAGTAGACACACTGAAAGCAATTTGACATAAGTCCATTGGCTGCAATGGGTCTCCTCTGAATATGGCTGCCATTGAATTTCACCCTCTATTTCCTTTCAGCACATACATTTCTGATCATCCTTTTCTCTCTCAAACACGTTTCTAAATGCATTGTGATACTGTGAGCCAAAACTGAGACAGAACTTTGAGAAATGTGACTGCTGGTGAATCATAGGTGCCCATAGGATTTTTTTATTAGGGGGCGGGAAGAAAAACATTGAAACGAAGAGGATAGTTTCTCACAATAGAAGCAGAAGAATGGTGTCTGTAAATTTGCTTCATATATCTATGTATGCCAGAAACTTAATATGTAGAAAAATAAAATGAAAACTGGGGATCTGGAGATTACGGTATATCTGGGGAGGGGGATGCCTCTCTTGCATGGCTGCCTATGTAGTAAAAAACTAAGATTAATACTGCACATTAGTCTCAGAGGTGTGGATTAGGGCCATTTGTACCAGAATTTGTAAAGTTGCAATTGTTTACATCCTCTCAATTCTTAAAAGATGACACAATAATTGTGATGATAAACTTGTATAAGGGTGAAATTGCTTGAACACTCCCTGACAGCTCAATAGTTGCTTGTCTTCAGCTAAGCATACTGGACAGCAACATTGAAAAGCTGCAACTTACCATATTTTACAAAAGTTTCTTTCTTCTTTTTTTCACTCAAGAGATTTATTTCATATTTTTAGGAGTTGATGCGTGCCAAATAGCCCCCTCCCACCTTTCCCCGTCACATTGGAAAAGCTTTGAAATATTTCTTTTGCATGTTTCTTTCAGATGGCTCTGTAAAGAGACTGTCATCTTCTCTAGAAACTGCTTTCGCTTGAGAAGAAAGCACACAGAGAAAAGATGGGGTAGGGAAACAAGTTCCTAGACCTTATGGTTGTGTAGGAAAGCTTAAAGATGACAACATGAAATAACAATGAATGTGGCTACATCTTGAGACACACTGGGATAAGCAAAGTTCATCTGCATCCAACCTGTCAGATGACTGATAGATATGCAGGTACATCTGCTGCTTGCAAAAATCAGGGCCAAGTTGTTGACAAGGCTAAGTAAATAAGCAAGATGTAGTTTTCTGAAACTGCACCAATCAACTCCTCTGGTGTACATCTGTTATCACATGGTGACCAGTAAGGTGAAATGAAGGTGGCGCTGTGGGTTAAACCACAGAGCCTAGGACTTGCCGATCAGAAGGTCGGTGGTTCGAATCCCCGTGACGGGGTGAGCTCCGGTTGCTTGGTCCAAGCTCCTGCCAACCTAGCAGTTCAAAAGCATGTCAAAGTGCAAGTAGATAAATAGGTACCGCTCCGGCAAGCCCTAGGCTCTGTGGTTTAGACCACAGCGCCACCTGCGTTTCTGAAATGAAGGATAGCATGCCTCATATATCACAATGTTCTCTGCTTGACATGGATAGTGCCAATATTTTGATACTTATCCCTGGTAAATCATTTCCATTTCATCTTTTGCAGAGATGTTACATCCAGGGCTGGATTTAGGTTTGATGAGGCCCTAAACTACTGAAGGTAATGGGGCCCTTTATATGTCCAGCTGTCCTTGACCATGCAACCAATCCATGCAGAATGTAGGCACCCTATATATAGAAATGAGCAAACCAGTGATATTTTAGGGAGCAGGCTAGCAGGCGGCGTCCATTACTTACATCATAGGAGCCTTCACAACACAAAACACTATTGCTGTATGTATGTTTTATTTTATTTGTTTTTTGTCTTATATTTTGGAAAAGTACATCCAGGTTTCTTTTCTTTTAAATTTTTTTGGGGTCCCAAGAGAGTGGGGCCCTAAACTATAGCTTGTTTAGCTGATATGTAAATCCAGCATGCGGGTGGTGCTGTGGGTTAAACCACAGAGCCTAGGACTTTCCGATCAGAAGGTCAGCAGTTCGAATCCCCGTGACGGGGTGAGCTCCGGTTGCTCGGTCCCAGCTCCTGCCAACCTAGCAGTTTGAAAGCACGTCAAAGTGAAAGTAGATAAATAGGTACCACTCTGGCGGGAGGTAAACGGCATTTCCGTGTGCTGCTCTGGTTCACCAGAAGCGGCTTAGTCATGCTGGCCACATGACCCAGAAGATGTACGCTGGCTCCCTTGGCCAATAAAGCGAGATGGGCGCCACAACCCCAGAGTCGTCCACGACTGGACCTAATGGCCAGGGGTCCCTTTACCTTTACCTTTAAATCTGGCACTGGTTACATCCACACAATATGTTTAAAACACTCTTGTACCATTTTAACAGTCATGGCTGCAATTTGTTAAGCGTGCTGGGAATTGTTGCTCTCTGAGGGATAAGCTACAGTTCCCAGAACTCTTTGGGTAGAGCCATGAAGAAGAGGTATAAATGTGTTTTAAATGTATGGTACAGATCTTGCCTTTGTATCTTTTATCCCAATAACGGCGGATACTTAGATTTCCCATTCTTCAGGTGTTATTCTATCCCCTCAGGGAAATTAACCACAGAGTGCTATGCATGTTTACTCAGAAATAATTACTACTGAGATCAGTGGAACTCATGTAAGTAGGCATAGGATTGTAGCCTTACCCCGCAATGCTATGGTCCCTGGGAGGGCAAACCTGGGGCTATTGGATATTTGAGAGCCCCTTCCCTGAGGCCTCCCAAGTATTGTCAGATAATGTAGGAGGTGATTTGAAAAGAAAGACACACACTTGGAGAGAGAGAGCGCCCATCTATCCTTCAGAATTACCGTGTTGGAACAATTGCCAAATGTTTTCATGCAAAACAAGGAAATGCAGCCATGTAATTCAGCAGCAATTGATTCAATGGGCTCAGGTCAGGATTTGAAGGGCAAAGGATTAGAAAGGTAAGAGCGAGAAGAGGGAAGGAGAGGATCATTGGGGAAATATATATAATTTCCTGGCCTTTAGATGGCTGATTGTTTTAGTCTCACAGTATACTTAAAATATCCTAGAAGGTGACTGGCATCAACTTATGTGTGGGTATAAAAGAACAGAGCTTTAAAGGCTCTTATTTCAGCACAGTGAATTTGTATTAGATAATCTGCATGGAATTATGTCTGATACTTAAGTGTAAAGTCGAGAGGACGTCTGAGGTAAGGGAACTGCTGCTGTAGGCAATCTTTCCTCCCAATGTGTCTGGACATAGCTTCTTGTATCAGCCTCTATTTTACTTTAATTGTGATTGCCATCCTCCTGGAACCAATTCAATTGCATTTGTCGGGACAAATAGACATCCTTCTTTTGCCAAAAGGCAAGCTTAAAACTGCAATGAATATCTCTCTTCCAAGCCTGCTGCAAAAGGCGCCAGAGTTGGCACGGTTTAATTATGGATCCTTCTTCCATTATTACCACTTCATTTGAAACAATGCAGCGCGGCACCAAGAAGCAGTCAGTGCTTGATTATAGCACAACTCAGTTGCTCCGTGTTTTCCCTCAATTTAGTAGAACCCAACTATCCTGTACTGAGATATGTCCTTTGCCTTTACATGCAGCCCACTTTCATGAGTCCAGCAATGTGTGTTTATCCAAAAGCCGAACCTTTATATTTAATAATAATAATAATAATAATAATAATAATAATAATAATAATATATTTATACCCCACCCATCTGGCTGGGTTTCCCCAGCCACTCTGGATGGCTCCCAACAGAATTAATGATAATAATAATAATAATAATAATAATAATAATAATAATAATAAAGCAATAAAACATCAGACATTAAAAACTTCCCCAAACAGGGCCACCTTCAGGTGTCTTCTAAAAGTCAGATAGTTGTTTATTTCCTTGACATCTGATGGGAGGGCATTCCACAGGGCAGGCACCACTACTGAGAAGGCCCTCTGCTTGGTTCCCTGTAACCTCACTTCTCGCGGTGAGGCAACCACCAGAAGGTCCTCAGTGTCTGGACTGAACGATAGGAATGGAGACGCTCCTTCAGGTATACTGGGCCGAGGCTGTTTAGGGCTTTAAAGGTCAGCACCAACACTTTGAATTGTGCTTGGAAATGTACTGGGTCTTGTAGGTCTTTCATGACTGGTATTATATGGTCTCGGTGGCCACTCCCAGTCACCAGTCTGGCTGCCGCATCCTGGAGTAGTTGTGGTTTTCGGGTCACCTTCAAAGGTAGCCCCACGTAGAGCGCATTGCAGTAGTCCAAGTAGGAGATAACCAGCACATGTACCACTCTGGTGAGACAGTCTGTGGGCAGGTAGGGTCTCAGCCTGTGTACCAGATGGAGCTGATAAACAGCTGCCCTGGATACAGAATTGACCTGTGCCTCCATGGACAGCTGTGAGTCCAAAATGACTCCCAGGCTGCGCACCTGGTCCTTCAGGGCCACAGTTACCCCATTCAGGATGAGGGAATCCTCCACACCTGCCTGGCCCCTGGCCCCCCAAAACAGTACTTTTGTCTATTTCCAGTCTATCCTCCAAGGAACTCAAGGTAGCACATATGGTTCCCCCCTGCAATGCATTTTATCTTTCCAACAACTGGGGTAGGGTAGGTTGAGAGATGGCAATGGGCCACCCAGCGAGTGGGGATTTTAACCAGGATCTCCTAGTGTGAGAGTCCAACTACACTACCATACTGGCTTGATACATTTTGAGGACCAAATAAAATGCCCCCAAATAGTGAGCAAGCTGCTAAGTTTTCCAAAATGCTTTCTAAAAAGAATAAAGCAGGAGAGAAACTTCTGGGTTCAGAGTAGGTATGAAAGAGAAATTGGATTCACTTTGCATTTAAAAACATATCTAACTAATTCACATTTCTGTAACAGTACAGGAACTGGGGTATGGTCATTCTTGGAAATTCAAACTTCTCTGAATTTCACCAATGCAATTCGCCAGTAAAGTAACCTCCAGGAAAATGGACATATTGGTGTAAAGTGCGCATAAAAATGCATCTATTGGTGAAAATGTTAGAGAGAATTGCTTTGCAAAATTGTGTACATTTGGCCAAATTGGTCCAGAGAGCACACTTTTGGAACTCCTGCCATACCACAAAACCATTGCTACTTAAATGGTAGTAATTCTTTCCCGTTTTGCTGTGCAAGACCTATAGTAGGAGGGAAATCTGATCTTCTTTCAGGAAAGCAAACTATGAGCATACTACTTGGGTGTAATCTAGGGTTACCAGATTTTTTCTATGAATCCGGGGACACTTTTCAACTTCAATAAGAATGATAGGATATTGTCAGGGGACTGGTTTGTAAATCTGGGGACTGTCCCCGGGAAACGGCAACGTCTGGTAACATTAGAGTAATCCCTATTAAAGTGATTAGAACTTATTTATGCAGAGACATGTATAGGATTGCTGTGCATAGAAGTGTTTAACTTTGACTGGATCAAGCCCATTATTTGCCATGATCAAGACTAGAGACAGCAGCCCATTTTAACCCTGCACCATGCCCATGTTCCAAGCTTTGTTGAGAAGAACAAATCTTTTTTCTGTCGACCTTAGAAATTTTGTTTTAGAAGGTGACTAGCTTTTCTGTAAACAAGTGCTTACAAACTAATCCCTGACAAAACTTCAATTTATGGCCTCTTGTTTATAAGTTACTGCCCTATTGATTTTAGCATTTATTTGTCCTTGAAAGGCGTGCTTGTCTCCTTTAAAATGAATAATCATAATAAAGAAATATATATATTTCCATAGTATGCCTGAATGACTCTGTGTATTTCCAGGATTCATTTGCACTCTGAAGTCATGCTTATTACATTTTAAAAGGCAGTTGAAAAATGTGAGCAAAGGGACAGGGAAATAATGCAAAGGTAGTTCATGTATTATAAGGTGGACCTTTAAGCTAATCTTTTTACAGTGCAAGCCAATCCAGGTCTACTATGTCCCATTGTTTTAATTTGGCAGCCTAAAATGCCTAATATCTGCCTTCATAACAAGTAGGTTCAATCTTAAATCAATATTTCAAAACCATAATAATATGAGTAATATCCAGAAGTGTAGATGTGATCAAAAATAAGGTGAGTTTCAGGCAAAATCAAACCATTGAAGGTCAAAGAAACATAGGAAGATGCTTAGTCAACTCAGTATCATCTACCTCCTGGGTTTCAGACAAAACTTTCTCCCAGCCTTACCTGCAGATGCTATGGATTGAACATGAGATTTTCTACCACTGAGTTGCTGTCCTTTCCGATCTAAATTGGTTTGGTCAAAATCCACACCAGCTAAGATGCTAGGAGTAGTCGTCAATAAACTGACAACAAGTTGAGCTCGGAGATTGTTGTACCACTACAAACATTTATCACAAGGATGGGTATACTGGGGAGTAACTGTGCATCATGGGCAGAAATGTCTGTATGGTGAGGTCGATTGATTGTGGGGCATAGTAATAATTGGATATTTGGGGATATGTTGAGTAAGACTCAATATTGGACCAGCAGATAGGATAGGACTTCCTCTTCCTCTCCTTTATATTCCCTGCCCCCAATCTGCTCAAGAGAGTCTCTCAACCTTCCAGATCAGATTTTGGTGATGTCCAGGGGACTATAGCGAAGAAGAGTGGAAGATGGAATTTTGTTTGTGCATGTTAGAAAATCACCCACTGTACATTTATTTATTTTCTTATCTATTGTATTTTATGTGAACACTGAGAGCTTTAAATCTGAAAAGATATTATCAAGCTTGACAGTCAAAACCAACAGTGTTTTAAAGAACCCTTCAGATAAGTGCATGATATCGCATGTAGTATTTCTGCAGACAATCTTTTAAAGAAAAGTAATCAATAAATACTCACCATGCACACGGGGGTGAGGGTTGGGGAGAGAGATTTTGGCCATAGAAATATAAGGATGTCCCCACTCCAATGATGAAACATTTTGTTTCTCTTAAAATACCTTAAAGACTTTGACTCAAAGGAATATTCCCTGTTAGTCTCAACATTTTGGTGGAGACTTGATTTAAGTAAGCATCTATTTAAAATCAAGCTATTTAAAAGTGCTTAAGTTTTGATGGCTAATACCCTCACGCTATGCACCACAAAGTGTGTCTGCATTCACAAACAATTAAACAAACAGCGAAGATCATTATTGTTGGAACAGACTGGATTTTTCATCACTTGCCCTATTGAGGGGCAAACATGACCACTAAACTGATAGTAGAGGCTTAAACTTAGCACCTTGGATCTAGATATGTATTGAACCAGCACAACATGAGTTTTTGCAGCTTTCTGTTAAGCACAGATGGGAGTTTGTGCATTAAATGTCCTGACAACCAATGAAATGTGGGCATGTTTAATGCCATGTTTTCAATATAGGTAAGCTAGCACTCAGGGGTCATCCTTAGATCAAAAGTGTTCTCCTCTGATGGATAAATGACCAACTAGAACTGCTTTTTTATGTATATGTAATTTTATTTATTTTAGTCTTTCTGAGATTTTAAACTGTGTAACTGGTGATTTTATCCTGATATTGGTCATTGACCGCAATAACATGACTCACTTACAATATAGGCAAGACTGGGGCAGTGCAAAAACAACCTCAGCAGGAAGAG
Organism: Podarcis vaucheri; assembly: GCF_965113315.1. Lineage (NCBI taxonomy): Eukaryota > Metazoa > Chordata > Lepidosauria > Squamata > Lacertidae > Podarcis > Podarcis vaucheri. The sequence goes on along the minus strand of NC_138764.1, from coordinate 20,684,882 downwards.
TGAACAGGCACTGTGAATTTTTGAGTGAATATTTTCTGAGACCAATTTTATATTGGATCCATTCGGTTGGTTAAGCCCATTTGCTTTCTTTGTGGAAACCAAAATAAAATATCAGAAACCCAAGCTCACCCTCGCAGTCGCTGATATTACAGTGAAATGCTGCCTTCTGTATCATCCAAGTTTCCAAATATTCATGGTAGCGGTGGCAAATATCAAGTGACCCAGCTATCTTAGATCAAACACCACAAACAGGCTTTTCATGCTGTTTGATGGAAAGAGTTCAATCTCTTGCATGGAGTGCATTAAGCACCGAGCAACAAACCGATGTGCATGCATGAGTGAACCAGCACCCCCACTGTTCTGAAAAAAGTGCCCCTAGTATTAACAGTATGAGCATCTGCTACAAAAAGAAGCACAAAAGATTTCAGCATTTTGCTGCTGAAAATTACTTTTGTGTAGATGGGGAACCTCATGGCTATGGCGGTTCTAGGTCAGCTGGTTTAAATGACAAGTTCCTGAACTTTTCTGGGGCTAATGACACTGGGGGCATACCATGCTATATATAATTGGTTAAACCACTGAGCCTAGGACTTGCCAATCAGAAGGTCGGAGGTTTGAATCCCCATGAAGGGGTGAGTTCCCGTTGCTCGGTCCCTGCTCCTGCCCACCTAGCAGTTCGAAAGCACATCAATGTGCAAGTAGATAAATAGGTACCGCTCCGGCGGGAAGGTAATCGGTGTTTCCGTGCGCTGCTCTGGTTCGCCAGAAGCGGCTTAGTCATGCTGGCCACATGCTGTACGCCGGCTCCCTCAGCCAATAAAGCGAGATGAGCGCCACAACCCCAGAGTCGGTCACGACTGGACCTAATGGTCAGGGGTCCCTTTACCTTTACCTGATGGTTTGGAACCCACTACTTGCTGAGTCGCAGCTCAACCCAATGTTATTGCAACAGCAGTACTATCACCATAGAGATATATGGTAAAAAAAACAGAAGAAGAACTCTGTCCTTAATTGCATGGTTGGGCTAAAGGAAGATCCTCGCTCTGAAAAGGTTGAAGTCTAGCTGGTTTACAAGGGAAGTCAGTTCCATAGATTATTTCAGATGCCCTGCCCATTTAGAAACAGCCTGCAAGGGCAATTGTGTGCTGTAGCACCATTTCAGTCAACTCCATGTTGGACTGAGAAAGCCATTTGTTTGTCTTACATTTTTATTAAATTTACCAAATTTGCACTTCTCAAACTAATATGCAAACCGAAATACATCTCTCATTTGATTATTATTATTTTTTTTTAAAAAAGTGTGCAAATGTATATGGAAATGAGGAGAATTGAAGACTGGAAAGATGAGAAACTATAATAATAATAAATAATCTTTATTGCGGTCCAACGACCCATAACATGGATTCAGAATAAAATGCAGATTCATACAGACAACCCCACAGGGAAGGGAGACTGAAGAGTTATTTGTTTAGTCATGGGTATGTTGATCTTTGATTTGTATGGCTACTGAAAGAAACTTTGCCACAGCCACTGTGATATCATTGGACTTGTCACCCAGAAGATATTTGATATAGTAGGCTTCAGATTGACCTGGCCGATTTGCCAAGAGTGATTTGATCAATAGTTCCCAAGCTTGAACATATTGTCCGCAATGCAATAAAATATGCCTCATGCAGTCAATGTCCTGAAAGCATACACAGATCCTATTTTGATAAGGGATACCTCTTAGTCTGCTGTTTAACACTTCTGATGGGAATACATTTAATCTGGCTTTGGTGAAAAGACGCCAATATGTTGATACATACAAATTTCTAAGATATGCAGGTGTCTGAAAATCGAACCCATAGTATTCCTACTGCTAATGGGCCACAGATAACCTGAGATTGAGATCGGAGATCACTATGTGATATGTCCCAGAGCCTTTGCTTCAGAGATTCAAAGGTAGTATCATAGTCCAGATGGTACAGGAGAGAAGGTGCCATACCAATAAAAGTGGCTTTTCTAATCATAATTTTCATCCATGAGCTGGTAAACTCCTCGTTGTTTAGGTATGGCAGTAACCACTTCCCTAGGCCAAAGACTGCTTCAGTTGATAGAGGACACTCAGCTGTTTCTAAAAATAGTATTGCATTTGGAACAAAATTTGGAACTTGTAGGAGGGACCGGAGGGACTTTGCCTGGAAGCCATCAAACCTGGAGAATGAGCCATTGAACGAGACGTTTGAGGCGTGGAGGAGTTCAGAAACTAAGAGAAACCAAAATTGACTGATTCATTTATCCCTGGTCCCAGAACAAATGAGTAAAAAAAACAAAAAGACCCTTATTTACTGTGTAAAATTCCATATATGACAGACTCTCTACCTCCCACCACCACATGAATCTGTATTTCATTCCTACAAGAGTAGGCAAGGTAAATATTTCACCTGGTATGGTGAAATACTTAAGAGCAGCCCTGAAGTGATGCACATACAGATGAGAAAGGATCAAAGTCCAACTTAGAAGAGCTTAAAGCAGGAGCTAAGGGACAACAGGTGTGAAGTGTGCAAAGCAACAGTGGTCAGCCGATAACAGACTTAATGTGCCATCTGCTAAGCCATCATCACCTTTATACAATAAGAAGGCAAACATTAAAGGAATACTGATCCATAACATTCAAAGCTTGACGAAAGCTCAGCACCTTTGTTGCAAGAAGAGTCACATTAGCATAGACTGCCGGCAAGGAACAAGCAGATGGGATGGGGATAGGGAAGGAAAGTCCCATGCAGGAAATATTCAAAAACAATCCAAACACCTGGAACCAACTGAACACAGTACATCCTTCATAGTGGACTGCTAAGAAGCACAGGGTATTATAAGGTATGCACTCCAAAGCGAAAATGAAAATAAGTGAATGTGTAAAGCAATGCTCTTCGCCTGGTAGGTTATGGACTGAGCTAAGTTGGGTCACGAAAGGAGCAGTATCACCGTACAAATATATGGTGAAAATAAATGAATTACAAAATGGGTCTCCAGACACCTGTATGGAAAGTTTTGTTTGAGAAACAAAAAGGGTCTCCGAATGCACGTTTGGGTTAAACCTGGGTCTGAGTCTTGAAGACTTATAATAATAATTTATTACAGTGGTACCTCGGGTTACAAACGCTTCAGGTTACAGACTCTGCTAACCTGGAAGTAGTACCTCGGGTTAAGAACTTTACTTCAGGATGAGAACAGAAATCGTGCGTTGGTGGTGCGGCGGCAGCGGGAAGCCCCATTGGCTAAAGTGGTACCTCAAGTTAAGAACAGTTTCAGGTTAAGAACGGACCACCAGAACGAATTAAGTTCTTAACCAGAGGTACCATTGTATTTGTACCTCACCCATCTGACTGGGTTGCCCCAGCCACTCTGGGTGGCTTCCAGCATCTATAAAAACATAATAAAACCTTGAAAAGCTTCCCTATACAGGGCTGCCTTCAGATGTTTCCTAAATGTTATATAATTAAGCATCTCCTTAACATCTGATGAGAGGGCATTCCACAGGGTGGGTGCCACCACTGAGAAGGCCCTCTGCCCTCTGCCTTGAAGGTTGAAGACTGGTGGTTTAGAAGAAGCTTGAAGCTGAGCTGAATCACTCCCCTATCCCTAGCCCGCAGCATGGAGTGTTGCAGGTTTTTCCTCCTCAGCAAGAACTAGGCTGAGACGTTTCCCAGGTACAGATGTATCAGTCAAGATGGGGAGGCTGCCACGTACTACGAATGTTTCTGTGAAATGAAATCATTGTGAAGAACAGCGGACAGATTTGAATGCTGCAGCACTTGGAGGGAATGGTCATGAATATGCATCGACGAGTGTGCCCTCAGGCGCTGAGAAAATTCAAAGAACAACTCAATCTGCAACATTTCCAACTGCTTATGCCGTTGGTTCATTACCTTATTTTACTGGAAATTCATTGGGCATTTTAAATAGCCTACTTTATAATAGTTTGAAAATGTCATTTTGATGGCGGTGTCTTCTTCTTTTTTAAAAAAAGTGTTAGGATTTTTGTCTTGAGTGCTTTGGCACGATTTTGGGAAATGCTTCGTATGATTAACAGTAGCCTGAAAAAAAAAGTAAATAGCCGATTGTTATTAAATTTGGGTGTGTTTTTTTATAAATCAAACGTTGGGTTGATAAAGGCAAGTAAATGCACCATCATCACAGCTGCTACTGTGCCCCCTAACATTTGACACATTTTTCCTGCTGCCATGAGCAGAGAGTGAATTCCTGATTCTAATTTCTTTTAACTGCAGTTTAAAGCTGTGTCTTGAATTTTCCCACACCTGAAAGTTTGGGATGTGATTCCTAGGAAAGGTGTGTGTGGTTCATCCATAATGACCTGGTGGGCTGAGGTCTGAAGTTAGCAGTCCTATTTAGGTTCATAGGCCAGATGTTCTCCATCACTGGCCTAGACCAGGAATGAGCTACTCATGGAACAGTCATAGTCCTGATTTCATACATAGTGGACACTACTGCTGAGTCTACCAGAAATTTCAGAAACAGAACCAAGTGACTGTGCTCATTCCTAATCAACTGAAGGACATTCTTAAAATAGCTTCCATGACTCATTTAGCACATGCACAGATAATACTACCATAAGGAAGTGCTGTAACCTTTTTATTAGCTGTGTTGACTTGGTAGATTTAACAAAAAGGAACGTAGCAAGTTTTTACTGTGTTACTTATTAGTTTGATAGGTTTGTACATTGTTGTTTTTTAGAAAAGAAAAGAAAAGAAAAGGTCTAGCCGAAGGGCAAATGCTACTTTATCTCAGTATAGTCACAGGCTTAAGCTTGGCTGTCAACTTTACTTAAGCCTGTATTTTATCAATGGTTTAATAATTACGGTGACACGAATTGAATGTAAAGGCTGAGGTCAGTTACTTCAGTGAAACCGACCCGTAAGAGAGTACCTAATGACAGTGACACACATTGCTCAAAAATTGTAAGCAACATAATGGCATGTATCACCACAACAAGTTGAAGGCTAGCATTGTATGCAATAAATCACTATCTGTGATGATGAAAATAATTGTGTATTTATTTACTGACCCCTTCTGCCACAGGGTTAATAGAACTGTATACAGAATTTGCTAAACAATGGATCAATTTATATAGTTGGGTAGGGATTCCATTAGCTCCACAGAAAACACTTTGCATTGCAGCCGGAATTGTGTGTAGATATCATCTGGCTCACTGATGTATTGCAGAACAGTTTAGGCAAAGATGTCCAATTCTGTACAACCGAGGAGTTTCATCGCTCAAGGACAACACTTGTAGGAAACAAGAGGGACCTGCAGCAACGTGTTGCTATTTGGAAAGGTCCCATCCAGTCACACTTCCTTCCAAGATACTCCATTACATTCCCCTATAGTTTTCCAACTTGTATCCGCAACAGAAAAATAGCATGTGTTGCACTGGTGGACCTTGAGGTCTCAAATTTCAGCAGTGCCCTTTGCAACGCCAAAATTTGGGGCGTCCACCTCTGGCCTTCCATTCTAAATCATAGTTGTGTCCCCCCTCTGGCCTTCCTGATACTCTGCATACAGTGCAACTGAACCGGTCACACTCCCCTATGTTGGTAGAGTCCTTCTGAAGGGTGTTCCCCCCCTCCCATACAGAGTTTTTCTTTTCTTTCAGTCACTTATGTGAACCAACCTACTGGTACCACTTCTTTATGTCCTTCCTGACTGGCCTTTGATTAGGGTGGGTTTTTTGGGGGAGGGAGCTGGCCTCCCTAGAGTTGGGGGATTCATTCATTCATTGGATTAGTCCCGCAGGCATGTCCAAAGTCCGTTTCGGAGGTCTAATCCGGCCCGCTGGTTGGTTCAATCCGGCCCCTGTGGCAGTTTATTTCCTGGAGTAAAATCCAAAAATAAAAAGCTCAACAACTTCAATCCTAAAAAAAAAAGGTCAACAACTTTGGTCGGCCCTCACGCATGTTCACTTCATCAAATCTGGCCCTCTTTGAAAAAAAGGTTTGGGCACCCCTGGTAGTGTCTCATTCGGCTGAATTCAGCCATATTGTTACATGTGTGCTTACAGCTTTGCAGATTGATCAGTGAGAAGGAGGACAAATTTTAATGCTTGGGGAGACTGGGAAAATGCTCTGAAGTTTCACCAGAGATAAAACTTTTTATTTGAATTATTATGCTGTGAACCACCTGAGATCCTCAGATGAAGTGTGGTGTACAAATTTAATAATAATAATAATAATAATAATAATAATAATAATAATAATAATAGTAAGATTACAGCCCAAATAGCAGGAAAATAGCAGGAACGTACCTGGCACTAAGCTATAGGTGTCTGTGAGATGATTGAATGAAAAGGCCCTGCACTTGTGTTTCTCTTGACTTTAGATTGATGTGACCTCCTAAGTGAGATTAAAATGTAGTCTGTCTTTATTCTAAATAAGGACCCCTTTCAATTAATTTGAAGCTCTTGCAAAGGTGAGATAATCCATTACTGGAAAACACTTACACCACTTTTAAAGTAATTTCATTCTGTTGCTCCCCTGTTTCTTAATCTGATTCCCGCCCCCGCCCCCTGCCCCCTTACTATTCTCTTGGCCCATAAATGCTTAACAATATACATCACTGAAGAACGCTTCTGCTGATGAGAAGAGCTGAGGCTCTTAGCAGATTTTATTCTCTAGAAAGACCTTGACGATGCACATGTTTATTGATTCTCAAATACATTAGGGGAAAGAGGGCCGAACAGCTGTACCTAGTCATACCACAGAGACTTCTCTATGTTGGATTGCAAGCTCTTAGACTGACCTCTTGATAATGTCATGGGTGCACCAGCTTAGATGCGGAGTATTACACATACAGAGAAAGAAACACGGCAAGGCAAGCTGATGGTGAGTGCTCCATGCAAGGCACAAATGTTACTTAACAGAAATTCACTAGCGCAAGATGCCACTGTGACATATCCATCTTTAAGAGGGGATTAGACACACCCAGGGACAATACACCTATCAATGGCTATTAGCTGTGATTGCTACATGGGATTTCAACGTTGAACTGCCGTTTATCTTTGCATCCAATATTCTGTCCCACTTAGGGGTGGACAAATCTGTCAATTTCACTTTATCGTTTTCCCAGTTCTCTTTGCCACATTTCTGCATCTGTTTCAGATTAATTTTTCCAAGTTGATAATTCATCAGCATTTTTATCCACATTTGTCCTTATATACACATATAATACATTTCCACCTATTCTATTCACTTGCATATAATTTCTCTCTCTCTCCACACTTCATTCATGTATATTGTATACAGTTTAGGAGCTTGGGGGCAGCAATTTTAAGATTGATGCATTTGGCTAGGCCTTTGGGAGTCACTGCTGGCCAGCTGAGTTCTGTTGCTTACGAGGATTGAATTACTTACTTTTTAGTCTTATTATTCTGTTCTTTTATTATGCATTATTGCTTTCATTCATATAAAATGTTTGTTGACTGCTTTTATTGATGGAGATGGAGGTCAAAAATACAGTGGAACCTCGGTTTTCGAACATAATCCATTCTGGAAAATTGCTCGACTTCCGAAACATTCAAAAACTGAGAATCAGTGGGCTGGCTGCAAAGTCAAAGGGGGGGGGGGCGCGGGGCGGAAACATGCCTTGGGAGCCATTTGACTTCTGAGGCATGTTTGAAAATGGAAGCAATTTACTTCTGGGTTTTCAGCGTTCGGGTTCCGAATTGTTCAGCTTCCGAGTTGCTTGAAAACCAAGGTACCCCTGTATGTTAAATAAATAACCAGTGGCGTAGCGTGGGGGGTGCCAGGGGTGCCGGGCGCACCGGGTGCAACATCTGGGGGGGCGCGAGTCCAGAGGGAAGGGACAAGTTCCTTCCTCCGCCGGGCTCCCCGCCGCCACCGACAGCCTTGCGCCCCTAGCGCGCGCGCGCGCCCCCCGCCGCCGCTGCGGCTGCGCTCCACTCACTGCTCGCAGGAGGAGCAGCCGCTGCAGCAGCGCCGACGCCGCCACCGACCCCTGGCCAGGCACGGGCAGCCTCCGCACCCCGCCGCCGACGCCATCCCCTCGGCCCAGCCACAGGCGGCAGCTGCTTCTGCCGACTGGGAGGGAGGAGAGCTCCAAGGGGCCTCGCTGCGCCTAAACCCTCCGAGAGGAAGCGGGCGGGCGGGCGAGGGTCTCCCGGCAGAAGGAGGCTCCGCTGGCTCCGGCTCTCAGCGCAAGTCTCAGCGGGGGGGGGGGGGAGGACGGAGCATGGCTGGAAGCCCCCGGACCCGGCCGGGAGGAGGAGAGGCGCTCGCCAAGCCCGCCGGCTTCCTCTCGGAGGGTTTAGGCGCAGCGAGGCCCCTTGGAGCTCTCCTCCCTCCCAGTCGGCAGAAGCAGCAGGAGAGGAGGGGGCGGGCAGGCACCCGAGGGGAGGGGGCTTCGGCTGCCTCAGCCCACGGGGGCTCCGCAAATAATAAATTTAATAAATTCCTGCTGAGCCTTTGGGGGGGTCCTTGGCTCCTTCGCTCGCCCCCAGCCCCAGTGGCCTAGTGTGGGGGGGTGCAGGGGCGGGCGCAACATGGGGGGGCGCTCGCACTCAAGTGCTAAAATCCATGGGTTAGGGGGCGCAAATTACTTGCCTTGCCCCGGGTGCTGACAACCCACGCTACGCCACTGTAAATAACTAAAACAAGTGCTTTGAGATTCTACCACATCAAAAGTCTAAGGGATAGAAATGATACACAACATGTTGTTTTTCTTTCATAAACTGGTTTAGGAATACAAAAGAGGGGTATAAGGGTTTTGTTCGTTATTTCCCCCTTTCCCTTCCATTGCAGGAATTGAACGGCACAAACAGCCCTACTAAAAGGGAATGAAAATGTTTCATGGTATTCCAGTGTACACAAGGCTGAGCCAAATTCTTCTCAGAAAACAATTTCCTGACAAATGTTAGAAAGTTTTCTGTTTCAAACTCTGCTTGAAGTGCCCCCTGGAGAATAATTGGCGAAGTGGCCTGACCCATGTTCTGCCTTCCATGAATTTGAAGCTAAGTAGGCTTGATTCTAGGGTATGTGCTTGGATTGGAGAGCACTTGGGAGCTTGTGTCTTCACGTGTCTGTTGTACATAGAGCTCCTCAGGGGGAAAGCGTATGAATACAAATATATAAATGTATTAAAAAAAAATAGTGTAAAATATTTATATTCTGTATCTGCAGGAGCAAAGCAAGCCCATGTTTATAGCAAAGAAAATGTAGAACTACCTGTTCTTGCATTGGAATAAGCTTTGGGCAGTTCTATGCTTATAAACTAAAGAAATAATGTTATTAATAAGTAATTGATCAAGGGATGCACATACATTGGTAGACAGTTTACGGCTTCAATTTTTAAAAATAAATCGGTGTACATACCAGTTCTCTGTGTGATCCCAGGAAATGAATTTTTCATCTCTCTTCTGTTTGAGAACTGGGATGCCCCATTCCACCTTCTTCCATTGTATAAGGCTCCTTAACTTGACCCAAGTAAAGATACGTCTTGCCTGTGATCTGTTTGCAGCCCTCTTACGTATGCTACTGTTCTTCCCTCTAATGTGCTATGCAGAACGGGGCTTCTGCTATTTGCTCATGCTTATTCACAGATATTACTGTATTAAAGTCTGAGCCGCAAAGGTAGTCATTTTCCCCAGGCCACTTTGTGTGGGATTCATAAGGATTGCCATGCTCTTGAATACAGATTGGCAAATTACCAATCTAAGAGGCAGATGTAGAAATCTTGGGGGAAAGAGGGGTAGTGGTGGAAAAATGTCTTGTTTCCAGTCCCTGCCTTACTTAAGGTAAATGTTAAATACTGAATATTAAAAACAACTCTGGGGTTGTGGCCCACATCTCGCTTTACAGGCTGAGGGAGCCAGCGTTTGTTGCAGGCAGTTTTTCCAGGTCATGTGGCCAGCAGGACTAAGTCTCTTCTGGCGAAACCAGAGCAGCGCATGGAAACACTGTTTAACTTCCCGCCAGAGCAGTACCTATTTATCTACTTGCACTTTGATGTGCTTTTGAACTGCTAGGTTGGCAGGAGCTGGGACTAAGCAATGGGAGCTCACCCTGTCACAGGCATTCGAACCGTCGACCTTCCGATCAGCAAGCCCTAGGCTCAGTGGTTTAGACCACTGCACCACCCGCGTCCATTAAAAGACTACACTATATCAATGTGATATGATCCGTGCCATTGTATAGAGGATGTTCCCTGCAAGATTTATAGAAGGGGTGTGTGGAGACTGTAGTGTCTTTAGGATGTGTGGTTTATTTACACATAAACCAACCAGAGTCTACGATGGAGAGGCTCACAGCTTTAACACCCCAAGGGAGTCTTGCTTCTCTCATAACCAAAGCTTTGGATTCCAGCAGAAATCAGGCATGATTCTGTGTCACCAGCTGCAGCCTGCAGCCTGCATCTAGCTTTTGCCTCCTAGCTCACATAATTCAGCTCTCAACTCTGGCCTTTGTCTTTCTGACTACCAGTGAGTTGAGGGAGGGGAGCCCACCATTTGTTATCTGGCACAAAACCATTTCCTTTGTTATTTTAATGGCCCATACATAGAGGGCCATTACCAAGAAACCTGTCTGGCTATTTAAACAATCTAAATCCATGCTTAGATTTTAACCCTTGCTGGATCAAAGAATTAGAAGGAACTCGGGCATACAGCTAACCCTGGCATGCAAATTCACATCTATCTATCTATCTATCTATCTATCTATCTATCATCTATCATATCTATCTATCTATCATCTATCTATCTATCTATCTATCTATCTATCTATCTATCTATCTATCATCTATCTATCTATCTATCATCTATCATCTATCTATCTATCTATCTATCTATCTATCTATCTAATCTGTCTGTCTATCTATCTATCTATCTATCTATCATCTATCTATCTATCTATCATCTATCTATCTATATCTGTCTATCTATCATCTATCTATCTATCTATCTATCTATCTATCTATCTATCTATCTATCTATCTATCATCTATCTATCATCTATCTGTCTATCTATCTATCTATTTATCTATCATCTATCTATCTATATCTGTCTATCTATCTATCTATCTATCTATCTATCTATCAATCATATCTATCTATCTATCTATCTATCTATCATCTATCTGTGTCATGGTGCATTTGATCCCACCCCTTGAAAGATGGTTACAATGGTTTTAAGTTTATAGTAAATGCAGGATCCTTGTTTGCCATTAGAAACATATAACAATTTGATTTGATTTACTATATCGACAGACAAAAGAACTTTCAGAAAACCTTTAAAATCTGCCCTGATACTGAAATTCAACTATACAAATATAGCTCTCAATTTAATGTTGGAACAAAACTTTCCAAGCTGATGTAACCTAACTTTTTTAAATTTTGTAACTTTCAAGCTTTTGTTCTGAAGGTGCAAGTATGAGGAGCTCTGGGTGCTTGGTTCAGCATTTCCATGTCAGAACCTATCCCATAAATTTAGATCTCTCTTAAGATTACCTCTACTCTTTTGGTAACAGATGATACTTGCTGTGTATGCAGTAGTATAAGAAGGCAATAAAACATCATGTCAAAATGACCTAGCCGTGTAGAAGGCATCCTTTTGGTGCTGTACACTGCGCACAAACTGTCAACTAGCAGATGGCTTGAAAAGGTAAAGAGATTGCTAATAGGTCTCAAGGTACTGCATAGCAATTAAAATGAGTGACCAAGGTTAAACAGCCATTGTTAAATCCCTTTGACATTGTTGATGCCAGGACATGAAGAAGTACTTCTCTAAGTGATAAACCTATGGGGTAAACACTGGGAGAAGGTTAAAAAGTTTCCAGGCAAGGCGCAATAATGCAGAAGGTTGCCCTCTTCAAAACACACAGGAGCAAACCAGGCCACATCCTGTCCAAGTTTATGCAAATCCTATTTAGAAGTAAAAGTTATTCCAAAAGTACACACAAAAATCTCCCTATAATCATTTGTTATAGTAAGTCAATTCCGCATCATTTTTTTTATTCGCCAAATGAAGGCCCAATTTTGCATCACCACCCAACTTTCATCTGAAGACATGAGGAGGGGGTAGGTGGGTTATATGCCTCATAACATGATCTTAATATCTCTACTAACCAAACAGCATGGATATTTAATAATTATTTTTTCCTACTGAGATCTTCTGGGCTAGGGCGGTCCAACTTTTCATACCAAGTGGGCCACAAGAGTACTTTGACACAGAACTCGAAGAGAACAGAACGCTGAATTAAATTTCCATACTGTGTTCACAAAATATTATTTGATATTATTTAATATACACAATTAATGCATGTGTGTATGTGTGTAAAATTAAAGACATAATTAATAGATTTAATATATTCAATTATTAAACAAATTTAATACAAAAACAAATGTACGTGCTTTCGTTAGCAGCGCATGACACAAAAATAAATGTTTTAGGCTTTAAGATGTTTTGTTTCCTTGAATGTTGCTGAGGGCCAGTAAAAAATGGCCTCATGTGGCTGCAGGTTGGACCTCCCTGTTCTGGACTACAGTTGTACCTTGGGTCCCGAATGCCTTGCAAGTCGAATGTTTTGGCTTCTGAACGCCACAAACCCAGAAGTGAGTGTTCCAGTTTGCGAACGTTCTTTGGAACCCTAATGTCTGACAGAGCTTCTGTGGCTTCCGATTGGCTGCAGGATATTCCTGCAGCGAATCAGAAGCCACACTTTGGTTTCCAAACTTTTGGAAGTTGAACAGACTTCCGGAATGGATTCTGTCCGACTTCCAAGGTATGACTGTATTATTATAGTCCAATCCTACAAATAATTTTTTCTTGTATTTATCAAATTGTAAGAAGACCTCTAAACAGTTTACCAAAAATATAATATTCATTCATGTTCACTTGGAAGCAAGTGCTAGAGTATTCAATGAGCCTTCCTTTTGAATAAGTGTGCATGGAGTTTGAAGCCTTCATCTTCAAGTTGAGATGGGTAGATCTGTCAATTTCGGTTTCTCCCCATTTCTTCTTTTTCTGATCTTAAATTCAGTTCTTTACATTGCCACATGGATTGTGTTCCTTTTAATAAGTCCTCAATAAAATTAATTAGTATTTTAGTGTTAATTTCTCCTGATACACATACACCTGTGTGCAATTTTGTGGAAAACAATTTTCTATAAGACAATGTGTTTGTGCATGTCCCCCCCCCCCATAGATTATTTTTCACTAATATATAATTTTTAAATGCACACTTTGCCCCATTTTTGTGCATTGCACGATTGGGAGAAGTATGAGTTTTGAGAGATAGCTTTGTTTCGGATCACATAATGTTTGGAAAAGTGCACATTTCTGTAGGTATCCCTTTAAATGAGAGCTGAATAAAACTTTCCCCCATCTTCGCCCTCAAGGAAGTACCGTATTTTCCCGTGTATAAGACTAGGTTATTTTCTTGAAAATTTAAGCTTAAAAATTGGGGTCATCTTATACATGGGGGCATCTTATAGATGGGAAAATACAGTAATCTGGTTTGGCTCTCTATCTCAGGCCTGGGGAATCTGGATCCAATCCATTCATTTCAGAATCAGAAACTGAATTTAAATCAATGGTAAAATTGTTGTTTCCTCTTTTTCTTTTTAAAAGCCCTTGATTTAAAAATCAGCCCACCATCATCGTCAGCCCTCGAGAACCACCAAAAAGGCGAATAATTCACTTTGCCAAATGGCAGAGCCATCCTTCAAAAATGCCGCAAGGTTTCCTGGGTTAATGCCATTGTTGCCTGCATCATTAAATTCAGCATGAGCTTGCCGTAAATCTCAAATTTTGCTGCCATTTTCTTTATCGTTCCCCTCTCTGGATTCTTTACCAACACCTGCAGTGTATATTTATGTGGTGGAAGTTGTTCTGAGAGATGTACTAGCAGATGACACGATGTTTATTGCTTTGCTTTCAAATGCCCTCTCCCCAGTTCCGCTCTGTGCCCTGAGAGGCTTCAACATTTGAAACAAAAATGCAACAAGGATTGCTCCCAATGCATATTCATTCCCCTGTCATGCTTTTCACTTATTCTAATTTCTGCAGACAGCTTAACAGCCATGTCACTTGCAACCATTATAGTGGCAATATCTCTGTTTTCTTTAGCCAAATTACATTTTTCTTTTCTTCTCCTTTGCCTTGTTTCACAGTAAATAAGACAGGGCAATATAAACAGTTCTGTCTCTATATGACAGTTTTGTAGATGTAAATCACTTTAACAGTCAAAGTTAAAACCAGTTAAAACCTTTTGCACTTGAATATTCTCTCGCAAATAGCTGCGAAGATATGGAGCTGCTGCATGCAGAGTCAAGTCATTGGTCTGTGGAGATCAGTGCTGTCTACTCTGGACGGCAGGTGCTCCCTTGAGCCTCAGGAATAGTTTCTACCTGAAACCTTTCTGGTTGGAGATGTTGTTTAGTCGTTTAGTCGTGTCCGACTCTTCGTGACCCCATGGACCAGAGCACGCCAGGCACTTCTGCCCTCCACTGCCTCCCGCAGTTTGGTCAAATTCATGCTGGTAGCTTCGAGAACACTGTCCAACCATCTCGTCCTCTGTTGTCCCCTTCTACTTGTGCCCTCCATCTTTCCCAACACCAGGGTCTTTTCCAGGGAGTCTTCTCTTCTCATGAGGTGGCCATAGTATTGGAGCCTCAGCTTCAGGATCTGTCCTTCCAGTGAGCACACAGGGCTGATTTCCTTAAGAATGGATAGGTTTGATCTTCTTGCAGTCCACGGGACTCTCAAGAGTCTCCTCCAGCACCATAATTCAAAAGCATCAATTCTTCGGTGATCAGCCTTCTTTATGGTCCAGCCCTCACTTCCATACATCACTACTGGGAAAACCATAGCTTTTACTATACGGACCTTTGTTGGCAAGGTGATGCTGAATACTAATTCTGGGATTTTGTGTGTGTGCCTTTCTAGCCCAGAGAGCTCTGAGACTTCACAGATATTTTCCCCAGCCTTCTTACTTGAGACTCTTTAAACACAAACACACATGCTGAGGCTCAACTTGAGACCTTCTGCGTGCAAAGTGTGTGATCTATTGACCACCTTCCCTTTCTCAAGAAACCTTCTAAACTGAGATACCAAAGGAGCAGAAACGATTCTTCGTGTATGCAATGACAGCAGTGTGGATACTACTGGCTCAGGGATGGGAAGACAATTAAGTCCCGACCGGAGGCGGATGGTTGATGAAGATGTTGGACTACGCCGAAATGGCAAAAATGACCGAGAAAATCAGAAACCAGGAAGGCAGAAACTTTAATAAGGAATGGGAGGGGGGATTACAATTTACTTTAGAGAACACAATAAACAACTAAAAACTTTGGCAGATTTGAGTAACACCTGTAATGTATTAAAAACTAAGGTAAATTTTTTTAAGAAAAATGGAGAAATTATATGATGCAGTAGAAAAAGTTTGATAATGGAAACCATGGAGGGGTGTTTGATGTTTAAGGATTCTGGGAATCCTAAATGCTGATGCTTATGATCAGTGTTTGAATTCAAATGTATAGTGTAACACTGAATAAAAAAAATTAAAAAGGAAAACTTTTAAATTTGTTTCCTTTAATCCCAAACTGTATTCATATTGGAATTTGATGCATATTTTTTATTGTTGTTATTGTGAAATTGATTTGAGATATTTTATGGGAAGTGTTTCATTAATTAAATTAAACAAATAAATACCAGAGTCATGTCCTCTTTCTCCCACCAACACCTTGGATTGGAACCAGACTTTAGCACATTTACAGTTGAATTCCCATTGAATAGGAATGAGGCACTGAGACTGGAACCAAGCCATTGTTTGTGTGCTTTATTGTGCAGATGCATCAACCTAATCCATAGTCTCATGTTACCTGTCAAAGGCAGTAGTTGTCAAGCTGTGGATCTTGAGGAACCCACCAGAACCTCTTTGAGCACATTGCCAAAGTGTGTTCAGAGCGTCTTCAGGGACAATGTAGCATTAAAGAACATCTAGCAGCTGGAGCTGACAATGAGCACCCACGTAATGATCAAGTTTGATTGATATCCTCTTGTGGGAAGCTCAGGTGACTGGTACACTGCCAAGTTGTTAAGCAGATAATTAGAAGGAAGACTGCAACCTTGCGCTTCATGAACTGCCTTGTTGCCACGTGAAGTGCTGTACCTACCACAGATCCTACCAGCCAGCTGCTCATGAGCAACTGTTTATGATTATGTTGGGCATGCCTCATCAACCCAACCGCTTGAGCTGAGAAACCTATCCCAGCAAAATACAGTTCCTTTCTCCATACACACCTCAACTGCTGATGGACATTTGCCTTGTTTCTCCAGCAGTGAGACCATTTCTGAGAGTTGCAATGAAGACTAGGAAGAAGACAGTGAAATGGTGGCTTGGGCTTTACTGTCCTTGCAGAGGGCATGTCTGTGTGTGTCATGGGTTGCTGTTAGCACCTCATATTGTACTGCAGTTGTATTCTGTTCTCTGTTTTTGGCAACTGTCCCTGAACTTTAATTCATTCAACTTGACCATAACATCAAACCAACTGATGGATTTCTCTACTTAGTAATTAAATTGTTGCCACATAGCTTTGGGCTTTTTAGAAGGGACCCAGGATGTGCCATTACTTTAATAAGATCTCTGCTTGCTTCACCAAAGAAGAAGAAATCAATATATATTTTCAAATATGTTCAGAGCTTGGATGTCCTGGTATATTAAGTTTTAAGGTGCAGTCTGACCCCTGGTGGTCAGCAGCAGAGCTTTACAGTGTGTTGAAGTTACCACCACACCGAAAGTCCCATTGCTTGCACGAGAATGGAAGGTATGGAGTGGGGAGGAAAATCCAGCATTTTTTTGCTGCACCCATCTGATGCATTAGCGTGGCCTAGATCTGGCCCATTGCTGCAACTTTCTGGTAGCTGGTCTGGCTCGCTATATCGCCTTTCTGGGAAGACATGCAACTCCTGTCATTGTCAATGCCACAGGTGGTGAATGTTTTAGGGGGGCACAATCAGAACCTCCCCCTACTTGTGAAACCCAGTGTAGCTAAGCAGAGTTGCATGGAGGGACACCTCCAAAAGCATGGCAGCTTGTGGGGGGTGGATTGCTGTGTCTGGATGTGTGGAATTTAGTTGCTTCTGGCTTCTTGAGAGAGGTTAGAATGCACCAGGGTCTTTGATTCCACTCATACCCAACAGAAGTGAGCCGAGGAAGGTAAGGAACTAGCGATCACATTCAAAGGCCACCTGCCACACTGATTTTCTGTTTGCTGCATCTTCTACTATCATTGAGACTATTCAGGTTCAGGGCAGGGGGTGGGGAGAGAATGGTAAATGTTCCCCAGTTCAAAATAGCCCAGGCAGCATTTATTACAGCCTTTGCAGACCTAAAATATCCATGGTTTTTCTCTGTCATTCCCCAATGCATTTCAGGACCCCAGTTACACAAAAATCCAGCAATGTGTAAAATAGAGGGGGGAGGGAGGTGTGTGTGTTGTTTACATGAAGAGAAAAAATGTGAACTTAATTAGTTTCTTGAAGAGAATAAACGCATTGTCAAAAGGGACAGTGCTGATCCCCGAGAAACATATTGATCCAGCACGATCCTTTTAAACATTAATAGAATGCTATGCTTGTTTTAGTTCTGCAGTCTAAAAAGCTTTCTTAGAAATGAGCTGAATACTCAGCCACTGTAAATGAATGGTTGTAGAACGGTAGAGTTTGAAGGGAGCCCAAGGATCATCCACTGCAATGCAGGAATCTCAACACACGGTCTCCCATCCAATTTGAAACCATGCCGAACCCAGTTTAACTTTGAAAATGTGCTAGCGTTTTGATTGCTGCGCCACTAGGAGCTGTGTTGGCATACAGAAAAGGAGAATCCAGGGATCAAACAGTTAAATAAATGGGAAGGTGATAATAATGGCTAAAAGGTGGTCAGATGACATGGAATGGTTGGGGTCACTGCTTGAATTGATTTGGATTTGGAATATAATGTTTATAAAATGTCATTATGGCTAGGACTTTTCATTCAAGGATGGGATGGTGACCCAGAGCTCAGCCCCACAGCCATTTTAAATATGACCTTGACTCCAGAAATCTCATTTTTTCCCCCGGGAAGGTGAACTAAAGCAATGCTTAGAGTATCAGGAAAAGAACAACATTTTAACGCCTACATCAGGAGTGTGTAGTATTTTCTTCTCTGCCTGGTTCCTAATACAATCAAACCATACCATCCCATGGAGCTCCAGGCATTTCTTAAGATGTTTCAAAGTCCAGCCTGGGGCAGCAACATGTCTGAGTCACTGCATCCACGGAAAACACACGTTTTCATTCAGCTTCTGTGGTGTCTTGAATACCTTTCCCCTTCCTTGAGCTAGGAAAAGCCCACCATTATGTACCCAAACTTTTAAGAAAAGATCCAAGTTTCAGGACTGTGGTCAGAGTACCTAGTTCTGCTCATCCTCCCACCCCTTTGCCTCAGTTTTCCTTCCCCACCTTTGCTGTTATTATTTTGGACTCTGTATCAGTAAGGAGAGGGACGTGGGTGGCACTGTAGTGTAAACCACTGTGCCTAGAGCTTGCCGTTCAGAAGGTCAGTGGTTTGAATCCCTGCAACGGGGTGAGCTCCCATTGTTCGGTTCCAGCTCCTGCCAACCTAGCAGTTCAAAAGCATGTCAAAGTGCAAGTAGATAAATAGGTACCGCTCCGGCGGGAAGGTAAATGGCATTTCTGTGCACTGCTCTGGTTTCACTAGAAGTGGCTTAGTCATGCTGGCCACATGACCTGGAAAAATGGTCTGCGGACAAACATCGGCTCCCTTGGCCAGTAAAGCGAGATGAGCACTGCAACCCCAGAGTCATCTGTGACTGGACTTAACTGTCAGGGGTCCTTTACCTTTATCAGTGAGGAGACTCTTCTGCCAAACCTTTATCCCTAACGCCACACAACCTAGGTTGCTGGGCCTCCTTGCATCCTACTAAAATTGAGGGTATACATAATTTTATTTATGTGTCACATTTCTTCGGTTCAAACCATGCCCAGAGTGGCTTACAGCATCTCACTGTGGAGCTCTGGAACTAGACGGGACCATCAACTTCTTCCACAAATTTAGAACAAAAGCAAAAAGAAGAAAAGAAGAAAAAAGAAAAGATGTCCTCTTCTGAAGCAGTTATGAAGTAGAAACAATTACTAATAGTAATCATTCCTTCCTGCTCCCTGCTGCCACACCACCATGACACTTATTCCCCATTTAGTCCTGGCTCTGCAATATTGTGAAGCAGGAATGTGTCAGTTCAGCTTCAAAATAGGCCACATTTACCATGTCAAGAATAAATGAAGTTGTGTCATGCTGTCCCTGCAGAGACTATGTCATGACTTAATAATGCCACATTATGATGGCAAGACAAATTTATACAAGCCCTGTGAGGCTATCTTTCCTTTCCTCAATATGAGGAGGTCACATTACTCATACGAAAACTGCTGAAATATGCCCTGTTGTACGGACACACATCATCTCTTGTCAAAACCTAAAGCTGAAAGCCATGCAGTTTTAAGCACAAGGATGATATTGTGATGGGACAAAGTCACCTGCAGGCATACAGCCCAGCTCATACTGGTTTTACAGACGTCTTTTACCAAATTACATGTCCTTGCTTAAGGAAGCATTATGGGCAGCAAGGAAGGAAGGGAAAAAAGCCCAGAACCATTCATCAAGAATGACTGTGGAGATGCAGGAAGGAGCAACAGCTAGTTCAGCCATCCAGGGTGAAGTCATCACATGACATCTTTGGGCGGTTTCCATGGTAAAATGCAAGATCCAGTACCGCTGTCTGTTCTGATAAGCCTTTTACTGTTGTTTTTTTTCTGGATTGGTGCTTCCAGCAGATGGGCGATATCTGGTTTTCAACTTTGTGATATATTCCCAGCTAAACATCGTGACATGCTGATATATCACACTGTCTTAAATAAGGATGGAGCTATGTAGAGGCATTGGCTGGCTTCACAATTTTTCTCACATTGTGATTTTTGTATCACACACACACACACACACACACACACACACACACGATTCACAATATATTGCCAGGTCAAGAATTATGAAACCAATATCATGGTATGGACTTCAAACCGGTTTTGGATAATATATCGATATACAGTCGTACCTTGGCTCCTGAATGCTTTCGGAGTCGGACGTTCCGGCTCCTGAATGATTGAAAACCGGGAGTGGGAGTTCTAGCTTTCAAACTTTCTTTTGGAAGCCAAACGTCCAATGGGGCTTCCACAGCTTCCAATTGGTTGCAGGAGCTTCCTGCAGCCAATCAAAAGCCATGCTTTGGTTTCCGAACATTTCAGAAGACAAACGGACTTCTGGAACGGGTTCCGTTCAACTTCCGAGGTACGACTGTGTTGCCCAGGCCTAGGTATACACCTACCTTTTCCCACAATGAACCAAATTGATGAGGGCACTGGGGAAAATGCAAATGATAGCCCTCCCTACTCCCAGTGCTGCTGGGAACATTGCTGCTGCCCTCCACCACTGCCAGATAAGCCCACCAGCAGAGGGAGAGGCTGACCAGACAGCACTTTCCCCAGGACAAAGCAGGAGCCAGCCCTGTTCCCATTATTTGGTTGCTTTCTTGTGTGTGGTGGGCCCAACTGCAGTTGGAGCCCCTGGCCGTTCTGAGTTACACCGCCAACAGTTATCTGTAATTGAAAATATACATTTTAAATAATTGAGAGAGAATGCCTTGACCTATGTTACACACACCAAAAAAGGCCCACTATTGTGAGATCTAATTTAGAGTCCCTATTACAGCAGAGAAGATAACCAACCATCAGAAACAGAGTGCACCCTCTTGGCCCTTTTAAAATAGCTGTTTATTTGTTTTTGTTTTAAATCGTGTAGCTCTTTAAAGGTTGACTTCTGCTTTCATATTTTAGAATGGGTTCACTAATGCTTAGGTCAAAAACAGCATCTATATTGTAATAATAATAACAGGAGTAATGACAGGAGATATGATAGCCACAGTGGCGTAGCGTGGGGGGTGCAGGGGGGGCAGCCGCACCGGGCATAACATCTGGGGGTCAGAGGGCTCAAATCCACGGGTTAGGGGGCGCAAATCCACGGGTTAGGGGGCACAAATTACTTGCCTTGGTGCTCGCTTTGGCAGCACATATACAAATTACTTGCCTTGCCCCGGGTGCTGACAACCCACGCTACGCCACTGGATAGCCATCCTCACATAACTAAAGGGCTATCACATGGAAGAAAGAGCAAGCTTGTTTTCTTCTGCACCAGAGGATGGGACCCAAACCAGTGGTTTCAAGTTACAAGAAAGGAGACTCTGACTAAGCATCAGGAAGAACTTTCTAATGGTAAGATCTGTTTGAGAATAGAATGAACTCCCTTGGGTGGTGGACTCTCCTTCTTTGGAGGTTTTTAAGCAGAGATTGGTTGGTCATATGCCATGGATGCTTTAGCATTCCTGCATTGTGGGGAATTGGACTAGACAACCTCCAAAGTCCCTTCCAACTCCTCAGTTCTATTACTATATGATGCTGATGTTGAAACATCAACATAAGCCTTCACCTCAGGAATCTTAAAGCTGAGGTTCATGACATTATCTCAAGAGTCAACCATGTATCCCCCCCTTTTTTTGTGAAGTCTTACCAAAGTGACATTTTGGTCCACCATCTTAATTCAAAATGGCTGTCAATGTCCAAACAGTGATGAAGACTGCAGCCTGACCTCAAGAACCCTTGTAACAGATTTGGTGATGTTAACTTGAGAGGAGTTTGATAATACTGAGAACAAACCATCTGGCAAACCACTTTCAAAAGCATATAGTAGATAAGGCTGCAATCAGCTGCTGTATTTTCTGTCTATAAGACGCCCCCATGTATAAGGCGCCCCCTATTTTGGTGGACTCAGATTTAAGAAAATGGGGGAAGATGTATCCATGTTTAAGATGCCCCCTAATTTTTGACATTGTTTTTTAGGGAAAAAAACCTAGTCTTATACACAGAAAAATATGGTATATTCTCCTGGCTCCATTAATTTTTGTGAGACTTAGGATGTAATTCTAACCTCACTTACTTGGGAGTCTTCTGTTAAATTCAATGTGACTTCTGGATAGACGTGGGTAGGATAGTGCTGCAAAAAGCATTTGCACAGCTGAAGATTTGCATTAATCTTCATTGTCACATATCTCATAGTCAGTCTTGAATGTTTAATTAACATGTGTGCATAACAAATCTTACAAGTGGTGTTGGTTTTTATTTGATAAGGTGGTCATCTAATGTCAATGCAAAACAGATGAATCAGTATGTGGAGCTACAATCTGTGCTGCACTGTTTTATAAGTAGAATTATGGGGAGGGGGAGAACTGGGAAATTCATGAGAGCTTGGAGTGATTGTAAATAAGCTCCCGATATCAATTTTACACCTACCCCCTGCACACCAGCAGCGATTTTCAGAGCAGAAATTAGGGAATTACCTCTGACTTCAAAGGCACTTCACTAAGCCCTTCTGTATTGCCTTAACATTTGATACATGGAGGATGACAGATTGCCTTGCCTCTGCTTTCAGGAGCAGATGGTTAAGAAGGATATATGAAAGGACTCCTGCCCATTAATAATTAGTACATTTATTTTGATTCACGGGCTTTCCCAAGTGCCGCCTTATTCGCTGCTAAAATCAGGATTAAATCTAAAAGATGGAGTGGCTCCATAGGATTTGGTCCCATTTGCCCCCACAGTCCAGGAAGAACTACACAAGCTCAGGAATGGGGGAAAGAGTCAGCTATAATCCACTCACTGATGACACAGAAATAACAGCACAAGAGCAAGCTTGGGAATAGCCACTAGCCTATTCATTTATGGCAAGTCAAAATTCCGTCTCAATGCTACCAGCCAGGAACTGCTTGTCCTTCCTTCCCTTCCGTAGCAGCAGCAGCAGGAGGAGGAGGAGCCGACCACTAAAGCCATTTTGCACTTGGCTCTGCACTTGGCCCTGATTTTTTTTTTAACATGGGGGGGCAGCCCCCTAAATATTGGGCCCCCTCAAAATGGTTGGTCCCCCAGGAGTTGAGCATTAATTTGCAAGGCTACGCAAGAGCCTAATCAATAATGCAGCAAGTTACTGTCTGGTCCTTATGTGATTTATCAGAAGATAACCTTATGCATAGTTATCCTCAGAATACCCTTCATGCTGGAAACATGCAGTGTTAAATAAAAATAAACAAAATGTTAAGGAAGTCACATGCAAACATAATTTGCTATGGTGCATTGGCTGCAGGCATTTAGTGATCACTTGTTTCACATCTTCTATACATTTTATTTTCTACTCACTGCAACCCATATCCCATAAGCAAGTCATACCAGATATAGCAGGGCGGGTGGGAAGGGAAATAGCTTCTCCATTGATTACAGTTCAAGGACAGCTTCAGTCAGATGCAATATTGCATTATTATAATTGGTAACCATTTCATTATGTTCCTCCATATACTTATTCAAAGGAAAGCGCAGAAGACACAAGGATCAAGGGCATTCTTATTTTCTTTTGAACAATACGAATTCACATCCAAGGCTGAGTGCTTGGAAAATGCAAAACTCATGTATTTGGTTCTTAGCAAAGTTTCGTTCTCCATAAATCACCCATTGTGAAAGGTAGTTCCTGTAAGGAGCAATTACCGATAACTCAGAAAATAAATGATACACAAACAGATAGTACATTTTGTAATAAACATAATGGTTTAAATTGAGTCAAAGTAATATAACATACTGTCTGGTACCCTTCCCTGCCTTGACTCTGGAAAGTAATCTTGATTTGCTCTTTTTTGCAAGGTGGGGGACAGTACGCAGAAACATTCAACATATGCTTTAAGCTTCTGGATTTTTAAATAGTTGAAGATCTCAACTGTCATGAAGTGCTAACTTATTTACAACTGTGATGGAGGGCGATCATTTACAGCTTGAACTCTGGAAAGAATCCATCTGCTCACCCCACGACTTTATAGTACAGTACATATGCTGTGTTTTCTGTGCTCAAAGAAAGGATGCAGTGCAGTCATTCAAAGTGCCTCCTAAGTCCATCAATAATCACCAGATGCATACGCCATAAATTCCACTACATGACACTGAGCAATTTTTTGAAAGAAGGGTTGCGAGCTAAACATTCATTTGCCTACCTGGCCAGAAGTCCAGTCTCCTAGCTAGTTAACAGAATAGGAAGAAATAATGGCAGTCACCATTTCATTTCATTTCATTTCATTATTTCATTTCATTTCATTTCATTTCATTGTATCCCTACTTTCTGTGGGTGGTAGGTGTGAAAGAGAAAATCGATACAGTATGCATTTAAAGCTAAATTCGTCAAGTTTTCGCTTTCTGAAACAGTACACAAAATGTAACACAAATGTCCTTTGAGATTTGCACATCCAAATTTTGTCATGCGGTTCTCTAAGCAATGTGTACGCAAATGCATATACTAGTGGGAGGTGTGTGTAAAAAGGAAGCTGTTAGTGAAAACGGCACAAAAAATGTTATATTAGGCAATAAAGTTAGGGGAAATTGCTTGCCCAAACCTGTACATTTGTCAAAACTGCAGATAAAAATTAGGAGAGACTTGCACTAAAATTCTGTTAATTGGCGTGTTGTTGTTTTTAATGAAAAATTGCTGCAAAATGTGGAGAACTTAATTTAAAACTGGAAAGATGAAAAACTGGGAAAAGCAGCACTGAGAGATCCTTCCACCCCTACTCTTGTGGGGCCCCCCAAATAAACATGGGGGGGGGGTCTCTGCTAAAATCCCAAAGGGGATTTTCTCTCAATGCAAATAGCACTGTCAGAGGAGTTTTCTTCGGAAGAATAGAAGGGGATGAAAGCAGGGCAGATAGTGGAATGCCAAGAGATGGTGTCCCCTGGTTCAGGAAACCCAGCCAGATGGGCAAGGTATAAATCATCATCATCATCATCATCACCCTGCCCACTCAACCACCTCTGCCAGTAGTGGAGAAGTGGTGGCAGTAGTAGCTTCCAGCAAAAGTTTTCAAGAGCCCCACAAGACCTTGCTGGAAACCTGGACACACTTCCCCTGCAAGAAAGGCTTAAATTGCCCCTCAATGCTTATTGTGATAATTCCAGAATTATCAGCTGATCTTTCTGTCGATGTATCAGAAACATCCTTTGTTTTTCTGTATCAGACTGCAATGGCTTCAAAAACAGCAACAACTCTGCAGATTAATGCAAACACACTTTCACAGTCATGCTTGGCCTGTCTCTCTCTCTCTCTCTCTCTCTCCCCCCCCCTCTCTCTCCCATCACCCTGCATTCCTAAGGGAGAAATTAACTGAGAGATGCCAGGCACTCAATCTTATCTGGAAACCAGAAGTGCCTTTTTTCTAGTGAGTGTACATGGTGCAGAAAGGTAAAAGGATTTAGGGCAGGGGGCCCACATGGATGCAATGTTGGAGAAACAGAAGCTTGCTTTCCGTCCTCTATAGCAGGCTAGGCACTAGGATCAATATTTTAAGCAGCATAGGTGAAGCAATTGCATGGAATATTTAACCCCTGTATATATTGAAGAATTCAATAAGCCAGTTTAATATTGACAAATTTGGTCATCTAAATGCCCCACACAAAGACACACCCATTCCTCTATGTGCCAATCATACTAAGTTAGCTTATTTCTGAGAAAATCTACTTAATTCTTTGTCGCTACCACATCCAGCATGCTAATAAAAAGTCTGTGCAAAATATATTGGTTTTTCACAGCCTTTGCCTTATTATCTCTGTTCATAGGTGAAGATGCACAATGGAGAGTCTCGGCGTCTCTGGATTCATTATTGCTGCTCATTCTCATACCATATCATCACTATGGAGAAATAAGAAAATGCATTATTTTCTTTCCAAATAAGTTCATTATAACTCAGGTTACGCCTTTGTTGCGGTTCTAACTAATTTCATGGGCATGTGAAATCTCATCACTGCTTAAAGTCCCATGACGTTCAGACTTCTTTTCCCAATCAATCCGCATGAAATATGCACATTTTGCTACAATTTCCCATCAAATTGCAGAGATTAGTTACTTTATCTCTATGGGCTCCCCCCCCTTAGTTTTATTGGTTTTCCTTTCCTCTCCTTGGCTAGAACATGTGTTTTCTTATTATACTGTGCCGGACCAAGCAGACACGATTTCTTCAGTAGAAATAAAACCTAGCGTTGAGGTGTCAGGTCTCTGTGGGCCTCAGAATCCCAATGCCCACATTTAGGCAAGGTTGGGATTTGATCTTTTCTGGATAAAAGGGCTACGGAAGCTGAATATTCTGCAGCAGTTGGTTTTGCTTTGAACTGGCCCTTCATGGACTGAAGAATGAGTACAAAACAAGAACAGTGTGAATGCAATCAGCAGCGTTGCATCCTTTGTGGCTGCTAGGGACACGCGTGCACCAGGGGATGGGCATGGCAGGTAAACAAAACCCACTGCACCTGTCCAACGCTTGCTGCTGCCAGGCAGGCATGGGGCATGGAGGGCACACTGGGCCAGGCTGTGTTGCCTGCCTGCCCACCCACCTGTGCATGGGGAAGCCCAGCCAGCCAATGTAGCCCTTGGTGGGTGCATCCCCCCAATACTGGTTGGGTGGCCATTCAGTGAGGGGGCCGGAGGCATGGTGGCAAGGCCAGACTGGACTCATGGAACCAGAGACCCTTGGTGGCAAGCAGGGTGAGAATCCCTGATAGGGGGTGCTTGGCTTGTACACCCTCAAAATCATGCGCCTTGGGCTACGGCCCCCTGGCCCTCCTCACACTCTGTCCTTGAATGCAATGGCTACCCATGGTAAGCATAAGCACCTGAATGTTACTGATTAGGTAGCGAAGACCCCATGCAGTTGCTCACCCCCTATATGATTACAATACTCACTCACAGTGGCGTCTTACCCATAGAGGCTAGTGGCTCCAAGTTCTGGAGGGCGCCAGGGAAGAGGTGGAGGCTAGATGCGGCACCTCCTGGCATCAGCTCGTCGCCGTCGCCCACCTCTGCCATGCTGTGCCGAAGCAGCGCCGCACCCGGAGCCTCCGTCTGCTTTGGCCACAGCAGCACAAAGCTCCCAGCTGAGCCGGAAGGTGCCGCGTCCAGCTCTTCCCCACCAGAGTAGCCGCCCTCCAGTCGCTGCCCGCCTCCTCTAGCCCCACCGGCAGTGCCGTACTCCCTAAAAAAAGTGGACAACTCTGGAAAATGGGGGGGGCAGAGGGAGCTTTGCACTACGGTGCCGGATATGCTTAAGATGTCCCTGTTCACACACATGCTTCAGTTGACTAGGACAATATCATGAGTGACTCTAAGACACTCTAGGAGTTTTTAACACCTGGATGAGTCAGGCTCATATGGATATCTAGTAACAATAACATGTGAAACGATATTGTATTAGATACTGCGCCCTTTATCTACCCTCCCTGGACGACTACACACCTATGCAGGCATTCGGTCAAACTGCACTCAAAGAATATATGAAGGAGAAGTGAGGTTGCCCATGCTGGCCTCACTCCAAGCATCCCCAGCCCTCCCGCTTCTGATATTTGTGTATTCGACACAAAAGTCTGAAGGAAGATTCTAAGCTGTGCTCAGCTGATGACACTAAGAATATTCCCCTTCAAACCTTTGTGCTGAACGCAGTGGCAGAGGAAATCGCTCAGGCACCCAGAGCAGCAAAGATGATGTGCACCCGGGGACAGGGCTATCCGACCAGGGGGTGGGGTGATCCGCCCACGGAGGCAGGGTGATCCACCCATGGGGGCACGCTGATCCTCCCAGGTGCCGGCACCACCAGCCGATTGTGCAAATACGCCCGGCGTGCAGCGCTGGCTGCTGGGGGGTGCGAACGCCACCCACTGGGGGGTGCATCCCTGGCAGCCAGCGCCACACACCGGGCGTATTTGTGCAATCGGTGGGCAGTGCTGGCACTTCCCGGAGGATTGGCGCATTGGGGATGCAAGTGCCACCCGCCAGGGGGTGCATCTCCGGCAGCCAGCACCGCAGGCCGGGTGGATTTGCCCGATCAGTGGGCGGATTTTTGTGACGACGATTGCGCCAATCACAAAAATCCACCTGCCAGAGGTGCGAACACCGCTACGCCGATCCACCCAGGTTTTTTTGTCCCAATCCCCAGGCATGACACCTGGGGCAAACCGCATACAGTGGCTGAACATACAGTGATTATAAGAGGAGAAGATATCAACATTGGGGATGGCGTAGTGTTAGCAGCCCTGATCCTCTCTCTCTCTCTCTCTCTCTCTCTCTCTCTCTCTCCCCCCCCCCTGTGTGTGTGTGTTTTAATGTAAGCAGACCTAACACCTGCATATGGTTTACATCTTAAAGATATGTCTCCAGGCACAAAGAAATAAGCAACGCATTGCACTGCATTGGCCTGTGATGAAACTGGATATGACATTCTGTTGGACGAGGCAATGGTGCTATTGCATAGGATGTCACGTGGTGATCCAGTATCTGTGGCTGGACGTTGGATCAGAGCTCCAAAGTCAATGATAAATTAACCCCAAGTATATAGGATATCCTTACATGCATTTCATATTCTTGCTCCCCAAACTTCTCAAGGCAGATGAATGGAAGAGTCAGCTCCCAGAACTTTCCTTTGCAAGGGAGAGAATATCAGGCTTTGACTCTGCATTGAAAGGCAAGGCAGAGATACAGTTTTGACAAAGAAAGGTCAACAATTGAGGGATCTTTCAAGAATGGACATTCTAAGGGAGAGCCATCACAGAATTTGGAAGGGGCAAAGCTTTCTCAAATCTAAATTTAGATGGAAGATTTGGTGGAATCTTACATTTAGAGAATAGCCTGTTCTAATTCTTTGTAACTTAACAGATCAAAATACCTAACAGAGGCTGAACCTTGCAGGTCTCCTTAGAGAATAACCCTTCTTGACTCTAAAGCACCCTATGTACAGTATTTGGAGGCCAGCATAGGTGAAACTGAAGATAAGGTTCAGGAATACAGAAAACAATAGTATCATTTATATCCAGGCAGACGTGTAATGCCTGAGAGAGCAGCCACGTTGTGAAAATAACACAAGAAATAATCTAAACTGATAGACAAAAACCCAAGGTCCACTTAATTGGATGGGTAAATATTAAGGGCATGCAGTGCCTATTGGGTTTATGAGTCTTCAATAACTCCCATAATTCCTTTATTTTCACACTGCATAATACAACTATTCCATTCCTACCAAAGGAATTTATTTATTTTCTGTCATAGATGGCAAATTAACTGCATGTGGTTTCACTGGTGTCCCCCCCCCCTTTTAGAAACTATCAAATAAAAAGCAAAACAGTGAGCAGATGGTGCTTCTTAAACCCTGCACTTTGCTAAACTAAACTCTGCAATTTACTGCTACAAAGACAATCTACAGATCTATTTTTCCAATCTTGTTGCCTGCAATTTTCTCCTATCATATGCAAACAGCCTTTTACTTTTGAACCAAAACTCCATCTGATGAAAATGCCTAATCTTCTGCTCCCTTTTCTCTGACATTACATCTCAGGAAATATTCTCTGAACATAAACAAAACATGCCAGTTTTTAAGCCTATCTGGGTTGCCAACTGACCAAGACAAAACATATTCTTACGATTGTGTCGGGGGGGGGGAGAAGACAAACAGCCATATTTGGCCTGGCAGAGAGAAGAGGAGGGAACATAACAGTCCTCTTCAATACCCAAAGGGTTGTCACCAGTCATGGTGGTAGCCCATTGGAACTGGCAGGGAGACCAACAGTATGTGGAGTCAGAGCCTATGAATATCAGAGCTAACCTATTCTCCTCCCTGCTGAGTTCTAGAAGAGCAACACAGGGGCTAAGGCAGTTGTGGAATTCAACAGGCAGTGCCACTCCTGGACTGGTGGTAAATAAGAAGTTGGGCAGGTGGAGGTTGGATGAGTACAGAATGAGGTCCATGATGCAGTGCCCCATTTGCCCTAATGGATCTGCCTCCTCTGGCATTCCCAGCAGCAACCTTTGTTTTCTGCTGCCCCAGAGGGCAAGATGAATAAGTTCATGTTCCAGGAGGGTAGTTTTTGGCTGAATGGTAGGAGAAAATTGCTGATGGCAGGAGTAGTTTGACAACAAGTCCCATTACCCAGAAGGGTGATGGTTCTCTTCTCACTTGAGGCCTTCGATCAGAAACTGTGCAGTCATCTGTTAGGGATATTCTGGATTTAGTTGAACTAAATGGCCCACAAGACCATCTCTAACCGAATCTATTTTAATAGAAACCTTTCCATTTGCTCTTTCTGAAACTATGAGCACACCAATACATGACTGTCCTTTGAAAGTCACACTTTTCTGGGTAGTGTGATACAGCTCTCCAACCTAAAACACATAAAGTGGTACCTTGGGTTAAGAACTTAATTCGTTCTGGAGGTCTGTTCCTAACCTGAAACTGTTCTTAACCTGAGGTACCACTTTAGCTAATGGGGCCTCCTGCTGCCGCCACCACCACCCAATTTCTGTTCTCAACCTGAAGTAAAGTTCTTAACCTGAGGTAATGCTTCCGCATTAGCGGAGTCTGTAACCTGAAGCGTTTGTAACCTGAAGCATTTGTAACCTGAGGTACCACTGTACATAAATTCATATATTACAGGGATATGTGCACAACATGGCATATATTGGTGAAAAATAATATCCAGAAATGGACTCGATTAGGGGACAATGCATACAATTATATTTTTGCTAGGAGAAATGCACTGGAAAGTTGAATTTTCATAATGACAAACATGAAAAAAGAAGAAAACCCTGTTCTCCTGTTGGAGAAATGTAGCAAACTGAATTTAAGATTCTGTGAAATTGAGAGACGCCAACATTGTCAGATCTGGCTGTTTTGTGGGTGGGCTCCTCTCCATGAGTCATCTCAAACAGCTGTGCTGGATCTGCCCAGAATGTCTGGGTTCTACCGGCAGACTCACTCAAAATACTCGCAATGTACACACCCCGACACAAAGGGTTTTCATACCTTACACTGAGCCAATCTAGAAGCCCTTTGACAAAACGATTCTCCTCCTTCCAATTCATTTAAAAAATGTGTTAAAGTTTTTAAAAAGAAAAAAGTGATTCCATCTGCAGCCTAAAATGGAAAAAAATTCAGAATCTAGCACTCATTCTGCATTATATTAAATGCCTGTTCGACAACATCAAATGGGACAGCTCCCTGAGACCACTAGGCAAAGGAAACAGGAAAGCAGAGAGCCGACATGCTCATATGGCTCATGCTACAGCATCTACAATACATATACAACAGGATGCCTCCCTGAGACCACCAGGGAAAAGGGAGATATAGCAGTTCGATTAGCAAATCTGGTTGATAATGCCCATGTGTTTAATTTCAAAGCATTTAACTTATTTTAAGTTAAATGTGACGCAGGTGGCACTGTGGGTAAAAGCCTCAGGGCCTAGGGCTTGCCGATCGAAAGGTCGGCGGTTCGAATCCCTGCGGCAGGGTGCGCTCCCGTCGTTCGGTCCCAGCGCCTGCCAACCTAGCAGTTCGAAAGCACCCCCAGGTGCAAGTAGATAAATAGGGACCGCTTACAAGCGGGAAGGTAAACGGCGTTTCCGTGTGCGGCTCTGGTTCACCAGAGCAGCGATGTCACGCTGGCCACGTGACCCGGAAGTGTCTTCGGACAGCGCTGGCCCCCGGCCTCTTGAGTGAGATGGGCGCACAACCTTAGAGTCTGGCAAGACTGGCCCGTATGGGCAGGGGTACCTTTACCTTTAAGAGTCATTTCCTGCTTTTGGATTCCGCCACCCCCAGAAGGTGTCCCAAAAGATTAGGCGGTATTAAGTTGTATCATTAAATATCGCAAAATATACTTCTATTTATCAGCAATGAACAGTTCCGACCTTGCATTTTCCCTTTCAGTGCTCCATCCAATGAATTAGCTGATTAGGTGATGAGTAAGAATTCCTGGCAATTCATACGTCTTCCAAAATTTAAAAGGGCGTTCAGGTCTTTGCATGTCAAATGCAAGCACCAAGTTCCAGCTTAGTAAACTTCACAAGTATGAACCATGGTCTTCAGAACAGAAGGCCTTAAAAAGGATTGGGGAAAGAAGGAACCAAGGTAGGGCAAATCCAGGAAGGAGCAGAGTTGTGAGTGGCATGGACCCACTGGCTCATTTTCAGATCCTTTCTCTGACCAAGCTTCCTTAGCTATCCCTGCTATCTGGTAGCTACAGTACAGTATGTCCATTGTACTACTAAGTACTCCCATCAGTTATCTACCATCAACTGCTGCCCTCTGGTAAGATGTTACAGAAAGCTTAGAGAACACATTAGTTAGGAAGCTAGAGAAGAAGGGGTTTTGTTTTTTGTCTTGCTTCTTAAACAGAAACAGAACAACAATATGAAACTTCTGACTCCACCCAGATACAACTAAGGGATCATCCACATTTACATTTGTTCAGGGCTTCTTCTTTTTTTAGCCAGAATCAGGTGGGCATCATTGCCATTGTAAGTGGACAATTGTAAGAGGTGTTTGTGGTGAGTTCTGGCACCTCTTTTTCTGGAAAAAAAAATAGAG
The DNA here is from genome assembly GCF_965113315.1 of Podarcis vaucheri. Taxonomy (NCBI): domain Eukaryota; kingdom Metazoa; phylum Chordata; class Lepidosauria; order Squamata; family Lacertidae; genus Podarcis; species Podarcis vaucheri. The sequence goes on along the minus strand of NC_138764.1, from coordinate 20,652,286 downwards.
CTGCAGGCTTTGCTTCACATTTCTTGGCACAAGTCCACACTTTGAAGCCCCTCCACAGATTTTGAAGCCCCTCCACAGATTTTTTATTTTATTTTATTTTATTTTTTTGCCCCGGCACTTTTCCTGTGGAAATCTGCCCTTTACTGCTAGATAAGAGCAAACAACAATCTGCGGAAAACTTAAATAATCATTCTGATTCAGCATTAAAAAGTGGGCTTTCCTGGGGGAAGTGGTGGGGCACACACACACACACACAACCAACACAATGCTTGGATACAGACCAGGAAAGTGCAGAACTGCGTCTAGAAAGAACAGGGCAAAAGCTAAGTGAGGATGAGGACCAGCTAGTGACTAATGACAATATCCACACCGTAGGGTTATGGGAAAGAAAAGCAGACAGTCAAAGGCAACATCAGTTCAAACTGAAATGCTTCCAAGTCAGAGCCAAATGCACTAATAAAAATACAGAATGAGAAATTAAAATTCCATGAGGAAGTGCTTGGGCTTGGGTGGGGAGTACATCTTTCACCAACCGCGTCTTGGGGAGAATCCTGTTACTGTATTTTTATTAGTGCATTTGGATATCTGAATGTGGATGCTGCCTTGGAAGGTACCTGTGTGCTTGATGGCAGTATCAGGCATAATAAACAGATAAAATGGTACACATAAAGTTCCAAAAAGCACGTTGCTGAGTTTGGTTTGTGTCATTTTTAAAACCATAAAATGGGTCCACTCCATTCAGCTCTGAAAGTGACGAATTGCCTTAAAAAGAAAAGAAGGAACTTTGCATGATTGATTTTCATGCATAAGCAAAATTGATTCATTTGAGGTATTTATTCATGGCTGGAATGAAACTCTCTTTAGACTGGCAAGCAATGACTTCAAGCAATTATCAGGCCTTGATCTTGGAAATGGCTCTGCACAGCTTTTGGGTCTGTTTACTCTTAACGGGCAGAAACATCAGGGCCAGAGACGCATTTTGCAGCCCAGTGATTGGAATCCATTACACAAGGTGGGGGAGCAGGGAAAGTAGATATATTGTAGATGGGGACAGAAAGATGTGGGGAGGGAGGGAGAAGTGACAGTGATAAATAGGAGCCATGAAGCAGCGGGAAGAGAAAGCACGATAAAAACAGCAAAAATGGAGAAGCAGATAGATATATTGCAGAGTCAGAAAGAGATTGGAAAGCAAAGAGATACATAGATGGCTAGATATATTGGAGATAGGAATGGAAATAAATGGGGAGGAGAGAAGAGGGGGGACAGTTAAATGGAAGAAGAGATATAAACAGAGAAGAGACGAGGGTAAGATAAACATACACGAAGAATGGATAGATATACTGCCCAGTTAGAAAGATAATCAGAAGTGTGTGAGAGAAAGGAGTCTTTAGATAGATGCCCTTGTCCATCAAGGGTTGTCAGCATGGAGAATCATGTTTTCATACATCGACCCCTTTGATGGATGAGATTTTCACACCCTGAGATGGGTGCCTGCATGGAATTAAACAAAACAGGCCATGCCTCCTGGTATCTGCACCGAATGTACCGTGTTGAGACCACCTACAGATTCTCTACTGCAGACTAGATTCAACTGCCAAAGCAATTTAACCCTGGGCCCTGCATCCCAAAGTCAATATTAAGAAGTCTTCCCATAGTTTCATTGAGGAAAAGGAGGGTGAAAGAGATATATTTGGGGTGGAATCCAATGTAGTACTGACCATAGCTGTCAACTTACAGATTTGAAAATAAGGGACCAGCAGCCTCGAAAATAAGGGAGCAGCAGCCAAAATAAGGGATCAACAATTACTTAGATAAAATACATATTTTGTTGTGTGCAAATGGCTTTAGATACCAATTAGGTCCATAAATTACCATATAGTATATATTCAACACAAAAAACAGCAACAATTTGTTGTTGACCAAGGACAGCTGGACATAGAAAGGGCCCCATTACCTTCAGTAGCTTATTTAAGGGACATCATCAATAAGGGACAGCAGCGGGACATGGTGCTGGGATAAGGGACTGTCCCTCCAAATAAGAGACGCTTGACAGCTATGGTGTTGACCCTTGTTCCAACAGCACAAGGATTTCCCCCTTTGCAACAGCATGTCCTCCCACTCTCCACCTCCTGAATTCTGTTATAAGTGTTCCTGCAACCTTCTGGAGCAGATTTGCAGAGGACACAGAGGAAGGGAAGTCCTGCGGAGCTAGTAGAAATCCTTGCACTGAAAGGAGATGGTAGTTGAGAACCACCCACTTTGTACAAAATAGATACAGGCCGCATTTTAATGCTACAACTGTCTTTGGGATTATTTGTAACAAGCCATCATGTTACAATAATGACATGCTATCACATTGTTATGTGTGCTCAGCAACTTTGTAATGCTAAATGGCAACATCCTAAAAATGGGACCATTTTGTGTAGCAAAATGCATTTCTGGCCTTGGAGCACTGTTTAAGATAGGGGAAAGTGGTCCACTGGATCATAGGAGATGAACATTCCTTTGCTTAAAGACAGGTTGTGTGATCACATTTGGCAGTATCAACCTACTTTTGTAGCAGCAGGATGACTAAGTTCAGGATTCTTGTATGGTCTCCAGTAAGTGAACAGCATTACCAAAAGCAAAATAACTGATCTAGAGATGGGTAAATCTATTTCCAGTCCATGTCACTTTTCTATGCTTTTGTTCATAATTAATTTCTGCATTAATCTGCATTAAACAACCCTCTAAATTAAATTTTGATATATTTTAAACTGTGATGAAAAGTGTTACAGCAAAGCAATAATCTAGTGGCTTATAATAATGTAGTAATAATTTTATCATTTGCACCTACATTGGAAGACTTACATTGGTTCCCAGTACATTTCCGAGCACAATTCAAAGTGTTGGTGCTGACCTTTAAAGCCCTAAACAGCCTGGATCCAGTATACCTGAAGGAGCATCTCCACCCCTGTCATTCAACCAGGACACTGAAGTCCAGCTCTAAGGGCCTTCTGGTGGTTCCCTCACTGCGGGAAGCGAAGTTTTACAGAGAACCAGGCAGAGGGCCTTCTTGGTAGTGGGACCTGCCCTGTGGAACGCCCTCCCACCAGATGTCAAAGAGAAAAACAACTACCAGACTTTTAGAAGACATCTGAAGGCAGCCCTGTTTGGGGAAGCTTTTAATGTTTGACAGACTATTGTATTTTAATATTTTGTTGGAAGCCACCCAGAGTGGCTGGGGAAATCCAGCCAGATGGGCAGGGTATGTATGAATGAATGAATGAATAAATAAATAAATAAATAAATACCCTGCCCATCTGACTGAGTAGCCCCAGACACTCTGAGTGGCTCCAGCTAGTTATATTCCAGTCCTGACTATTAGTTTGCAAAGAGCAGTTCAGGTGATTTCATATCGGAAGGTGAGATTTTCACAAGCAAACCTAGTACTGACCATCAGATCAGCAAATGCACAAGCAGAGCTCTTCATGGGCTACAGCATGCATTGGAAGTCCGTCTGTCTGTCCCATACCTAGAGTGGCTTTGGGCATAAAGGGGAACCAAGCAGGAGACTGGGCTGGTTCCCTGTTCCAAGGGTCGATGGAGCACATTTGCAAAGGCAGGTGCAACATAATCCCACTTCCTCCCCTGCCTTTGAGGTCTGAGCACCCACAATCCGTGGAGGCTCACAATGTAGCATTCTAGCCTCAGGCCACCAAGTTCCAGCCTGACTCAAGTCTCATGAATCCTAACAAATACTATGGACTGAAAAAGCAGGAACATCGCCATAGTACTGGTAGCCTCCCAGCGGCACAGATGTATTGCCAATTTGACTGCTCTGGAAGCAAAGCTTAATCTTCTGCACAGTTACGTGAATGTAACCTGGATATGCATACCATCAGAAACACGGGTAACCCCTTTGCTCTCCATAAGCAGCTTGAGAGAAATAAGCCCCAACTGTTTGAGTTTGTGCCCACAAAGGAGCTCTTGAAAGCAGATGTTCCTAAGCACAAGATGGTCACTAGCATAATAGAATGCATTGTATCTTTGCTGTTGCTACTGGGCTAGCAATTCAGGGAAGCTCTTGTGCAGTACAGTATATTGTGCAAAGGACATTTGGGAGATAGCTACAGGGAGAAGCAAGGTAGAATTAACGCAGTGTTTTGCCAGCATTTACTGATACAAAAAAATGGCCTTGCACTACTGAACTGCAACAGAGAACAACAACTACCAGACTTTTAGAAGACATCTGAAGGCAGCCCTCTTTAGGGAAGCTTTTAATGTTTAACAGACCACTGTATTTTAATACTTTGTTGGAAGCCGCCCAGAGTGTCTGGAGAAACCCAGCCAGATGGGTGGGGTATAAACAATAAATTATTATTATTATTATTATTATTATTATTATTATTATTATTAGACTGTTTTTATCATTGATGTTTTGTAATGTGCTTCTGGGACGCGGGTGGCACTGTGGGTTAAACCACAGAGCCTAGGACTTGCCGATCAGAAGGTCGGCGGTTCGAATCCCCACGACGGGGTGAGCGCCTGTTGCTCGGTCCCAGCTCCTGTCAACCTAGCAGTTTGAAAGCATGTCAAAGTGCAAGTAGATAAACAGGTACCGCTGTGGCAGGAAGGTAAACGGCATTTCCGTGCACTGCTTTGGTTCACCAGAAGTGGTTTAGTCATGCTGGCCACATGACCCGGAAGCTGTACGCCGGCTCCCTCGGCCAATAAAACGAGATGAGCACCGCAATCCCAGAGTTGGCCACGACTGGACCTAATGGTCAGGGGTCCCTTTACCTTTACCTTTAATGTGCTTCTAATGTTGCACACCACCTTGAAATATTTTGATAAAGTGTGGTATATAAATTGAAACAATAACAGTAGCAATGATAATGATAATGATAACAGAAAAGGGACAAACATGAATGGGTTAAATCAGGCATCCCCAAACTCGGCCCTCCAGATGTTTTGAGACTACAATTCCCATCATCCTTGACTACTGGTCCTGTTAGCTACTGATGATGGGAGTTGTAGTCCCAAAACATCTGGAGGGCCGAGTTTGGGGATGCCTGGGTTAAATTATCAGACACAGTTGGCTTCCTGCAGAATATTTGTACCCTTGCAAGCCTCTAGGTAGCATGAGAATACCTATTCCTACAAGGCTGACTCATATGTGGGTTCCATAGCAGTCTGCTAGATTTTAGAATGGGCACCAGGATGTTCACCACAGCATTCAAAAGTGACAGCGCTGCAATATTTGACCCAGATTCTGTCCCCCAGCCCTGAATTCTGGAAGCGACGCTAATTCCTCGCAGCAGGCAAATAACCTGACAGCGACGATCCAGATCTTTTTTTTTGCTCTCTGCATAAAATAAATGTCAAACATTACAGCTACTTAAAAGTCCCAGTGTAGCAACCCACATTCCTTGAGTGCAAGTAAATGTCTTCTGATTCCTGAAGGAAATGCATTATTATTACTATTTTTAAAAATGTTGCAGTGATAACTGTGCATAAAAATATGATCTTCCGAAACCTTCCTGGAAATTCCCAGGTGCTGTAGCATTATAAACAGGTGCATTTGGACTGGATTAATTACTAGCTTTAATAATTCAATACTTGGTTGGCAGTGACCCTCATGATCCAGACTTAAAAGTTCCACTAGGGGAAAGAGCTCATTAGCAGGCTATTAGGCTGTCTCTCCTACTTATCAGCTCTCTGCAGAAGGCACCCACGGATAGTAATCAGAATGGTTTAGGAAATCGTTTTAATAAGGTTAGAGAAATATGGGGTTTTTTATTTTAAGTGTTCTACGTATACACCATAATTATATCTATTTTATTTTTTAAAAAAATCCAAACAGCATCTCAGAATGGTTTGGAAAATAAGGACATGGATTCATGAACAAATGAATGAATCCAGATATCTACCTACACATATAATCTTCTCTCTCTTTCTAACATCATCATCATCATTTTATTATTTATACCCTGCCCATTTGGCTGGGTTGTCCCAGCCACTCTGGGCAGCATACTGCACATAATAAAATGTCAAACAACAACAACAACAAAAACACTTCCTGATACAGGGCTGCCTTCAAATGTATTCTAAAAGTTATGGAGTTCATAATACTAATAAAGGTAAAGGTAAAGGTACTGCCCATACGGGCCAGTCGTGACCGACTCTAGGGTTGCGCGCTCATCTCGCTCAAGAGGCCGGGAGCCGGCGCCATCCGAAGACACTTCCGGGTCACGTGGCCAGCGTGACAAAGCTGCATCTGGCGAGCCTGCACCAGCGCCACACACGGAAATGCCGTTTACCTTCCCGCTAGAAAGCGGTCCCTATTTATCTACTTGCACTTAGGGGTGCTTTCGAACTGCCAGGTGGGCAGGAGCTGGGACCGAACAGCGGGAGCTCACCCCGCCGTGGGGATTCGAACCGCCGACCTTAGGATCAGCAAGTCCTAGGCACTGAGGTTTTACCCACAGCGCCACATTATTATTTATACATTATTATTTATACCCCACCCATCTGGCTGGGTTTCCCCAGCCACTTTGGGCAGCTTCCAACAAAAGTTTTAAAATATATTAAAACACAAATCATTAAAAACTTCCCTAAAGAGGGCCACCTTCAGATGTCTTCTAAACGTCAGATAGTTGTTTATTTCTTTGACATCTGATGAGAGAACATTCCACAGGGCGGGCGCCACTACCGAGAAGGCCCTCTGCCTGGTTCCCTGTAACTTTGCTTCTCGCAGTGAGGTAACCACCAGAAGGGCCTCAGTGTCCCGGCTGAACGATGGAGGTGGAGATGCTCCTTCAGGTAAATTGGTTCAAAGCCATTTAGGGCTTTAAAGGTCAGCACCAACACTTTGAATTGCGCTCGGAAATGTACTGGGAACCAGTGAAGATCATTTAAGAGCAGTGTTCCTGGCAACCACTTCCAGTCACCAGTCTAGATACTGCATTTTGGATTAGTTGTAGCTTCTGAGTTACCTTCAAAGGAAGCCCCACGTAGAGCGCAACGTCTTTAGCTGTCAATCTCCCTATGCAATGACCTCTGTTTGCTCCATCCCTGGTGCTGACACATACCATGGCCATGCTGCAGAAATGCACATTCAGCTTGCGGGGGGAAATGTTCTTCATATCTACTGATGTACACAGATGGAGGACCTTCGTATAAGGAGAAACTATGGAGCAAATAGGGTTCCTCTGCTTGTGGAGAAACACTTGGGCATGAATGGGAGCAGACGCTTCTTTAAACATGAACAAATAAATGGGCCTGTCATATCTCATTTGCTCCCAAGATCTGATAGGGGAACTTTCAATCATTCAGAGTTTGGGATTCCACTAACAAATCCTGCTTATTCTGGAGAAATCTTGTTCCATGCAAACCTCCCTGGGAAGATGTTTCAGTGGAGTCCTGTATTGAATTCCATTTCGCTACATGGAATTTGGTCTTCTCAGTAGGGGAGATGCGGACAAAACTCCCAACTTCCTGGTAGAGTCTGATGAAAATGCATGCGTATCTGGGGAAATTGTACTAAAAGGCCAGTAATCATTGTTAAGGCTTAGCTTGACTCCCCACCCACCCCTCTTTTTTATATTGAATTATATTATGAATTTTGCTCTAATTTATTTGGGACCAATTCTAAGTTATGATTTTGTATTGTTTTAAAACTGAACACTACGGTAGTGTCTTTGATGATCCTTGTTGTTGGCATCTATCCATCATGAGAGACAATGGAGTTCACCTCTGGGGGTGAACTCAAACTGCCAGAGGATCACAGGGCTGCTGCGACTGCAGAGACCGGTAACTCATAAGTGCCATCTTCCACATAGGTTTTGCTATGTTAGCAGCACTGATGTGGCGCAAGCCTGGGCAGTGTGTATGGAGGTCCTGGGCTGACAAGACCCCCCTCTTGGCTTTGCTGATGTGGTCCAAAGGAAAGCAAAGCAATACATTTGGCACCAGCTTGGCTGCAGGCGTTGCCAGAAGGAGGCATACAAGACCGTCTTAGGGACTCCACTCTAGATTTGTGTAGGGTTTATTCCTTAGCCTTCCTTCTCTCGAAGACATCCTACAAGTCAACATGATGAATAAGTGTATAATGAAACAAGTCATAATCTAACCACTGATAAGCACCTAATCCTTTTGATTTCAACTGGATCACTGAGCATGTACTTAAATTTGCCATTGGAAATCGATGGAACTTAATAGTTACTGGGTGTTATTCTACTAAGTTTTACTTCAAAGTAGACCCATTGAAAGTTAAGAATGTCCCCATAATACTGGAGCATGCATACACACACTCATGCCCTCTCCACATCTAAAGTTATCAATCATTGGAATAAATTTTCACAAGCTGCATTTGATTGCCAAATATGACCATGCCACAGTAGCCTACTAAACAGTTTTTTGCGGTTACTTCTCCTAATTTAAGCCTTTCCCAATGCATTAATTCATCTTAAAATATTAATGCATTGACAGTGATATTATTAATATGCTGCTAATGTTCTGGCCCTGAACAAGATGGATAAGGCTTATCAGGCAGAGATTAAATAAATGTTAGCTTTAATTATCTCCCAACCAAACCATGAAGTATACTAGAATGAGGTCACATGAGCAAAACCACTTTGATTAGGAAGCTTAATTGTGTGGACATTACCCCGCTTGTATGAAATGGATTATAAAATATTGTTCTTTATAAACACGTGCGACTTTACAAAATCTAAATCCTTCATTAAATCTGTAGTTCAGATCTTTAATTGTGTGAAAACTCAATTACAAAGGAAATTACATCACATAGGTCACAATTTGGTCAAGGTTAGAGGAAGGAGCTATGGCTCATGGGCAGAGCATGTGCTCTTACTTATATGAGACTCCAGGTTTAATCCCCAACATCCTTATAGGTATCTCAGATACTAGCAAGGATGAGGGGAAAAAATCATTTCCTGTGGACAGATGTTGCACTGGACTTAACAGACCAGATGTTTGACCCAATATCACACAGCTCCACACATTCAACATACATATGTTTAACGCTTTTAGGTTAGCCTAAATTTAGTGCTCTCCAGATAATGGTGGACTAGAGCTCCCATTATCCCTAACCATTGGCTTTGCTGGCAGGGTTAGCCCTGCACCAAACCATTGTTTTGTGCACCAGGAACAAGCCTCAGGCTTGTCTGTTTCCCCCGTCCTCTGTCTTTCACTGGCTGTGCTGGAGGAGAAGGAAAGGAGAGAGCGTGTTCATGCAGATAATGATTTAACATTGCATCTGAACCAGGCATGGGTGTGAACAGTATTTCTAAGATGCTTTTCAGGAGAGGAAATTGTGATATAACAGCACAGATTATGAGATAGCATACAACAAATCAGCATATTCTTTGTATACAAACATTAAATGTCACCTTTACTAGAAGAGGTAACTACCTATAGCAGTTGCTTATCTTACATGTAGGATAAAAAGACCTGTAAGAAGGAATACATTGATCTTCAACCAAATAATCTTAGCAGTCATCGAAAAGGTGGCTCTTAAGAAAGAAATATGTGTTTCTAACAGGGGACAAGAATTGCAAGATGTAGATAATAGGCTCTAAGAATGAAGAAAGAACAAAGACAAGAGACCAAATGTATACCTGCACTAGACTTGATGGAATTCTGAAAAAAAGCAGAAAGATGCTTATCTGAGGATGCCAACTATTTAACGGCAAGAACAGAAACCAATCAAATGGCTGTTCCTTCTGACTGACTAGTGAAATAGCCAACCATTATGATGGGTTGTCATCCACTAGTGATATTCTCAGTGTTACAATGAAAATCTACCGTATTTTTTGCACCATAACACTCACTTTTTTCCTCCTAAAAAGTAAGGGGAAATGTCTGTGCGTGTTATGGAGGGAAGGCCTACGGGTGGCATGCCTACGGATTTTCCTCCTCTAAAAACTATGTGCGTGTTATGGTCGAGTGCGTGTTATAGAGCGAAAAATACGGTATATTGCAAGCAGTTTGTGGTTAATGCATCTGTCCATAAAGAGATGCATTGCACACACCCTCCAAAGCATCCCTACTCTCAGAAGATACTGGGAAGGTGTCCCTACCTCAGTATCACCCACAGCACTCCCCCCCCCAGCCCATGGGAGTAATATATCAGTTCTATAGAATATAGTGAAGGGAGATATTTGTGAATAGCACTGTATCACCTCTCACACCTTATATGTGTGGAAGAGGCTCCACACAATTAGACAGGGTGCTCAGGGTTCCAGATCAATTGTGCACTGATCTCTACATGCTTAGATTTTGCTTTGTCACGTGTCCACACTCAACTTACATCACAGACAATGCGTTCAGCAATGCGTCTCCAGTGCGTTCTTTCCTTCATTTATACAATATTTGTAGGGGGCTTTGAGGGCTAAACCTGTTTCACTGAGGTTTTGCCTCCTTCACAGTGCATTTATTTTGCCTCATGGAACTCTATGGAAACCAATGAGAACCACCACCACCACCCTTCAGCCCCCCCCCCCCGCTGTGTGCTAACCTCTTCACCTCTTCAGCTGCATTACTCCAGATTGGACTCCACTTCTTGGTCACTCTGTTTTGTGATGCTAAGGTGTGACAGAACGCTGGAAATGGCTGTCGTGTCCACAGAGTGAAGAAATAGCCAAAAGATGGTGATAATAAAACAACAACAACAACAACAACAACAACAACAACAACAACAACAACTTATACCCTGCCCATCTGGCTGAGTTTCCCAAGCCACTCTGGGAGGCTTCCAACTGAATATTAAAAACAATACAGCATCAGACATTAAAAACTTCCCTTAACAGGGCCGCCCTCAGTTGTCTTTTAAAAATAAAATAGTTATTTATTTCCTTGACATTTTATGGAAGGACATTCCACAGGGCAGGCGCCACTACTGAGAAGGCCCAGTGTCTGGTTCCCTGTAACCTCACTTCTCGCAATGAGGGAACCACTAGAAGGCCCTTGGTGCTGGATCACAGTGTCTGGGCTGAACAATGGGGGTGGAGATGCTCCTTCAGGTATACAGGACCAAGGCCTTTTAGAGCTTTAAAGGTCAGCACCAACACTTTGAATTGTGCTTGGGAACGTACTGAGAGCCAATGCAGTTCTCTCAGGACCAGTGTTATGTGGCCCCAGCGGCCACTCCCAGTCACCAGTCTAGCTGCCGCATTCTAGATCAATTGCAATTTCCAGGTCACCTTCAAAAGTAGCCCCTTGTAGAGCACATTGCAGTAGTCCAAGCGGGAGATAAGTGGGTAGGCTCTCATCACCACCCAAACCCCCAACACAGAGTACACATAGCACAGTTGGCAGTTAGGTGGCCAAGAGAGGACAACAGTGGCGTAGCGTGGGGGGTGCAGGAGGGGGGCCGGCCGCACCGGGCGCAACATCTGGGGGTTAGGGTTGGAGGCGCAAATCTATGAGTTAGGGGGCGCAAATCCACGGGTTAGGGGGCGCAAATTACTTGCCTTGCCCCGGGTGCTGACAACCCACGCTACGCCACTGGAGGACAAGCCTGACCACCAAATACCACCATTTCACAAAGCATGAAATATAGTGGTCCTTGCAGAGAAAGATCTTAAAAAGTAAGGAAAGCTCGTTCATCTAAGATGTTCCCCTGCAGAAAGAAGGAAGGGGGGGCAGAAGAGAAGGGGGAGAGCAATTAGTGATTACAAATGGGCAGCATTCACACCCTCAGACTGTAAGAACTTAGTTTCTCTCAAATATTAGTGACTAAGTGGTTGTCCCTAGACACATCCTGACTTTGTGGTTGCAGACTCTTCCAATCATAGATTCATATAATTGTAGAGTTGGAAGGGTCCCTGAGAGTCATCAAGTCCACCCCCTGCAATGCGGGAATGTCAACTAGATCATACATGACAGGAGGCCATCCAACATCTGCTTAAAAGCATCCAAGGAAGGAAAGTCCATCACCTCTCATGGGATTCTGTTCCATGGCCAAACAGCCCTTACTGCCAGAAAATTCGTCCCAAGGGAGATACAAGGGAATTTATCCTAGATGTGCTTAACAGTCCCTGACCTAGTCTAGACCTACAGCCAAGCTTTCTGTTGCTCTCCAACTGAGTTATTATTTTTTTTTTAAAGAGAGCCTTAAAATAATAATAAAAAGAACCGACACACTTAAAGTATTGCATTGTGTGCAGGAAATAGATGAAAAAGAATGTTTCAATGTTAGCGTGATTTGCAGAGCTGTTTAACAGAAAATCCTTCCCTGTTGAATATGCAGATTTTGATACAAGAAACAAAATTTGGAGAGAGAAAACCAGCCCTGCTCAATACAGGACAATTTTCTGCATATATCATGAACAATGGTAGGGAAAACATAGGGCTAGAAGACTGAATACAGAAAGCAGGCATTTTTTCAGAAACACTAGGGATGAATCCAGGCTAGTTTCTTTCAAAGAGCCAGGAAATTGTCCAATGAAAGCATAGAAACTTCTTGAAAGGGAATACAAAGAGTGCAGATGAGAGAAACGAAGGGAGAACATTAAAGCAAGACTCCTGTAGAGGAGACAAAACGGTGGGAGCTGTTGTTGTCTTAGAGAGAATTCCTTTGTGCATGGGACAAATTTGCCCAGTGGTGAAAGGCCTGCAAAGTGGGGGGTGGGGAGGCAGAGATACGTCTCCCCCATAGTACTCTTGTGAGCTTTCATGGGCTAGGGTTCTTCATGAGAAAGATTTCACCTGATTTCACCCAACACCTGTGTCCTGTATCAGTTATTTCGCTGCTCTTGCAGGGCCGCAGATTGCACCTGCCTGGCAATCTATTTTAACTCTGCAGAAGTATCTTGCTGTTATGAGGTTCCCAAAATTCTTTAAACCAACTATTTCCTTGGGGGTTTTAGTTGTAAAACTAAAACCACAGACTCCTGAGTAGTGTCTTGGGAATAAGTTATTTTTAGTTTAAGCAGTCTGGAAGTGAGCCGTGTGAAAGCCGGATTTTTTGCCTCCAATGGTGAACATGAGGTGCAAACGTGAATGCTGCTGCTGCTGCTCTTTAGTGGGGGTGAATTTGCTTCACACAGACCCCAGGAAAAGATTTGCGTTGGTCTTTCCACAGGGAGGGGGGCTGGAGATCCCATGGCAGGTGAGGTTATTGGGTCACTATTTAGGTCTGCTCTACCTCCTCTCCTTTCTTCAAGGGGTTGAGTAAGAAATTTGTTTGTCACCTATTTAGCCCTGTAGGGTTATCTGTTTATTATGTATCTGTTAACCCGGTCAATTTGGCATTCTGTGCCGGTAGGTAAGGAGACACCTTACCTGACAACCAGTTTGTGGCATTATTGGGTTAAGGGCACTCTAGAATCAACTTCCACAGCCTGTAGCTTGGGGGTGCCTTTTGGCCATGATGTGCACACGTTGGTGACTATTGGACAGTGGGGCCCAAGTGTGCATGTTAGAATTCCTGCTCCGTGATTGCAGTCATGGGATTGTTGTCTATCACATGGACGGTATATGTTTTGACTCCACAGAGTGGGAAGTGACGGAGACAGGATATTTGTGTTACTGTGTTCTGTGAAGTGGGGCTATTGTCCTTTTTCTCTTTGCTGTCTGATGCTAGAGAGAGAGGGAGCCATGTTGCAGTGCTCTGTCTGTGTTTATATGTAAATAAAGCAGATTAGTCAAAACACTGAGTTGCTGAGGTCTGTTACGCAACTGCACAGACTCTGCAGATCCCTAAGCGTGCCGGTGTTGGTTGGCATTGGTCGCTGTGATGTTTGGGCTGAAGAAAGCTTATGAAGCTCCCGAATGAGCGACCAGGAGGGAGAGAACATGCCAGTTGGGCATGTGTCTCTGCCAGGGTCCTACTCGAGTGTAGGCTGAACTCCTGACACAGTTCACATACTCAAACTTAGCAAGGAGGGATGATTTTCTCTCCATCCTCAGCTGGGGAGTCACAGAAGGTGGCTTGCTACATGCCTAGGGGACATGGGTGCAATCTCACCTGCCTGACATTGTGCTGGAACTGAATTCTGGTAGGTTTTGGCTAGGGGAAAAGTGCTGGGTACATGTGTTGAGCCGCATGTTTTTAATCCTTAGCTGGGGCTTCTCATGCAATAAGCTAGTCAGGCTGTGTCTCTTGGCTATTCCTAGTGGCTGTGGTGCTATGCTAGGACTTATTTATATACCACTTTTTGACCAAAAGGCACCCAAAGCAGTGAAAAACTTTAAGAAAGAAACATACAATCAATCAAAATAATACAAGATACCCATAAATCACACTTGATCTATGTTAGGAATCCCAGTAAACCCTACAGCAAGAAACAGAATATGCATCACTTACAATTTTGGATGACCCAGAGATTAAGGGTCCCATGCTCTACCAACTGAGCTTCTTTCATCACACTGCAGCCAGCCAGCCAACAAAATGTTCATTAACTTCACGCTACAGTAAACAGAGCTTGGAGAAAATGAAAGCAACCCTACAATCCTAGCAGGGGGTGGGGACAGGATCCACAAGAATAAAAACATAGACCAACTGTTCTACCTCTACTAGCATTCTCCACCAGCAGATAAACATAACATACAATGCCACACTTTTATGTAACAGCCTAGATTTTTCTAAAAAGTCAGTGAAATAGAACTCAAGAAGGCCACATCTCCCTCTGAGGTCCTGCCATCACATGGCTGCCTTTCTCAAATGTACTTCTCCCAGCAGAGGTGATGTGAAAATTTGGTGTATTGCAGTGGAAGTTCAAAAGAGGAAGTTCAAGTTACTGGGTTTCCTCTTTTGCTGTTTTCTTTCATATGTTCCAAAACTTGAGGGATGAGTTCAAGATGAATGCTCATTGCTGTGTATAACCTCCCCGTGAAGAGCTAAGAACAAATGCTCAATAAAGACCAGACACGGTCTAACTTCTGTGCAAGCTTTGTGCAGGCAAAGCAGGATGAATGCTCGGGTTTACAGGAGGAAACCTGGGAGAGAATAAACCCAGACACATTGAGCATGATCACAGCCCAATTCAAGACTGAAGTTGAAGTACTTAGCCAAAAGTATAAGTGCTTAGCTATCTCAACTTGTTAAAGGAGCCTTTTTAAAAAAGGGAGCTACGTGGTTCATGGAACTTTTTGTAATGCTCGTTTGACTGTGAATACTTAATCCTCTGATTTCTATGCACAGTAATTAAGGTTTTGATTATGGTACACATCTTAGAATAAATTGTTACTACTTCCTATGGAAATGAAAATTAGTGTCATCTTTCTGCTAACCACATTATATTGCAAATGTGTACCATAAAACAAAAGGCAGAAATTGTATTACAGTTCTTTCTACCACCATATATTTCTAAAAAACTGATATATGGTGTGATAATTAAGGAAGGGGAAACGTACCTATATTAATTATAGAGGCATTAAGGAGGGGGGGGGGAACCCTGCAGTCCGCTTTTAATTTTAAATGCAGGAGCAGATGCTCTGGGTATTATGGGTCTATTAATTTCACTAGAATTACATTTGCCTTTTTAAACTGTCAAAGTAAAAAAGAAGTCCCAGGATCTCCAAACACACAGCATTATCCTAACAAAATGAAATAGTAATTACAATGAACATTTATTCTCTCTCCCCCCTTTTTTTTTGGGGGGGGGAGAATTTCCAGTGCAAAGGTTAGACAATATATTCACACTGCAATTTAGACCAAGAAAACCCATATCAGAATTGAATGGGGGGGGCGGGATTTAGGGGTCAATGTACAACCTTCATGAAGGTAAAAACACACTCTCTTTTAAACGTATATGATTTAAGTCCGATTCAGGCAGAAGATCAAATCCCAAGGCAAGAAGGAAGGTTGTGTTCTAATTTTGCATTTTGAAGTAGAAATCTGAGTCTGATTTCTATTTAGCAGAAACTGAGTTGGCCGGTTAAGTCTTCCGCTTTAGTTCCTTCTGTAGCAACTGCCAGGTTAAGAAAAGAGTTAGTTCCACTTTGTATCAGCACACAGAACACTTAGTGTTAAAGCATGAGCTTTCAGGCACACAACAAAAACATTTCCTTCGCTTAAAAGAACTTAGTCAAGCATTAGGGGAAAGACAAAGATAAATAACCAGTGTTACAAACATAAAATATTGTTGCATGCCATCCTGATCTCTGGGCACTTAACCAGGGTCTGTGTTTCCTTTTGAAAATAAGGCACTGCGAAGACTGTGGTGTCTTTATGATATATGGTTTATTTACGAATAAATACAACCTGAGCCTATGATGGAGGGGTTCACAGTATTAACACTTTGACCGGGCCTTGCATCTCCCACATCTACAGCCTTGTATTCAAACAGAAAGCAAACAGCCTTTCTGACTGCACTGGGGAACAGCACTGTAATGCTACAGGGGTGCCGAAATGAACCAATGAGGTGCTGGAACTCAGTTCCAGTGAGTTCTGGCTGGGTGAAAAAAGCTCCTTCAATTCTGAAATCTGGCTTTTGTCATTTTCATTTTGCCCCCTTCCTTTTGCTTTCTTAATGGTTCACCACCTTCCCTTTGTTCTCTAAATGGCCCATCACCCAGGTGATTGCCTGTCCTGAACACAGGGAGCTAGTCTTACTTGTTTTGCTTTTAACACTTGCTAGTTGCTCGGTCCCAGCTCCTGTCAACCCAGCAGTTTGAAAGCATATCAAAGTGCAAGTAGACAATTAGGTACCGCTCTGGCGGGAAGGTAAATGGAGTTTCTGTGTGCTGCTCTGGTTTTGCCAGAAGCGGCTTAGTCATGCTGGCCACATGACCCAGAAAAACTGAGGAAAAACGTTGGCTCCCTTGGCCAGTAAAGCGAGATGAGCGCCACAACCCCAGAGTCATTCACTACTGGACTTAACTGTCAGGGGTCCTTTACCTTTACTTTTTAGGTCCAGGGATTAGGTGTCTGGCACCCAGTTTAACACCTCAAGCCTTGATTAAAATTTTAAAAAAATTTATTTAGAAAAATATAATAGTGGCGTGGCATCTATGGCAACATTTAAATGGCTTCTGTATAAAATAACAACAAAAAAATAAGGAAAATAGATACGAAAAGGTGTTAGAAATTATAAGATAATATAAAAAGAACAAAGTAATAATTGTAAGTGCAACTGATAATGGAAATACACTGGGGGTAACGGGAAGTCTTATGCATTTTAGTAAGAATGTATGGTGAAATGGACCATTGAACTGATTTTTATTTGTATACTTGGACATGCCATACAAAAGAATGTTTTGTTACTAATCAATTTCAATAAAGCATATATATGAAATGTGCAACGTGACAACAGGAAGTAGCATGATGACATATCCTTCTGGATCTTTATGTCATATCTCTTGTTATGTTTAGCTCATCCTTGAAATATGAAAGAGGACACAAGGCAGGGTCTCTTTCTGATTCCCTCAAAATCCCTCCAAGATTTTGTTTGGAACTAGAAGTGACTTCTATTATTAAAAAAAAATACATTATTATTAGGGTTTGTAAAGAAAAAAATACAAACATTATTATCATATTTTTTTGTTCAAACAAAAACATGAATCTAAAGGCAAGAAAGAGAAAGAAAAGAGGAGAAAGAGAGAGAAAAGAATATTAAAAGAATTGAGAGCGAGAGAGAAGTTAAGAAGCTAAAGAACTTACGATTCTTCATCTGACCACTCTATAAGTGACTTTTAGATTTCCTTGATGAGGTATGAATGTATAATAACTTTCTCATCACTCAGTGGACATTGAAGACAACAGCCTTGCCAAGACATTATACAACCACTGTAAACAGCTACCTGTAATTCATCCAACATTATTTATTTAAGCCAGTGTTTAATGACCAGGGATTAGAATAAGCCCTCCCCACCTACAAATGTCAGTTTCATTTCATTCATATTTCACAGTCTATGTCTTGGATCAGTTGCACACTAAGAGGCTTAGGACTAGGGTAGGTCAACTGAAATGCTACAACTAAGGCTGTGCAAACAATAATTGCCTGGTTTACAATATGACATTTTTATACCCATTTTCTTTTCTTTTCTTTCTTTCTTTCTTTCTTTCTTTCTTTCTTTCTTTCTTTCTTTCAAGAAAGACAGAAAAAAGAAGTGATTTTTAGCTAAAATTGGTCTTGACAGCTTGGGTTTTTTTATGACTCTTTGGAATTTATTTGACTTATGCGCTGTTTCACAATGTGCATTAGATGACATTCATAAACAACAGAAAATGCTTGCGTTGGTCCGTAAGCTCCATTATCTTGATTGAATGTATTTGTCTATGTCTGTTCTAATATTCAAACCTTACATTACAGGTTAATGAGCTTTAAAAATTATATTTTGGGTGCTCAATAAAAGAAAAATCATTGCATCAGCATTCATTTCCAAAGCAGGAGAGCTAACCAAAAAATAAAATTTAAACACAAACCCACACTTTTATATTCTGAAATGAACTAGAGGACTTTATCCAAGATTTTGACTGATATATCAGTCAAAATCTTGGATAAAGTCCTCTCTCTCTCTCTCTAGTTGTTTAGTCATTTAATCGTGTCCGACTCTTCATGACCCCATGGACCAGAGCAGGCCAGGCACTTCTGTCTTCCACTGTCTCCCGCAATTGGGTCAAACTCATGTTAGTAGCTTCAAGAACACTGTCCAACCATCTCGTCCTCTGTTGTCCCCTTCTACTTGTGCCCTCCATCTTTCCCAACATCAGGGTCTTTTCCAGGGAGTCTTCTCTTCTCATGAGGTGGCCAAAGTATTGGAGCCTCGGCTTCAGGATCTGTCCTTCCAGTGAGCACTCAGGGCTGATTTCCTTCAGAACCGATAGGTTTGATCTTCTTGCAGTCCATGGGACTTTCAAGAGTCTCCTCCAGCACCATAATTCAAAAGCATCAATTCTTTGGCGATCAGCCTTCTTTATGGTCCAGCTCTCACTTCCGTACTGCACCCAAATATATACCTTTACTCCCATTCCCTCCACCCCACTTCTCCTCCCCAAGCCACATACTATGCTACCTCTGTGACCTGTTTTACACTGACACACATATCCCTACCCCTACCTAACCTCATTCTCCCACCCCCAGAATATTTCCGCTTTGTTCTCATTTCTTACCATGTTCCATCAATCTCCTGTGGTATCATTGCCACCACTTCTCTCCACTATCTACCTCTCTCTCACACACACCCACACACCCACACCCTCTTCCCTGATACATGTGTGAAAGAACCAAGGCCCAGGTCAAAGATCCATAAGTTATTCTCCAACATCACCACCCCTGAATGCCAGCTGCTGGGAAGGGGATGCTGTTGCACTCAGGTTTTTCTTGTGGGATTCTCAAATAACATCTGGTTTACTTGCAATTAATTTGGATGGACTGCTAAGGGTGGAAGATGGGAATTGAGGCTTCTAGCCAAAGTACAGGCCTATCTGTTCTGGTACGAGATGAAACAAAGTGGTTTGGACATGTGCCTGAAATATCTGGCACATGAAACCCAGATTTCCTTCATTATGGGATGTGTCATATTGGATAATTACAGGCACGAAGAAGAGAAAGTGAAAGACACAGATGAAAATTAAACACCCACACAGAAACATACTGTTTTGATATAACTCGCTTGCTGGACAAACTCAGAGGTTGTGAAAACGAAGGAAGGATTAGCATCGGATTGATTTAGGGGAACCACCTGGAGCAGCATAAATGTGAGATGATGGCAATCCTCCAACCTCAGAGCATGGGAAGCCAAACAAAGATTTACGATTTGGCTTTAATATTTTGACTGTTTGATTATTTTATAATTTGGAATGACTTTAATGTGGCTTTTATTGGATTGTTAAATTGGAAAACTTAATAAATATTATTTTTTTAAAAAAACCTGGACTAGTTTACTGTATGCTGGACTAGATAGGTCTTTGGCGTCAACTGGCGTCAACTGGATTATTCTTATGTACTTCCAAGATGCAACAAAAGCAAAATAGATTTATTCAAAGAAAATAAAAATAACAGAAAGAACTGATGTTTTGCTCAATGTATAGGACCCTTCCAAGTCTAAGGAGGCTAAAAGTTCCATGTCTGGTGACCTCCAAATTGAGTTCATTTCTCCTAGCAGGGTCCGTATTGCATTTGATCCTCAGCAATAAACCAATACCCCAGGGACTAGCCATTCTCTCCAGTAAATGACCCCGGCAAAAATCTGGAGGGGCTTCTGTGATTTCACCTCAGGAAATCGTCTCAAACAGTATAATAATAGGATGGTAATAGTAGCAGCTCCTCCTTTCTTTAGCTTACGCACATGAGCAGAAAAATATCTGCAGTATTAGCTTGTTGTTCATCTGATAAAAATCCTCATCTTGCAGTACTTCTGTATTACTCGCATCCCTGGCTGTGACTGCAAAAGGCCAGTTTGAAATGCCAATCAACCAGACTTCTGGGAAACCCCCCAAAAATGACCTGTCCCAGTAACATTTATTCATTGATGCATTTTAGTTAATTTATATACCTCTTCATAGTTCAACGAAAATTTCTAAATAGTTTATAAATTCCAACAAAAAGGGGAATAAATAAAAAGGATTTAAAGACAAATTCCACTTTCAATCAAACACTACTACAATTAATTATTATAGGCACGGATTCCACTTTTTAAGCAATATAATTAAATATCTCCACATACAAAGAAAACAACTAAGAACCTCAGAAGGAAATCATATACAAAACATCAAAATGCACTATGACACACCTAAATGCAACCTAATTCTGATGTTATGTAAACCAATTTGAGGTTTGTTTGCTTTTTACAGTCAAACAGTATATAATTTTATGAAATCTATCAATCACCTTGAAAATTTTTAATATTACAGGAATACAATGACGATTCATGGCTGGAGTGAATGCTGCCAATACAGTATGCAATGTCTTCCTTTGACAATTGAGACGCAGAAATTATTATTAATAATAAAAAGGTAAAGGTAAAGGACCCCTGACAACTGTCTAGTCACAGATGACTCTGGGGTTGCGGCGCTCATCTTGCTTTACAGGCCGAGGGAGCCGGCGTTTGTTCACAGACAGTTTTTCAGTAAATTTCTACACCACCCTTCAGCCAAAGATCACAGGGAAGTTTACAATAAGAAACACAAAAATACAAACCATAACAACAAACAAATACAATACCCCCACCTTCTTAAAATGCCATAGATTACCATAGGCCTAAGAGGAGAATCAAATGAAACAGCACCCACACCCAAGATTCCATGGACCCTGGAAAAAAATAGCTTTTGAGATACAGCCAGATATATCTCATAGGCTCCCAGAATCCTTCAGATCACCTTCTCCACTAATACCACTAATGGGAAGGAATGATTGAAGGAATGGATGAAGGAAGGAATGATTCAGATTATTATTTGAGCTACAGAATAATGATTTTATTCTAAGAACTCTGAGTAGATTGAATCAGGACAATGGATTTTATCACACTTGTTGATTAGTCGTTTAGTCGCGTCTGACTCTTCGTGACCCCATGGACCAGAGCAAGTCAGGCACTCCTGTCTTCCACTACCTCCCGCAGTTTGGTCAGACTCATGCTGTCCAACCATCTCGTCCTCTGTCGTCCCCTTCTCCTTGTGCCCTCCATCTTTCCCAACATCAGGGTCTTTTCCAGAGAGTCTTCTCTTCTCATGAGGTGGCCAAAGTATTGGAGCCTCAGCTTCACAATCTGTCCTTCCAGTGAGCACTCAGGGCTGATTTCCTTCAGAATGGATAGGTTTGATCTTCTTGCAGTCCATGGGACTCTCAAGAGTCTCCTCCAGCACCATAATTCAAAAGCATCAATTCTTCAGTGATCAGCCTTCTTTATGGTCCAGCTCATGGGTTATCACGCTACATGGGTTAATTGGCTTTGTAATGCAGAACTCAGCCACTCCATTCTCTGGTCCACAGGAGACCAAGATGGCGGTGGTGGGGGAGAGAAGATGAGCAATGCAAAAGGGCTGGCTCTGGAGAGGGGCTGCTTAAAATGGCACTCAGCCAGCTCAGCCCAGCCCCCTACCTCCTCTAGGCAGGGCGGGGAGAAGCCAGGAGGAGGGAGGGAGCAGGCGCCGCCACAGTGTGTGTGAGGGAGGGGGGAATGGAATGGGGCAGGAAAAGAAACGGTGCAGCCCAAATGAACACGGACAGTCCACAGGCCGGATCCTGAAGGCCACTGGGCCTGATCTGGCTTGCAGACCTTAGTTTGCCGACCCCTGTTCAAATGCCACGAGGTCTGTGTTATCAATAACTGTGTTATGAATTACCACGGTTAATGACCTGTGTTTTCTGCATTTCATATTCTTTTGCTCCAACTGCTTACAATTACATCACCTGAAGTGTGTATGTATGTCTGCTACCAGCCACTTTCATGACTTTTCCTTAGTCATAAAGCTTCATAGACTTAACAAGGCTAGCTCTCTGGATATTCATTAAGTTTGAAAGGGAACACTCAGGGAAGGTAAAGCGATTTGCAAATATCTGTTGGTAGCCAATATGTGTGTGTCTCTTGTGTGCTTCATAAAAATATGTATATTTCCTGAATCAGTGGAAGGACTTGTGCAAAATAAGCCAATTGCAGATGAAAAGAAAACATCTACTGAAAGTGTGACTAAATCGTGGGATGGATAGAGGCGTATCTGTACCTCCCAAGTGACAATGCTATATAGTTTGAGAGGAATTTGTTTTTGCAGTGGAACATAAAAATGGAGGGGGTGACTATGGGGGAAGAAACAAATTTATGGTTATTTAAAGAGGCTTTTTTTGGCATCCCTTTTTAACATTGGCTACTTTTAAATCCGTCACTTTTCAGAAAATTCAATCTGTATAGTACTATAGTTTACCATCTGTTCCTACTTATGTTCTCCATTCAGTTTTGAAAATTATCAGCATTTAAAAAAAATGTTTTCCTGCTCAGATTTAAAGTATCCAGTGTTGTAAATGCAAGGTATGCGCCAAAAATTTAGCACACTCAGGACAAAAGCAGACGAGACATTGGAGATCCATGAAGAGATCTTCTGTATCTTTTGCAATTTTTGCTGAAAGCAGGTATCACAGAGGAAGACTCTCTATTGTTTCATCTGCTTGGGTGCTCAGATTACAGATGTTGCCACACTAAAAGCTAAAAGCCCTGATTCAGCCCAAGTTAATATGTGATTTTTGCAACTTGGTCCACAAATTTCAGTACAGTGGTACCTCAGGTTAAGTACTTACCGTAATTCGTTCCGGAGGTCCGTACTTAACCTGAAACTGTTCTTAATCTGAAGCACCATTTTAGCTAATGGGGCCTCCTGCTGTCGCTGCGCCGCCGCTGCACGATTTCTGTTCTCATCCTGAAGCAAAGTTCTTAACCTGAAGCACTATTTCTGAGTTAGCGAAGTCTGTAACCTGAAGCGTATGTAACCTGAAGTGTATGTAACCCGAGGTACCACTGTAGTCTGTACAAGGAAGTAAGCCCCATAGAATGCAACAGAACTTTCTTCTGAGTAAATTTGCATAGGATTGCACTGTTATTCCGCTGTTAATTTCAGATTGTCTGCATTGGGATCCTGCAGAACTGCAATCTTAAATTGCTTTAATTAGGAGATTAATAAAGTTTGGTTAGTTAGTTAATGGGCAGAGTCCATTTTCAATTAGTGGGGGAAATGTGAGTCAGAAAGTCTGAGAGTTAAAGATGTACTTGTTTATTTTTCAAGGCTTTTTCAGTACATTACTGAAGAAGGAATAAAGAAAGAAAACAGTATAATTTCCTTTCCTTTTTACACTATGTGGTAGTTTTTTCATCATAAAATTTGCTTATAATAAGAGTTTGCTATTGTGGAAACATATTTAAATTGAATTTATCAGGTAAATTAATAACTGTGGTCAAACTCTTTAAACAGTGGACATTCTGAGGGAATATGGCAGAGCAAACCAACTTTAGACAGAATGCTTGCATTAAGAAAAGGGTGAATGGGAAATGAAGGTGCGATGGAGAAATATGGCTGCAGTTGGAATAACTTTAGTTAACCATCTGGACTTAAGAATTCAAAGTCTGGAGCATTAAATTGTAAAACTGAATGACAAGACGCTTTCACAACAACAAAGTAGCCAGCATGTATCAAAATGCATTCATGTGTGGCGGTGTATGTCTCACTCAGAAACAGCCTTTAAGCCAAATAAAAGGGAATCTCCCCCCCCCCGCCCCGTTTCCAGTGTGTTGCAAGAAGCTCCCCCATCCTTAGTCCTGACCACAGGCTTGGAACTTCCCATCCCACCTGCTGAAAGTGCAAGAGGGAGAATTGCTGGCAGGTTTCTAATCCATGGTGGCCAGTGCCGGATTTACGTATAAACTAAACAAGCTATAGCTTAGGGCCCCACTCTCTTGCGTCCCCCAAAAAAATTTCAAGGGAAAAAAAACCTGGATGTACACTTCCAAAATATAAGATAGAAAACAAATAAAATACAGTGGTACCTCGGGTTAAGTACTTAATTCGTTTCAGAGGTCCATTCTTAACCTGAAACTGTTCTTAACCTGAAGCACCACTTTAGCTAATAGGGCCTCCTGCTGCCGCCGCACCGCTGGATCACAATTTCTGTTTTCATCCTGAAGCAAAGTTCTTAACCTGAAGCACTATTTCTGGGTTAGCAGAGTCTGTAACCTGAAGCGTATGTAACCTGAGGTACCACTGTATAACCTACATACAGCAACAGTGTTTTGTGCTGTGTATGGACCTATTAGGTCTATAAATTACCATGTAGCATATATTCAACACAAAAAACAGCGACAATTTGTTGTTGACAAAGGTCAGCTGGGCATAAAAGGGCCCCATTACCTTCAGTAGCTTAGGGCCTCATCGAACCTAAATCTGGCCCTGATGGTAGCCCATGGAAAGCCCCCCCAGATGGGGAATTCTAGGAAGGAGCTGAGAAAGTCCAGATTCAACAGAATCTGAAACCAGCCCCTCTGCTATCACTTGACTGTATCATGATGGATCTGGGACCCATTGCTATGACCGCTCCTAGCAGGAGTAGTATGGAGAAGTGTTTTGCCTGCCCCATGATCCCTGTCATGGAATTTTACTCAATATTGATCCAGAGTAGAATCCCAATGTATAGTTAGCAGAGTAGAAACTGAAACACATTGCAGGATTCCCCTAAAAAGATAGACCAGAGGCAATTAATATTTCTTTTCTTTTCTTTTAGTTTTTTAATTCAAAATTAAAACAAGACATATTATCCAAAAACATATCATTCTTGTCCCCCCCCCATTTTTCCTCCCTCCCCCCACGCTCCCACACAAACCCCCACCCCCCGACTTCCCTCAGTTCCAGTCTTTGGTTTCTCTGAGACTGCTGTTTTCTGCATGTTACAAAGTTGTATAGATCCTCAAACTATTTAGCTGATTATTATCAATAAAAAGTTTGTGAATGTTTATTCAAAACCTGCCAAGGAGTTCAGTAGTTCAGTTCACTTTGTGAAAAATATGGAATGCTTCACGAATTTGCGTGTCATCCTTGCGCAGGGGCCATGCTAATCTTCTCTGTATCATTCCAATTTTAGTATATGTGCTGCCGAAGCGAGCACAAGAGGCAATTAATATTTCAACCAGCAGAGCTTTACTTCTTCTGAAGGCAAATGAGCATAATGGTCACAAATCCAATACATTCAGGATTGGACAGTCCATAAGAAATCCAGTTGTAGCAGACTTAACTTAAACTTACAATAACTTATTACTCTTGTTGGGAAAGATTGAGGGCACAAGGAGAAGGGGACAACAGAGGATGAGATGGTGGGACAGTGTTCTCGAAGCTACCAGCATGAGTTTGACCAAACTGCGGGAGGCAGTGGAAGACAGGAGTGCCTGGCGTGCTCTGGTCCATGGGGTCACGAAGAGTCGGACACGGCTAAAAAACAACAACAACAACTTATAATAAGTCTAAGCACTAAGCATACTATGTACAGAATACCACACCAGAAGGAAGAGAGATAGAAAGAGACAGTGAAACCTAGGCTCCTTCTGGACTTATTATTATAGTCAGCATGACCTTGACAGAAGAGGTAACAGACCCATTTTAATCCGGCTGTACAGTGTTACCTCGGGTTACAGATGCTTCAGGTTACAGACGCCTCAGGTTACAGACTCTGCTAACCTAGAAATAGTACCTTGGGTTAAGAACTGTGCTTCAGGATGAGAACAGAAATTGCGAGGCGATGGTGTGGTGGCAGCGAGAGGCCCTATTAGCTAAAGTGGTACCTCAGGTTAAGAACAGTTTCAGGTTAAGAACGGACCTCCAGAACGAATTAAGTTCTTAACCTGAGGTACCACTGTTCTCTGCTTCTCTGAAGCATGAACTTTCTGCTTGTTTTTTTTCACACTGAGAAGCTTCCAGAACCCTTTTGAACTAATTAGAATAGGAAAGATCTCGACGATACTTTGTGCTCTAAGAAATGCAAACTGATCCTGACTGATACGAGTAGCAGAACTGCAGGTGCCTGGTGCTGTCAGGCCCGAGTTAGGATTGTTCTGTATGTGTGGCATTCCAAATTGTGCCTCTAATAGAAATCTCACCGATATGGGGAGGAGCACAATCTCCAGGGGGGTTTTGGCTGGGAGGTTTTGGCAGGTATAAAGTGCTCCGTATCCTCCAACATTTTGCTGATGAATATAGGGATAATAATACTAATACTAATAATAATAATAATACTAATAATAATAATAATAATAATAATAATAATAATAATAATAATAATTTTACTATTTATACCCCACTCATCTGACTAAGTTTCCCCAGCCACTCTTGGCAGCTTACAAATATATAAAACATAATAAAACATTAAACATATTTAAAAACTTCCCTATACAGAGCTGCCTTCAGATGTCTCAGGGTTCAAATAACCCCATACCCTCCAATATGTCTCCAATGAAAAGAGGGAAGTCCTATGGAAAAGCCGGAAATTCCGGGATTAAATCATAAACCAGGACAGGTTCTGTAAATCCTGGACTGTCCCTGGAAAATAGGGACACTTGGAAGGTCTGAATTCTCCTTTTCATGTCCCAATAACAACCTCTGCCCCTTCCTGTGGCTATAAACAAACAAACAAACAAATGAAACCTCCATGAAGCTACATCTCTTAAGAATACACACGTAGTTTGACTCTTAGTTCGGCATTCATAAGAGGCGTTGGCTTTGAAGATGAATCACAAAGCATGTTCTCCTTGAAATGAGAGCACATGTTGCGGTGGAGTCTGCTATGCCAACCCTCTGTTGCCAGGCAGGTTAAATGATTATTGCCTGAAGCAATGATTGGATGACCAGGTTGCTGGGGCAAATTGCATGTTGCAAGTTGGGTGGGTGGGACCAAAGGTTTTAAATATTGGGACACTCCGCTATTGCTTTCTCTTTCGCTGAGTGCATCAGATCACCGGTTGACCTTTCTATGCCTGTCATGGGGTCGTCTGCTCTTGGGGCAGGGGCCAGATAGGAATTTTGTCCATTTGGCTGATTGGCTGGTGCCATTTGGTTTTTGCCTACTACTTAGCAATTCATCACAACTTGTAAGGTTGTGGCTAGGCATTGGTTATAAAAAATGGTGGAGGAGGGGTCAGGATAGGCTGGGCCTGCCCCTCCAATGGTGGTGGAAGGGAATTCCGTTAAAGGAATCCTGGGGCTTGCCACGATTTCGTCCAATCCCTGAAATGGGACCAGAGCCGGCAAGCCTTGGGGAGCAGGTTGGGTGAGCGGTGAGGGACTGACGCTCAGCTCAACTGATCCCCAACATTGTCTTTCCCTTCACTGGCTTCCAATGGAGTTCGGAATGTCAGTTCTGTCCCAGGCGGGGGGACAGGTAGTCATAACCAATGCCTAAGCAACCACGCACAGATTATGTATTTTAATAAAGTTGTGGCCAAAATTATGCCAAAAACCTTAAACAAAAATTATGTGTGATTTGTGAATTCTTTTTGAGGGGTGGCTTGGGGACCTCCACACACAAATAAGCTTCAGTGGCTTATTCAACTACTGTTCTACCATGAAGTCTCAGATTCTGCACTGCTCTTAACCTTGGGATATACAGTACCGGTATATGGAAATAAGCATAGAAGGCAAATGGAGAAGGAAGCAGCTTCCACTGAAATCCTGCTTTGCACATTCCACTCCTAGATTCATTAATTA
The DNA here is from genome assembly GCF_965113315.1 of Podarcis vaucheri. NCBI lineage: Eukaryota > Metazoa > Chordata > Lepidosauria > Squamata > Lacertidae > Podarcis > Podarcis vaucheri. The sequence continues at coordinate 20,624,169 of NC_138764.1, read as the reverse complement.
ATTCATTAATAGATTCTAAAGCATCATTATCCATGTATTAAAAGAATCTTGTCTTCCATGTTCAGCCGTAATTTAAGTCAATACTTTGTCGCGGTCCTTCAAAATTCTAATTGCCAAAGTTGGCATCCTGAAGGTTTTTTGTTCTACTCACAAGACACATTGAATTAAAGTGCATGTCTGTAAAAATAGCATGGGAAGCTTTTATCTTTGTGATATAAAAAATAGTGATACATAAAAAATTCTCCCCATCTGAATGTTTCATTGGTTTTGACAATTCTAGGATCCCTGATCTGTGCGGTGACATTAATTCACTGCCAATCTACCATTCTTTTACTTTTGATTTCTGGACTCTGTTCAGACCACTGCAGACCTACAGTTTGCTGCTTTCTCCGGTTCATATATTTTTTTGTTGCATGTCGAGGTCCCCAGGGCCACCCCAATAACTCACACATCACACCAAAATTTTTGTTTAAGGTTTTTGGCATAATTTTGGCCACAACTTTATTAAAATACAAACATGTGAGTGGTTGCTTAGGCATTGGTTGCGACTATCTGCCCCCACCGTGGGAATACACTTGGGGGTAGTGACGGAGCAGGGAACCTGCCCTCAGCCCACCCCAAATGCAGCCAAGAGCTCTTGCAGTGGCCCGAGCCCCCTTGACAGGGTGGACAAGCAATAGTTAGCCCCCGATTCCTTTAACGGAATCCCTTGCAGCAGCAGCATTAGAGGGGCAGGCCCAGCCAATCCATGCCCCTCAACCAACCAAACCATAAACCAATGCCTAACCACAACCTTAAAAGTTGTGATGATTTGCTACGCAGTAGGCAAAAACCAAATGGCCCCAGCCCCAGCCAATCAGCCAGATGGACAAAATTCCTACCGGGCCCCTGCCCCAAAGCAGACGACCCCATGAAAGGCATAGCAAGGTCAAGTGAACAACCCTAAATATAGGGAGTGGGGGACGGGCAATCCGATACACGGGCGAAAAGAGGAAGCCCTAGCCTTGTGCAAGGAGTTTTAGCATTTCTGGCTGTCAGTCAACAAATGGCAACATTAACATCTTCCCAATGACAAGGGAAGTCCAATCGCATCAGTGGCCAATGGTCAGTTAGCCCGCCCCACAACTTTGGAGTGTCCTGGCGGCCCCCACTGCAACACGTGCTCTCCATGAAGGAGAACATGCTTTCCCCTTACAAGTTGCCCATGCACATGACCATTATTAAAACTGAGCAAAAAGGGAAGCATGATGCAACCATGCAATGGGGCTGTAATTGCTTTCTGCAGGTGGTTTGAATCAAGGTACAGACTGACTGTGTGGAGGGCAGGGGACACAGAGAGATGCAAACAGAAAACTGCAGCAATTTAAGTCTACAGCAATATGAAAGTTAATTTTAGAAATGCTTCACGTTATGCTCGAAGGCAGGCAGAATGGCACATGGGACAGAGTCAACCCATAGAACAATAAGGAAATGGAATGTAGGACATTTGCTTATCAGTTAAAATGTTGTTTTCCTGCCAGTACCAGCTCAAACTTGCAATTAAAGTTTCTGAAAGCCTGTCAGCTTTCTTTAATCTGTCACATTGTGGTATTGGTTGAAGAAATTATAATTTTAAAAATAATTATAAGTTATGTCCAGCTTTCCTGTGCTGTAGGTTTTCCTTTCTGTAAATCTACCAAAAATAAATCTACAAGAAATAAAATAAAATAACATAATAAAATAAAATAAATAAAATTGGGATTAAGGGGTGGCAGAGGGTGCGTGTGCTGTGTGCTGTTGGTATAGTGGTGGTAGAAATGCTCTAAGAGGGGGGGGATCAAGACGGGTCAGTTGGAGGGAGTGAGAAATGTCCCTATTTTCATTTGAGGAATATATGATTTGTCACATTTGATGGTATTTTTCACACAAACAGTATGGCAACAATAATAGAACTCCCTGGGTGCTAGCATACCAAGAAACAAGTTCAGGCTGCTGAATGAGGGCATAAAATTTTGTGGCAGGAGAGTGGACTGTACCACTTCTAGCTAGAGAATGCCATTTTTTTTACACACTTCCATACATAAAACTATCTACAAGGATGGGGAGAAAGTTCACCAACTTGTGAACGCACACAGGACTTTATGAAACTTGTTTCATATTGAAATTTTGATCAGAATAAGTGGGCATCCTGAGATTGTGCCAAGTATTTATTTTTTCTAGCAGGCAACTCTAATTAATAATGAAATATCCCATGCCATAAAAAAAAAACCTCCAATCATTGAATTTGGCTATAAAATATTGTCCTAGGAGAAATACTGAGAACTCTCCCGAAGTATCTTCACTATAATTGCATTTTCTTTCAACTCCAACGTTTTGAAGATGTGAACAAAAGGAAACGGAGAAACTTCTAAGCATTGTTAGATTTTTTTTTTCCTCCCTACAGTCATTGCAGCGCTTAACAATCATCCACTACCTTTGACTTTGTTCAAAAGCAAACCCCTAACTTTTTTCTTTCTTTCTTTTTTCCAGGGAAAGTCTGCTGAATTTAAATCTTTTGTCTTAAGGGCAGAAAAAAACGTTGAAGGGAGAAAAACAGAAATGCACCCAATTGTACTTAAAGTAAACAATAACTTTACACTGGTGTTTAAATACATAATATATCTGATTGATAGCATTTTAAATGTCGCAAAAAGGAGATTTGACCACTTCTCAAATGATTCGTGAATAAAGGACCAAAAGCATCATTTCCTTTTGCATTCATGAAGTCACAAAACTTTCCTCAGAAAAAAGTCACAAATGCTTTTCAGGTTACCTATTCCAGTATGGAATAGAAGGGGAAGAAATGGAGACAGTGAGAGATTTTACTTTCTTGGGCTCCATGATCACTGCAGATGGTGACAGCAGCCACGAAATTGAAAGACGCCTGCTTCTTGGGAGAAAAGAAATGACAAACCTAGACAGCATCTTAAAAAGTAGAGACATCACCTTGCCAACAAAGGTCCGTACAGTAAAAGCTATGGTTTTCCCAGTAGTGATGTATGGAAGTGAAAGCTGGACCATAAAGAAGGCTGGCCGCCGAAGAATTGATGCTTTTGAATTATGGTGCTGGAGGAGACTCTTGAGAGTCCCATGGACAGTAAGAAGATCAAACCTATCCATTCTTAAGGAAATCAGCCCTGAGTGCTCACTGGAAGGACAGATCCATGGTCTTCGTGGTCCATGGGGTCACGAAGAGTCGGACATGACTAAACGACTAAACAACAACAACAACAACAAATTCCAGTATGGATTCTTCAGGAGTCTTCTTGTTGTTATCAACTGGCTGTTGAAAATATGTCTCCCAATATTTGGCCTTATAGTACTGTTTATACATCTTTGAATTTGGCTTGGTTGAGTTTGGAAAGGGAAACCTAATTAAAAGGCAATGGAACAATCCCTTCCCTGTTCCTGTCACACCAGACATCCATAATGACTATGGAGAGCAGTGGCATAAAGCATAATATTTGAAAATCATAGAGTGATATACTTCACCTTGCCACAAGCTTTTATCTCCATCTTGGGCAGCTTTTATTTAACAAAGGCCACATTTTGTAATAAGGAATTTAAAGGTAAAGGACCCCTGGATGGTTAAGTGCAGTCAAAATAATAATAATAATAATAATAATAATAATAATAATAATAATAATTTGTACGCCACCCATCTGGCTGGGTCTCCCCAGCCACTCTGGGTGGCTTCCAACAAAGATTAAAAATACATTAAAATGTTGCACATTAAAAACTTTCCCCAACAGTCAAAGGAGACTATGGGGTTGCGGAGCTCATCTCGCTTTCAACAATCTTTGATTATCCTTCTCAATGCAAAAGAAAATGTTTTAGCACACAAATAATTTTGAATAATCATGCAGATTGCACTGTTAAAATGTAAGTCTCTTAAAAGTATATTTATATGTAGTTTATATCTTCTTCTTCAGCAATCACTCATAGCTGAGTAAGATTGTCTTCCATAAACATGGTTTTAAAAGTGAGTCCATAAGTGATTGTGAGGCCAATTCTGGATCCACACATCCTTCCACAGTGGGGACATAGGTTTCTGGGCAGGAGTTGATCATGGTGAGGGTTTGCCAAACGTGCCTTCCTCTTAGCGCGTTTCTCCCTTTCGTCCTGAGTTCAAGTGTCTTCAAAACCCATTCCTTCCAGTAGCACCTTAAAGACCAACTAAGTTAGTTCTTGGTATGAGCTTTCATGTGCATGCACACTTCTTCAGATACCAACTTAGTTACTAACTTAGTTGGTCTTTAAGGTGCCACTGGAAGGAATTTTTTTTATTTTGACTATGGCAGACCAACACGGCTACCTATCTACTTCAAAACCCATGACACCTTTGGTAAAGGCTGTTTTCCAATTGGAGTGCTCGCAGGCCAGTGTTTCCCAGTTGTCAGTGTTTACACTTCATTTTTTTAGATTTACCTTGATAGAGTTTTCGAACCTCTTTTGTTGACCACCAGCATTACGCTTACCATTTTAGTTTATATCATATACAGTGGTACCTTGCATTAAGAACTTAATTCGTTCTGGAGGTCCGTTCTTAACCTGAAACTGTTCTTAACCTGAGGTACCACTTTAGCTAATGGGGCCTCCCACTACCACCACACAATTTCTGTTCTCATCCTGAAGCAAAGTTCTTAACCTGAAGTACTATTTCTGGCTTAGCGGAGTCTGTAACCTGAAGTGTCTGTAACCCGAGGTACCACTGTATACATAAACACAATTATAATGTGTGAATAACTTCAAAAGCGATAAAATTCTCCCCAAAATAAAATAAAAGTAAAACATCAGAAATTTGTATGGCATAACAAAAGCTTATCTGTATAATCTGGAAGTAGTAGATTTGTGCTCCAGAGAAACTGGCAAAGTTTTAAGATACACCCTTCTGTTGCATTGGTTAAGCCCATGGAGCCTTGCAGACATATGATAATGCACATTTATTTTAACTTTTGTTTTTCATTAAAAAGGTTTCTACTGAGATAAACATACCCAGGAGCTTTGGAGAGCTGACTAGATAGATGAGGTAACAGATGCGCAAGCAGTGGCAGCCAACAGGAGCAATGTCTTATACAAAATGAAACAATCTCATATATTTTTTAAAAAAACTGGCTTGAGAACAATTTTAATCACCATGGTAGCAGGAGTACTGAAGCTGTCACAACAGTCTATGCCATCAGTGCTCAGATCTTAAAATATAATGGCAACCCCTTGAACATGTGGAGAGGAGGGAGAGACAGAAGGAATTTGGAGGGAACTCACAAGTATGGAGACAAAGCATTCTGGGCCTTTTGGTAATCTCTGTTCCCCTTTTAGCCCCTGCCTAGAGATGAGGAAGAAAGAAAATTCAATTCACATTCATTTGCACTTTCTGATGAGTAAGGGGTAGACATGACAGAGGTTTATAAATCATGCAAGGTATATGTAATAGGTATGAGTTACTCGTGCGTAAGCTGGTGCCTTTCTCGGTTAATTTTGCCTTGTTAAACCTTTCTGACTGCACAGCCCCTTCTCATCGTGGCTGCCTCAGTCACTGGCAGAATCCGTCAGTGGGCGTTTCTTGAACCTCTTCCAACATAAAAGTTGTTTGACACCCAGTCTCCTCCTCCTCTCACTGCGCGGGAGTCTTCTGCACAGGGAAAGCGTGGGTAGCGGAGGACCTGGGCTCTCCTCACTGATGTCCAGTGAAGAGTCCTGGTGCCCTCTCTCCAATTCCCGCGTCTGCCCCCCTTTATCCCTGGTGTTGCGCTGATTGGCTTCCCCCTCTACTGAGCTGTTTCTCCCCCTGCTGCTGGGTCCTTCGCCAGCATCGTCTGGGAGCCTCCCCTTCGCCTCTCCCTCCGATGTCAGTTCCCTGACAGTATAGGAAAAAATGGGGGGAAATGAAGGAAACCGAGAGGAATATGGGAGCCATTTGCTATCTATGTTTGATTCCACATGTTCCTGCTGTCAATCTATTCCCACACATTCTTCATCCCCAAGAGAACTGTATAAAAATATGTATGTATTAATACTTATGCAATTATTCTGCAGGGCTTGACTCATTATACATTGGACCTGAGGCATATACCGGTATTTATTATATATATAATATCATACCCTCCAACATTTTCCAATTAAAATAGGGACATCCTATTCCATAATAATAATGCTTAATAATAATTTGATTATTTATACCCCACCCATCTGACTGGGTTGCCCCAGCCACTCTAGGTGGCTTCCTATATATGTAAACATAATAAAACATTAAACATTAAAAACAACAACTTCCCTATAGAGGGCTGCCTTCAGATGTCTTCTAAAGGTTGTATAGTTTCTTATCTCCTTGGCTCGGGGGGTGTGTGACATAACTCCATACCCTCCAACATTTCTCCTATGAAAATAGGGACACATAGTGGTACCTCGGGTTACAGACGCTTCAGGTTACAGACTCCACTAACCCAGAAGTAGTACCTTGGGTTAAGAACTTTGCTTCAGGGTGAGAACAGAAATTGTGCGGTGGCAGCGGGAGGCTCCCTTAGCTGAAGTGGTACCTCAGGTTAAGAACTGTTTCAGGTTAAGAACAGACCTCCAGAACGAATTAAGTTCTTAACCCAAGGTACCACTGTACGATCATACCCCCCCCCCAAGGAAAAGTGGGACATTCCACGATCAAATCAGAAACTGGGATGGCTTCTGTAAATCTGGGACTGTCCCTGGAAAATAGGGACACTTGGAGGGTCTGCAATATACATTGTTGTTTTTGCAGTTAATTATCTGGAGTTCTTTTTTTTTTTTTAAAAAGGCAAACATGAGCTACTCAAACATAAGTGGGTGTTTGGTGCAAGAGGGTCTGATGGAGAAAAAGCTCAATCAGGTCTGAACCACCCAATTCCATGTATGGATCCATATAAAATGGATTCTTCCTCCATCCTTGTTGGGATACTGCCAGGGAGATAAAGTCCATCATGGCCCCAAGCCGTGTGCCGGACATCCATCGATCTCCCGTAGTCACGCAGTTTCAGCAATTAGCGACATGAGTTTCTTCTAGAGCTCATGCATGCTCTATCAGCAGATAATGCACAGCCAAAAGTTGCACGCAGGAGAGCATTATTTACAAGCTTTTATTCAGCGTTGATCAGAACAAAGAAAGACATGACTGTTCTGCGTCAGTGTCTCCGACAGAGAGAGAAACGAAAGCAACAGCAAACATAAACATCCTGTGAACAGGAAATACGCAGGCTGTGACACAAACATCCTGCTCCCTTTTAAGGTGGAACGGAAATATCCTAACCCTCAGAAAGTAAGCCTTATACAGTATATCTACACCCCAGCAACAGTAGACATTGTCTAAACAAAGGAACCCAAAGGACATTCTCTTCTCCATATCTTAATGGCCTAAGACCCAAACAGCAACTAATGCCCACCTAAGCTTGAATCTTCATGAGTCCACTTACTTTGACATAGTGCCCACAGACCTCTCCCATCAGACCTATATCCCTTTGGGAAAATGAAGGGAGGCTGCTGCTTATTCATTCTCTAGGGATGCTTTCTCCATGAGTACAAATGAAAATTTAATGCAGGAAGGAAATAAGAGGACCATTTATGAGAAGGCAACTTTCAGTGCCTCCCCATATCTTACAGAACAGACTTGCCTTCCCCATTTTCCAGTAGCTTGCTTGGCTCAATGTATCAGCATCACGTACAACTACTGCCATTCTCACTGCATGGCTGTTCTCTGGGTGAAAGGATTTCTTTCATTTACTATTAGCTGATTCATCCTTAAGGAGAGAGGATATTGATCTGTTGTCTGATCTTTTATCGATTGGAGCTACTATTGCACTGATATACTCCTCTGTATTTCCATCTCTGATGGAATGATAGGCATGCTTAATTGACAGTTTACATAGCAGACTGGTCTAAAAATAACCGACACTAGCAGCAGATTGACATCTGTGACAAGTGCTATCACACTTCCTTGATATGTATTACTGAAGTAATTTGTATCACATAGACATCATCCCAAGCTAGTACCTTAAAACAAATATACCTGCTGTCCCTCCATCATCCCAATGATGACCATCTGGAACGGTGTGGACCTGTCAAGGCAAACAAAATCCTTATGCTGAATCTTTAGAAAGAGGCATTGCTTGGAAAACTCCATTTTTAAAAAATACTTGTGCAAATTTATGTACACCCTGGAACAATTTTGGCACTTTAAAAATGCTACAGGGCATGAAATCAGAACAAACAGCTCCTAAACATTAGTTATGTCACAGGAGTGTGTTTCAGATTTTATGCAATGAGGAGAAGGAGGCGTACAAGGCACCATCCAACCATATTAGGAACTCAGCTCTGGATTTGTGTAAGGTTTACTCCTTAGCCTTTTGTTCTCTGGAAGATCTCCCTCAAGACAGTGGAGATTTAGGATCAGAATATTCCTTCTCCTAGATGGGCTACCTTCCCAGGCTGACAAACGCCACCCCCCCCCACTTCCCTCTACAGGAGGTGCAGTAACTGCCTTCTTGATCATTGAACCCACTATGGGTCTGTGTTGTTGTTTAGTTGTTTAGTCGTGTCTGACTCTTCATGACTCCATGGACCAGAGCAGGCCAAGCACTCCTGTCTTCCGCTGTCTCCCGCAGTTTGGTCAAACTCATGTTGGTAGCTTCAAGAACACTGTCCAACCATCTCGTCCTACATCTACTCAATCTGCAGGAGTCTGTCTTCTCATGCAGGGGGAAGCCCCTAATTCACTGGGGGTTTGAGACCCATTGGCTACCCTCACCCTCACTGCAAGAAGTGAGGTTACAAGGAAACAGGCAGAGGGTCTTTTTGGTAGCGGAACTTGCCTTGTGGAACACCCTCCCATCACATGTCAAGGAAATAAACAACTATCTGACTTTTAGAAGACACCTGAAGGCAACCCTGTTTAGGGAAGTTTTTAACCTTTGATGTTGTATTATGTTTTAAATATTCTGTTGGGAGCCGCCCAGGGTGGCTGGGGAAACCCATCCACATGGGCAGGGTATAAATAATAAATGATGATGATGATGATGATGGTTAGCTGGCTAGTCAAAGCTGTTCTCAGGGTGTGGTCCTTGTAGCATGCCAACAGCTTCTAGGAGCCACAGGTGAGAACTGAGTGCAGGATGGGGACCAAAGATGAATAAACTACCCCAGAAGGAGAGTTCAATGATGCATTTCAGTCTGACAAAAACAATAAATGAAGGCATGAAATAAGGTTGGTGAAGAGGTATGGTTTGGCAGGGTGTGTGACCTGGGCAGTTTGTCCAAGGACCAGGCAGAGAGGCCTGGAAGGCCATATCTAACTCCCAGACCTGAGGCAATCTCATCCTTGTTTTATTTTACCTATTAATAATAGGTAAAGGTAAAGGGACCCCTGACCATTAGGTCCAGTTGTGACCGACTCTGGGGTTGCGGCGCTCATTTCGCTTTATTGGCTGAGGGAGCCAGTGTAAAGCTTCATGTGGCCAGCATGACTAAGCCGCTTTCTGGCGAACCAGAGCAGTGCATGGAAACGCCATTTACCTTCCTGCCAGAGCGGTACCTATTTATCTACTTGCACTTTGACATGCTTTCGAACTGCTAGGTGGGCAGGAGCAGGGACCGAGCAACGGGAGCTCACCCCATCGCGGGGATTCGAACTGCCAACCTTCTGATCGGCTCTGTGGTTTAACCCACAGCACCACCCACGTCCTAATAATAATTTGTGCATACATACATACATACATACATACATACCCCACCCATCTGGCTAGGTTTCCCCAGCCACTCTAGCAAAGCTAGCTGGGGCAATTGTTCTGTAAATGCAGTGTTTTATACTCTGAATGTGGAGGACTTGCAGCAAATCAGAACGTCTCTGCCCTCAGGTGTTATCTTCATTTCCTCCATCTTTCCCAAGGAGTACAAGCATCTACCTCCCACCTTTCGATAAGCCAGAGCAACAGGTGCATTACAGCGCCAGTTCATTTCCCTTTCCAGACCCACATCTCCCAAGAGGAACAGGAGAGAGGATTTAGACAGCAAGGTTGTGCAGGGCGGCAGCAGCAGCAGCTGCAAAACCTCCCCTGGCCAATCTGTCTTAATTAGCAATTTCCAAACAGTTATAATTTGATGCTGCCAGCATCATTTGCCCCTGTCCTAGTTGTCCATATGGAAAATTAAGTAATCTGCTAGTAAGTCCTGTCTAACAACCAGCCAGTATTGCTCTGGATCTGTTGTTCAGAGGATAGGTTGTTTTTTGCAAAGCAATATATGTTTGTGAGAACCTTTGAACAGTGGTGCATTCTGTGCACAACGGTGGGTCCCTTTGAAAGAAGGCTGAGGAAACTGACAAGGCTTTCCCCTCTCTTCTGTAAGCGTTCAGAAAGCTCTTTAACTGTTTGCTTCAAAACTGGCAGGGGAGTTCCAAAACAAAAGCATTTCGGACTATAGAGATCTGTCAATTTCCATTTCTCGTTCTCCCAAGCTTAAATTCAGTTCTGCACATTTCCACACAGTTTATTATTTTTTCCCCTACTTAAAAACAAAAAATCCTCATGAGATTTCATCAGGGAGTTTTTCCTAGCATGCATGTTACTAAACAATTTTGCCCAATATGCAGATTGTGACAAGCAGTTTCCTTTAAAATAATAATAATAATATATTTATTTATGCCCTGCCTCTTCCCCAGCGGGACGTAAAAGTGGCTTAGAGATAAAAATAAGAACCACCCCAAAACACGGAAAAACCTATCTTTAACTTTCGAAAGAATTAAAACTAATTCTGATAATTACAATAAAAACTGCACTGTACCAGTGCTTTCATTAAAAGGAGTCAATTCCCCAAAGGCTGATGGAACAAGAAAGTATTCATCTGCCTGCAGGAGGACAGGAAGGAGTAAGCCAGTCTAGCTTTTCCAGAGAGGGAGTTGCGTGGCAAGTCCCCTCCCCCATGTGAAATGAAGACACTGAACACAGTATTTAAGGTTAATGGGCATAAAAGGCCACAACTTTATTGATTACAGAATTGGAAGGTATTGGCCTTAGGCATTGGCTCCTATCGACTACCCGGCATGGGGACCGGGAAGGGTTGTCCACAAGCCGTGGGAGTCCTGTTGAAGTACGCCAACTAGGATCCCAACGGGTGTCACCGCTCTGGGGTGTGCCGGGGGCCCTTACCTCGCTAGGTTTCAGACAAGGCAACGCCCCCCGGAGTCCTCTACCGGACTACCCATTTCTTTTGGGGAAGGCGTTTTCTTCCCCCCTTTATTTGCATACCAATTGACCCCTGCCAATGCCTAACCGCCAACACCGAATAAGTTGTGACGTTTGCTACGAGGTAGGTGAAAAAACCAAAAGGCTCGAAGAGTGCCAACTTGGAAAAATTCCTACCAGGCCCCTTGTGGCGACCAACCGAAGTCCATAGCAAGGTCAAGGCTACCTAAAACCTAAGGGGTGGGTGGGGTGGGGAAAAAACCACTCAGCTGGAACGGGGGCAAAGAGGGCGGTCCCCGGGTGTGCCTAGCCTTAAATAGGCTAGGCCACGCCTCCCCGGTCTGCCAATTGGCGGGCCGGGTCGCCGACACGCCCAGGGATTCCCTCATCTCGCGGGGGCAGAGGCCAGCCCCCGCGTGGGATGTGGGAGGGATTTCTGCCCGCAACCCCATCTCCTCCCAGGTTGGAAATGGCTTTCCAAAGTCAGGGAGCAGCCACCAAAAAAGGCCCTCTCTCATGTCTCTACCAAACGTGCCTGTGCGGGTCGTGGGACTGAGAGAATGGTGTCCCACAAGATCTTGAAACCTGGGCAAGTTCATATGAGGGATTACAATATTTTAGGTACCTAGGATCTAAGCCATCTAAGGCTTCATCAGTGATAACCAGCCAGGGCCGTCTTACTCATAGGCGCTAGGGGTGCGGGGCACCCGGGCGCTGGGCTCTCAGGGGCGCCAGGCTGAGAGTCTGGGGCCCAAGAGTTGAGTCTGGGGAAGAGCCCTCCCGTTGGTCAGAGCACCACGACAGGCTCTTCTGCTGAGGGCAGCTCTGTGCTGTGAGTTCAGCGGCGACCGAGCCAGCGAGATGCTGAGGCGGCTGGCTGGCTCCGCCCTCCTGCACACCTGGGACTGGGCAACCGGGGGGGGAGGCCAGGCGGATCTTTGCACCCCAACACCAGATATACTTAAGACAGCCCTATAACCAGCACTTCAAATTGTGCCCAGAAACATGTTGGTGACATGTGGAAGTCAGTTAGTAGTTCATCACACCTCAACCAGTGTGATCTATCAGCAGAGTATATGGAGACATGACAGAGTCTTTAGAGACTTCCTGCTCCCAGCAGACAGTTTTTTTCCATAGTCCCTAGTTAAGGGGAAAATTTCTTTCCCACACAGTTCAAAGGGTTTATTCTCTCCAGACACAAAGGTAAAGGTAAAGGACCCCTGGACGGTTAGGTCCAGTCAAAGGTGACTATGGGGTTGTGGCGCTCATCTCACTTTCAGGCTGAGGGAGCCAGCATTTGTCCACAGACAGCTTTCTGGGTCATGTAGCCAGCATGAATAAAGCACTTCTGGCGCAACCATGAAGGAAGTCAGAGTGCATGGAACTGCCGTTTACCTTCCAACCACAGTGGTACCTATTTATCTCCTTGCACTGGCATGCTTTCGAACTGCTAGGTTGGCAGAAGCTGGGGCAGAGCACCTGGACCTCACTCATGGGAATTCAACCACCAACCTTCTGATCAGCAAGCCCAAGAGGCTCAGTGAATTAGACCACAGCGCCACCCGCAT